>NC_083317.1:89131325-89731325 GCF_963455315.2 Globicephala melas
CCACACTCTGAGTAAAAGCTATGCTTCTCTTGAACTGATTTTTTTAATCTTATGAATATTCTGAATATTACAATAAATCATCTGTCCCACTTTGCTAAGGCCACTGAGCAACTCAGAGCCAAAGTTGATACCCTTCGCCAGACACTGAACAGGGACTCTATAATATTTATCTCCGTGTACAAATTCGACCTATCTTTACTATTTTCCTGTCAAAAACAAAACAATTTTCCCTTCACCCTAATTGTTCCTAGAGCTTATTTTATATTTTTGTATTTTATACATAGAGAGAAAACCTTGTGGTGCAAGATGGGTAAAGCACATGAATTTGGTCGTATTTGTGATTTGCAATCTATGCTAAATTCCAGCTTGGTTATGGGGGTTTTTCAGAAAGACAAATGTGATAGCTACTGCCCAGCTGTCACGCTGCCTCAGTGCAGAGGAAACTCTGTGAGCAGCTGACCCTCCGAGCTGATCTCAGGCCAGTGGCATTCTTGGTGGGATCCCCACCAGGTCTTAGAGGTGAAAAGTGCTGGGTGTAGCACGAGTGACAAAACTGCTCTCTTAGTTAGGGCCTTTGCTTAATGAGGAGCTGTGGAAACGTGGAACCTACGGTAATAGTTTAGGAATTCACCTTGTGTTCACACAGCAAATTTACTGGGGCTAACTAGCTGAGTGACCTTGAGCAAGGCACTAACCTTCTCTGGGCTTCCCATGTATTTATCTTTAAAATAAAAGGCACTGGACCATGGGACTAAGTGATCTCTAAAGCCTCTTCTAGCACAATAAATCTGTTACGAGTTCTTTATACAAATTAATTATAATTTCAAAAACTCCACCAAGCATTTTTGAAATAAATGACGATGTCAAGAAAAAAAGAGCCAGTGGACAACCCAGAAATGGTGAAGCAGGCTGACAGCTAGTGGTAAAGGTATTTTGAAACCACCATGGTAAAATGTAGCTGCTTATCTTGCCTCTGTGAGCAACAGGAGGTCACAGTTCCACTATACAGAGGTGAAAGGTTGTATCGACAGGATGTATTAATTTGGGTCGGAATTTGGCTGGAGCAGCTGGACAGTTAATCCGTCTCTGGGCTTCAGGAATCTGATATACTCTGAGAACATTGTTGCAGAATTCACAAGGCATCCTGGACGTGGGACTCAGCTTGCCCCACTGGTGGGCTATGAAAAGGCTCAGGTCCACCTAGCACACCCCTGGGAACCATCCCAAGTTCCTGACTGCCCAAGTCTGCATGTACAGTGTAAAGCATCTTTCAACTGTAATCCAGGACTGTAAGCCTGCCACACCCAGTCTTTGCTTGCAGTTCAGGACCTTGTGCTGAAAATGCATTTTATGGTGAAACAAGGGATTAGCTAATCTTTTGGGCTAACAGAGGGCCAGCTACAAATGTTTCCTGCGTATATTGTGAAATCTTGAGATGACAGAGAAGTTCCTCATTGCTCTCTGAATTTCCCTTCCCCCAAGACTTCCAGTGGTCACACAAGCCATTTATGTGAGGCAAGCTGGCCGGAGCACAATGTTGTAATTTTTCTTGGTTCATACTTCTACATTAAATCTGCTTGGAGAGAGAAAAAACTAAAAAAATATTTAAGTTGTGTCGTAAATCATGGAGGAATTTTCTATTTTTTCTTCATTTATTGGCTAGTCTTATTTTTTGTTAAGAAATCATTCTTTGGATCCTCAAAGGCCAAAAACAAGAAGAAGAAAAAAAAAACAGAAACAAAACACTCTAGAAACTAGGCACTTAAGCAATAAGAACCCAGACACCTGTGGTTTGATACAAATGCACTGACACAGAGCCCAGGCTGCCACTCTTAAATTTCACATATGCAGCCAAGATCAACGATCCACTTTGATAAATAAATGTGAATATGATTTTGACTCATACTGTATGCATTTAATATTCTCTTTGGCCTCACTTATAAGAGAGTTTCTTTTTCTTTTTTTTTTCTAGGGTAAAGGTGTGGGAATTTCCCAACCACATTGTTCCACTTCACATCTTCTTCTTTCTCTTCTGATTTTATTTTCACTGCAGAGCAGCGTGAAGGCAAATGTGTATTATTTGGTAGCCTCTGGGAACCAAGGGAAAACTGATTAGCAGCTACTACAGCAAGGCATGTATCTGTAACCACTAGGATCCTCACATTCAAAAGTTATAACCAGCAAAAGTCCAGGCCCAAAACATCTACCCTCTTATAGCTGTTTATTGTTATTATTTAAACAGGACTATAAACTTTCTGACATAAAAAGACTGGATGACTTACCTTTTGAGAACTGGGGGGAAGGGGAGATACGAATATGTATCTGTATTTGCCTATATGTGTATAAAAATATCGGAGAGATACACAAGAAACTACTAAATTGTGATCTGTAAAGAAAAAAAAAGTAGGGCTTCCCTGGTGGCACAGTGGTTGAGAATCCGCCTGCCAATGCAGGGGACACAGGTTCGAACCCTGGTCTGGGAAGATCCCACATGCCGCAGAGCAACTAGGCCCGTGAGCCACAACTACTGAGCCTGCGCGTCTGGAGCCTGTGCTCCGCAACAAGAAAGGCCGCGACAGTGAGAGGCCCGCACACCGCAATGAAGAGTGGCCCCCGCTTGCCACAACTGGAGAAAGCCCTCGCACAGAAACGAAGACCCAACACAGCCATAAATAAATAAATGAATAATTTAAAAAAAAAAGTAAATGGCCATCTTCCAAGGATCAATTGCTAATTTTGCCTGACCTCTTTCTTTATTTCTTCAATAATAAATCTATTGTCATGCGTTTAATTAGAGAACACTGAACCGCCCCCAAAACTCAGGCTGAAAATACTCCCCCTCCCTCCCCAACAGCGTAAGCTGTTTGTCATTCATTTCATTAATGCTATGAAAATTACACAGTGATACTGAATGAGAATAATATTTTAAATTTTATCACACTACCAGCTGAGGAATCTCAGTGTACGTTGTTAATTCACTGACATTTACCACACAGGAAAGCAAACACGGTGTTTCAAAACTGAGAAAGCTACAGCTCCTAGGAGAAGTCTGCAGCCACAGCGTCCTTAGTCCTGTTTACATGAATCATTTGTTAACTCAGATTCCTCCCAGAACTCCTCTCTCACCAAAGTTCCTGTCTGATTCCACTCTGGTTTGTGTCTTTGTGAAAGCACGCTGATGGCCAAGGCGCAGAAGGGCTGAGCTGGTTAAAACACAAATCAGATCAGGAATTCCTGCCCTGCAGCTGGCTGGGGATGTAACCATTAACCATTAACAAAGAGCCAGAGCTCTCTGTAGACCCCCAAGACTGAAGGTTAAGAGGCAAGGTTTGAGTAGAACGGTTCAGAAGCTGCGTACCACACAGCTGGAAACGAAGGCTGAGCTATTTTCTGGGGAATCTGAATTATGTGTACAGTCAATCAGAAACAATAAATGGATTTGAGTCCAGTGATAATAATTCCTCCTAGTTATAGACAGATTTACAGTTTATACAGCATTTCCTACACATTCTCTCTCAGTGAGCTTCAAAAGCAGCTCTGTGTAGCAAAAAGGGCTGTTACTTTCAATGCTGTTTTAGAGATAAGAGCTCCAAGGCTTGGGGGATGATAGAGTTGGTTCCTTTGAACCAGATATGAGTAGCAGGTGGCGATCTGGGACTCACACTTAGGTTTTCTGAGGATACTTTCCACTGAGCTGGCTGCCTCGGGTCCTCCATCCAGTCACTCAGTTAAGGAATTCACCCACTTAGCCAACTTTCCATTTGACAAACCAGAGAGTCCTATTAATCTAACTTTGAACTTCTGTTAGGCTCTTTGCCTTGTACTGAAACGCAAAATCAAATTCCCATCATTAAGTAAGTTGTAACAATGATGAAATTGTACGGCTCTTTCCCCCTCCTGCCTGTGTCCTCTTTTCATTTCTTTTTCATTGCTTCTGTAACTCAGGCTGTATTAGAAATTAGAAGAAGATGGAAACTAGGTATATGGTGACCAAGGAGAGGAGGGTGGAACCTGGCCCCTTATTTCTAGGCTTTTCAGTGGAAGATCTGACAACAGGAGCAGTAATGTCACAGTGTTCTATGCAGTGTCATTTTATTTTCCTGAAAACATTTGTCCTTGCTGCAAGTGGATTAGAGGTTAGAATGCAGGATTGGCAGGCAGGATTTGTGGTTTCTATTATTAGGCCCGCCACAGTTTTATCACACAAGGGTGAGCCCTAAGCAGAGTGGTTTATTGGAGAGAGAACTTGATTGGAAGACAGCACCCGCCTTCCTGTGAATGAGAGAGGCTGAGTGCCACAGCTGAGCACCAGCCCAGGGGAAGGGGACAGAGGACAACGTGAGAGCCCTTAGTCACTGAATGCAAGGCTTGATCTGACTGATGCACGATTCACCTCTGTACAGGGGTAACTGTAGAAGAATCCCATTAGGCCTCCCTCTACAACTCTCTACAGGGGGAACAAAAACGACCCTTTTATGAAGACCTGCTCAAGGAAGGGGGAAGGACCCTGAGTATTGCTTTCCCCGATGTGCTTTCTGTGTACAAACCTACAGGTTTCCACCCAGTGAGCGGTGGGGAGGGTAGGCCAAAAGAACACTAATGTTGTTTGGAGAAGTAGGGATAGGCGTGGTGTTGATAACATTTTCAGATGATTGCTGGTGTTTCCTTGACTTCAGATATCATAATACAGGCTAGACCAAAGAATTTAGGTAGGGAAGGGGAGAAAAACAATCTTGCATACACTCAATTCTGAGAGAGATCTATATTAGCCTTCGGAGCTTAGTGATGAATTGAACCAAATATGTTCAAAACACACTATGTCGGCCCTCTGTTGCTTCCAGGCAACATAGCCCCAAGACCCTTCCATGCTACTGAGAACACCTATGGACACCTCTGCTCAGCCCTAATCCAAAAGCCCCAAGACCCAATGTTACCTTAGGCAGGAGAGACAAAGGTTCTGAGTCTCAGCATCTGTGGCTTTGTTTTCTGGCCCCAACCCATCTTCATTTGATAACTGTGCTTTTGCGTTCTTCCCCATAGATGAAGCTCTGTGTGATTACTCTACCTGCTAACTCAGTCCACTGGGAATGCATGCAACGCACTCGAATGAATTAATGTATCCAGTCAAGAAATATATACACGCACATATTATGTGCCAAACACTGTGCTAAGCTTGAGGATAGAGTAGCAATGACAAAACAAGACAAAAATGCATGGTGTTTGCCTACGTGGAGACAGGAAAAAAATAAAATAAAATCACACAAATAGGTGTATAATTACAACCAGTGGTAAGCGCTGGGAGGGAGAAAGTCAGGATGCTTTAAGAGCCCTTGAAGCCCCAGTCAGGTGGTAGAGGACCTGGCATCAGAAGATAAATATTCCAGACGCCAACCACCCGAATTTGAATGTGCCCCTCTCAAACTCATATGTTGAAGCACTAACCTCCAATGTGATGGTATTTGGAGATGAAACCTTAGGAGGCAATTAGGTTTAGGTGAGGTCATGAGGGTGGAGTCCCCACGATGGAGTTCTCTGTCTCTCTCTCCCTGTCTCTGTCTCTCTCTGATACAGTGAAAAGGTGTCTGTCTGCAACTCAGGAAGCAGACGCTCACCAGTCACCGATCCTGCTAGCACCATGATCTTGGACTTCTCAGCCTCCAGAACTGTCAAAACCATGAGTAATAAATGTCTGTTGTTTAAGTCACTTAGTCTATGGTTACGTGTTGTGGCAGCCGGAACCGATTAAGGTAATGGAGAACTCAGAAGGCACTGCTGTAGGGGTCAGGAAACTTGGTCCCTAGCTCAACCACTAACCTTGTTGCCTGTGTCACTCTCTAAGGTCACTGAGGAAGTTTGATTTGCTTAGGTTTAGGGTGAGGCTCAGCTGTGGGATGACAGCGTCTGTTGAGCACATTCACTGATTCTTTTTGAAAGCTGAAAGTTTAGTGTTTTATTTTTTAATATCAAAAAGTTGCTTCCCTTGAGGACACGGGGAGGGGGAAGGGTAAGCTGGGACAAAATGAGAGAGTGGCATGGACATATATACACTACCAAATGTAAAATAGATAGCTAGTGGGAAGCAGCCGCATAGCACAGGGAGATCAGCTCGGTGCTTTGTGACCACCTAGAGGGGTGGGATAGGGAGGGTGGGAGGGAGACACAAGAGGGAGGAGATATGGGGATATATGTATATGTATAGATGATTCACTTTGTTATAAAGCAGAAACTAACACACCACTGTAAAGCAATTATACTCCAATAAAGATGTTAAAAAAAAAAAAAGTTGCTTCTCCATCAAAACTACTACATCTAAATGCCATGTATACTTTGTACCTTATCTGTGACAGCCCAGCATCTTGCCACTCTTAAGTCATTCACTCTGGTGCTTGGATAACAAGAGAGGAAACCAACTAGGAAAGAGTCAGGGCTAAATGTTGAAGCGGGTGGGTAGAGAAAGGAGAAAGCCTAAGAGTAGGTGACTGTGCTTGTAGCTGTGAATACATTTATTTTTGATTTTCCTTTTTTCTATGAATAACATCCTATTTGACTGAAATTAGTATTTAGTAAATCATAATCATGGGCCAGATACTTGGCTAGGATCTGGAAATTAAATGATAAATAATATTGCCATGGTCCCAGCTGTCAAAGAGCTAGGATCTCTCAGAGGAAATACAATGGAGCATATGCATACAACAGGTCATATTCAGTCTCAGAGGTAGAATGCAGAAGAGGCATCGAACCCATGATATGGGATATGGGAAACAGAGAAAGACACAGCCTAGAAGAAGAGATGTCTCAGTTGAGACTCTTGCCATCTAGTTATAATTTTTCAGTGGTAGTTGAATGACATGAGGTTGATGGGACATAATTTACTCAAATGTTCTTTACTCAAATGTTCTTTAATTGTGAAAATTTTAGTTCCCTCTCTCTCTCCTCTCTATTGTAAATAATAACGTTATTAACCATCGCTAGCAAGTCATTTGTCACTATAGTAGGCCTCATTTTTACCTATCAAATGAGCTGGTCTCATGCTGATGTGGTTTATCTAAGAGGAGAACTCTCCTGTCTCTAAAGTAATATGAAATACAACCTTATGTAGGTGATTTCACTTTGCAGACTGTAGACAGGCAAAAACACACATCTCTGGACCACTTCTGACCAATAGCCTGACACATAGGCATATCTTCCTTCCAGTAATCAGCATATATACAAGGAGACTGAATTCACTGTAGACTTCATTTAATTAAAGCATAACTATGATAGTATATTTTCATATGATTTCTTTAAAAAATCAGGTAACTCATTCTAAGATCAAAAATAAAGGATGTTGGACTAGCTGCATTTTAAAAAATATCTGTGCCATTGTTCATTGAGTAGAAGTGTTTCGGGTATTATCTGTGATTTGTATTAACTGTGCTTTTTCTCCACTGGGACATACAGTAATTGAAAGTTGAGTACAGACTTTATGACTGTTTTTGAATTGATCAAATCATCTTAGAGTTGCTTTCTAAAGCTTAATTAATGCTTCTTAAATGCTTTAAGATCATATTAAAAGCACTGAAAGAAAGTTTTATTCTAAATTCTGAAATATTAGACTTCCACATTATATTTACATAGAATATAAGATTTCTTTTATGTCAAAATCTGTGAAAGCAAAGTTGGAAAAGAAAGAATTGAGGGGATGATCTTCTCTAAAATAAAACATAAATGATGACACTTCCACTCTGCTCCTTGTGCAATGCATTACCTAGGAGAATCATTCCTATCTTCAAAGCTCCTGTAATTTACATCCTAGAATTCATAATGCCTAGAATCATTTTGTGCCATGCTTGCTAAAAGATGACCTCCAACATTCAATCACAGAAGTTTCCTATGCAATTTACTCAAAGCCTGTAAGCATAAAGGGAAAAAAAAAATAATGCTAAAATACTCTTCCTGAATCCTTATGCACAGTTTCCACCTGTATAATAAATGAAATAAAGAGATTCTAATTTCTTTGTTAATATTCTCTTTAAACAAATGGGATGCATACACCTCAACAATAAGTTACATTAGCTGGATTTGATCAACAATTATGAAGATACCATTTAATTTTTTAAATTATTTGAAAAATAGATCACTCTTCTACCTGCAATGGCTAAATATCATAATAATAACAATTCCCTTTATTCATTCTGTTCAGGATAAAAACCTTTGTTGAAATGTTAGGCAACTATTTTGTTTTTGTCATATTCTTTTGTGTTCAAGACATTCAACAGAATAATTGTTCAAAGAAATGACAAGAACATAATCTTAAGTAAGAAAAAAATCTTGGCTCGGGACCATTTTGCTATGTAGATTTGTATGTAGTAAGGGCTTTTAAAAAGTTAATTAAAAACTGAGTTGCTAAAAGGGATTCAAAATCATGATGGTGACTCAGGAAATTAAATGGGACCATTTTCTAAGAGAGAAAAAAATTAGTACCCAAAGGACCACAGTTTCTTATTGTTTGGAATACCATCCCTCACCACCGTCTACCACCAGGATCTCCTCTCCAAGGCCCATCTCAAATGTCCCTTTTCCTGATTAATTTTTTTTGGCAAACCTAAACAGAGTTAGTCACTCCCTTCTGAGTGCCAGGCCATGGACTGAGTGCTAGAGATACCAAGACTAATAGGAAACAGTCTCTGTTCTGCCCTGAAATGGAGGAGAAAGCCATGAATAGACAAATTACAGTCCAACAGAGAAAGTGTCAATAGAGCAATATGATCAACTGGGCTCAAGAACATCTATTTATGATCTTGATATTTCCACAGTACTCTCTCCATACTTCCACTATACCAGTTTATTTGTATTTGGGTCAATCTCCACACTAAACTGGGAGTTCCTTCATTGGTTCAAAAACACACATTTAGTTTCCATTATGTGCTTGGCATTGTGCTGGGCACACCAAGCATTATTGTCTGGGTTCTGATCCAAACGTAACCCTTGCCGTAATGAATGCAGAGCCCAGCACAAGCCCAACAAATATATAATAAGAGTCTGACACACTTTGGTTGAATAAACAAACAAACTGAATGAATTCATGTTGACAAATAGGAGAGCCTTTGGAAAGCAGAATGGAAAAAAATACGTTTGATTTAACTAGGCAGGAAGTTGAAGTTGATGCCCACCTGCGTGCAGGGAACCTGCTTTTTTGTTTTGTCCTTCTCGGTACTATACCTATAACTTATCCGTCACTTGGGAAAACTTAGCTTTTTTAAACTCCTGGATCTTAATAAAAATTAAAGAAAATCAAAGCAAAGTGAAGGAACTAGAAAAGAGTTTGTAGCAGTTACTATAAAGAACTTTTCCTGTTCTCAGAGATTTAGCGTGAAAAATGGGAATTTAAACATGAGTTTTAATAATTTTGGAAAAATGTTTATAGCAGCCTTAGTCCTAATAGTTGAAAACAAGAAACAACCCAAATATTCATCAACAGGTCGATGGACGAATTCTAATAACTTTATACTAAAATAAAAAGAAATAAACTTCTGATACAATGTAACAACATGCATGAACCTCAAGAACATTATGTTGAGTGAAAAATGCCAGACACAAAAAAGTTCATACTGATTGACTACATCTATACAAAGTTCAAGAAAAGGCAAAAGTAATATATGTGACAGAACAGTGGTCACCTTGGAAAGTAGAAGAGGAACTGACTGGGAAAGAGCAGAAAGGAACTTTCTGGGATGATGAAATGTTCTAATATCTTGTTTTCAGTGGTGGTTACATGGATATATACAATTGTCAAAATTCACTGCACTAAGCCCTTAAGGTTACTGCATTGTATGTAAATTATACCACAATAATAGAAAAAAAGCCTTATGAATACTGCATATCTTCTAATTATGGATTCCTTCACAGAATTTTTATTTAAAATGTAATCTTAAGATCCTCATCTTCATATTACAGAATTTTTAACATGTTTCTTAAAATCTGTATTATTTTTGTAAATTACACCACAATATGTATACAAGTAAAATGTTTAGTGCAGATCAGATATGGCACTAAACCAACTAATGGGAGAGCCTTTGCCCTATCAGACGCTCTTCAGAAACCAGAGGAACTTGGTTTGATATATTCCTTTTTTGTGAATTAGCTCAGTGGCTCCTTCATAAGCACTCACACAGATTTCAGGGATATGTAAAAGACATCTGTTTTGAGTTATTGCCCTTGGAGGTGGCGAGGCTTTATGCTGACTCATTCACACCCTCTCACCTGACCTCCCATAACCCAGCACATATATCCGTAAAGCAGTTGGTGCAGGTTAGGGATTTAATCTGTGGTGACTGGAGCTGAGGCTCTCTTTCACTAAGTATATTTGCCTGTATGGAAATGAGAACCCTGACCTTGGCCTCATTAGCACTCCCTTCCAAACAGCTAAGTGAATCAGCCGCTGGCACAGACAAACAATAAACCGAAAACACGTGGGGTTGAGAGTGATATTAAGGTGCACAGAAGGCCATTCTTTTCCCTTTAATCCCTTGGTGACATGAAGCAAATTTTCAAGCTCTCTAATACCCAGAATCACAGTTCCATCCTTACTGCTGCCCTGCTTTTGCCTTCTGTGCCCCCAAAACAAATATACAAGTAAGAGGTATGACTTTTAGTCCATACAGAAGGGTTTATGTGAAATGTCCCAATACTTCATTTTGTTCCTAAATCAAAACAGACCTGAAGATAAGTCCTCATCTCACTGGGCCTCTCAGTGTTGTGAGAAAGCCCCTGAGAACTTACCTAGGTCACGTCAGTTGGATGAAGCCCTCCTGTCTTCAGTCACCATCCGTCACTGTCTGAGCTCTTGCACTCCCTTAAGTTCAGGCAGCTCTGCTGATTCCTGCCAAGCTTGCACAGAACTCTTTGCCAGGGCTGAAAGGCCCAGAGTCTAAAGTCCAGTCTGTCTAGGGGCACCACACAGTCTTTCCTCTCCAAGTTCTTCCCCAGGGTGCTTCAAGGGAGCTGGGCATGGGTCTCTGCTCCGTGAAGAACAAACCAAAGACCACCATTCTTTCGCAGTCTTGAAGAGTTTCTCTTGCTCTCTGCTTCTATCCCCCCTAGGATAGGGTTTGGGGAGGAGGAAAGGAGGAAAGAAAATAAAACAAGAATATGTAAATTGACATTTCAATTATGCAAACATATGCACATATCCTAACAATATCACCTATATCAACATATCAAGCCATATAGCTGGTTTTGATTTGACACTCTATTGCTGATCAGCTGTGAGTACTCAGATAAGCTACCTAAAAACAGAACGCCTCAGTTTCCTTATCTACACAATGGGAATACACTGTAGGCTGACTATTTTATGTACAAGCCTATTATGAGGACTAAAGTAAACAGCAATGACTATGCATTATTTATAGAGTCTGTATTCCACTACTATTTCATGTATCTTCTATGTCATCCTCAAACACTGTCAAAGATGTGATGGTGTTTTACAATGAGCAAAGAATGGCACAAAAGTTATATAATGTTATCCTTTTCGAATGAAGACCCAGTAATCATATCTTGATATATTTTTTAAATTTTCTTCCGGGCTTCCCTGGTGGCGCAGTGGTTGAGAGTCCGCCTGCCGATGCAGGGGACACGGGTTCATGCCCCGGTCCAGGAAGATCCCACGTGCCGCGGAGCGGCTGGGCCCGTGAGCCATGGCCGCTGAGCCTGCGCGTCTGGAGCCTGTGCTCCACAATGGGAGAGGCCACAGCAGTGAGAGGCCCGCGTAACGCAAAAAAAAAAAAAATTTCTTCCATGCCTGCCCTCAACTATTACATTGCATATCACATATTCCTACATTCTACTAATTGTGAAGAACTTTATTCCAATTATTTTCCCATTATCTCTCATGCTCAAATCCAAACTTCTACATGATGGCTCTATATTTGGGCAGCTGTTAATCTAACAAATGCTTTTACTTTATATCAATTTAAAAATGAAAGGGCTACCAAAGAACGCCTTCACCATATTGTCTTAGAGCTATGTTAAGTCTCTCGGCATAATCTCATCTGCAGGGACCTTGATCCCACAAGAGATCAAACCGGTTCACTGCATAGCGAACATCATGATGTTTGAAACTGATGACTAATAGTAGCATGTACTACGTTAGATGCCTAAGACACACACTTACCAAAGGGGAGAAGTAACAGCCCTTGAAAGCTAGGAGTCAGCCACCTAGATGAGGTTTCTAGGAGTCCAATATTCTGGATCATACTAGGATATTCCCTCCAAAGTGAGAGAAAAGTTGTTGCACCTTGCACCAACTCTAACCAGGAATAACTTTGATCATGTGATGGTCCTCTGTATTTTGGAGACAACATATGGCACATTTGAGTGTGGTCCTCTGACCAATTTGGTGTATAAACCACAATGCAGCCAGATATGCGTGGTGACCAAGTAAAAGAAGGCTTTGCAACTAGTCCAGAATATAGATTCTAGACTAATCCTGCACAAGCTATACTGCTACATGGGACTTATGACCCAGCAGACCCAGTAGCACTTGATGTTTCCATGGTAAATAGGGACCCTGTATGGAGCCCACGGCAAACCCCCAAAGGATAACCATGGTGCACACCTGAGGGTTTGAAGTAAAGAGGTGCCCTCTTTTCCAGAAAACTGTTCTTGTGAGAAACTTCTCTGCCTTGCTATTGGACCTGATAGAGAATGAACCCCTGGCCCTGTGCCTTGAGCTGCCCATAACTGACTGGGTATTATCTGATTCATTAGGTCACAAAATTAAGCATGTACAGCAACACTTCATCCCCCAGTGGAAATGGTATGTGTAAAATCAGGCTCAAAAAGATCCCAAAGGAACAATAAAGTCACAAGTGTGGATAGCTCAGGCTTTTATAGCATATTCTTCTGCTGCACTGCCATCCTTCTTTCATCCATTGCTAGGTTTTTATGGAGATCTGCCTGTGAAAAAAATGACTGAGGAAGGGTCTGGTTTACAGACTTTTTTCTCATTATACTGGCAAACTAGGAATAGAGCACTGTAGCCACAATTGGGAGTGTGCTTAAAAAACCAAAACAAACAAACAAAAACACTGGAGAAGGGAAATGCTCTCAGTAGGAAAATCTTTAAGCAATATATCACAATGCCCACTTAGACTGGACTGAGAGATGGCCCAAAATATGGACAGACCTGCACTGCTTCATGGGTAATGACTAATGGTTAATGGTTTGGCTGGATCATTGTGGATTTGGAAAGAAAGGATGGAAAGATTGTCTGCAAGGCAGTATGTAGATGGACCTCTTAAATTGGCACACAGCATGAGGATATTTATATGAATGGTAAGTGTTATGTGACTGCTCACAAAGTCATATGCTATAGACGAAGCTCTCAATAATCAGGTAGAAAAGAAAGCCTATTCAATGGATGTCTGTCAGTTTCTTACTCCAAACATCCAGGTACTTAGTCGATAGGTTCACATACACAAGACATAGCATAAGGAAGGGGGGGGGGTGCAAACGGGCCCAACAATACGGAGGTCCCATCACCAATTGTGATCTGATTATCAGTGATCTGATGAGGTCTAGAACTGAGAAGACTCTCTAAGGCATCTCTTAGTCATTCATTATGTGCAAAAAAAGAGAGACAGGACTGAAAAATAATTTAGACCATTGAAGAATGAAGATATGGGTCACCTCATCAGGTAAAGAACACTGACCAGCTGGCTGAAGGCAAAGGGAATATAGAATGGGTGGTAGAAAAAGGAATTTATAAATATCATCTGTGGCTTTGTGACCAGTTCCAGAAATAAAGTAACAGATGTGAATTGTTTCTTCCTCACTTGTTTCCATTCGTTTTCTTTCTCCTAACTCCCTATTATTCTATATAAAAAGTGTTGGTGACAATTAAATTTATAATAGTCTTTAGTGAAAAAATAAAAAGATAATTAACATCACTTGAAGATGGACATGAAGAGCATTAGAGATTTGTGTCTCCGTTTTGGGGGGTAAGAAGGTGAAAGTATGTATTTACAAAGGGAAGTTTCAACTTACCAGGCAGAAGCATGACATTGTTATTGTCGTATATAAGTTTTAAAATGGGTAGAAGAGAGTGCGTGGGGAATCGGTAGCCAAAGGGTGGGGGAATCGGTAGCCAAAGGGTGGGGGGATCTGTGATCCTTTATTCATGTACATTGTGCCCTGTGACTCTGGGGCTGGTGATATAAGGACCACATTTCTAAGACTCTTTTTGCGGCATGTTCCAGTTAGATTCTGCCAGTGAGAGGTATTATGTGGGGAGACTGAACGGGAGGAGAAGAGAGGAGATTTTTCCCACCTCCAGCAGCTGTCAGCATCTCTCCAGCACAAACAGGCAGCAAAGACTCTTGCATCTTTTGGCGCCCCAGGACAGCCATGCAGAAGCCCCGCAGGGGCTAGACACAGCCATGCTGCCCTCTCAGAAGTCCCAGGAGCCCCAGCACTAGCTGTGAAGCACCTCCTCAGAGGTCTGAGCACAGCTGCATGGCCCCCTCTCAGCCAACTCAGCACAGCTAAGCCGTGGCCTCTCCCACCACGCTCCGGGCTGAGGTAGCAGCTTCCCACCTCTGCTCCCCACTTCTGCTGTCTCCACCTTTGTTTTTTTGGTTCTCCTAGCCCTAGGGGTGGTAGCTACTTCTGATTTACTGATCTCTGGGTTAGCTTACCATCCTTTTCCTTTCTTTCAGGCTATTAATCCCTTGTATTGAATCCCCTGTGTTTAAAATACCTACTGTGGTTTCTGTTTTCCTAACTAGACCCTGACAGATACTACAATATAAATTAAAACTTGATAATAAAAAATGTTTAAACACAAGCCAAAATGAAAATATTTAATATTTATAAACATCTTTTATTATTCTGAGTTTTAAAGAATTAAACTTCCTCCAGAATTTGACCTCTTTCTATCCCTGGATAGTGTGAAACCTCAATTTCCCTTGGGATCACATAATTTTATGTCAGTCTACCAAGTGGCATTTTACCCAGCTTCTAGTCTTCTTCCCCCAAACATAGAAACAGGATACATATCCCCTCCTAGAGTGCTGAGAACAGAGACTAAAACCACTGTTTAGATGTGATTGTCAGGAAGTCAAAACAATGACTTTTTTCAAAAATTGCAGACTCAGCATGTGCCCATTACACAGAATGCTTTCCACTTCTCAGATCATGTGCTATAAAAACACAGTGAGCCACTTCCTGTCTTTTGGTGGGGGTCATGTGGGTCAATCTTTAGACTGAAATGTGAACTTCCTAGTTCTATCACATGTCATGACGAGAACAGCAATTTGGGCAGACATGCGTGCTAATGCTACTTGGAAGAAAATTTGTGAAGGACTGGCTCTTGAGAAAAAACACTCTTCCTTGGGAATGTGACAACATTTACAGACTTCCTAAAAGTTCTGTACAAATGAGGTTTTTCAAAATAGAACCGTGAGCAGAACAATAAGGTGTTCCTCCTTTGCTTTCCATTTTATTTCTGTGACCCACCCCCAATCAGCACCTGTACATAAGGACATGACATAGTTTCCACGTGGAAGCTCTTTTGAAAAGTGAGGTGAAAGGGAGCCTCTAGGATAAAGTGACGGCTCCCACGACCATGAATATTGGAATTCCTATTGTGCATAAACAAGCAATGGAAAACTTCTCAGTAATACGCTTTCTTTTCCATTACTTATTAAGTTCATCCCACAGAGGTGGAGATGGCAACTTTCCATTGTACTGGGAGACCGGGACTTGAGTTTAGCGTCATCCTTGCTTCTGCAGATGGGTTACAAGCAAGATAATAAGATGGGCAAGACCAAAATAATATGACCGTTCACACTGCCATCATGGGCCTCCTCTTAGCATATTTCCAATGGGCTCTTATTTTAAAGGAGGCTCTGACCCTTCTCTAACTTGTCATGTTACTAGTCACACGGCTTTAGTAATTGTCAGGCTACAGACAAAAGAGCGAAGAGGAGAAAAAAACATCTAGCCATTTTTAAATATTTAAATAAGGGACAAGGCCACCATTTTGAATGTGAACTGTTGCTTATTGTAAGAACAGCTGTTTTGGCCACTGGCCTACAGATGAGGTCTAAGACGGAAGATTTTTTTTAATGAGGAAAGAGCACAGGAATATGGAGAAAGGATACTGCTTTTCCTAGGTGGCTAGTCTTTCTAGAGGTACTTCACCTAGATCTTCTTCCTGCTCCAAACCAGAGGAACAGATTAGGTTGTCCCACTGAGAGTGGAGACTTGAGGTTTGGGAGGACCAGAAAAATCACTGGAACTTGAGAGAAGTATCACCTCCTCCAGAGATAATTAGTTTCTCCTCCTCCAGAGATAATTAGTTTCTCCTCCTCCATACTTCCACTTCCACATCTGTCGTAATTATTTGCTTAGATCTGTCTCTTTGCTGGAAGGCAGGAAACACATCTATTCATCTCGATGTATGCCCAGCATTAGCCAGTGGCTGGCACAAGAGGGTTCCATGAATGATGATCAAGTAATGATTGAACAAAGGAGGCATGCTTGGAAACTAGGTCTTTACCGCAGTCATGAACCTGCCTGGATATTCAGAATGAAAATTGTTGGCAGAGGTTGGATCAGAACATTGTTAAAGCACATTACCTAAAGTTTCAGGATTTTAGCAATAGGAAAAGGAATGATAAAGAAGCCAGGGGCCCCAGGTCAAGAACACGATGAAGGAAGGGGAATATAGAGGAAAGGGCTTCCTGCTGACGATGTGTCCTGTAGTCCCAAAGACCTTACCTCTGAAAGCCATCTCTCACCTCCCTTCCTTTAAGCCTTAGGATATCAACTGCTAAGATCACCCCAAGTACATGATTATATGCGCACACACCTGTATGTGTGCAAAATATAATGTCTTTCCTATCAAGAAGTCAGCCTTCAGGCTTCTCTCGTGGCACAGTGGTTAAGAATCCACCTGCCAATACAGAGGACACGGGTTCGAGCCCTAGTCCGGGAAGACCCCACATGCCGTGGAGGAACTAAGCCCGTGCGCCACAACTACTGAGCCTGTGCTCTAGAGCCTGCATGCCACAACTACTGAAGCCCGCACGCCTAGAGCCCGTGCTCCGCAGCAAGAGAAGCCACCGCAATGAGAAGCCCGCACACCGCAATGAAGAGTAGCCCCCGCTCGCCACAACTAGAGAAAGCCCGCGGGCAGCAACAAAGACCCAACAAAGCCAAAAATTAATTAATTAATTAATTTTTTAAAAAAGGAAATATATCTCATTGCCAGAGGCTGACTTCTTCTTTTTTTTAATTTATTTATTTTTATTTATTTTATCTTTGGCTGTGTTGGGTCTTCGTTGCTGTGTGCAAGCTTTCTCCAGTTGCGGCGAGCAGGGGCTACTCTTCGTGGCAGTGTGCGGGCTTCTCTTTGCAGTGGCTTCTCTTGCTGCGGAGCACGGGCTCTAGGCACTTCAGTACCTGTGGCTCACGGGCTCTAGAGTGCAGGCTCAGTAGTGAGTGGTGGCACACAGGCTTAGCTGCCACACGGCATGTGGGATCTTCCCAGACCAGGGCTCGAACCCGTGTCCCCTGCATTGGCAGGCGGATTCTTAACCACTGCACCACCAGGGAAGCCCAATGAGAAATATTTCTTAAAGTATTACGAGCAAAGGAAAAAAAACAACAAAAACAAAACCTCAGACAAAAAACAGAGAGAAAAAAATGGTGAATAGTTGAAGTCCTGAAATAACACCCATTCAAAATGATTGTTATTTAGAAAGAAAGAAATGCCCTTTTATATTTATGTATATGAGGAGGGCTATCCTAGCCAGGCTGGAGTTGGCTCCCCTGCATGGTTCCCCTCAGAGTCTCTCAACACTAACTATGTCTGGAAATCAAGACCCCAGGGACTAGGAGACTGAAATGCTGCCTGAACACTGGAGAGCACACTAAATTATGCTCCCTTTTCTCGGGACAGGCTTCCAGTTTGGTTCTGATCATAGGCTTTGGAGTTCTGGGCCTATCTCAGACAGGTGATTAGAGCCTTCTGAGTTGGAAACCAGAGTGCCTGACATCAAAGCACCATCCTCTTTGGATTACCTACTTTTTGATCCATGGCCTGTACCTGTCAAAGATAATGCACAGAAAGAAATCAAGAGAACTAGTTCACTTATGAACTGTCAATAAAAAAGCCTAAATAAAATAGTGGTCAATCAAATCTGGAACTGGATTGAAAGGATCCACAAATAATGGGGACCTTTATAATAGAGGGAACAGACTGCAAACACCTGAAACCATTGATCAATCACTAAATATAGGACAACCGAGTTGCATGTGCCTCCTAATGTGGTACAAAATCAAGGGTACAGCATCACCTCTGACATATTCTTGCTTAAAACGTGAACTTGAGTCTAATCAAGGCTGTAGGTCTAACTACCAGTTGTAGGAACTGCAAGGGAAAGGAGACTGTTTACAACCACAGGATGCAGTCAATTGAATCTTGAACAAGGAGGTCAACAAATGACCCCATTTCTTTAACAAAGCATGAAGAACATAAAAAGAAAGGGAGAGATCTTGTTGATTAAGAGACTTCTTAAACCAACGATTAGAAAAAGCTCAATATTTGTGGCAATTGGAGAAAACTGAACTTGGACAGGTTATTAGATGTCTCTAAGGAAACAGTATTAATTGGTACTTTTGTTAGATATCATAATGACATTGAACTTGAATTTTTTTTAAGTCCTTATCTGTTAGAGAGCCACATTATAGTATTTACGGGTAAAATGATAGATTATGTCCTAGAGTTTGCTTTAAAACATTCCACCAAAAAGGGAAAGATAGAATAGTTGAATCAAGAATGTTGATAATTATGGAATTTGGTATAGATTATATGAGGATTCATTATGTTATTCTCTACACTTTGAAGTTTCTTTGAAAATTTTCGTATAACTAAAATGAAATAAAAATAAACACCACGACCAAATAAGGGAGTTTCCAGAAATGCAAGAATGATTTGAAAGTTAAAATACTTCACCATGACAAAAAGTTAACAGAGAAAAATCATTTAAGCAACTTAATAGACCCTAAAAAGGTCTTTGAAAAGTTCAATATGTTGTCCTGACTTTAACAACAAAAATATTGGAAACAACAGAGGATCTGGTAAATGTATTTAAGTATCTCCACCTGATAAAATACCATGCATTTGTTTAAAATGATGTTAAGAGAGAATAGTGACATGGAAACATACTCAAGATGTACTAAGTAGAAAAAAACTTTCCCAGAAGATTACGGCATGATTTCATGTTATATTAACATATATACCAAAGTGTGGAGAGTGGTTAAATGTGCATTTGGATTTGGTGTTGTTTGTGGTTTTCATTTTCTTTCTTGTACTTGGCTGTATTTTCCAAAATGTCTACAGGTAACAGATAACACATATTACTTTTTAAATAAGGGAATAGCACACAATGTTAATTTTTTTGAAACTCCTGTGGTCATTCCTTCAGTCACAAATACACCTAAATTAACCCTGGTCTTACTAATATTTCTCCATTTTGCCCAAAAGGATATCTTAAGAGACTTGTCAAATGCCTTGTTGGAATTAAAATCCAATGTTTGCAGTGTTTCCTGCGTAATAATGCTACTGAAATAAAAATCAGAAGCCCTATTGAAACATGGTATTCATATTAAACATCCTGAACTACCTTGAGATTATTAGGTTATATCAGATGTATTTTAAATAATTCCTATTGTACAACTCTGCATGAAAATGGCACACGGTTTGAGAAAATGAAAAAATGGAATCAGTTTTTATGCAGCAGGAGATTGGGAATTTATCCTTTTTCATTTTCCTTGCGACATTCCAAAGGACAAGAAACTATGTAGTACATTTTAGAATGATTTGTATCCAAAGTGAATTAAATTGTTAAAATTTCAGTAAGAGGCTTCAGTTACCCCTCTCTCTCTCTCTCTCTCACTCACACACACACACACAATGTAGTACTTCATGAGATACTTCTTTGCTGCAAGAGTATGAGAGACAAACCCATGATTTTCTTAACCAAATAATAAATGAATTATTAGGAAATAGAATTAAGCTTTATTATGAACTTGCTTTAAAAAGGGCATTCCCTAAGAAAAGTAGAATTAACCTTTAAAAATAAGCTCTGGAGATATCACTGAGCTGAAGGAACAACATGCAGGCTACTATCTTCATTCAAATAACTAAACTTGCCTAATTAGCACCCAGACTATTGTGACTTGAGAGGGAGCATGGCCTAATGAAGGTCAGCTGGACTGCATGCTAAATAAAATGCAAGAATGTTAGGTAGCATTGACTACTGACCTTCCTCCTATATTTAGTTTTTTGCATCCCTGAAAATACAAAACTATCTTTAAAATGCTCATTTTCCAAATGACCTGGGTGGACTTGACATGAGATGATTCTTGACTGGTGTAGCCTGACAGCTGTATGATACTATGTCCTGAGCTTTTCTTCTAATAAAAGAAATACACTGATCCAAGTTCTCATATAATCTAAAGTAAATATATCTAATTTCTATATAAATTGTTGAACTGCTATTTTAAATGAATAGGTTTTACCCTATTTTTTCTCATCCTTTTGACACAGGTTCCAAACCACTGACTGGGGAAATATATAATATTGAAAGTAAAAATTTATAATACTGAAAGTTTCAACTTGAGCCAAGTTTTGAAATACCATGAGACTTATATTAATAATAGTACCGTTTATTCATTTAATTCCAGTGAATTCAAGAGCTACATGATATATCAAAGTACCTAACTATCTTTTTTTTTCAGTATTCTTATAAAATTTTTGATATATGTTATATTGGCCTACAAACATGGAATTTTAGAGACTGGGAGAAAAGCAGATCATTTAGCCTACTCTTTTTACTTATTGTTACAAATTCTTAAGTAGACTTGGAGATGCTAGTCTATATGATAGGATGTTACAAAACATTATTCTTTAGGGTTGAAGTTTCTGTTTCCCGCCAACCTAATAGGGAAAAAGAAAATGCACACAGACACAGACACACACACACACACACACACACTGCAGTGAATAGAATCCAGTGTTGACATAAATAAATCCTTTTACAGTGGAATGATTTTATCCATTACCAAGTTATTCACACTTAATTTCCATTCACAAAACTTGAAATAGTTCTTTTCTGTTGGGCACTAGTCTTTCTGAGGATTTCTCCAGAATCTATAGTTCTAGCCATGCTCTCTCTTTCCTAAGCTCCAGATCCATATTTCTACCAGTCTCCTGCTCATCTCCATCTGGATGACTCACAGGAACTCATTTTCCCCACCCTACTTCCAACCCACTTCTTCCTTCAGAGCTTCTAAACTCAGAAAACACAACTGCCATCCACACAGTCATATTATCATGAGGGTCGGAAATTTTCCCTTACTGTCCATGCTTCATTAGATACCAAGTCCCAGAGAGCCTATGAAACATTCCTCAAATGTATATATTCTATTATATTACCAATGGCTTTGTCCTATTAAGGTTATCTTTTCCTTTCAAGAATAATATTTTAAAGGACTCTGAATAGACTTCTGTTTCTGGCCAGCACAAAATAACAGTATAGTTGGTGCCCTGTAACTGTGAGTTCCACATTCAAAGATTTAACCAACTGCAGATTGAAAATATTCAGCAAGGACTTCCCTGGTGGCGCAGTGGTTAAGATCCGCCTGCCAATGCAGGGGACATGGGTTCGATCTCTAGTCCAGGAAGATCCTACATGCCGTGGAGGAACTACGGCCATATGCCACAACTACGGAGCCCGCGTGCCAAAACTACTAAAGCCCACACGCCCTAGAGCCCATGCTCCGCAACGAGAGAAGCCACCGCAATGAGAAGCCCACGCACTGCAACAAAGAGTAACCCCCACTTGACGCAACTAGAGAAAGCCTGTGCATGGCAACAAAGACCCAACGCAACCAAAAATAAATAAATAAATAAATAAATGAAAGGGTGTTTTTAAAAAAAGAAAATATTCAGCAAAACAACTCCAGAAAGTTCCAAAATCAAAACTTGAAATTGCCGCACACAGGTAACTATTTACATAGCATTTACACTGTATTTACAGCTATTTACCTAGCATTTACATTGTATTAGGTATTAGAAGTAATCTAGAGATCATTTAAAGTATACGGAAGGATGTATCATTTTATATAGGAGACTTGAGAATCCACAGATTGTGGTATCCACAGGAAGCGGGGATGGGGCTTGGAATCCATCCCAACACCCACCCCCATTCCGGGGGATGACTGTAACTGAATTTATCCTGAAACAAACATTTCTTCATATGAAACAACGGTTCACAAAACTTTGGTCATCAGGCAACAGAGGACAGTGCTCCTTGACAGACAGGAAACAAATAAGATTGGCACTATGATTGCCTTAGCTTTGCACTTAGAAAAAATTTTCATGCTTGGCACAGGGAGGGGAATCTAAGTGGAGCCTGACTGTCTCCCTGAGTTGAGGAGACAGAATTGTGAGTGTGAGGAAGCCAAAGCATCTAGAATTCACAGCGCAGATTACCAGAGGGAAAAGAGCTGGACATCTGCGGAGTGTAGCCCTTGGTGTTCAGCCGAGTACTGATCACTGCATGCGGGTGAGGCCAAGTTAAAATCACAAAACGAAACTGAAAATATTCAAGGGAATAATACCCTGTTCTCAGGGGGACTGAAAAAATTGCTTGTTCCCATCAGCCAAATTAGAAAGCCTCATAATTCATGGGGGCATCAATGAGAATAGTTTAACGGGGCTTTGCCCAAGTAACAGGGAAAAACGAGTCCTAGATTAAACATTGTTTTGGTCCTGCTTAACAAAGTTTTAAAGCCAGCCACAAAAGTAGCTACTGTTTCAAAGGAATTTAGGCACAACCCAGAATAAAGCTCACGAATATTTATAGGAATATTAAAATATCCAACAAGGTAAAAATCACATGCCTGACATCAAACCAAAAGTTACAAAGCAGGAAAAGAAGCAGAAAATATGGCCCATGAAGACTAGAAAAATCAGTCAATCAAAATTGACCAACAATTCGTGTAGATGACATATTTAGTGGATAAGGATATTAAAACAGTTATTATAGCTGTATTATATGTGTTCAAGAAGCTAGAGGAATGATTAAACATGTTAACTAGAGACATGGAAATATAAAGACTCAAATTGAATTGCTAGAGATGAAAATTACAGTATCTGAGATGAAAAATGTACTAGATGGAATTAATGGCAGATTAGACATTGCAGAAGAAAACATTACTGAATTTGAATACCTAACAATAGAAACTCTCCAAAATGAAACACAGTGAGATTAAAAAGTCTGAAAAATGAAATAAAAAGAGCTACAGTGAGCTGTGGGACAACTTTAACAGGACTAATATACTAATTCCCAAAGGAAAGGGGGAAGGGAAAAAAAATGGCTAAAGTTTTTCCAAATTTGATGAAAACTATTAACTCACAGATTCAGAAACTGAAAAAAAAAACTCAAGTACAAGATGCATGAATAAGACTGCATCAAAGCACATCATAATCAAATTACTTAAAACCAGTGATTATTAGAAAATCATAAAAACAGCCAGAGACAAAAGATACATAACATGCGGAAGAACAAATATACATTTTCATATATATATACACATATACATAGATATATGAAAGATTTCTCATTGGAAACAACACAATCTAAAAGATACTGGGGCATCATCATTAAAGTACTGAAAGAAAAAATGGTCAACCTAGAATACTTTACCTGTGAAAATATCTTTCAAAAAAGAAGGCAAAATAAAAACTTTTTCAAACACAAAACAGCTTTATCATCAGCAGACATGCTCTACAATAAATGTTAAAAACAGGCATTTTAACGAGAAGGAAAATGATACTATATTATGTCTACACAAAGGAATGAAGAGCACCAGAAATGGAAAATACATTGGTAAATATGAAACATTTTTGTCATTTTTTAAAGTATCATTAAAAGACAATTGACTGTTTAAAACAAAAATAATAACCATGTATTATGGGTATACAGTAAATGGAGACTTTAAATATATGACATTTAAAAAAGCCTGGGGAGAAAGAAATGAAAGTATAGCGCAGTAAGGTTGGTACACTATATGTGAAGTAGAATCATATCACCTGAAGGTAGATGGCGATGATTTAAAGATGTATACTATAAACCATAAAGAAACCACTTAAATACCATAACATAGAGATACAGCTAATAAGGTAATAAAGGGGATGAAACTGTCATAAAAATACTCAATTAACTCAAAAAAGGTAGTAAAAAAGCAAACCAAAACCAGATAACAACGGGTTTCAAGTTTTGTTAATTTGTTTCCTCAGCAAAACCTCTTTTATACAGAGAACCTTACAGTTAAGCTGAATATAATGAATAGATAAAAGTAACAGTGCTCTGGTTAAAGTGGGAGTGGGAGAGCCTCGATTCCTCCCTGCCTGTCCCCCTAAGTAGGTCCTGCAGCAAGAGCGGCTCACAGCACCTCTGCGTGACCCACTCCCAGCCCAGAACTTCTCCTTCCTAGATGGAGAACTGAGGATAAAAAGACCAAGTGACGCACACAAGTTACTGACCTGTGACTGAACCCTAGATTGTTTTAGTCAATATTAACCCCACCATGCTGCTGAGAATAGAAAAATATGGGAAGCATATGAAAACTATCAATTGTTATATCAGAAAAAGAGAGTGAAGAAATTCAAAAAAGAATAATGAGAGTATCTTGGCAAACCTAACCACAAATCTATTTTTTTACCCAAGATAAAAGTAAATATTAGGTATTTGAGTTGATATTTCCACTAATGTTCATTAGTATTTGTTTTCTTCGATCTGTATTGGCCATTTGGGGGTTTCTGATACATGAAGACAACCCAGGGAATGAACTTCAGATATGCTGAATTTGAAATAAAAACAACTTATTAGTTTCAGTGAATTAAAAACACCACACCCTGCATATCCTGCCAAATCAGCTGAAGGCTGAAGAAATGTTTTATTCTTCTGGAAAGGCCTCTTTCTCCCCTTTTTCTTTTCATTTTAATGGTGGAAAGATGGTATAATAAATTCTGTGATAATGGCCTTCATTACTGTAAACTGAAATCAAATCCTCCAATTTCAATCTGTTTCAGATTTGAAATGATTATGCTGATAAGTAGTAAAGAAAACAGACATATAAGGGATATTTCCAAATAACGTGATCTATTTATTTCAATATAACATGAGCCCTAAAAACAAACACCAACAAAATATACTGCAGAACTTGGCTCTAAATTTCAGTGTATGGTTCCCTCAGTAGGAATACTATTTCTATGGTAAACATTTAAGTGTTTAGTTGAGAGGACCATTTCATTAACACAGGTGTGACTTCGGATGGCAGCAGAGCCAAACCTGTGTACAGTGAAGCTGCCATTCTTCAAGTACAAGAACAGTCTTAGGCTCTGACCAGCTTCAACATTTCATACCAAGCTAGTACTTACAAGTGTTCGGTCTCCTACTTGGTATCTCACTACTCCATTTCTGTGGCTGCCATTGAGTTCCAAAGTTACGTAGCAAAAAAATATTTTATAGGTTTTATTCGTTAGAGTAGGCTAAATGAGTGTAAAAGCAGTATTATCAACTTTTCTAACTAAAACTAAAAATTGTTATCACTATACATTGATAAATAGTTTCTTTTAAAACTCTTCAATCCAGGGCTTCCCTGGTGGCGCAGTGGTTGAGAGTCCGCCTGCCGATGCAGGGGACACGGGTTCGTGCCCCGGTCCGGGAAGATCTCACATGCTGCGGAGCGGCTGTGCCCGTGAGCCATGGCTGCTGAGCCTGCGCGTCCGGCTCCGCAACGGGAGAGGCCACAACAGTGAGAGGCCCGCGTACCGCAAAAAAAAAAAAAACTCTTCAATCCAATATTGCTTCTACCCAAACCAAGATTATTTTGAAAGCATGAAAAAAGTGGAATGCAAAATCAATGATGTCAATGAGCTTATTTTACCTTATAGCACGTGTGAGGATATGAAACCTAGTCCTGTGTATGAGCTGCTTTTTTTAAACATGCATTTTTTTAAAGGGAAAATTTTTTTAAATCAGTAATGTTGAGATTGAATAAATAAAATTTTAGTTTTTAAAATTAAACTCATAAGCAAATAAACCACTTGGTTTGCATGATTCGGGTTTAGCTTTATTATAAACAAGGTTTATTACTCAGTCTGACTTTTGATCAAAGCTTTCACAGTTCTCCTTCAAGTCAGTAGAGAACCTAATTTTCATGCCTGTGTTTTGAAAAGAATCTTAATCAAAATTAAAAACGACAGTGCAAATCTCTTGAAATCCAAAATGAACCATAAAAATTTATTAAAGTAGGATTAATACTATTAAGTGTTTAATGCAAGGATTGCTTGGACATTTTATCAATATTTACAAAAACAGTGAGCTATAAGAGAGATTTAGTTACCTGTCTTCAGGTGGATGAATGTCTAAAACTATTACTTCTCAATGGAGACGAGAGATGGAATATGGAATAATCTGAAAACATCCTTCAAACTATGCACATTCCCTCTCCCTATCAGGGGAAATGTGAATGGTTGGGAAAATACCCAAGCTTAATCAGAAGGTCACCCCCCCACCCCCGCTTCCTAAGAACTCTCATCTAACCATCTTCATGATAATCTCTACGAATAAAGATTCAATAATAATAATGATAATGATAATAAAATAATGACAAATTCTTATATTGTGTCACTTTGCTATTTACAAAGCCCTTTTATTTAATTGTCTCTCTTTTTCTAAATATTTATTTATTTATTTGGCTGTGCCGGGTCTTAGTTGCGGCATGTAGGACCTTCATTGTCACGTGTGGGATCTTCATTGCCGCATGTGGGATCTTTAGTTGCAGCATGTGGGCTCTTAGTTGAGGCATACGGGATCTAGTTCCCTGATCAGGAATCAAACCCAGGCCCCTGCATTGGGAGCATGGATTCTTAACCACTGGACTGCCAGGGAAGTCCCTTAATTGTCTCTTTTGAGCCTCACAGCAATTCTATGAAGTAGGCATCCCATTTTATAGGGTCAAAGAAATCAAGGGTTTTCCCCAGTTTATGCTGCATATGCTATTCTAGCTGTATATGCTAGAGCTGAGGGCTAGAATTTAAGGTTACCTGATGCTCAGTTCGGTTCTCTTTCTCCTATATAATACAGTCTCCAATGTCATAATGAGATGGTGCTCCCTCAATTTTTTTTTTTTTAAAGAGATGTTGGGGGTAGGATTTTATTAATTAATTTATTTATTTTTGCTGTGTTGCGTCTTCGTTTCTGTGCGAGGGCTTTCTCTAGTTGTGGCAAGCGGGGGCCACTCTTCATCGCGGTGTGCGGGCCTCTCACTATCGTGGCCTCTCTTGTTGTGGAGCACAGGCTCCAGACACGCAGACTCAGTAGTTGTGGCTTACGGGCCTAGTTGCTCCGCAGCATGTGGGATCCTCCCAGACAAAGGCTCGAACCCGTGTCCCCTGCATTAGCAGGCAGATTCTTAACCACTGCGCCACCAGGGAAGCCCTCCCTCAATTTAATTTAAAAAAAAAAAAAAGTTGCTCTGACTTATATGCAAGTCAGTTTTTTCATTTAGTTCCCTCTCATGTTATTCCAACTTCTGGGTTAAGACTTCTAAAAAGATATGAAAGGAAACAAAAGAAAGAATTTCCCTCCCCAACACATTAAATTTCAGTAAAATACAGATTCAAAAACATTCTTAGGCATAGGTTCACCAAAGTCAACCAAGAAAAGAAAGAGGTGTAATCTGATGCCATATATCAAAAATTTATGGCCAGGGAAAGAAAGAGAAGATTCTGAGAGAAACAAGAGAGAGCTGGTCTAACTCAGCTACAGACTCTAAGATCAGACCCTCAAAGTCATATTAGCTTCATAAAATAAACAGAAGAAAAGGTACTCAGCTTAGAACCCTTGCTCAGAGAGGAAGACATGTGGGAATTGAGTCAAGAAGTCTCCCATGCTGTAACAGAGGCAAGCCTGGACAGAACTGATCCAGGCAAGAACAGACAGAAAATAAATGTAAAAATCTGAAAACAAGATACAGGGAAAGAAGGAAGGAAGGGAGGAAGAAAAGACAGAAAAGATCTAGAAGGAAACCATTAACATTTGCTTCATGCCATAACATAACTTAAGGAGAATATGCGTTCAATAAAGTATGAGCTCAAAGATAAACTGACAACAACACGAGAGTAAAAGGAAGATTTAACTGAAATAATATTATCATAAAACTAATTGACAAACCAGAGATGACAAGGAAGAATAGACACCACTGAATATGAAATTTTAAAAGACAAATAAAAATTCAATTAGAACAACACTAACAAATATAGAGAAAATAAAAGGTTAAAATCCCAAATAATGGTAACTGGTGTTTCTGTGCTACAGAAACTACAAATAAAGCAGAAGCTGTGGTGAAAGGTATAGTAGCAAAAAATTCCCCCATACCATCACCCCAAGTGAAGGAAAAAACTGGATATGCAAGTCAGTTCCAAGAAAATTTGATATAGACACTACCTGGGTTAGCTACTGAACATCAGGAACAAAGAAAGAATTCTTTACATGTCCCGGAAAGCATACTACTACTGTGATGGTTAATTTTACGTGTCAACTTGACTGCCCAGACACTTGGCTAAACGTTATTCTGGGTAGTCTGTGAGGGTGTTTCTGGATGAGATTAACATTTGAATCCGTAGACGAACTAAAGCAGATTGCCCTCCCCAATGTGGGTGCCTCTCATCCAATCAACTGAAGACCTGAATAGAACAAAAAGGCTAAGTAAGAGGGAACTTCTACCTGACTGCTTGGGTCTTGAGACTGCCAGCTTTCAGACTTGACCTTACACCATCAGCTCTCCTACTTCTCAGACCTCTGGACACAGAATGGAACCATACATCAGCTCTCCTGGATCTCCCACTTGGGACTTCTCAGACTCCATGACCACATGAGTCAATTCCTTATAATAAATCTCTATAAATATCATATATAGGATCTCTCTCTCTCTCTCTCTCTCTTTTCAGTTCTGTTTCTCTGGAGACCTCTCATACACCTACAAAGAAGAAACAGATCAGACTGGCCTCATCTCATATGTCTTCCAATAACATATAACAGCCAAAGACTAGAGAAATAGCCATAAAATTCTAGTGAAAAGAAACTGACCAGTATCATTCATTCGGTCACACCTTTCTAGTATAAAAACAACAGATATTTTCAAACATGAAAGAACCAGGAATACGGTACCAATGTGTCCCTTTTGAAAAAATTATCTGACAATGAAATCCAAACAAATAAGAGATGAATTAAAGATCAAAGAAATTATAGTACAAAGACTGGTGAGGAACAACACTTCCATTTAAATAAAGAAGTTACACTAAAACAATGAAATTATAATTGCAGAAAGTAAACATTATCACTCTGGATAATTTGAAAATAATAATATAACAGCATTTGAGAGATGGGCAAAAGGGAGATGGAAGAGTGATGATGTTCATGTTTTCATTTTATACCACCTAAAATTGGGGGAAAATACATTTAAATGTTCTTCACAACTTCTTCTGTAACATTAGAGGGATATTTAGGAAATACCCCTAATGGAGAAGAAGAAAAACACTTACTTGAAGTTTAACAGTCCCTCCAGTTGTGTTTCACTTGATTTTTCTATTAAATTCAAAGGTTTTGGGCTTCCCTGGTGGCGGTGGTTAAGAATCCGCCTGCCAATGCAGGGGACACGGGTTCGAGCCCTGGTCTGGGAAGATCCCACAAGCTGTGAAGCAACTAAGCCCGTGTGCCACAACTACTGAACGTGCGCTGTAGAACCCACATGCCACAACTACTGAAGCCCGTGCACCCAGAGCCCGTGCTCCACAACAAGAGAAGCCACTGCAATGAGAAGTCTGCTCACGGCCACAAAGAGTAGCCCCTGCTCACCGCAACTAGAGAAAGCCTGCGCACAGCAACAAAGACCCAGTGCAGCCAAAAATAAATTTTTTTAAATAAATAAATTTTTTTTTAATTCAAAGGCTTTTTTAAATTGAGAAATAGCACTTATATCACAATGCCATTTTTATAAAGTATATCTATTTGACTGTATGCATAGAAAAATCCAGGTCCATCCAGCACTAACTGTGGCAATTTCTGGATGGCGGCATTCCAGTTGATTCACTCTTACTGTTCATTTTTACTTTCCTAAATAGTTTGAATTATTTTTAAAACACTAACGTAGTTTTTCTTTTTAAAAAAATACTAGAAGCTAATATGCAAAGATCTTAACAGGAATGGGAATATATCCAACTATTCTTCACTTGTTTTTCATACAAATTTTCAATTTCTAAAAATATCAAGTAGCTCCATAGCTACTGTCTTGCTATTAAAAATTTGACACAGTATTTTAAAAGGATGACTCAAAATTCTTTCACATAACTTCCCCTGCACTCTCCCTCAATGGAGAGAGCTAGAGAAGCTTCAGAAGGAAGAAAATTAGACCTCTTACCTCCTTCCACTGAATGTAAATGACTGCAGTACCTGCATTTTACCTCCACAGTAAATAAATTAAAATGACCCAGATACTGTCCTAAATAAGACTGAATTCATAAAAGTGTGGGCAGTGGCAGTAGGCAGATCTAGGATTGTATCAATATACAGACTCCCTCATTTTCTAGCTATATGACCTTGACAAGATCTTCTATCAGATTCTTAGGGGATAATAATACTGAACATGATATGTGATGGAAGGAATTAAACAGACAACATGTGTAAATAAATTGGCACATATTAGGTCCTCAGTAAATGATAGCTATTAATACTTTCAAAACAATTAATTATTTCATTTCATTGAAAGGAGGAACTGGAGGAAGAACCCAGTTGGGGGACACTCTAGAAACCTCTCAAAAGGCAGTTTTTGCCACTCCTATGACATCTATTCAGTTATTTGTGTCTATGGTGGCAGAATGGGCCCTTCTCAGGTGAGTTAGACATGCCAGTTGTAACCAGGCAAAGCAGCAGCAGAAGCCTCTTTCCTCCTCGGCACTCTGTGGCCCCTCACGCAGTGTCACCTATCCTGGATTCAATTAGAAAAAAGGCCTCTGCTCATTCTTTCATTTCATGGTGTCAGCTTTGTAGCCTGTGTCTAGATTAATTTTTATGAGCCCTTAGACTATATCATTGACCAAGCTGTAAAGTGCAATCAGGTTGCCTGACTTCTCAGAAAACAGGTTTGTGAGATTGTGCTGAATCTTTCTGGGTGAATGAATGACCAAAATGAAAACCCCTCCCAGCCCTTCACTGAACCCTGGCACCACAGGGTGTGACTCTGCTTTTATCACTGGGCCCCAGAAACGCCCTGCAGGCCAGCTTCCCAGAGCATGAGCCCTGCTCTGCATGCCTGGTCCTTCAGAGGAGGGCATTTACAGGTCACACAGCTGTGCAAAAGGAATCATTCCTTAATAAAATAGGCAGCGCACCTTAGGCTGGGCTTTTGTGAGAGAAGAATAACACATGCTTTGTGGAGATGAAAGATAAGAAAATCCTGTGTCCTGGCTGCAGGTCCAAGTCCAATCTCTTATGTTCATGAAGCCCATCATCTGAGTCAGGAGCATATATATATCTATCTCAGGTCCATTATTACTGGGATTATTTTCCCTCCTTCAGTTCAGACCTTTGTCTTCTCTTATTCTGAGACCATGTATAAACAAGGTACAAAAGTACTATGTACGACTTTATGAGGCACCCTAAAAAACTCTGAACTCTCAGTTCTGTGTCAAAATCTGATGTGGGTCAGGCCTCAGGCCTAAATACTAGAGGCTGGGAAATATTTCCACAAGCATTGCTTACATTTGTCCCACCACTCGTATGTCCCTCCAGAAGGGTAGAGTTTTCAGAGGCACAGTCGCCATCTTACTTCTCTGTGAGCTGTACAATGTCTGGCACTAACAGGGGCTCCATAAGTATTCCGTGAATAAAAGAATAAAGGAATTAATACAGAGATAATTACAATAACTTTCCAAATGGATTTCTTATCCCCATCTTTTCCTTCCAAGTCACTCAATGTCACATCATTGCCCATTTCCTCCCCTTCAAATATTTCACTCCCTCATTCAAAAATCCTCATTGGCTTCTATTTGCCTGTACAGAAAAAGGCCTCTTTAGCCTGGCAATCAAGGCCATACAAATCTCTTCCAATATAATATCTCTATAATCCCTTCATAGTTCCTGGGTACCTACCAAGCTCACCCACTCCCCCCTCACATCCCTACATGCTCCCCACACAAGTTGTTCTGTTAATCTGGAGCCCCTTTCACTCTCATCCCTACACAGCTGAATTCTACCTTGCTGGATTTTAAGACCCAGCAGAAAGAGGCCCTTAATGAATGATAAACAGTCACTGATATCTGGATAATTAATTTCTTCTCTCTTGTTATGTTTTTCAAGAATAGGGCTATGTACAACCTCCACAATTGTTTTTTAAAGTTGATTTACAATATTATATTAGTTTCAGGTGTACAACATAGTGGTTCAATATGTTTATAGATTATACTCCATTTAAAGTTGTTACAAAACCATGGCTATATTTCCCTGTGCTGTACAATATATACTTGTTGCTTATTTATTTTATACATAGTAGTTTGTGTCTCTTAATCCCCCACCCCTATCTTGCCCCTCTCCCCTTCCTTCTCCACCAATAACCACCAATAACCACTGGTTTGTTCTCTATATCTGTGAGTCTGTTTTGTTACATACATTCGTTTTATTTTTTAGATTCCACATGTAAGTGATAACATAGAGTATTTGTCTTTCTCTGACTTACTCCATTAAGCATAATACTCTCTAGCTCCATTCACGTTGTTCAGAATTAGCCTCCATGCTTTAAGAAGAGCTCTGACTGGGCAATCTCTGTGTAAAGTCTGGCTGTAGGAAAAACTTCTATCCACAGAAACAGATCCAACAGGATGTGTGTGTGTGTGTTTATTCATGTAATTGGAGAGGCCTGGTAAGTCCAAAATCTACAGGGCAGGCCAAAAACCCAGGAAAGAGTACAAAGGCAGTCTGCTGGTAGAATTCCTTCTTGTTCAGGGAGGTCAGTCTTTGTTCTACTCAAGCCTTCAACTGTTTGGATGAGGTCCACCCACATTATGGAGGGCAATCTGCTTTTCTCAAAGTCCACCAATTTAAATGCTAATCTCATCCAAACCAAAAAAAATAAAAATAAAAATATCCAGAATAATGTTTGACCAACTATCTGAGCACCACAGCCTAGCCAAGTTGACACATAAAATTAACCATCACACCTTCCAACATAGCCTCCTCCTCCTGCCACCACTACCAACCACAAAAGGGGGAGTTTCTCTTGGCCTCTTTATTCACCAAAACCGGCTCCAGGGATATTAGGCTCCTCCCAGAAAATCTGGGTACAGAATGGCAGAGGGTTTAGGGGAGGGGTGGGGAGGGTGGAAGTTCCCCTTAGCACAGCTGAAATTTTCAGTCACTTTCAAGAACAATACCAAGAGAAATTAAAGGAAATGATTACAGATCATTCAAACAAGTTGCTAAGTTCCTAAAAAACAGATTTCTGGTTTTGCAGTTGCATACTTGTTTATAGTTGTATATATCTGACACCTGCCTGAGAAGCAAACAATTCCTCTTTTTAATTCCTAGAATTGTTGCTTTTCTTCCCACACCTTTTTTCACTCCTCCTCCCTCCTGGAAGAGGGGTTGAGGTATCTGGGGATAGACAGGCCTTCCTGGGAAGGTAACAGGTTAGGTAATTGCAGTTTAAAGTCCAGCTGTTGAAGAAAGAGATCAGCTACCGCCGGGCACTTGGCCTAAGACAGTTTTATACACCATAATACACCCAAGTTTGCTTTAAAAGCAAAGTCCCTCATCCTTATCTCACTGTCAATTGTCATATAAGGTAATAGTTCAGGCACAGAGATGCCCTCTCTTCCTCAGATCATGAGTTATTTTCTCACAGCTCTTTCCTAACAGTTTTACCCCTAAAATGGGAACTCAAGAACAAATCTCTGCCATGTTTACCCCAGGCCTGAACAGAACATGGTTTAATTTCTTTTGGTGTGAAATGGGGAAGATTTGGCCTCCTTGAAGGTAATGACCCATGCAGTTTCTTTTTTTTTTTGCGGTACGCGGGCCTCTCACTGTTGTGGCCTCTCCCGTTGCGGAGCACAGGCTCCGGACACGCAGGCTCAGCGGCCATGGCTCACGAGCCCAGCCGCTCCGCAGCACGCGGGATCCTCCCAGACCGGGGCCCAAACCCGTGTCCCCTGCATCGGCAGGCGGACTCTCAACCACTGCGCCACCAGGGGAGCCTACAGTTTCTATTATTATATGATCCTTCCCTGATGTAGTTGAGCATCAATTCAGCTAACGTGGACTCAGGGGTTTTGCTGACAGGCCACTAGTTCATGACATGAAGTACACACCTCCAGAATCATCTGCCTAGCACATCTTTTCTAAGACACAACTCCTCCTCACCTATATTTTTTGCTACATGAGCCACTGTATGTGTACATTAGGCCCCAGATCCCCGGCTACTGTTCATTCCTTTACAGGTAAGCACCGGACTTGAGCTGAGCCACAGTCCTTTTTGTGGCCTGTGGCCTTGGAATTAGGTACAAGTTGAACTAATCTCTCTCCAGTAGCTCCATACTTTGATATAAAACTCAGATGCTTCTGATAAGCAAGTCTTCCAACAAGTAGAGAAAGGCAGTCTGAAATGAGAGAGAGTGAAGCCAATATCCAGAGAGGCACGTGAGACTGAGAAAAATCTTGACAGCCTTCTAGTCCCTGGCTCAAAGTGTTTATAACCCAGCTGCATCTCTGCTCTTCCTGTGTTTTGATATTCAATGCTTCCTAGAAGTCGATGGGAAAAAAACCATCAGTAACCTTCCAACAAATTCTTTCTTGAATAAGGTAGTTTATTTTGGGTTTCTAACATTTGCAAACAAAAGGTTCTAAAAATTATATAATGTGGCCAATGCCACATGGTGTGCTGATAAAAACATCGCCTGATTACTGGGAGAATTAAGTGAGATGATTAATGTAGAAATGCCTTGTCATCTGCAAAATACAATGCATAAATGTGGTTCTTCTAAAGTCTTTACATTCAATTAACTCGGAATAAAAATGTCTGCTTAAAGAGCAAAGGGTTTTTCATGTTTCACAATCTTCTTACTTTTCATAAGTTTTGTAATATGTTATCACTTTTTGTGATCTTGAGATTTATCTATGTAATATGAAGTCATCTTTACATTAACAGAACTTTGAATACAAAAGTAACATATTTCAGAGAAGTGCGATAATAACATTTGTAAAATGGCCTATTGTACATCTAAATCTGTAATACCTGGATGCTTAGGGATCTGTGAAGTTAGCAAGATATCCTGGGGCTACTTTAAATATTTTTCAACTTCTAAAGACAATTGTATATGCACCATACATTTATTTACACAAGTTAACTATAACATCTTCTTTGTTTTGGGCTAGAATTGTATCAGTTCAGTCTGGCAACTGTCTAGCTCAAGTTGCTCAAAAGTTCTGATTGGCTGTTGATGATACCATAGGAATTTCTCTGATGAAACTGAGGGCTCAGACTGTTATCGGGTTATAATATCCAAACTGAATACCCACAGCAGAATGGACCTAGGAACAGGTACAGGTTGGTAGCCAAAACTAAGGAATCTGCAGCAGGAAATATTGCTTATACATTCCTATGCTTACATAACTTCATTTGAGTGAGATAAGTATGGTTTTATTTACTAGGAAAAATGTTCAAAACATGAGATAAAAGGGGAAAACCAAAAAAGGAATCCTGGGTAAGGAAAAGATTGGTAACTTCTAGCCTGTAATATAACCTATAAGGTGTTTCCCTAGGCATGTTCCCCCAAACACTAATTCTGAGGTATTACAATGGAGTTATAAAAAAGAGTTACGTAGGAAAAAATATCTATATTTGGGAAACGCTGCGTCACACATACTTGTTTGTTTTGCTACATGCTTTCTCATAGCCTTTAACATCTTTGTTCTTGGTGAATTTCCAAGACGGTGTCTCCCAAACTTATCTGAGTACCATGGAACTCTTCTTTTTTGAGTCATTTTACCAGACTAAAATACCACGAAACATACCTTGGGGAAAGACAATCTAATAAACTCATTAAATCCTTCCTATTTGTATTACCTGGCCCACATAGAGATTTATAAACAGAGCTGGCCCCATCAGTTGGCAGAATATGTGAAATTAGAGTTGCTTCACACACCCACCAAAGGATCTCTTCCACCTCCCATCAAACCACCTTCATTTCTATCAGTAAAGTGTCATTTCTCTGATTCTTGACTACTTTTTGCCGTTCACAACACAGATGCTCCTAAGAAGAGAAACAAATGAGGCCAGATTTCCTCAAGCACCTGTAGGAAAACACCTCTAGCAGCAGAGCAGGGTGAACTGAGAACCCTGTGGGTCTGAGTGAACCGACCTTGAAGCAGCTGAAAGCTCAACATTGATAAGTCAAGTCTCCTGTTGGATTTGACATTTTACACCATAATACACCCAAGTTTGCTTTAATATAAAACTGTCTTAGGCCGAGTGCCCGGCGGTAGCTGATCTCTTTCTTCAACAGTGTTTGGACCGCACAGACCCAGGGATGCTGCTTCTTCCAGCTTCCCGCCACTCTCCAACCTCTTTTCCAGTCCCACCCCTCAGAACCAAGCACTTAGCCATGCTCGGCCTCTGGGACCATACAACACCTTTTTTTTTTTTTTTTTTGAGCTTAGCTCCTTAGTGTGGATCAACCACGAGCTCCCAGGTCTGTCAGAATTATTCCACCTAGCGGAAGGCCACGGATAACCGCCTGGTCAACCCGTATCTGCGGGCCTCCTACACCTACCTCTCCCGGCGCTTCTACTTCAGGCTCTGTGGGCCGTGGGCATCTCGACCAGTGGGCCGAGGAGAAGCGCAAGGGCGTCCAGCATCTCTTGAAGATGCAAAACCAGCGCGCCGCAGGACGATGTGAAACCCTCTTCCAGGACGTGCAGACGCCGTCCCAAGATGAGGGGTGCGAAACCCCGGGTGCTGTGAAGGCCTCCACGGCCCTGGAGAAGAACCTGAGCCAGGCCCTTTTGGACCTGCGCGCCCCGGCCGCTGCCGCGCAGACCCCCACTTCCGACTTCCGGGAGAGCCGCGCCCATGTGAACAGGTGAAACTCATCAGGAAGATGGCGACCACCTGGCTGATTTCGCGGGCTGCTGGCCCCAATGGAGGGCGGGGCAAGTAGTTCTTTGTGTTTTTTGTTTTTTGTTTTTTTTGCGGTACTCGGGCCTCTCACCGTCTTGGTCTCTCCCGTTGCGGAGCACAGGCTCCGGACGCGCAGGCCCAGCGGCCATGGCTCACGGGCGTAGCCGCTCTGCGGCACGCGGGATCCTCCCGGACCGGGGCGCGAGCCCATGCTCCCCGCATCAGCAGGCTGACCCCCAACCACTGCGCTACCAGGGAAGCCCGGCAAGTAGTTCTTTGAAAGGCTCACCCTCAAGCACGACTAGAGCCGCAGGAACCCAGAGACTCTTGAGGGGCCCCTCTGCATCCCCCCGGTGTCAGGGCTTGGGCCTGAGCCTCTCCTTGCAGCCACTGGGCAGCTTCTTAACCACCTTGGAGCCCTCTCCCAAGCCGTGGACCAAATGGAAACAATAAAGCATTTTTGCATTAAAAGAAAGGAAATTTTTATTGCTTGGCAGCAAATACAATCGATACTATAAGAAGATGCACTACGTTATAGTGTCTGTAGGGGACCCTGTGTCACGTTGACCAGCTGAATGAGGAGTAAGCCTTGGGGAAGGGCTTTGGTTAGACCCCAAGAAGGAAGTCAGACAGAGGAAAGACACTGTCTGAAAGAGGAGGTGGGTGAGAGCCAAAGCAATTATACGGAGGCCAAGGATGTGTTTGTAGCTGTGGGCGGGCTCAGTCAAGTGGGGTGTTCACCCCACCCCCAGCAAGCGGGAGGAAGGGAGCACAGCTGCGGAAGCGGTGTTGTGGGACCCGCCAGGGAAGAGGCAGTCCCGGTTCTTCGTCGGAGGCTCTAATTCCCTTTCCTTTCTGGGCAGGAAGGCTGCTCTGTGGCCACAGTAACCTTTGTCTCCATTCCTCTTTTTTTTTTCTGTTCCTTAACTTCATTTTTGTTGCCTTCTCCACTCATTCTCTTGATTTCCTCTTCCACTCTCCCCCTAATTTAGACGTAAGGGTTATTACTGTCTGGGAAGTGGGGGGAGCTGGGAGGGACCGGGATCAAAAGTGTGTCAGCTCTTCATAGAGAAGGAAACAATTTCAGTTCCTTTCATTTCATGCCAGAAGATCTACATGGATGTGAACACAGTGGGGAAGGGAAAAATAATGTTCCACCACTTTTTTCCCACTCTGTACTAACTGACATTGATGCCAGTGTTGGAAGTGGCTTTCGATATCACTGAGTTCTTGCGATTTTCAAGCTTTTGAAATTGAGAACTCTTTTTCAAATCAATTTATCGGGAACAAAGAACAATAGCATTTTTTTAAAAAATAAGGCACATTTTTATTGCATTTTTAATCCAATAATTCTTTATTATAACATATGCATTTAGTGTTTGGTACGCAGGCCTCTCACTGTTGTGGCCTCTCCCACTGCGGAATAGCATTATTTTTAGTGTATAGATGTTACCATTGCGTTCAGTATTCAGGACCCAGGAGAGGTAACAGAAAATAACTTTATTTCTTTCTCCTCACTGCCCCTGCATGCCAGTTCTTTGGGGCTGGTGTTCCCTGTTCTTTGGATGCAATTCAGTGCCAGCCTTTTCTGGTCATTCTCAGACTTAACCAAGAAAATAAGAAAGTCCTTTGCTCACTGTACTGCTCCAGACCATTTCGGTTCAGTTACTAATCGGATGACTCCAGTGTAACCAAAACTCTGAGCTCCTTTCCATGTTTATGCTTCTCCACTCCACAGTGAAGATGGCTTTAAGCTGGGTCTGGCAAAGGGGCCGGGGGGAAGGGGCTTTGGGCTGGCTGATTCTTTAGCTTCGCACCTTCTTGTTCCACCTGCTTCGCCCCAGCTAATTAATGGAGTTTCTGACACCTCCAGAATTAAAGGGTCAGGAGAAAGAGGGGAGGCAAAGAGGCAAGGATATTCTTGCTTTAAACAGTCTATTAACTGTTTAAAGTTGACTCTTTCCTGGGGTGTTATTATAGTTCTTGGAAGATTCTCTCTCTATAATGGACTTAACACTTGCTGTTCCTGTGACAAAGGTAAGTGAATGTCTTCAAACTGGTTTCTAATGAGTCTTTCATCAGTCCCTACCTCCAGCCTTTTCTACTGAGGTCTCCTTGCCACCCTAGGGAGCTCTCTTAGGTAGAATCTAAGGCAACCCCAAGCTAGTTCTTTCTCTTTCCGAGCCTGCATCTGGTCCACAAGAAGCATGCACCTTTGGCCTTCCACTCAAAGGGAGTGCAGTTACTTCCTAAACCACAGTCTGCCGTTCCAGGTGGAAGCCAGCCACTGGCTCTAGATCTCTCCAAGTGAAGTCAGATGCAGGTCCACAGGATCTCTTCAAACTGCAGAGGGCACAAATCAAGTAGTCCAGGTGGTCTCCCTGAAGCCCTGCTCACGGGTCATGGGGTGAGTGAAAAGCACCTCCTTTCCCCTCTCCATGGGTAGAGGGTACTAACAGCATACTGACAACACTCTCTAAAGCAATCTTCCAATTCCCATCCATTCCTGATCTCTTCAAATTTAAGCCTTTTTTATTCCAAAGTGGGTGAGGGGTTAAGGTTGCAAAACTAGTTTCAACATCTCTTTGTTGGTTCCACATAGTCATCCGGTTTCTCCTACGATACAGTTTAAGTTCACATATATAACATTTGAACTAAGATGCTATTTAAATGAACTCAGAAATTTGAAAACAAGAGTTAAGAATGGTCAAAGGTCAGCCTCCACCTCCATGAAGTCAAGTAAACATTTGCAGAACCTTAGAAATGCATGCATGAAGCCATCCCCGCTGATAAACACTGGTCTGTCCCAGCTCTTCCTATTAGAAAGGAGGAAACTAAGGCCTACATGCGTTAAGAGATTTGCTCAGGATCACATAAGTACAGGCGGCAAAATGATAACCAAATCACAGTCCCTCCACCGACTCCAGTAAGTTTATCACCATGCAGTCTTGGCCGACTTCTCTGTCTCTCGAGAAACACAGGAAACTTGCATGGGTTGGGCAGCCTCTGTGGCTGTACAGTCAGAAGCCTGGCCTCAAATCCTGCCTCCTCATGCACCCTCCTGAGTGAACCTGAGCAAATCTCTTGTCCTCTCTAAGCCTCAGGTTTCTGTCTGTAAAATGAGATTGATAACAGTAGGAAGAAAATAATGGGTAGTTTATAGGAAAGTGCTTTCCAAACTGCTATACCTTGGGCAAATGTTAGTTGCCGTTATTATTATGATATGGGGGGAGAGGTGATGACAGTTTGTTCAGGATAACCTTAGTCTTAGGATTATTATGCAATTTCTTATAAGATCGCTAATGTGTCATGGTGTTTGGTCATAAATGCATGACCTAAACAAGTTCCAAAATTTTTCATATAACTTTTCTGCAACTATAAGGCTATTACCCAGCCTATTAGAAATAAACATATTTTAAAGAGAGTGGTACACATGTTATACTAATGGTACAGTGTTAAAGAGCAGAAAAGGACACATACATTTTGTCTATATCCAAGAGCTATAAAAACAGCTAGATAAACAAACGGAGACTACAAAGTACCATGGAACTAAGGCACAAGCGTTACCACAGGCCTGGCAAAACCGTGTCCAGAGCAAAAGGACTTTCACCCCCAAAGACTGTGGAAGAGGAAATGGCCTTTCTCCAAGGAAACATTCGATAAGGGACCACGAGGCACCCACTTCAACACCACGTGGTGCCTGAGAGCCTTTCTAACACGCAGAGGACAAATACACACCAGGTGGTTCGCCCAACAGGAGTGACTGGACCTAATTAAAGTCAAAGACACAGAGAATGTCAGGGGATGTCAAGGAGCATCTTATAGAGTCACAGAAAAGGTTGCCAGCATTGAAGGGTTCCTCCTGTAGGAAACTCTGCCCTTTATCCTTGCTTGACCTCCTTGGATTGCAAAATATATGCCATGCTCTTCTCTGACCTATGAGCCCTTAAGAAAGAGGGCGGGAGAGGAGTACTTAATAGGGGGAAAACTTTAAACTTCATTATCATCGTTTTCTGAGAGAAGTGAGAGAGATCAAAGAAAAGGGTTTCACTTAGACTGGAAAACTCTAGTAGTTACCATCCAAATTCAGCCTTCCTGTAAGACATTATATGGCCAAGCTTACATTTGTTTTTATTTGCATTTATTAAAAGCAAGAAAAGCAAGTTTGGAATTAACCGTGTGTAAGTAAAAGCACTGCGCTCAGTAATCAGTATGTGGGTGGCTAATGCCTGGGTGGGTATTGGTGCAATGTGACACAGGTAAACCAAGTGTCAGTTAACTTGCCAACAGGCTGCCTGGATCCATTTATTTCTGCTATTTCATTTTGCATATTTTCTCAGCATAATCATACATGTACGTAATAAATCACTTAAGTATTTTCTTCTACAGTTTAAAAGAACGTGTTCAATAGGAGGCACACTGACTTTTATTTTTTATTAAAAAGTCGTTTTCAGGCTTCCCTGGTGGCGCAGTGGTTAGGAATCCGCCTGCCAGTACAGGGGACATGGGTTCGAGCCCTGGTCCAGGAAGATCCCACATGCCGCACAGCAACTAAGCCCGTGTGCCACAACTACTGAGCCTGCACTCTAGAGCCCGTGTCCCACAACTACTGAAGCCTGCACGCCTAGAGCCTGTGCTCTGCAACAAGAGAAGCCCCCGCTCGCCGCAACTAGAGAAGAAGCCCGTGCACAGCAACGGAGACCCAACGCAGCCAAAAATAATAATTAATTAATTAATTTTTTTTATAAAAGGTCATTTTCCCTTTAGCACTAGGTTAAAGAGGCTCTGAGGACCGTCACTCTACTAGTCTATGAGTCTAATCATTCTACTGTGAAAGGCCAAACTGGGCTCAGCCCTGAAGAGATACTGTGCAATTTATTCAAGGCATTTGGGAGACTCTTGGGCATCCAGGCAAGATATGACTGAGTGTGGTTAAATGGGGAATGGGGAGAGCAATGAACATTCTGGAATGTGACCCTAAGATTAAAATCTCTTAAGATAAAATCTGTGTTCAGTCAGCATTCATTTGCCAAGCTGGGGGCCAGCTCCGGAGGCCCTCTGGATTTTTCAGACTTACTGAGCCACCATCTCTCTTCTGTGACTATGAGCCTCTCCACTGGGGAAATAGGGCCTTAACAATTTAGGTTCCCACAGGGAGAAGCCTAATTCCTGGAACGTAATAGTGGCCCAACACACATTGAACTATCATCAAACATCAAGCAGGTCATCAAACCCTAAATGTATTTTTCATCTAACCATTCTCCTTCAGTTGCTTCTTTCTCCCACAGGGACTGGTGCTCTACAGGCAGGAACTAGCGAGTGAATGAATGAATAAATGGATGTGTTAATAGATGCGTGTTGTCTGATTATATATAAAAGCATTTGTAGAGCTTGTGAATGTAATGGTGTTTTTTTCCTAATGTTGTTTTCTCGAATATGGTGTCATTATTCATTATGATAAATGCACCTTTATATAAGACTTTGTGCTACTTGCAAAATGCTTTCACACGCATCAGCTTATTTAATTCTCACAGCAGTGCTGCAAAGTAGATATTATTATCCTCCACATTAGATAAGAGGTGATTTATCCAAAGTACACAGTAAGTACAGAGCTGGACTTGAACCCAAGTTTTGCCACATATACTTAGCAGTCTTTCCTCGTTTGAAGGGTGAGTAGAAAGGCAAAGGTTGTAAGCATTTTAAACAGATGCTTGTTTCTGAAGATTTGCTGGTGTGTAGTGTCCAGATAGGGGAAGTGGCATCTCTAAACAGCTGACAAGCTCTCCCACCAGTCAGCTGGCTTGCCACTGGCTACATCTGCTTCTAAATGCACAGCTGGTCTTACGCCGGCTCGCTCAACAGGACTTACAACATTTGATTATAGCTACTTGATACTAAAGTAACTAGTGAAAAGAGGGAAAATTCAGACAACCAACCAGTTATTATTTTGTCTACACAATGACAAACAACCTCTGGGGTAGATTTTTGTCTTTGAGTTGAGTTGCTAAATTCATGGAGATACCACAATTATTTCCTCTCCAGTTAAATGTCAGCCCACAACAAGGAAGCCAGCAGGCTTGAACAGCAGGAGTCAATATTAAAAAAAAAAAATTAGGCCTCAAAATGTGGCCTGCTTCCTAAGGCCCCTGGTGCCCTTTTCTGTGCTAATGATCTGTGTTGTTGGCATTGCAGCTGCAGACACACTTTATATCCTAGAGCTGAAAGGACCTTCGAAATCATTTAGTGCAGCAGTTTTCAAACTTTGGAAAAATGGTACTGAACAATTTATTTAAATGAACGCTAATATAGAAGCCCGATGAGCAAAGCAAATCCATGCAGATTTGCTTTGGTTGAAAAGGAGATTGTGATTAAGCCTGAGGGGGCCTTCCCAACAGGGCTCTAAAAGTGGGGTAACCTATCGTTTTGCATGTGAGGAAATGAGGCCCGGAAAGCAAAATGACTAAGGTCAAGAACCAGGAAATCCACTTATGTGGTTCTGCTACTTTTAGAATGTCTACGTTCCTCATCTCAGTTTAACTTGCATTTCTGCCTGGATTCCAGCCTCCTTTCATATCCCATCCTAAGTCCATAGAGTTACACCTGCTTACTACATCCAGGACCACACTAGCATTCTAACCACTGCTTGGAGGACATCATATTTCCCAAATGTACCTGGTCACGAATTCACAGAAGCCCTTGTTAAAAATGCAGATCCTTAGATTCCCTTCTTTGCAGATTCTGATTCAGTTGGTTTGGGATGAAACCCAGGTGATTAGTGAAGTTTGGGAAACCCTTGCTGGATAGAATGGGCCAAGGATGTCCTCTTACAGGGGCAGTAAAGAGTAAACCTAGGGACTTCACTGGTGGTCCAGTGGCTAAGTCTCTGCACTCCCAATGCAGGGGGCCTGGGTTTGATCCCTGGTCAGGGAACTAGATCCCACATGCTGCAACCAAAATTCCCTCATGCCGCAATGAAGATCCCGCGTGCCACAACTAAGACCCAGCACAGCCAAATAAATAAATATTAAAAAAAAAAAAAGAGTAAACCTATGTGGGCCATTCATCACCTATGCCAGAGAAGATCTCAATATTGTCAGGAAAGTTTTCTCTTTTCATCATAATCAAGGAATGTCATTTCTCTGGCATAAAGGAAAAACTTCAACCAAAAATTAAATTTCCATTCACTTTTGAGACCACAAGGTTTTGAAGGTGCATTGATCTGTAATGTCACGTTTGACTAGCCGGGTAGGAAAGCACAACTCACGGCGTGATCTCTGCTCCCTCGCCGACTGTCAGCTTTTGCTCAGGCACTCCCACGCAACTTGCTCTTTGCCCACAGGGCCTCCTTCAGGTCCTTGTTTCCTTCCCTAACCATGGGTATGCTTCATACAATGTGCTGTTCCTCTCCATATGGCCTGGACTCCAGGATCAGCTAGACCCACTTACTTATCCACTCTAGACTTGCCGGCACGTCCGTGTAACTATATGTGGAACGCACAGGTCTGCTCCCTGGAAGTATCCCAGCCCTCTACTCTGCTGGTACCACCCTTTCTTTTAACATTTACACTTATCCTCCCCACTTGTATATGAGATTTACCCCCCTTCCATTTTGTCTCAAAAAAAATTTAAATATTTATCTTTCAAAATCTGGAGATTGTCTCCAGACAATCTCATGGTTTGTCTCATGACTTCCTTTCCAGAAACCATGTAGCTGTAACCTGTCTCTCCACTGACTTGACTCCAAACCCCTCTGCCTTGGTCTCTGATTTCTTTTCTGCTGATCTTAGAACTAGAGGATCACTCTTTTCCTTTGGAATAATGCTGCTGTTGGTGACGCTGGCCTCAAACGAAGGGGTCACCCAGAACGCTGGGCTTCTCAGCACCTCATCATCCCTTAATTCCCTACATCACTATTAACACAGGCTACTATGCAAATAGACTGTATGAAGATCAGGGGATAATTAGAGGAAATAGATTTACAACTGGATGCCAAATATAAAAGTTGAAGGAAAGGGGATTTCAGACACAAGATAGGGGTTTCCTCATGGACAGATTCTGGTTCCTAGCCTTGGTTCCATCCCTTGAGGTCTTCAAAGAGAGCCCCTCCATGATCCTTCACCGTATGAATAAGAACCCTCCATGCCACAGATTAATTATATTTACCCTAGAGTGTGTCTCAACCACACCCACGTTGCTCCCCAACACACACACACACACACACACACACATGCATGCATGTACACAGCCTACATGCATGTACCTCAGGACAGTCCATAGGATACATGGTCTGTAGCAGCACTCTGAGAGTATCACCCACACTGGAGAGCAGGGGATATGAAGACAGTTTGGGGCAGATTCCAGACTTCCATATCCTATCTATTTCAGGGTCACTCTGCAAGTATAAGGTGAAGCTATACCTCTTTATTCTCTATCTCTACTCCTGTTTGTCTCTGGGCCACTTTGTTTATGTATTTATTTTTACTGGGGTATATAGTTGATGTGCAATATTATATGTTTCAAGGTGTACAACCTAGTGATTCATAATTTTTTAAATCTCTGGGTCACTTTTAAAATATGCACACATGCACATACATGCACACACTCTCAAGAAGAGACAAAAAATCACTTTCCTAAAGCCATCCTAACCTGCAAAATCTTCCCAACCCAAGAGAAAATACCCTTTTATACAATTATGCAGAGGAATTAGAGATCCCTTTAGCCCAATGTCCTTGTTGCAGCCCATGCCTTCTTACCCACAACAATCAGGCTGAGTGGATTGCTCACGTAGCATATGGGTGGCACCACAGAGATGGGAGAAAGCCAGTCCCGTGCTTTGTCCATCTGGTTATGATTTTATCCTCTCCCAAACACTGTGAGGTAGGTGGAGCAGATAAGGCATCTCGCTAGTTATCTTTCGATGTCCGTCCTCTCCTTCCATAGTAATAGAGTTTTACCTGTACACATGGCTACTTAGCTAAAGACCACTACCTTAAAACCATTCCTGAAGCTAGAAGCAGTCATGTGACCACTGGTTCTGGCCAATGGAATGTGAGAAAGTGCTTTGTGTCATTTTTCTCAGTTTGCCCTATAAGAGATTGATGTATGTTTCTGACCGTGTACTTCCTTCCTGATGGCTATAGCATGGCTAGAACAAAAGCAGGCACCTTAAACCCAAAGGTGGACTACCTATCTCTTGGCTTCTGCAGAGAAAGAGATCGGCATCTACTTTGTGTAAGCCAGCGTATGTTGGGTACTGTTTGTTACAGACGCTTAGGTGGAGCCCTGTCGAGTACAGTGGCCATCCTCATAGATGCCAAGTTTCTTGCAGGAAACATAATCAGTAAGAAGCAGAGCTGAGCCTTGCATCTAGTGTTCTAACCATACAGCTCTCCTCATCCATCCTAAAGATGTCTTTGTCAGAACTTGAATACTTTTTAAGAGAGTAAAGATATCACAGTATGAAATGTGACATTTTATTTTATGTCATTTTGTAGTTTCCTTCTTTAGAATAGTTACTAATTTCGCTTCTGTTAAGATAATGCTGTCTGTCCAATGATCATCAGCGTCTACCACAACAGCAGCCTTCACTTAGCCTGGGAGCTTAAGAGCATAACACATTTTCTGGAAGCAATGATTTCTTTCTCTTTAGGAGGTTCAGAAGGTAATTTATAGTCCTGAAACTTAAAGGCAGAAGTCTTTTAGAACCAACAAGGATAAAAGGGGCTTTACAAATAAGTAGAGGAAATGAGGGTCCAGATAATGAGAGCTCATTCTTATTGACTCAGGGAATGTAACTCCCTCTCTCAATCCTTCTCCAACAGTCCTGCTAAGCTCCGCAAGTGAATAAAAGTGAAATGACCTTATCATTGCCAACAAAAAAAAACACTGGGTGGCAGAAATTTAATTTTAAATCACCATTCCTCATCCTTACCAGGAAGAATAAATCACCATTTGACAACCTACGCTAACTCCATCCAAAGAATGGATGTTATTAACCCTATTTTTGGATTTACTTTAATAACGAATAATAGCAAACTCATATAGCATTTACTGGGTTCCAATGCCATTCTGTGTGATTTTTACATATTAACTCTTCTAAAATTCTTACAACTATATGAAGTAGGTACAATTGTTTTTTCCATGTTACAGGCAAGGAAACCAAAGGCATAAATCTATTTTACGTGCTTGTTAGTAGACTAAATATGTTTTAGTATGTATGAAAAATGCCACCGTCTAGAGATCTTTTTGCTGGTGGTATGCTGAATGATAATTAATGAAGTGTGAGCATTCACATTTCACTCATCATTTCCCTCCCACCTGAAACTATACTCCACTGAAACTAACCTGCTTCCTCAGCAGGTAAAAATAAATTATCCAACGCTACTGGGCTTGTACCTAAAAGTCACATTATTTTCAGTTGGATCAAGTGTTCTGTTCAGGAAAGTGGTGTCTTCATGTTTTATGAAGCACATCTCTGTGTTGAAATTTTTCATCATGTTGTTCATCTGTTTATTATCACTCCACAGGTTTTTTTCCCTTAAAACATCTGGTTTATTGCCATATAAATTTCCATAAGAACCAGAATACTAAGATTGATCCTTGTTTTAGAAAAAAGTGAATACTTATCTTTCAAAATATGTACTTAATGAGAATTAATAATTAACAAAGAACCCACAAAATTTGCATTGGATTTTGATCATTTTAGTTATGAGCCAGCTCTTCAAGTGGAATTTAATTATAACTCCCTGTTTTCTTAGAATAATTCCAAAGATTTTAAAACTTTTTAGCGTCAAGACAATATTATCATGTTGTATTATCACATTGTTTTACAGTATCCAATTCTGCCATGCAAATGTTGAAATAGTGTTGTTGCTTGACAATTCAAAGTTGGACAGTCCAAATTGCTTTTCTTCTTTAAATAATACTAATTTTCCTCTATGCTATATGTGGCAAAAATTCATAATTTTCTCCATTCTCACCTTTTTCTATTTGGGACAACAAAGTGATTGACTAATATAAGCAAAAACTAACAAAACTTCTTAACACATAGAAGTGGCCATGTGTTCTGACCAACGAGGTATAAGTAGATGTCACTGGGTGAGACTTTTAAGGATCCTCTTTAAAAGCAGTCCAGACTCAGCTAAAAATATTTTGCCTTGTCCTTTCCTTCTTCCTTCCTGGAGAGTAGCTGTGATGCCAGGAGTTGTGCCGTAAGTTTGGGCTCATGAGGTAACAAGCACCCATTAAGGACAGCTGAATGGAAGCACAGAAGGAACCTAGATTGTACTGGTAGCAGGGGGCCACCACACTGGCCCTGTACTGTCTAGCTCCAGACATCACATAATGTGAAGAAAATAAAAGCCTTCATTTGCTTAAGCTTCTGTTTTTCTGGTTTCCATTACTCACAGCCAAGTACAGTTTCTGACTTCTAAGTGAAGTCAGAACTTCAACATCTTGAAGCTTAAAAATTGGGATAGGTCTACAAAGCATGGTTAAACATTCTGTTATATAGCCATTAGGTATTTCCAAATAATATTTGAAATCAAATCATCTGTCGGTGATTCAGATCAATCATTTGAAAATATGATCCAGTTATTAAGATGAAAATACTAATGCAACCATCCAGTCTCCATTTATTTCAGTAAAATAAGTTTGGACCTAAAAAAGAAGACATGCACTATGATTTTCTTTTTCCTGTGGAAATTGACAAGAAGTACAAAAAGTTTGGGGAGTTTTAGCATGAAGAATTCTTGTGCTCAGGAATATCTGTAGTATTGTCACACAAGTAAATGGACTTTTAGCTTTAACAATGAAAGCAATAGGAACCTCTAAATTACAGAATTGAAAAAAGTATGAAAAATACTACTAATAATGAGTTTTTCCTATCTGTATGTACATGTGACAATAGTGATAATCGCTACTATTTTTTTTTTTCAGAGTACAACAACATCTAATAGTCAGAAACAGTTGTACAGTGTTACAATCAGTCACAGAAGCTGTGCTGGATGACAGGAGCTGGCATATGGCTGGGCCCATGTCCTCATCCCTGTGGCCTGAGGGGAGACCACCATCTAATATGCCCCAGGTTCCACTACTCTTCAGAGGAGGAGTGTAAGCCCCACATGCAAGAAGAACCCCTTGCCCCCAGTGTCAAATGGGATGTGAGAGTTAGGATTAAGGGGAAACCCTGTGCAAGGTGTTAATGGGGTTCAAAGGGGTAGGGATTACCCCTGTTCTCCATTTCCCAAAGGTGCTTACTTTTCCAGTTTCTTCATCCGTTCATCAATGTTGGCAAAGTTCCCCTCAACTGTGGACAGGTTTTCACACATCATTATCTGCACCTGGGTCAAGAGGGTAGCATTGTCCTTGAGGGAACAAGCAATCATCTGCTGTGTGGTATCCAAGTATGTCAGAAGCTGACCAAACTGCATGGTTTGTTCATGCAATATAGCTACTTTTTTTATATATATAAATTTATTTATTTATTTATTTTTGGCTGCATTGGGTCTTCGATGTTGGGTCTTCATGGCTGCACACAAGCTTTCTCTAGTTGCGGCAAGCGGGGGTTACTCTTTGTTGCGGTGCGTGGGCTTCTCATTGCGGTGGCTTCTCTTGTTGCGGAGCACGGGCTCTAGGCACGTGGGCTTCAGTAGTTGTGGCACGCGGGCTCAGTAGTTGTGGCTCGCGGGCTTTAGAGCACAGGCTCAGTAGTTGTGGTGCACGGGCTTAGCTGCTCCATGGCATGTGGGATCTTCCCAGACCAGGGCTCGAACCCGTGCGCCCTGCACTGGCAGGCGGATTCTCAACCACTGCGCCACCAGGGAAGTCCCATAGCTACTATTTTTAATGGGCCGAGTTCTGTAGTAGATCTTGGGACTTAGAAGCAGGCCTTTTGACTAACCTCAAAATCTAGGTTTTATTTCTCTAAATCATTAGAGCAGAAGGATCCTACGCCTGAAGAAGAGAGGTGTTCACTGGATTTATTGATGGATTGCCAAGTTTATTCTTTTGTAGAAAAGAATAGAGATTTGGAGAGGCATTTTATGTGATTAAAAATTCTCTCGGTGGTTGCTCCTAACCACAACTGTATTCCTTTTCTATTGCTGTACAATAAATTATCACACACTAGTGACTTACGCAATACCCATTGTCACCTCACATGTTCAGTAGGTCAGAAGTCCAGTAAGCCATACTGGGTTATCAGCTCAGGCTCTCACAAGGTTGAAATCAAAGTGTCCGTCAAGGCACTGTCTCATCTGGAGCTTGGGACCCTCTTCCAAGCTCACTTGGATTGTCGGTAAAATCCAGCTCTTTGCAGTGTAGGTCCCCATGACTTGCTGGCTGTCAGCCAGGGTCTTCAGGTTCTAGCCATGTGCCTCCTTCTCTCACAACTTGGCAGTTTGCTTGTCCTCAAACCAGCAGGAAAACATTTTACTAATGCTCTACCTTCTTGTAAGGAGCTCATTTGATAAGTCAGGCCCACCCAGTATAATCTCCCTTGTGAATAACTCAATGTCAGTTAGTAACCTAATCATAGGAGTGATATCCCATCATATTCACTGCTCCTATCCACACTCTAAGGGAGGGAATTTTAGAAGGTATGTGCACCAGGGGACAGAATCTTGGGGTCATCTCAGGATCCTTTCTGTCACAACAACCTACAGCATTTTGTTGCTTAGAGAAATGGTTATAATGCTTTGTTTTATTTATTTATTTATTTTTGGCTGCATTGGGTCTCTGTTGCTGCGTGCAGGTTTTCTCCAGTTGTGGCGAGCGGGGGCTACTCTTTGTGGTGGTGCATGAGCTTCCCATTGCGGTGGCTTCTCTTGTTGCAGAGCACGGGCTCTAAGCACATGGGCTTCAGTAGTTGTGACACGGGAGCTCAGTAGCTGTGGCTCGTGAGCTCTAGAGCACAGGCTCAGTAGTTGTGGTGCACGGGGTTAGTTGCTCCGCAGCATGTGGAATCTTCCCGGACAAGGATTCTTAACCACTGTGCCCTCAGGGAAGGCCTATAATACTTACTTTAATTCAGAGGAATTCCTTCCTATGAAGAGAAAGGTAATGCCTATATTCTTACCTAATTATCTGGAAATATCATTGTCAGCACTGCACTGTTTTGAGGTTACGTGTTCAACACTTTAGGATGACTGTCCCATCAAGCTAGAATAAAAGGAGATTAAGCGTTCCTTCCTAGTCTATGCTTTTGTACACATGCCATAAGCATTGTACTTTCAGACCTCCATCCATGGAGTTGGCACCCAGGAGTTTTCTCCGCAGGCCAGTTCTGCTGTGTGGTTCCGGAGCTGGCAGCAATGAGGGCAAGTCCCTCATTAGGCTGGTTCTTCAGTTTGGCTCTAGACTTCACTTATGGAAACTTAGCAGTTTTCTTCTGCCTTTCCAGTTACTTCCTAAGCTACCTAATATCCTTTATTAGATCTATTTCAGTAAAAACTAGCTTGAGTGAATTCTTTTATTTGCAAATAAGAACACTGACCAATTCAGTAAATAATGGCAGATGTGATGGTGGACAAGAAACCTTTCAGGAAATGAGAATGTGTGGCTGTTTATTCGATGTGGTCAGGTTAAAAGGCAACGAGAATCCATGGCAGCAGTGGAGAGAGTTACTTATATTATCACTTGGTCATATGGCATGAGGAGCCTATCAATGCAAAACTTTCAGGGACCAAATAGTTGCAGTTTTGTTAGGGTAGGAAGGCATGTGGAAGAAAAGACTGAAGGTAAGTCTCGATGCTTCTAATTATTATGGGAACAAAAAGGAAGTGTGATGGTTAATTTTATGTGTCAGGTAGGCTAGGTCATAGTACCCAGATATTTGGTCAATGTATGCATACGTAACCACACACACACACACACACACACACACACACACACACACACACACACAATCCTATTGCTTCTGTTTCTCTGGAGAACTCTGACTAATACAAATAGACTTAAGTTTACCATGACCTGGATCAAGTTATGATGATAAAGCTACATATGCCCTAAAAAAATGCCTTATGTGGCCACAGTGTTGTTACAACGGAAAACGTAACACACAGTGTTAATCCTATGGATTGTTGGATTACATCAGCTGATTTCATAGTCTCATTGCTTCTCTTATATGAAAATGAAGCTATTGTTTAGGGAAGAGTAATACCACCCCACAGACCCCATTAACAATTAATGAGACACACGGGAGGAGTCTGGTGGTTCACTGTACTCTAAGTTGCCTAGTTTCACTGAGCACTCCTGTGCCAGCTGAAGCAGCCCTTCCTGAACTATCTGATGAGCTTGCCCCTGTCTTTCGTGAATTCCATGTATGTAATGGCCTAGACAGAGGCAATTCCTTTGTAAGGGAAATCTACTTCTCATTCTCCTCCCCTGAAAATCCTCATTGCCTACAGACTTATAATTAGAAATTTCCAGGGGCCAATTACAAAGTCAAACCAGGAAGGAAAAAGCATACATACATGAATGTACACACGCATGCACACACACAAGTAAGCAAGATTTTGCCAATATATAACAGCAAAAATCTGGGGAATATATGTGGGAATGGGTTTTCAGCATGCTTGACATAGATAGATTTTCCAGTGATGGCAGAACAATATCTTCCATTTCACATGCCCCTCTTTGACTCTTCTCCCGTCAAGACTTTAGGTCTCTTTTCCTTCCTCGTGAATTTGAGTGGACTTGTGGCAGAAGTGAAATTTTGTAAAGTTGTGTGACTTCGAGGCTGCATCATAAAGGGCAGTGGTTTCCACCTGGCTTTCTTTGGAATGCTCACCCTTAGAATCTAGACACCATGCTGTGTGGTAGTCCAAGCGACCACATGAGGAAGTCACATGCAGGGCTCTGGACCCATGACCTCAGCTGAAATCCCGGGCAAAGTCTTGCATCAGTCACCCGACAGGTGAGTTAGTAGGCCTTTATTCAGCTCCCCACCACACTCCAGCTTCCAAATCTCTCCAGCTGAGGCCTCCAACATCATGGAGCAAAGCTGTCTTCACTATACCCTTTCTGAATTCCTGACTCTCAGAATCCATGAGCTTAACCAAAAAAAGTTTTATGGCACTGACTTTGGGATAGCTTGTTATACAGCATTAGTAGCTTAGCCAGTCCTTAGGTCAGTGAATGTAAATTTAGATTGGTCTGAGTTATTGAAATGAATGCACTTACTACAGATTCTGGAGTCAGTATGCTAGGTCAAATATTTAGAGTTTAAAGTTTTGCTCAGTTAGCTCACTGAAACCTGGATTTAGTGATGGTCTTCCATAAATGAAGATGTAAAAGAAGTTGTCTGATATTACGAACAGGAAGAAATACAAAGATTTGGGATAGATAAGAATGTTGGTGAATATTTATAATTTGTAAACCACTCACACACATATGAATACACACACACACACACACACACTGTGGCCCTCAAAAGAGCCCAGAAGAAACTCCTTTTACCATACCATTGAAAAATAGATTGGCAAGTAGAAGGCCAGCATCTTTGAAAAGTGTTATTCTCTGTGGGCAAGGGACTCTACCATGGAAATGTGCTCTCTGATGAGCAGATCTTTGGTTGACAGAAGTCTAACAGCAGTTTTTCACTTCAAGAGAAAAGGTGGACATGGTTATGGTAATAGACTATTAGGCCATCACAAGAGTCATATGATACATAAGTGCTAACTTGTTACAAGATTCCCAGTACAAAAATATAGGGGCAAACCATGAAGATCTTTCTTGATATAAAACACAAAACAAAAATAAATAACAACAAAACAATAAAAGCTTCTTATTCTGGAGAACAAAAGCATAAAAATGAGCTGCCACAATACAGTCAAAACCCAATAACCAATGTCCAGACCTGAGTCAGTTCACAGACCTGGAAGTCCATTAATGAAGGAAGGAGCCCAGAAAACCCCTAAGAAAAGACCCTAAGTGACTGTCTTTTCTCCATTGTACATTCTTGCCTTCTTTGTTTTATATTAATTGACCATAAGTATATGGGTTTATTCATGGGCTCTCCATCTTGTTCCATTGATTTATGTGTCTGTTTTTGTGCCAGTACCCTGCTGTATTGATTACTGTAGCTTTGTAGTATAATCAGAAGTCAGGGAGTGTGTTCACTCCAACTCTGTTCTTCTTTCTTAAGCCTGTTTTAGCTATTCAGGGTCTTTTGTACATCCAAACAGATTTTACAATTATTTGTTCTAGTTCCATGAAAAATGTCATGGGTGTTTTGATAGGGATTGCATTAAATCTGTAGATTGCCTTGGATATAATGGACATTTTCCATAACATCTTATGGAAAAACCCAAGCAAACCTTTTGGCTAACCCAATACAATGGAGATAAAACAGTCTCTTCAATAAGTGGTGCTGGGAAAACTGGACAGCTACATGTAAAAGAATGAAATTAGATTAGAACATTCTCTAACACCATAAACAAAATAAACTCAAAATGGATTGAAGACCTAAGTATAAGACCATATACCATAAAACTCCTAGAGGAAAACATAGGCAGAACACTCTTTGACATAAATCACAGCAATATTTTTTTAGATCTGTCTTCTAAAGAAAAGGAAATAAAAGCAAACATAAACAAATGGGACCTAATTATACTTAAAAGCTTTTACACAGCAAAGAAAACCATCAACAAGACAAACAGACAACCTACTGAATGGGAGAAAATATTTGGAAATGATATGCCTGAGAAGGGATTAATATCCCACATACATAAACAGCTCATACAACTAAACATCAAAAAAAGAAACAACCCAATTTAAAAATGGGCAGAAGAACTGAACAGACAATTTTCCAAAGAGAAAATGCAGATGGCCAACAGGCACATGAAAAGATGCTCAACATAGGTAATCATCAGGGAAATGCAAATCAAAACCACAATGAGATATCACCTCCCACCTGTCAGAATGACTATCACCAAAAAGAACACAAAGGGCTTCCCTGGTGGTGCAGTGGTTAAGAATCCATTTGCCAATGCAGGGGACACGGGTTTGAGCCCTGGTCTGGAAAGATCCCACATGCCGCGAAGCAACTAAGCCCCTGTGCCACAACTACTGAACCTGCACTCTAGAGCTCACGAGCCACAACTACTGAAGCCCTAGAGCTTGCACCTAGAGCCCATGCTCCACAACAAGAGAAGCCACTGCAATGAGAAGCCCGCATACCACAACGAAGACCCAATGAAGCCAAAAATTAAAAAAATAAAATAAAATAAATAAAATAAATACATTTATTTTAAAAAATTACCCTCATTTATGTGAGGCACTTCAAATAGTAAATGCATTAAATCCCTATCACCTCACAAAATATGAGCTATTTTTTTTTTTAAAAAAAGAACACAAATAACAAATGTTGGCAAGGATATGGAGAAAAGGGAACACTCATACACTGCTGGTGGAAATGTAAATTAGTACAGCTACTGTGGAAAACAGTATGGAGGTTTTTCAAAAAACTAAAAATAGAACTACCATATGACCCAATTCCACTCCTGTGTCTATATCCAAAAAGAAAACAAAACAAACAAACAAAAATGCTAATTTGAAAAGATACATGCACCTTAATGTGTTCATAGCAACATTATTTACAATTGCCAAGATATGGAAGCAATCTAAGTGTCCATCAACATATAAGTAAAGAAGACATGGTATATATATACCACTCAGCTATGAAAAAGAATAAAATTTTGCCATTTGCAGCAAAATGGATGGACTTGAAGGGCATCATGCTAAGTAAAATAAGTCAGCAAAAGACAAATAATGTATGATATCACATATGTGGAGTCTAAAAAATAAAACAGAAGAGTATAACAAAAAGGAAGCAGACTCACAGATATAGAGAACAAACTAGTGGTTATCAGTGGGGAGGGTGGGGAGGGGCAATATAGGGTTTTCAGAGTGGGAGACACAAACCATTAGGTGTAAGACAGGCTCAAAGATGTATTATACAACACAGGGAATATAGCCAATATTTTGTAAAAACTGTAAATCAAAAGCAACCATTAAAAACTGTATAACAGAGGAGCTTCAAGATGGCAGAAGAGTAAGAAGTGGAGATCACCTTGCTCCCCAAAAATACATCAGAAGTACGTCTACATGTGGAACAACTCCTACAGAACACCTACTGAACGCTGGCAGAAGACCTCAGACTTCCCAAAAGGCAAGAAACTCCCCACGTACCTGGGTAGGGCAAAAGAAAAAATAAACAGAGACAAAAGAATAGGGACGGGACCTGCACCTCTGGGAGGGAGCTGTGAAGGAGGAAAGGTTTCCACACACTAGGAAGCCCCTTCGCGGGCGGAGACTGCAGGTGGTGGAGGGGGAATCTTCGGAGCCATGGAGGAGAGCAAGCAACAGGGGTGCGGAGGGCAAAGCGGGGAGATTCCCGCACAGAGGATCGGTGCCGACCAGCACTCACCAGCCCGAGAGGCTTGTCTACTCACCCACCGGGGCAGGCGGGGGCTGGGAGCTGAGGATCGGGCCTCTGGTCAGATCCCAGGAAGAGGACTGGGGTTGGCTGCGTGAACACAGCCTGAACGGGGCTAGTGCGCCACAGCTAGCTGGGAGGGAGTCCGGAAAAAAGTCTGGAACTGCCTAAGAGGCAAGAGACTTTTTTTGCCTCTGTGTTTCCTGCTGCGCAAGGAGAGGGGATTAAGAGCGCCGCTTAAAGGAGCTCCAGATATGGGCGCGAGCCGCGGCTATCAGCGTGGACCCCAGAGATGGGCATGAGACACTAAGGCTGCTGCTGCAGCCATCAAGAAGCCTGTGTGCGAGCGCAGGTTACTATCCACACCCCCCTTCCGGGGAGCCTGTGCAGCCCGCCACTCCCAGGGTCCCGTGATCCAGGGACAACTTCCCCAGGAGAACGTACAGTGCGCCTCAGGCTGGTGCAACATTGCGCCAACCTCTGCCGCCACAGGCTCACCCCAAACTCTGTACCCCTCCCTTTCCCCGGCCTGAGAGAGCCAGAACCCCCAAATCAGCTGCTCCTTTAACCCCGTCCTGTCTGAGTGAAGAACAGACGCCCTCAGGCGACCGAAACGCAGAGGTGGGACCAAATCCAAAGCTGAACCATGGGAGCTGTGCAAACGAAGAAGATAAAAGGAAATTTCTCCCAGCAGGCACAGGAGCAGCGGATTAAAACTCCACAGTCAACTTGATGTACCCTGCATCTGTGGAATACCTGGATAGACAACAAATCATCCCAAATTGAGGAGGTGGACATTGGGACCAATGATATATATTTTTCTCCTTTTTCTATTTTTGTGAGTGTGCATGTGTATGCTTCTGCATGTGATTTTGTCTGTATAGCTTTGCTTTTACCGTTTGTCCTAGAGTTCTATCGGTACATTTTTTTTGTTTTGTTTTGTTTTCTTTTAGTATAGTTTTTAGAGCTTGCTATCATTGGTGGATTTCTTTTTTGGTTTGGTTGCTCTCTTCTTTCTTTCTTTGTTTTTTATTACTTTTTTAATTTTTTAAACTTATTTTTAATCGTTTTTTATTTTACTAACTTTATTTTTTCTTTCTTTCTTTCTCTTTTTCTCCCTTTTATTCTGAGCCATGTGGCTGACAGGGTCTTGGTGCCCTGGCCGGGCATCAGGCCTCTGCCTCTGAGGTGGGAGAGCCAAGTTCAGGACATTGGTCCACCAGAGACCTCCCAGCTCCACATAATATCAAACGGCGAAAATCTCCCAGAGATATCCATCTCAATGCCAAGACCCAGCTCCACTCAACGACCAGCAAGCTACAGTGCTGGACACCCTATGCCAAACAACTAGCGAAACAGGAACACAACCCCACCCATTAGCAGAGAGGCTGCCTAAAATCATAATAAGTCCACAGACACCACAAAACACACCACCAGACGTGGACCTGCCCACCAGAAAGACAAGATCCAGCCTCATCCACCAGAACACAGGCACTACTCCCCTCCACCAGGAAGCCTACACAACCCACTGAACCAATATTACCCACTGGGGGCAGACACCAAAAACAACAGAAACTACAAACCTACAGCCTGCGAAGAGGAGACCCCAAACACAATAAGTTAAGCAAAATGAGAAGACAGAGAAACACACAGCAGATGAAGAAGCAAGGTAAAAACCCACCAGACCAAACAAATGAAGAGGAAATAGGCAGTCTACCTGAAAAAGAATTTGGAGTAATGATAGTAAAGATGATCCAAAATCTTGGAAATAGAATGGAAAAAATACAAGGAATGTTTAACAAGGGCTTAGAAGAACTAAAGAGCAAACAAACAACGATGAAAAACACAATAATTGAAATTAAAAATTCTCTAGAAGGAATCAATAGCAGAATAACAGAGGCAGAAGAACGGATAAGTGACCTGGAAGATAAAATAGGGGAAATAACTACCACAGAGCAGAATAAAGAAAAAAGAATGAAAAGAATTGCGGACAGTCTCAGAGACTTCTGGGACAACATTAAATGCACAAACATTCGAATTATAGGGGTCCCAGAAGAAGAAGAGAAAAAGAAAGGGACTGAGAAAATATTTGAAGAGACTTTAGTTGAAAACTTTCATAATATGGGAAAGGAAATAGGCAATCAACTCCAGGAGCTCAGAGAGTCCCATACAGGATAAATCCAAGGAGAAACATGCAAAGCCACATATTAATCCAACTATCAAAAATTAAATACAAAGAAAAATATATTACAAGCAGCAAGGGAAAAACAACAAATAACACACAAGGGAATCCCCATAAGGTTAACAGCTGATCTTTAAGCAGAAACTCTGCAAGCCAGAAGGGAGTGACAGGACATATTTAAAGTGATGAAAGGGAAAAACCTACAACCAAGATTACTCTACCCAGCAAGGATCTCATTCAGATTTGACGGAGAAATTAAAACCTTTACAGAGAAGTAAAAGCTAAGAGAATTCAGTACCACCAAGCCAGGTTTACAACAAATGCTGAAGGAACTTCTCCAGGCAGGAAACACAAGAGAAGGAAATGACATACAATAACAAATAATAACATACATATCAATAACTACCTTAAATGTAAATGGATTAAATGCTCCAACCAAAAGACATAGACTGGCTGAATGGATACAAAAACAAGACCTGTATATATGCTGTCTACAAGAGACCCACTTCAGACCTAGGGACACATACAGACTGAAATTGAAGGGACGGGAAAAGATATTCCATGCAAATGGAAATCAAAAGAAAACTGGAGTAGCAATTCTCATATCAGAAAAAATGACTTTAAAATAAAGACTATTACAAGAGACAAAGAAGGACACTAACTAATGATCAAGGGATCAATCCAAGAAGAAGATACAGCAATAGTAAATATTTATGCGCCCAACACAGGAGCACCTCAATGCATAAGGCATATGCTAACAGCCATAAAAGGAGAAATGGACAGTAACACAATCATAGTAGAGGACTTTAACACCCCACTTCTACAAATGGACAGATCATCCAAACTGAAAATAAATAAGGAAACACAAGCTTTAAATGATACATTAAACAAGATGGATTTAATCAATATTTATAGGACATTCCATCCAAAAACAACAGGATACACTTTCTTCTCAATGGCTCATGGAACATCGTCCAGGATAAATCATATCTTGGCTCACAAATCAAGCCTTGGTAAATTTAAGAAAATTGAAGTTGTGTCAAGTATCTATTCCAACCACAACACAATGAGACTAGATATCAACTACAGAAAAATATCTCTAGAAAATACAAACACATGGAGGCTAAACAATACACTACTAAATAACCAAGAGATCACTGTAGAAATCAAAGAGGAAATCAAAAAATACCTAGAAACAAATGACACTGAAAACACGACGACCCAAAATCTGTGGGATGCAGCAAAAGCAGTTCTAAGAAGGAAGTGTATAGCAATACAATCCTACCTTAAGAAATAACAAACTTCTCAAATAAACAACCTAACCTTACATGTAAAGCAATTAGAGAAAGAAGAACCAAAAAACCCCAAAGTTAGCAGAAGGAAAGAAATCATAAAGATCAGATCAGAAATAAATGAAAAAGAAATGAAGGAAATGATAGCAAAGATCAATAAAACTAAAAGGTGGTTCTTTGAGAAGATAAACTAAATTGATAAACCATTAGCCAGGCTCATCAAGACAAAAAGGGAGAAGACCCAAATCAACAGAATTAGAAGTGAAAAAGGAGAAGTAACAACTGACACTGCAGAAATACTAAGGATCATGAGAGATTACTACAAACAACTATATGCCAATAAAATAGACAACCTGGAAGAAACGGACAAATTCTTAGAAAAGCACAACCTTCTGAGACTGAACCAGGAAGAAACATAAAATGTAATAGACCAGTCACAAGCACTGAAATTGAAACTGTGATTGAAAACCTTCCAACAAATAAAAGCCCTGGACCAGATGGCTTCACAGGCAAATTCTAGCAAACATTTAGAGAAGAGCTAACACCTATCCTTCTCAAACTCTTCCAAAGTATAGCATAGGGAGGAACACTCCCAAACTCATTCTATGAGGCCGCCATCACCCTGATACCAAAACCAGACAAAGATGTCACAAAGAAAGAAAACTACAGGCCAATATCAATGATGAACATAGATGCAGAAATCCTCAACAAAATACTAGCAAACAGAATCCAACAGCACATTAAAAGGATCATACACCATGATCAAGTGGGGTTTATACCAAAAATGCAAGGATTCTTCAATATATGCAAATCAATCAATGTGATAAACCACATTAACATATTGAAGGAGAAAAACCATATGATCATCTCAATAGATGCAGAAAAATCTTTTGACAAAATTCAACACCCATTTATGATATAAACCCTCCAGTGAGTAGGCATAGAGGGAACTTACCTCAACATAATAACAGCCGTATATGACAAACCCAAATCCAACATCGTCCTCAATGGTGAAAAACTGAAACCATTTCCACTAAGATCAGGAAAAAGACAAGGTTGCCCACTCTCACCACTATTATTCAGCATTGTTTTGCAAGTTTTATCCACAGCAATCAGAGAAGAAAAAGAAATAAAAGGCATCCAAATTGGAAAAGAAGAAGTAAAGCTGTCACTGTTTGCAGATGACATGATACTATACATAGAGGATCCTAAAGATGTTACCAGAAAACTACTAGAGCTAATCAATGAATTTGGGAAAGTAGCAGGATACAAAATTAATGCACAGAAATCTCTTGCATTCCTATACACTAATGATGAAAAATCTGGAAGTGAATTTAAGGATACACTCACATTTACTATTGCAACAAAAAGAATAAAATACCTAGGAATAAACCTACCTAAGGAGACAAAAGACCTGTATGCAGAAAACTATAAGATAGTGATAAATTAAAGATGTTAAAAACAGATGGACAGATATACCCTATTCTTAGATTGGAAGAATCAACATTGTGAAAATGACTATACTACACAAAGCAATTTACAGATTCAATGCAATCCCTATGAAACTACCACTGGTATTTTTCACAGAACTAGAACAAAAAATTACACAATTTGTGTGGAAACACAGAAGACGCCGAATAGCCAAAGCAATCTTGAGAAAGAAAAACGGAGCTCGTGGAATCAGGCTCCCTGACTTCAGACAACACTACAAAGCCACAGTAATCAAGACAGTATGGTACTGGCACAAAAACAGAAATATAGATCAATGGAACAGGATAGAAAGCCCAGAGATAAACCCACGCACATATGGTCACCTTATCTTTGATAAAGGAGGCAAAGATAACAATGGAGAAAGGGCACCCTCTTCAATAAGTGGTGCTGGGAAAACTGGACAGCTACACATAAAAGAATGAAATTAGGACACTAACTAACACCATACACAAAAATAAACTGAAAATGGATTAAAGATCTAAATGTAAGGCCAGACACTATAAAACTATTATTAGAGGAAAACATAGGCAGAACTCTCTTTGACATAAATCACAGCAAGATCCTTTTTGACCCGCCTCCTAGAGAAATGGAAATAAAAAGAAAAATAAACAAATGGTACATAATGAAACTTCAAAGCTTTTGCACAGCAAAGGAAACCATAAACAAGATAAAAAGACAACCGTCAGAATGGGAGAAAATATTTGCAAATGAAGCAACTGACAAAGGATTAACCTCCAAAATTTACAAGCAGCTCATGCAGCTCAATATCAAAAAAAACAACCCAATCCAAAAATGGGCAGAAGACCTAAATAGACATTTCTCCAAAGAAGATATACAGACTGCCAACAAATACATGAAAGAACGCTAAACATCATTAGAGAAATGCAAATCAAAACTACAATGAGGTATCACCTCACATCAGTCAGAGTGGCCATCATCAAAAAATCTAGAAACAATAAATGCTGGAGAGGGTGTGGATAAAAGGGAACCCTCTTGCACTGTTGGTGGGAATGTAAACTGATACAGTCACTGTGGAGAACAGTATGGAGGTTCCTTAAAAAACTCAAAATAGAAGTACCATATGACCCAGCAATCCCAGTACTGGACATATACCCTGAGAAAACCATAATTCAACAAGAGTCATGTACCACAATGTTCACTGCAGCTCTATTTACAATAGCCAGGACATGGAAGCAACCTAAGTGTCCAATGACAGATGAATGAATAAAGAAGATGTGGCATATATATACAATGGAATATTACTCAGCCATAAAAAGAAATGAAATGGAGTTATTTGTAGTGAGGTGGATGGACCTAGAGTCTGTCATACAGAGTGAAGTAAGTCAGAAAGAGAAAAACAAATATCATATGCTAACACATATATATGGAATTAAAAAAAAAAAAAGGTTCTGAAGAACCTAAGGGCAGGACAGGAATAAAGACGCAGATGTAGAGAATGGACTTGCGGACACGGGGAGGGGGAAGGGTATGCTGGGACAAAGGAGTGGCATGTATACATATATACACTACCAAATGTAAAACCGAACTAGTGGGAAGCAGCCGCATAGCACAGGGAGATCAGCTCTGTGCTTTGAGACCACCTAGAGGGGTGGGATAGGGAGGGTGGGAGGGAGGGAGACGCAAGAGGGAAGAGATATGGGCTTATATGTATATGTATAGCTGATTCACTTTGTTATAAAGCAGAAAGTAACACACCATTGTAAAGCAATTATACTCCAATAAAGATGTTTAAAAAAAAATTGTATAACAAAGTTTTTCAATTTTTTTAAAAGAAAAAAAAAGAAAAGACCCTAGATGACATCACATGTAAGTGATGTATAAATCTTTCTTCTGGTCTTTCCCAATGGAATTTGCAACCATTTTGCGAGGATGACTGTGTACTACTAGAGAAAGGAAGACACTTTGGGGGATTATTGCATTGAGTCTGAGTTACAATTAAACTATGGGAACCTAGGCTTTAACTATTACCCACTGGTCAGAATGTGAGCTAATGGGGCCAGGTGATATGTGAATTGTGTGGACCTACTCAGTCTTAAAGTGGACCCAGTGCTTCCACAAAACCATCTTGCTGATATTTTCCCAGTTCTCAAAATAGAGTTTGAATAGAAATACTCAGGAACTGGCAAAATCCCCATATTGGCTATTGACCCCTAGAATAAATGCTTAAATTATTGTAGAAATGACTAAATGTAAGTCCCTAGAGCTACCTGCCCTCCCAAAATGTTAAATCAAATGCAGAACCATATTCCTGTCATAATCATGGAGACTAAAAGACTTAAAAGATGCACAGCTGGTGATTATTATCATAGTCTCATCTAATTTACCTATCTGACCATTGCAGAAGAGAGACAGGTCTTCCAGAATGACAAAGGATTATTTTACACTTAATTGGACTGTCACATCATAAGGATGCTTAGTAGAGAAAATGAATCCAGCCCCTGCATTGTAGCTAGACTGTACCTTTCGGTCTGGACAATACCTTTTTCTCTGTCCCAATAAATGAGAACACTGGATGCAGTTTGTTTCCACCTGGCAGGGACATATGCACACCTTCACCGGCTTCACTGCCAAAGAAAAATAGGAACTCACTGACTGAGCTATAATTTAGTCCACAGAACATCATAGTGGTCTATAAACCAACGACCTTATGCTAGTGCAACCCAGTGCACAGGATGAGTATGTACCCAGATATGTTCATAAACATATATACATATCAAAAGATATGACAAATACAGAGACCTGTCAGATGAGTGAAATTGCTGGACACATTGTTCTCAGACTTCTCAAAATGTCTCCTCCAGCATGAAAAAAAAAGGATTACACTATACACCCCCTGTCATAAGAGAGGCAAACGATGCTTGCTCAAACTTCGTATTTTGTAGAAAATCTATGTGACATTTGCCTATGCTCCTCCAAATAATGAACAGGTCACAGAAAGTCGTCTAGCTTTCAGTGTGCACAAAGCAATAGAAGACTCTCTGGAAGATCTAGATGACAGTGCAGAACTTCAAATTTCAAAGTACAGTATCTTTTTCAGTAAGTAGCTATGGTGTTCTCCGTTCGAGAAAGTCTTCCCTTGCTGCTGGATCCTGGCAGAGACTGAATGTTTGAGAGCAGTACACCCTGTGGCTATGGAAATTAAGCATCCCACCACGAAGTGTATTTTGTCTCATCTACTGAGCTATAAAGTGAGATATTCCTTGCAGCATCCATCATCCCTGGGAAATCACTTATATTTGAATTGGTTCAAGTAGGTCCTAAAAACAGAAGTTGCAAAAGCAGATGACTCATGCTCTGAGTGCATCTACTCCTGCCATGCTGCCATTGTTCTCTCAAACCACACCTCTAGCCTCATAAGAGATCTCTAGGACCAGGTGACTGAGAACAAAATATTCCAGTTTACTGTTAGTTCCGCTGGAAATGACAATACTAAGAAGCACCCTATAGGAACCTCTATGTTAGAGAAGAATTCTTCTGGTCCATGTCACATAGCAGTATTTCTTTGTCCCTTTTAATGCAGCTCAATCACCCCACCTACAGAAGTGGACTGCTACATCATGTAAATCCCACTCAGGGGTGACCTGACAGTTTGTGTAGAAAACTAAATATTCCCAATGGGCAGAGCTTCAAACAGGACATCTTATGATCCATTTATCTGGAAAGTGAGATAAGCTACAGGTCTCTGTTAATTTATAGGCAATAGCTAATATTTTCATTGGATAGTCAGGGATGTGGGAGGAATAAGATTAGAGGATTGGTGGTAAGGAAGATTAGAGCAAAGACCAATCTAGAGTTTTAAACTCTTCTAGAGTTTTTTTTTTTAATTAATTAATTTATTTATTTATTTATTTTTTATGGCTGCGTTGGTTCTTCGTTGCTGCGCGCAGGCTTTCTCTAGTTGGGGCGAGCAGGGGCTACTCTTTGTTGCGGTGCATGGGCTTCTCATTGTGGTGGCTTCTCTTGTTGCGGAGCACCAGCTCTAGGGTGACTGGGCTTCAGTAGTTGTGGTGCGTGGGCTCAGTAGTTGTGGCTCGCAGGCTCCAGAGCTCAGGCTCAGTAGTTGTGGCACTCGGGCTTAGTTGCTCTGCGGCATGTGGGATCTTCCCAGACCAGGGATCGAACCCGTGTCCCCTGTATTGGCAGGCAGATCCTTAACCACTGCGCCACCAGGGAAGTCCCTTTTCTAGAGTTTGAGAACATTTGTGTCCCATGTGAATATGGAAAAAGACAGACACTATATAGAGCTTCAATAAATGATTGGACAAGGTGACCTGCCATGTGGACCTGTTAACCTCTTTCCACAGTCACCCAGTAATTATTAAATGGTCTCATGAAAAATAGAAAAATGATCATGGTTTCAGACAGAGTACGCATGGGCTTAACAACCTAGACTTCTTCTCCCCCAGATGTCTGGATAATACTTCTGCTGAGTGCCCAGTTTGAAAGCAACAGTGAACAAACATGAGTCCTGCCATATGGTACCATACCCCAAAAGGAAAAACCAGCCACCTGATGGCAGGTTAATTACATAGGGCTTCTTCCAACATGATGAGTGTTGGAATCTGTGCTCTATGAAATTGCTATGTTCTACACATGGATTTATCTATCTTGCCTACCAAGTTTCTGCGAGCAGCATCATCTGTGGACTCACCAAATGCCTCACTCGCTGTCACTGTAATTCACATAACATTGGTTCTGACTAGAGATCTTATTTTACAGCAGAATGATTAGGACAACAGATTGATGCATTTAAGAGGCATTAAGATTTCTAACTAGAAGCTGTTGGCTGTATAAAGAAGTGAAATGACTTATCGAAGATTTCGTTTTGGTACCTACTGGAAGATATCTTACAAAATTAGGATGACATCTTGTAGAATACAGCCTATGCTATAAAATAGCATCCAATACACAGCGTGTTTTCAGCCATGCCGGAACATATGAGCTTTGGAACCAAGAAATGAAATGGGAGTGGCACTTCTCACTATTCCCTTAATGGCTCACTAATGCAAATTTTACTTCACATCCTTACCACTTTCAACTGCTTTGGTTTAAGGATCTTGGTACTCAAAGGAGGAATACTTCCACCACGAGCACAACAGTGTCTCAAAGCACTTGACAGAGCAGACAAGGGGATTACTATGTTGGCTTTGAGCATGATTAAAAAGGAATAATTACTGTTAAGCAATGTAAATATAGAAGAATATTTCTTTAACACAAGAATTCCAATAGGGCTTTCCTTAGTACTTCCATGTCTCTTAGTGAATACTAATGGAAAACTATAGCAACCTCATACAGTCAGAACCACGAGGGCTCAACTCCCAAAAAATGGAAGTTTGGGCGTTGATAAATAATAGATAAAGAAATCCAGTTAACTGAGTCACTACTGACCTGAAGATAAAAGTAATATGGAATGGTTAGTTGTTGATGAAGAAAGTTATCCACATCAACTAAAGAACATTTGCAGAAAATGTAACTAATTTTCTGTTTACCCTTGCTTTATTTAGTATGTTTTGATACCATTTACTTTATAATTTAGTCCACATATTAAAAAAACCAAGGCAGGATCGAGGAAACATAATCATCACTACATACATTAGACCTAGAAAAGATTGTATTAGAAGATTGTACTAAATAAAAAAGATTATACTAAATAGTCTCCGCATCTGGGGAGAGAATGAGTTTATTTGTATCAGAGATAGTCACCTTATTAGGTGGGAATATAGTTTTTGTTGCTCTTGTTGTTTTACGTTTAGAAAACGGATGTATGTCCAGATAAGGGGTGACGTCTCTCTCTTGCGGCTGCTCAAAATATTTTAAATACTCTTCTTGCTTTTGTTTCCTATTTTGTAAATCGTGTTTTCCCCAGGTGGAATCCCCCAAACTACATCTTTACAGACTCTCTTACAAATAGTGCAAACAGTTTTCTGATTTCAGCCATGAGGGAAAATAGGATCTGCATAAGTAATTCATTTTTTGGTGGTGTGAATGGCATCAGAGGTAGAGGGAGTGATGGAGGCTTCCTCTCTAACCCATGACATATGGTTTTGGAGTTAGTGCCAGTGGCAGGTCTGTGGAGTGGTTCTAGAGTCTGTGGTGGTGACAAATGACAGCCCCCTCCTTAGTGCAGTTCTGTGTGTGCCTCAAGGTGTCGTTCCTGAAAGCTTTATCTGTTCTCCAACTCTCCCAATGATCCTGTATAGGGGATCATCTAGTGTGCCATTTGAACTAAGACACATTTGGGAATAAAAGGGGATGCGATGGATAATGTCAAGGATCAACTAGAACTGTACTGAACAGATGGGGCACGTAGTAACTCTAATACTGTGATTTACTTAATACATTTTACTGCTTAAATTAGAATAGACTTACTTGTTTTTTACTAAGAACGCTAACCAAAATACCATTAAATTTTTAGGATTATAAAATTAGTTAACAATATAAGTAGACCCTTTGTACTATATTGTGCCTGTAACACAGGGGAGAATATTCTATTCTACAATTCTATTATAAAGCAAATTCAGATTAATTCAAATTCATAGAATCTATTATATCAATATTAGTTGACTTAATGTAGCCATATGCTTGTTACCTAAAGAACCATGACTGACACTGATGTTATATGTGGTTAATGAAGCCTAGGGAATGGAAACAAAATACAGTCGCCCTTTGGTGTCTGCAAGGGATTGGTTCCAGGGACCCCCACAGGTACCAAATCCTCAGATGCTCACGACCCTTATATAAAGTGGCTTAGGGTTTGCATATCACCTATGGCACATCCTCCCATATACTTTAAGTCATGGCTGGATTACTTATTATAATACTTAATACAATGTAAGTACAGTGTAAATAGTTGTGTGCACATAGCTAATTCAATTTTTGCTTTTTGGAACTTCCCGGAAATTTTTTCCAAATATTTTCAATCCGCGGTTGGTTGAATTCCCAGACGCCGAATCCAGGGATACGAAGAAATACAAAGGGCCAACTCTATCTTGTCGTGATGTTTTTACTATAAACAGTGATTCACTGACATACAGAAGAGTCAAGGTTGTTAAACGCATTATTACTAGGACAGAACATATACTTTAAAAACTCTTTAAGAAATTTAAGATTATACTGTAAGAAATCTTTAACGCATATAGCTATATGCATTTTGTTCCATGCTATAAATGTTTGCGCTAAATGCTACTAAGGCCAGAAACCCAGGAAGAAACAAATACAGTCTCATGCATCATTCCAGAGTCTTCATTCAAACAGTTGGATCCCTAAGTGAACAGTTACTGGCACTTTACTTATTCACTCAGCAATTCATATACGCACTGGTCTGGTAGCTAAGAATACAGTGATGAGCAAAAAAGACATGAGCCGGGGGGCAGGCGTCTAGTAGTCTCAAAAAGGAAATGCAGTCATCAAACTGTAATACAAATAAATATATGGTTACAAACTGTAGTGAGCACTATGCAGGAAATGCATACAGCATCCTGGGCCATAAGTTATGCAGCGAGTCAGGGGAGATCTATTGGATCAGGTGGAATTTGAATGGACACCTGAAAATGACAAAACCATAACTAAGGGTGGGAGTTAGTGTAGGAGAAGAGGCTGTTCTAGACATAGAGAAAAGCGTGTAAAGGTCTATAAAGCAAAACTGGGCATGAATTTCAGTTCAAAGCACTGGAAGGAGACCTGTACAACTGGAGCTGACAGCAAGGAGAGTGAGACTACCATGGACTCTTGGAGGTAGCTGGCACTACCCCAGGGCCCTGTGGACATGCATGGGAAGGAGGCCTTGCCGAGTCCTCTCCCCAACTCTGGAGAGCTGGCAGGTCAGTAACAACTTGCCACAGAATAGCAAGAACAGAAATTGGGTTCTGAGAGGATAGCTAGTGCAGAAAATCTACCTGAAACTGTAAAAAGCAAGGATATCAAGAGAGAAACCCAAGCCAAAGTCCTTGTGGGAAAGCCAGAAATTAGGAGTCCAGACACCAAATCATCAGCACCAAAGACAAGGTGGATATTTAAAGAAAGACATCAGATTGAACACATACATTCACCTACCCTTTCTCTCCCAAATTCCATAGCCTATCAAACATTTTTTTCAATTTTTACTTATAAAGAATAATTGTGCTGAAAAACAAACAAACAAAAAATGTACCATCACCTGACCAGAAATCTGAGGAAGAAACAGTGGATGGGAAATTGAAGGGAAATAAGAGACAATAAAATAAGAACAAATAGGGGCTTCCCTGGCGGCGCAGTGGTTGAGAGTCCGCCTGCCGATGCAGGGGACACGGGTTCGAGCCCCAGTCCGGGAAGATCCCATATGCCGCGGAGCGGCTGGGCCCGTGGGCCATGGCCGCTGAGCCTGCGCGTCCGGAGCCAGTGCTCCGCAGCGGGAGAGGCCACAACAGTGAGAGGCCCGCGTACCACAAAAAACAAATAAAACCCCCACCTAGCCTAAAACACAAACAGGTGAAAAGTACTTGAGTAAATTCATATTTTATAAGCAAAAATTGTTTATAATCAAAATTACCATTGAAAGGGGCTATATTTTTACTGCACCCTTTTACATATTTATAATGTAGTGCATTGTGCCTGTATTAGTTGAATAGTTTCAGGAGGCCAGGGTCTGCTAGCAGGGTAGGACACCTGGGAAAACAGCCCTGGGCAATTGATTTCCAATTCATCCATTCTTACAGTAAGCGCTCAGGAATGTGCCAGGGTGGTCATGAGTTAGTTTGCATCTGGTGAACATTAGAAACATAACCAAAATCTCCAGAACAGTTAAGAGTGATCAAGAGTGAGTAAAAACCTCTGAGCAATAGCAAGAAAGACTTCTTTTTCTTTTTCTTTTTCTTTTTTTTTTGCGGTACCCGGGCCTCTCACTGCTGTGGCCTCTCCCGTTGCGGAGCACAGGCTCCGGACGCGCAGGCTCAGCGGCCATGGCTCACGGGCCCAGCCGCTCCGCATCACGTGGGATCTTCCCGGACCGGGACACAAACCCGTGTCCCCTGCATCGGCAGGCTGACTCTCAACCACTGCGCCACCAGGGAAGCCCCCCAAGAAAGACTTCTTAAAAACACTTGAGTTCTTTCTGTCAACAGATGATGCTACCAGGAAAGACACCCTTGTGGGAGATGACAGCCAGGTAAATTTCCCCTCCAATAGGGAGATTGCGATTGTGCCTTCTGCCCCACAGAGCTGTCTGGATATAGCAGCTTACATCTTTTCAATTTCCATTTAAGGAAGTTGTATTATATACCTGAAACTTTACTCTCTTCCAGTCAACACAAGCATCCTTATAAAAACTGTACAGCTACCTATTTCCTAAAAAAGGAATAAATAAGGGCTTCCCTGGTGGCGCAGTGGTTGAGAGTCTGCCTGCCGATGCAGGGGACACGGGTTCATGCCCCGGTCCATGAGGATCCCCCATGCCGCGGAGCGGCTGGGCCCGTGAGCCATGGCCGCTGAGCCTGCGCGTCCGGAGCCGGTGCTCCGCAGCGGGAGAGGCCACAACAGCGAGAGGCCCATGTACTGCAAAAAAAATAATAAATAAATAAATAAATAAAAATTAGCCTTGAAAAGGCCACATTGCAGACAATCAAAGTATCTCTTAAGCATCCAGCACAAGTGATTTTCCTAAACATTGGAAAAAACTAATATTCCTTTGGTTAAACACCTGGAGAAATGCTTGGCTTACAGTTAGAAACCATGCTATAAGGCACAAAGCTATATCTTCAATCATCACTGTCATACTGAATGTGGTGACTGCTCTTACTACAAGAGGCACACGGATGCTAACTGTTACGGAGAGAACAGCAGATTTACATCTCCCACCTGAGATTTGCTCCTTCTGGGACAAAACTGATTGAACAGAATGACAGGCAAAATCATCTGCCATATTTAAACTTTCATTTTTCCTTATGTTTCCCCTATAATGTAATTGAATTATGGAAAATTAACTGTGACTATAACATAACCCTACCATAAAAATAAGAGCCATTTCAGATATACTCTAAGGTTAAAGGCAGCAAAAATGAAAAGTAGGGTAGCCTTGGCACAGTTGTCAGAGCAATTCATTAAACTGTGATCTTTGGATAAGCTACGTAAGTCAGAGCTTTTTCTCTTCCCCTGAAAGTAGTAAAGGGTAGCTACTGCTGTTTCCCCCCAAAAGCAAATAATATGCTTACAGTGTGAGTGTGATAAGTTTTTGAACTGGAGAAAGAAGAGCAGTGAGGTAACTACAAACCTCCATATTGATAGGAGAGAAAAGAAAAAAGCAAAGAAAAGAGATAAATCAGACACTTGTCACCAGGGCAATTTTTAAGATATTGTTCTCTAAGGTGGGTTTTCTGACACAAGAAAATCTAATTGGGACCAGAAAAGCAGTGAAGAATGCCAGATAATTTAAGATCTAAAAGAATGATAGGGAACCCTGCCACCACATCCAAAATCAAGCTATTCACAGACTTTTACCTAGTTACATGTCCTATTCAATCCCTAAAGCGCATTGAGAATCACTAAACATTTGCGAAAACAATTAGCAAAAATCAACCTAAGGAAAATTACTAATCAAACAAATAAGCAATCTTGTAAGTTAAAATATGTCTTTAGCAATGTTCCAGATATCTATTGCTGCATAACAGATCACCAACCTTGTAGCTAAACAGAACTCTTTTACCATATTTCACCATTTTGGAGTCAAGGAATTGGATAGGTCTCAGTTGGGTGATTTTTCTATTTTATGCCATTGACTGAGGTCTCTTGGTTATACACAGCTGACAGATAAACTCATCTAGAGTTTGCAAGACAGACTGATTCACATGCTTGCTGCCTTGGTGGGGAAGCCTACAAGAACGGACTTAGTTGGAACTGCCAACCAGAGCACCTGTAAGTTGCCTCTAAACATGACAGTTTCAGGGTAGTCAAAACTTCTTACCTGGTGGCTGGCTTCCCCAGAGCAAAGATTCCAAGAAACCCGAGTCGAAGCTGCAAGAAGTCTTAGGACCTAGTCTTGGAAATTCAAGAATATCACTTCTGCCCACACTCTAATGATCAAGAAAAACTAGGGCAAAGCCTGACTCAAAAGTAGAGAATTAGATTCTATCTCTCACTGGGAGGAATAGCAAAAATATTGTGATCACGTTGAATCTACCACAGATGGACAGTTTCCACTTATGAACATGATGGAATAACTAGTACCAGTAAACAACTAGAAAATTCCTGCAGTAAACAACTAGAAAACTGGGAAAATGTATGAAACAGCTGTTTTCAGGTATTGGACAAAAAGCATGAAAGAGTATGATCTCTGAGAAAAGAGAAATAAATGAAGTGACCTCAACAGTCACCTGGCTTGCTGCCTAGAGGCACTTCCCAGAAATCAGTTTGAGGAGAGAAAACCTTAGCAGAGCACAGTGATGTTGATGAGCTGAGTAGACAGAGATTGAATTGCGGGAAGGCCAAGGTTACTGAAAATTGCAGAGCAAAGTACAAAAGAAAGGAGGAAACAATGCAGACAAATAGTGCCAGAAATATGCTTAAGGGGCCGTTGAAACATTGACTGAATCCTAACTTCAGAGGATAGGAATCCACCATAATGAACAAACTAAAATTATGAGAAAAGTACAACAGCAGTAGGATAAACAACTACTGAGCAAGTACAAAGCAGAAAGGTCTTTGACCAGTTGCAAAAGAAAAATTTTAAGTACCCAAAGCATTTGGTAGAGGTCCCCGGGGGGCCATGCTTAATGAGTAGGGCTAAATTAGCCTTACAGCAGTGGTTCTCAACTGGGGGTGATTTTGCCTGCCAGGGGACATTGAGTAGTATATAGAGATAGTTTTGATTGTTAAACCATTGGGAGAGTTTGCATCCAGTGGATAGAGGCCAAGGGTGCTACTAAAAATGCTACAATGCACAGGACAATCCTACTAAATAAGAAAAAAAAAAAAAAAAGAATTATCTGTTTCCAAATGCCAATAGTCTTGATACTGAGAAACCCTGATTAGAGTAAGACTACTTTAGACCTGAACTAACAAAGTTTTAAAACAAGATTCAAATTGGTGAAGCTGATATGGCATTAAATACCAATTGCAATATCAATTCTACCAATCAGTAAAAAGATCTCTAGAGTCTTTAAATGAAACAACAAAATTAAAGAAAAACAAGAAAATTCAGCCTATTTTTAAATGTAATCACAATGTCCAAATTCAACTACAAATTTTCTAAACATGCAAGAAGCAAGAAAATGTAACCCATACAAATGGGGGGGGAATAGAGTCACTAGAAATGACAGACCCAGAAATTACAGAGATGATGGACAGAGAATTTAACGTAGATATCATAAATATTTTCAAGGACTTTAAGGAAAATATTAATATAATGAAGAGAGAAATGGAAACTATGAAAGAGAACTGAACTGAACTTCTGAGCAAAAATATATGTGACAGCTGGTAATGACCCTGAGCACCGAGGAGGGACACCCAATGCAACGCCGCACGGGCTGAAAGAGCATTCCCGGAGGAGAGTCGTGGAGGGGACAGCCCAGCACCCGCAGAGGACAGCTTCCTGCTGGGAGGACGGCAGCGAACCATCTACCTGGAGAAGAGTGATCCACCAGGCAGTGAATGATGTGACCTCATTTTCTTCAATAAATGATTTGGCAACTGTGGTCTGTGATGTATTTAAGAGGCAAAACAGTTCAGACTTATCACCAGTTCCTTTGTCACCTTGTTTTTATTTTGGTTTTTTTTTTTTGCGGTACGCGGGCCTCTCACTGTTGTGGCCTCTCCCGTTGCGGAGCACAGGCTCCGGATGCGCAGGCTCAGCGGCCATGGCTCACAGACCCAGCCGCTCCGTGACATGTGGGATCTTCCCAGACCGGGGCACGAACCCATGTCCCCTGCATCGGCAGGCGGGCTCTCAACCACTGCGCCACTTTGTCACCTTGAAATCAATGGGGGGGCCGAGGGGGGAATGGCAATTTCAAGTTGCCCAAGGGATGAATAATATGCACACTTCAGGGCTTCCCTGGTGGTGCAGTGGTTAAGAATCTGCCTGCCAATGCAGGGGATATGGGTTCCATCCCTGGTCCGGGAAGATCCCACATGCCGTGGACCAACTAAGCCTGTGTGCCACAAGTACTGAGCCAGCGCTCTAGAGTCCATGAGCCGCAACTACTGAGCCCACGCACCTAGAGTCCGTGCTCCACGATAAGAGAAGCCACCGCAGTGAGAAGCCTGTGCACCGCAACGAAGAGTAGCTCGCCGCAACTAGAGAAAGCCCGCGCACAGCAATGAAGACCCAACACAGCCAAAAATTAATTAATTAATTTAAAAAATGCACACTTCACACCAAAAAAAAAAAAAAAAAAAAGTGAAAGTGCCACTGGATAAGCTTTTAAGATTAGAAACTGCAGAAGAAATTATACCTAAAAACTACAAAACATTCTTGAGACAAATTAAAGAGGGCTTAAGTAAATGGAGAGATATAATGTTTTCATGGATTGATTCAAATTACAGAAAAGTCTATGCAATCTAAACGTATTTATATTTGGAGAAAGAAAATCAGTGGTTGCATGTGAACTGGAACTAGTGGGAAGAAGGAATTTCAAAGGTGCACAAGGAATCTATGATTGATGAATATACTGACTTTCTTGATAGTGGTAATGGTTTCATGACTGTATACATGTTGCAAAACTTATCAAACTGTACTCATAAATATAGGCAGATTATTGAATGTTCATTATACTCCAATTAAAACTATTAAAAATTAATTTTTAAAAATTTGGCCAAACCTTTTTTTCCACATTTGATGAAAACTATAAACCCTTATATCCACGAAGCTCAATAAACACCAAACACAATGACATACAGAAAATCACATCAAGTATTTTACACATGGAAATACACCACTCAGATCCACCTTCAAGGAAAGATTTGTTGTCCCATCTGTGAGAGTGCTGTTAGCAAACAGCATTTAGCTTTCAGCCTCTTCAGGGATTGCTTCAGCTGCAGAGAGCTGCCTCACCCCAGGTTACATCCTTCAGCTGGGAGCCCATATTTGATGATTGACCTAGGTGTCCAGAGCTCCTGGTGAGGAAAGCTGGGCATTCATCATAGCCTGATGTCCCTCTCTGCCCAATTCCTACTTAACCTGCCATCCTTCCACAGATGTGGAGCCCATGGGCACTCCCTCATAAACAGTCTGAACCCTAAAGCCTACCTCAGAATCTGCTTCCCAGAGAATCCAACCTGAAATGTCAAGGCACATCATAATGGCTATAATCCAAAGGTAAAGAAAAATTCCTAAAAGCAAACAGATAAAAGACACATTACATACATAATTTTTAAAAGGCTACTGATTTCTCACTAAAAAAAAATGCAAGCCATACAACTGTCAAATCATTATGTTGTATACCTGAAACTAATATGTCAATTATATATATTTTTAAAAATGCCAGCCAGAAGACAAGGGAGCAACACCCTTAAAGTATTTAAAGAAAAAAAAATGTTCAAACGAAACTTCTATATGCAGTGAAAATATCCTTCCAAAATTAAGGCAAGATAAAGACTTATTCAGAAAAGCAGAAGAGGTACACCAGCAGACCTACACTGCAAAAAAATGACAAAGGAAGTTCTTTAAGTGGAAACAAGATAATACCAGATGGAAAGGCTTGAAGAGTGGGAGAAATGATAAATAAGAGGATAGATACTATGTAAAACTCTTGTTTTCTTCTTGTTTTTAGTTTATTTCTGTGATAACTGATTAAAGGAAAAATAATAACATTGTACTCTGGGTTTAAAACATGTAGAATGTATGACAACAATAGCACAAAGGACAGGAGAGAAGCAATAGAAGTGTATGGTTATAAGATTTGTGTAATATGTGGCAGCCAGCTTCCAAGATGCCTCTCAGTTGTCTTCACCTTCTGATATTCATGTGATTGTGTGGCACCCTCTCACTCTGAACCAAGTGACCTGGGTGACCAATAATTTTGTGTCACTTTTGAAGTTAAATGATGGAAGGCATTGTGGTTTCCAGCTTGTTATACTTGTTCTGAGGGAAGGTTTCCCATAACATGGGACACTCAGTCAGCCATGTAGAGTAACCCCTCTGGAAAAGAACTAAGTCTACCCACAACAATCAACACCATCTTGCCAGCTATATGAGAGAGCCACCATGGAAGCATCTTCTCCAACCCTAAAACAGCCTTTGGAGACTGAGATGATATTTTGACTGCAGCCTCAGGAGAGGCCCCAAGGCAGAAATGCTCAGTTAAGTCACTTGCAGTTTCCTGACCCACAGAAGCTGTGAGAGATATTTCTTTTAATGTCTATTGTTGTTTATAAGCCACAAAAATTCCCACTCATTTTATAAGTATTATGCTATATCAAAACCAGATAAGAATATCACTCAAGGACTTCCCTGGTGGCGCAGTGGTTAAGAATCCAGCTGTCAATGCAGGGGACACAGGTTCCTATGCAATCCCTAACAAATTACCAATGGCATTTTTACAGAACTAGAACAAAAAATCTTAAAATTTGTATGGAGACACAAAAGACCCCGAATAGCCAAAGCAGTCTTGAGGGAAAAAAACGGAGCTGGAGGAATCAGACTCCCTGACTTCAGACTATACTACGAAGTGACAGTAATCAAGACAATATGGTACTGGCACAAAAACAGAAACATAGATCAATGGAACAAGATAGAAAGCCCAGAGAAAAACCCACACACCTATGGTCAACTAATCTATGACAAAGGAGGCAAGGATATACAATGGAGAAAAGAGAGTCTCTTCAATAAGTGGTGCTGGGAAAACTGGACAACTACATGTAAAAGAATGAAATTAGAACACTCCCTAACACCATACACAAAAATAAGCTCAAAATGGATTAGAGACCTAAATGTAAGACCGGACACTATCAAACTCTTAGAGGAAAACATAGGAAGAACACTCTTTGACGTAAATCACAGCAAGATCTTTTTTGATCCACCTCCTAGAGTAATGGAAATAAAAACAAAAATAAACAAATGGGACCTAATGAAACTTCAAAGCTTTTGCACAGCAAAGAAAACCATAAACAAGAAGAAAAGATAACCCTCAGAATTGGAGAAAATATTTGCAAATGAATCAACAAAGGATTAATCTCTAAAATATACAAGCAGCTCATGCAGCTCAATATTAAAGAAACAAACAACCCAATCCAAAAATGGGCAGAAGACCTAAATAGACATTTGTCCAAAGAAGACATACAGATGGCCAAGAAGCACATGAAAAGCTGCTCAGCATCACTAATTATTAGAGAAATGCAAATCAAAACTACAATGAGGTAGCACCTCACACCAGTTAGAATGGGCATCATCAGAAAATCTGCAAACAACAAATGCTGGAGAGGGTGTGGAGAAAAGGGAACCCTCTTGCACTGTTGGTGGGAATGTAAATTGATACAGCCACTACGGAGAACAGTATGGAGGTTCCTTAAAAAACTAAAAATAGAATTACCATAGGATCCAGCAATCCCACTACTGGGCATATACCCAGAGAAAACCATAATTCAAAAAGACACATGCACCCCAATGTTCATTGCAGCACTATTTACAATAGCCAGGTCATGGAAGCAACCTAAATGCCCATCGACAGACAAATGGATAAAGAAGAGGTGGTACATATATACAATGGAATATTACTCAGCCATAAAAAGGAACGAAATTGGGTCATTTTTTGAGACGTGGATGCATCTAGAGACTGTCATACAGAGTGAAGTAAGTCAGAAAGAGAAAAACAAATATCGTATATTAACGCATATATGTGGAATCTAGAAAAATTGCTTAGATGAACCAGTTTGCAAGGCAGAAATTGAGACACAGATGTAGAGAACAAATGTATGGACACCAAGGGGGGAAAGTGGTGGTGGTGGTGGTCGTGGTGTGATGAATTGGGCTATTGGGATTGAGATGTATACACTGATGTGTATAAAATTGATGACTAATAAGAACCTGCTGTATAAAAAAATAAATAAAATAAAATTCAAAAAAAGAAAAAAAAAGAATCCACCTGCCAATGCAGGGGACACAGGTTCGATCCCTGGTCTGAGAAGATCCCACATGCTGAGAATCAACTAAGCCTGTGCGCCACAACTATTGAGCCTGAGCTCAAGAGCCCGCAAGCCACAACTACTGAGCCCACGTGCCACAACTACTGAAACCCTCGCACCTAGAACCTGTGCTCTGCAACAAGAGAAGCCAGCACAATGAGAAGCCTGCACACCACAACGAAGACTAGCCCCTGCTCGCCGCAACTAGAGGAAGCCCGTGCACAGCAATGAAGATCCAATGTAGCCAAATTAAATAAATTAATTAATTAAAAAAAAAGAATATCACTCAAAAAGAAAACAGACCGATATCCCTCATGAACATAGATAAAAAACTAATAAAGAAGTACGTTTCATAATTGCAAAGAAATACATGTGAGGTTTATACCATGAATATATTTAACAATTGAATATGTGATTACAAAATATCTGAGAAAAGCTGTATGATCATACCAATATATGCAAAAAAAGAATTTGATAAAATCTAACACCTATTCATAATTTTAAAATAATAATTCAGGGCTTCCCTGGTGGTGCAGTGGTTGAGAGTCCGCCTGCCAATGCAGGGGACACGGGTTCAAGCCCTGGTTCGGGAGGATCCCACATGCCGCGGAGCGGCTGGGTCCGTGAGCCATGGCCGCTGAGCCTGCGCGTCCGGAGCCTGTGCTCCGCAACGGGAGGGGCTGCAACAGGGAGAGGCCCGCATACTGCAAAAAATAATAATAATAATAATAATAATTCAATAAACTAGAATTTAGAAGTTTAGACAGAAGGAAACTTCCTCAATTTGCTAAGGATATTTATAAAAAGCTGCAGGCAGCATTATACTTAGTGATAAAATATTTAATGTTGGGCGTCTCTGGTGGTACAGTGGTTAAGAATCTGCCTGCCAATGCAGGGGACACGAGTTCGAGTCCTGGTCTGGGAAGATCCCACATGCCGCGGAACGACTAAGTCCGTGCACCACAACTACTGAGCCTGCACTCTAGAGCCCACGAGCCACAACTACTGAGCCCACGTGCCACAACTACTGAAGCCCGCACACCTAGAGCCCATGCTCCACAACAAGAGAAGCCACTGCAATGAGAAGCCTACTCACTACAATGAAGAGTAGCCCCCGCTCACCACAACTAGAGAAGGCCCACGCACAGCAATGAAGACCCAATGCAGCCAAAAATAACTAATTAAAATAAATAATTTTTTAAAAAAAGTTTTAATGTTTTCTCCAAGTTTGTTTAAAAAAACAAAGCTAAGATGACTGCTCTTATAACTTCTATTCAACAGTGTACTAGGGGATTCTAGCTTGGTACAGTAAGGCTAGAGAATAAAAAGCATATAGATTAGAGGGGAACAAGTAAAATTTCCGCTATGTGCAGACGACATAATCAGGTATATAAAAAATCTGAAGGAATTTCAAAAAAATAAGACTAATAAGTTAATTTAGCATAGTTATAAAATGCAAGGTCAGTATACAAAATTCACTTGTATTTATATGTACTAGCAACAAGTAATTAGAAAATAAAATGTAAATAATACGATTTAAGGTAGCCAAAACAAGTAAAATACTTAACAAAGTATATGCAAGACCTACATCCTGAAAACTAGAAAACATTGCTAAGAGAAATTAGAGAAGTCCTAAATAAATGGAGAGATATACCATGTACATTCTTAAGAGACTAAATACTGTTACGATGTAAATGCTCCCCAAAGTTATTTGTAGATTTAATGCAATCTCAATAAAAAATTCAGCAGCTTTTTTTGCATAAATTGACATACCAATTCTAAACTTACATGGAAATGCAAAAGACCAAGAATAACCAAAGGGATTTTGAAAAATAAAATTAGAGGACATACACTACCTGATTTTAAGACTTACTATAAAGCAAAAGTATGATGTTGGTATGAAGATAGACATTGGGATTAAAGAAACAATAAAAAACCCAGAAATAGACCTAAACATATGTGGTCAGTTCATTTTTTACAAAGGTGCCCACAAAATCCCATAGAGAAAGGATAGTCTTTTCAAAAAATTTGCTAAAACAACTGGACATCCATGTTTCCAATTGGGGGAAAATAAAAGAAGTTTGGATAACTCCTTGCATCATATACAAAAAGCACTAACTATAGAAGGAAAATTATAAATTATACTTCTACAAAATTAAAATTATTCTTCAAAAGGCACTGCTTTTCAAAAAACACTGTTAATAAAAAGTTAAGCAGAGACAGGAAAAACTTTCTGTAACACATATGAAGGACTTTTAACCAGAAGGTCTACAAGTCAATAAGAAGACAAATGATTCCATTTAAAAATGGGTAAAAGGTATCCCAAGGAAGATGTGTGAATGGCCCCAAAGTCCATGGAAAGATGCACAACACCATTACACATTAGGGAAATGCATATTAAATCCATAATTAAATACTACTATACACCCATTAGAAGGGCTAAAATGTAAGCCTGACAATAACAAATGTTGATGAGGGTGTAGAGCAAATGGAACACTCATACATTGCTGGTAAGAATGCAAAATAGTACATCTACTTCAGAGTACCATTTGGCAGAATCTGATGAAGTTAAACATATATTTATCACAAACCTAGCAATTCCACTCCTTGGTATTTACCTAAGAGACATAAAAGCATATGTCCACACAAAGACTTGCAAGTGAATATTCATAGTAGCTTCATAGCCTCAAACAGGAAAGAACCCAAATGCCCGTCAACTGGTAAGGCAATTGAACAACTTGTAACACACCCAAATAATGGAATACTGCTCAAAAATAAAAAGAACGAACTATAGCCATATGTAACAACATGGATGAATCACACAAACATTATGGCTAACAGAAAAACTAAATATAAAAGACCATATACTGTATGATTCTATTTATGTGAAGTTATAGAACATGCAAAACTAATCTACAGTGATAAATTTCAGACCAATGGTTGCCTGGTGTGAGGAAAATGGGGGAGTATTGACAGCTCCAAGGCACAAGGAAATTTGGAGGTGATGAAAATGTTCTATATCTTGATTGTAATAGTATATATTCTATACACATGATTATATGCATTTGTCAAAATCCATCTAACTACCCAAAATATGACTATTTTGTTGTATGTACATTATACCTCTAAATAAAGTTCATTTTTTAAAAATAAAATCTGGGGCTTCCCTGGTGGCACAGTGGTTGAGAGTCCGCCTGCCGATGCAGGGGACATGGGTTCGTGCCCCGGTCCGGGAAGATCCCACATGCCGCGGGGCAGCTGGGCCCGTGAGCCATGTCCGCTGAGCCTGCGCGTCTGGAGCCTGTGCTCCGCAACTGGAGAGGCCACAACAGTGAGAGGCCCGCGTACCGCAAAAAATAAATAAATAAAAAATAAAATAAAAATAAAATCTGTATTTATAAATGAAAAAGCGTGTCTCTGAAATTAAGTTCAAAAGGTGGGATAAATATGTAATATACTCAATTGAAGATCAAATCAGTGAGCTAAAAGATCAAAAGCCATGTTTCTTAACCCAAGAGGACATGGCAATATTATGTATTATAGAATAGTTTGATATTTCAGATAATTAAAAAGTTCTAGCAATCATTAACAGGAGTTATATAAAGAGGAAATAGAGAGGAAGAATGGGGAATTTTCTAGAAGAAAAATACAATTTCCCAGAGCTGAAGAAAGTCAAAGGGCTTCACACTATGAGTACCACTGGCTGCAGAAAAATCAGGACAAATGGAAAAAAAATTGTTTTAATACCAACACAAATACTGGTAAAATTTTAGTATTCTCAGGAAAACAATAAAATTCTAAAAATTTTAAATACAGAACAATCTACAAAGGAACAAGGATTGATTGGAATCAGATTTTTACATTGGAAACACCTATTGTTAGAAGGTAATATAGCACTGGCTTTCATATTCCGAGAACAAAAATGATTTATAGTCTAACATTTTGAACCAAGTCAAGCTAGCATTTACTTCTGAGGGTAGAATAAAGATATTTTCAGACGCACAAGAACTCAGAAAATTCATCCTCCCAAGACTTTTCCTGAAATACCTTGGATCTTTTCACTTCTTTCCATCTCAGCTTGGCTTACTGCTACCTCCTCTCTCTGCCTCTGGTCTTGCCCCATCCCATACCTGTTTATTTTTGCAGCTGGGGTAATGTTTAAAAGGCAGATCTCATCATTTACTCCTATCGTAAAGCCCTTCACTGAATTTCTTCTCCACACTCATCTCCAGCCACTTTCCTTTCCTTCCAGCTACTCCAGGTCTCCTGAGAGTCCTGCCTTCTCTCCCATTTCTCCCTGGGCTAAAGTCTTGGGTCTCTAGAATGTACCATGTTCCTTCTGATTGCCTCTACTGAGAATGCTCTTTCCCTGGCTCATTCCTCATCTTCCTTCAGGTCTTTCTTAGTCTTGATATCATTTACTTAGAAAAGTGTTCCATGGGGCCCCACTCTCATCCCTGTTCTTCCATCAGATTAGGTTTGACTCCTTCGTTATTGACCCTAACAGCACCTGTAATTTTACTTATAATTACAGTAATTGTATTATACAGCCATAACTTTGTATAATTATTTTGTATAATCTGTATAATTATTTAATGTCTTTTTTCCCAATAGACAGTCTCATTCCACCCACAGCTCTGTGAGTGAGAATGCTGTCTGTCCCTAATATTTGTTCCTCACTTCCCTGGTAACAGACAAGATTTTCCAGTCTCCCCTGGCTGTGTGGCTAAGTTCTGGCTACTGGGGTATAAGCACAGCTTGTGGGTTGTGCTCTTAAAGGAAACAGGTTTGATCCTCATGCCCTCATTTCACCTTTCTGCTTGCTCGTAAGCCATCATAAATCTTACTGCAGTCAAAACCTCAGGGACAGAGGATCAGTAAGGCACAAACAAGTATCCCTGACTCCAAGAGGGCCACCTCATACCAGTCCTGGAATAATGTTCTTAAAATGTCACATGAATGAAAAAAGAAAAATACTCCAGATTCAATTGTCAGACCCTAGCCTCCTTCCTGAGAAATCCTTCCGCCGAAGAAACAACTCTAAAATTGCCTCTTGTTTCACTTACGATTTCTTATATGCTTTTTCCTTTCACTCACAGGTACCATAAATATTTATTATATTCAATGATCTACTTATATAATCTTTCAATTTTTTATTATCCAGTTATCTAGATGCCCTCTATAAGACCCACTGCTTCCACATTATCGATCTTAAATTATAATGGGGAAAGAAGATGTAACTGCAAAATACCTTCTTACAAGTTATATTTGGAGTCCTAAAAGTGTCCTCACCTCAAGGAGAGATAGGATATCCATGCCCAAATAAGCAAAATTCAAGTCCGTGTAGAAAGGTCTTATTGTATCTTGAGTTTCAAGGGCCATTGGCAAGGACAGCTCACACAGAAGTGGGAGTCAGTTGTATAGGTGTAAATATCTGTGGACAATTGCAGTAGCCTCTTAATTGATCTACCTGCTTCTACTATGAACCCCTCAAATCTGTCTGCCAAAACAATCTGTCTAAAATGAAAATCTGATCATGTCACTTTCCCTGCTCAAAATCCTTCTTTGGATTTCCATTGTTCTTGGGATAAACACCAAAATCCTCACTGTGGCTTGCAAGCCTCTTCAGGATCCTCTGTTATGTTCTTCTCATACCTCCCTCTCCCCTGCTCTCTGAGTGACAGCCCCATTTGCCTTTCTTCAGTTCACTCCAAAGCCCTGCCTCCTTCCCTCTACTCAGGACGTTCCTTTTGCCTGAAATATTCTTTCCCCCATCATGCCTCCCTCAACTTATTTAACTACTACTCAAATGTCACATTTTGGGGGAAGCAAGCCTGCCTGAATCTTCAGACTTACTCACATTCCCCATTCTATACACGTATACTCTTCTACTTTTTCGTAGAACTTATACCGTTGTAATTAATTTATCTATGTGTAAGCGTATTTGGTTTTTTGTTTCTCTGTTTGGCTGTGCCACGTGGCTGGCGGGATAGTTCCCCGACCCGGGATCAGACCTGTGTCGCCTGCAGTGGAAGCGCAGAGTCCTAACCACTGGACAGCCAGGGAATTCCCTTAATTTTTATTTTTAATTTTTTATTGAAATATAGTTGATTTACAATGCTGTGTTAGTTTCAGATGTACAAATAAGCATGTTTGATTCAAGTATCTCTCCTTTATTGGCTACAAGGTTCATGAGAGCAAGTACCATGTCTATTTGGCACACGATTATATCTCATGACTTTTGAGGGGACTTAATAAATATTGGTTGAATAAAATGAATGAATGAATAGGATATGATTTGTAGGTAAGGGTAAAAGTCACTCCTGCCTGTCTTTTCTAACAGCTTGCTATTAGGGCCTGGAATTCTTTTTATTGCTTTAATCTAGCATGGATTAAGGGTTTCTAGGATTTGATTGTTGAGCCTGAAATATATGCTTATCAGGCTCTATTTCCATCTATAAATACCAACCAGAAGCAGTGTGAAAGAACAACGCCCCTGTGGAAACACCTACTGTGTACATAATGTTCTGGGGTTGCAAACTCAAGTGTGGAAAGGGGAGAGAGAGGCTTGCTGGAGGGGAGGTAGCATGGTGTGGTACTTAGGAGCTCAGACTTTCCAGCCCAACTCTCTGGTTTTGAATCTCTGTCCCATCCCTTATGAGCTATTACTCATAGGCAGTTTTCTGTCCTTTCTGTGCCTCAGTTTTCTCATCTATAAAATGGAGCTAAATATTGTGTGCCTCATAGGATTAAAAGGATTCAGTGAGTTAGTATTAATAAAGCACTTAGAAGAAGCAGGACAGAGGACAAGTGTTTGTATATGTGTTTGTAAGTAAAACATGTTACGTGGGAGATACTGCTCCCAGATAGGTAAAAACAAGTCACTAGTCACAACAGTCAAGTATAAATAAATGCAACTTCAGAGGATATAGATCAGGTCTACCCCCTTCTCACCACCCTCAGCACACTGCTTTGGGTTAAGGAATTGTGCCCCTCAGGCATTTCTTGTTGTATACAGTCGTCATATATAAACAGGGAGCTATTTCACCACAGCCAGTCTTAGCAAGGGCCAAGTGCAAGGCCTGAGATGATTCATTTTAATAAACAGAGGTGGGAGAGAAGTAGTTCACTTCAACTAGCGAATATTTACTGAGAATGGTGGAGGCTGGTCAGCTGTTCCCCTTTACGCATGCTCCCGGCCTCCTTGGTGCATGGCTAGTCTGCACGGTGCAGGCCCACTGCACCTAGAAAGTGACCGCGAAGAGCTCTCCTCAGTAGACTGTGGGCAGAGTGAGGGGTGGCACTTTTGGGCCCTGGCAATAAAAGCAGGTGTTCCACTCTCCTGTACCCGCTCTCTGAGGATGTGCTGGAGTACTCAGACTTCCTGCGTGGGGCAGAGCACTTCCCCTAATTCCAATTCAAGGTTTCTCTTTGTGATGGGAGTTTAAATTGGAGCCTTAAGTTATTTCAATGGGACCTCATTACCGAGAAGCCTGATGAATGATTTTATATTTAAAACTAGCCTTGCGGGCTTCCCTGGTGGCGCAGTGGTTGAGAGTCTGCCTGCCGATGCAGGGGACACGGGTTCGTGCCCCGGTCCGGGAAGATCCCACATGCCGTGGAGTAGCTGGGCCCGTGAGCCATGGCCGCTGAGCCTGCGCGTCCGGAGCCTGTGCTCCACAACGGGAGAGGCCACAACAGTGAGAGGCCCGCGTACCGCAAAAAAAAACCAACCAAAAACCCCCCCAAAAACTAGCCTTGCTATTGAAGCTATAGATTGCTATTAGACTGTTATGTGAGCAAAAAATAAACTTTTATTGTTTATTTTATTTATAAACCACTGAGACTTGGGGGCCGTTTGTTACAGCAGTTAGCCTACTCTGACCAACACCCAAAGACTGGGCCCGGCACTCTGATTATGTAACTCAATTTCGATTGAGATTTCCACGTCCATTGTAATCCAGATATGCTGTTCAAGTGCATACAGTTGTCATATATAAACAGGGAGCTATTTCACCACAGCCAATCTTAGCAAGGTCCAAGTGCAAGGCCTGAGATGATTCATTTTAATAAACAGAGGCGGGAGAGAAGTCGTTTATTTATTTATTTATTTTACGGTACACGGGCCCCTCACTGTCGTGGCCTCTCCCGTTGTGGAGCACAGGCTCCGGACGCACAGGCTCAGCGGCCATGGCTCACGGGCCCAGCCGCTCTGCGGCATGTGGGATCTTCCCGGACCGTGACACGAACCTGTGTCCCCTGCATTGGCCGGTGGACTCTCAACCACTGCGCCACCAGGGAAGCCCGAGGAGTAGTTCATTTAAACTAGCGAATATTTACTGAGAATGGTGGAGGCCTTCTTCCCTTGGGAATGGTGGGAATGGCCTTCCCCAAGATTACTGTAATGTCTGTGAAGTTGTATTATTCTGCTCATCTCTGGCACTGATCTGTTGGTTCTGCAGAATTAGAAGAACTTACTAATGCTATTTCTCGAGCGCTTTCTTTATCCCCAGCAGCATCAACTAAACATGAAATGCAACCTTGGCTCAACTTCCACCTCCCTTCCCCTGCAAATTCCACTCTCACAGTACTTTTGTCATTCGGTTGACTTTACTGAAGGTGGGAGTACAGTGAGACAGGGCAGGCATTCACCTTGCACCTTCCATGGAAACTCAAAGAGAACAGCGGGCCTTTTTTCCTCAGTCTTTCAACTCTACTCCACCCCATAAAACTACAAGACATAATCTTCCACCTCCCTGCAATCTTTTTTTCTTCTCAACTCTCTGCCTTAGCCTGCCCCTAATTTGAGAACATCACATTTTTCTCCCCTGCATATGTACTTCAGCAGTTTTGATTTAATGAAATTCACTTCTAAACCTTAACTTATTCTAGGCCCATCTTTGTGATGCCAAACCCATTAAGGTCATCTTCAGTGCAAAAGGGCGCTCCGTGTTTCAGGATCCTTTCACAGAGACACAAAAAATACACAATCGCTCCCACGGGAGATTTATAGCCTCGTGGAAAAGATAAGACAAATATACAAATAATTATAAATCAGAGTATCATATGACACCTCACCAACCAGGCTACTTCGTTCACACCCCACAGGATTCTGGGGGAAAGAGCAAATCTGGCATGGTTCCTCTCCACACGGTCACTAACAAACATCTCTCAGCTTTCGGGGAATTAAAAATTGTTTTCCCTCACGAAAGGGGAAAGACCTTTGGTCTACACCTTTTTAGCTTCATGACAGTCTTCTCTCTCCTGTGGAGACAGAATTAAATCCTAACTCTCTGTGCTAACCCCTCAAATAGTAAATGGAGGCTACAAAGACGATTCTAATTCAAGGTTTCTTTTTGTTGTGTGAGCTTAAATTGGAGCCCTGGGGTTATTTTAATGATACTTTGTTGCTGAAGAATATTACGAATGGTTTTATATTTGATACTAGTCTTGTTATTGAAGCTATAGATAAATGACTCTCAGTAATAGTCAGCTTTGGTGCTTCAGTTCTGGGATATTACATTTTAAATAAAGTACAAGGCAGAAAACAGCTCAGCACCTTAAAAGTCTTCTGGAATAGTTTGATTTCATCATATTACTGATTCTGAGCCAAATGGTTTATTGTATCAAATGATATAAATAGGAGTGCAGAAGAAAATACTGAGCGATTATAGTCATCCATTACAGGGCTGATGCTTGATAGAAAGCACTAATTCATTTTCCTTGTTAAGTGTCCACTGAAAATGCTATCATATCCTAGTGGTATGAAATAGGTACTATCATAGTAGTATGATCCTTGAATAAAAGGCTGGTATTATTATTAGAATCTCATGGCTAAACCTGTCTTAACGGATAAAATAATAAAACTTTGTTCACTTAAGATAATACATTTTTAGGTCTCAAAACACTTGTTTTCTCTTTTGTTCTTTAAACATTAATAGATATAATTTTCATTTTACTATAGTCATAAAGAAAAGTCAAATTCCATTAACTATTTGCTTTTAAAATATAACATAGACTCTAAGTTTCTTCTCTGAATCAGTGGCTTTATTCCTTTTATGCAGGAGATGTAAAGCTTAATGAGAAATTGAGGTGAGTTAGAAATATTTTGTCTACATTTATTTAAGAATGAAAAATGAGGGAATTCCCTGGCAGTCCAGTGGTTAGGACTCCGCACTCCCACTGCCAAGGGCCCAGGTTCGATCTCTGGTCGGGGAACTAAAATCCCACAAGATGCAAGGTGCAGCCAAAAAAAAAAAAAAGAATGAAAAATGAAAATACTACATATGATTTCTAAGCCTTCCATATTAGCTCCATTGAATTGATATTCAAAAACAGCTGAAAACAGGTCTTATGAACCCTGTGTTCTAAATTATTATTGGTCGACTGGCTGTACCTTTGAATCAGTATATTATGTTTTACTCTCCCAGAAACATGCTGAATCTCAATAAAACTTTTATGTTAGCATGTTCCCCACAGAGATAGAGAGTTGGACCTGCCAACTGTGTGTATATTTTTCTAGCATCTATAAGTCTATCTGAAATAAAATCATAGATTTTCAGAACCTCAAGTGACTTTGGACTCTTCAATTATAATCTAAACAGCCCACTTGCCATTTGTCAGACGGCATCTGTTTGAACACCAAGAAAAATCTTAATTAGGCTTGAAAAAATAATAAAATCTTATTTTTCAAAATCCACATTTAAATAAATTGAATAAGAAGTGAGCTAATAAGAAGTAACAGAAATGAGATTGGTTTTAATTTGCTTTTAACAAATGACTCAAGAGCTTTGCTTTTTTTAACTAACTTAAGCTTAACCTCGTGCTGTTACACACAAAATTCTTGGGCTGCAGTGGAAACTGCATGGGGCCTGGGGTGATGAGAAGGGGAGCAAAAAGGATGAAGGAGAGAGGCCCTGAGAGATGATAACCTGGTCTAGTGGGTCCCAACCTGCAATGCATCAGAAGCTCTTAGGGAGTTTTTGAAAATGCAGATTCCCAAGTCTTGCCCTAGAGATCTAGATTCAGTAGTTATGTCAAGACCCAGAAATATATGTTAAATTTCTCAGGTAATTCAGGTGATCAGTTGACCATTTTAGTCTAGTTTCCCATCTTCGAGTATCTGAACATGGCTTCCACAAGATTAACGAGTAATCAGAATTGAGATTTAAATCCAACTATCCATATCCCATGGATGATAAGTAATTATTCTAATCAGTAACCAGAATTGAGATTGGAATTCATATTCTATACATTCCCATATCCATGTTCCTTTCATATTACTGTGTTTGAGGAAGAGAAGAATGAAGGGAGCATGGGCTGAATGCTGAGAACCAAAGGCCTGGCTACATGCTCTTTACCTTAGATAGTCCTGGTATCTGTTCAGATGAATTTGATTCGGCAGTTCCACTTAGACTAACTATGATAGTGGAAAATTAGAAGCAACTTAATTGACCAACAATAAGAAATTTGATACATAAATTATAGTAGATAGTTATGGTACAAGGGAAAATCTGTGGCCTTTAACAAAGATGGTGTAGACATATACTTTGGACATGGAAATATATTCACAATATATATATATACACAGAAAAAAATTCTGAAGGATATACCTCAAAGTGTTAGTGGTTTTCTTACTGAGTGGTTTTCTCACATGGTAGCAATAAGATCATGGAAATTTTTTCAAAAGTTTGCTGATCACATGTCACATATTTTGACAACAATCACATATTGGTTGTAATCAACATAGATACACAAAACACGCACATACAAATCCAGAGGTTGTATGGCTTTGGAGGCAACATGCTATAGTTCAATGTTTCTGTTGAACCAAAGTTCAGACCAGCAAGAGTAAAAATGAGAAGGTTGCAGGTTTTTTCCTTGAGACACTTTTCTCTGGGCTCTTTTTTTGTGTGTCCTATAAAACTGAAATAAAATTATGCATAATGTATATATTTAAATAAACTGTATGTGTTGATGGTCTGTGTTTGTGTTTAAGACTCTTCCATAGTTCCTAGCATATAAATGTTAGCATCACAATAAATGTTACTTTCCCTTTCCCTTAGGGATTTGATTGGTAGTTTAGAAGGGGCTATAATAATACATGTATAGCAGGTTTTTTATAGCCGGAAAGGATTTAGATTCTGTCATTGACCTAATATTAGATCTACAGTTACACCAAAGACCTTGCCTTCTACTGTGTTTATTAATAATTTAGCTATAGTGGTGTACAAAGGAAGTGGTGTGTATTTACAGAGAAAATATTGAAACCTCAGTTGAAGATAAGGTTCTACTGGCTGGCAATAAAAATGTGTGCATACGTAATATATTACTACCTTTTCCGTGTTGACTGCAGCTCTAGTGGGTCAAAGGTGGTTACTTCCTCTACAAGACAGGGTTGTTATGGAAAGAGCATTCGCTGATTTCATGATTCTAATCTTGTCTCTGCTACTGACTAGTGTGATCTTGGGTAACAGATAAATGTTAAGTTCAGGGTTCAAAACAAATCTGACACACTCAATAGAATGTGCCCGACTTAAATGTGTGTCTATCTACACAATTGTAAGTATATGTTTATGTATGTGATATGTATCCATAAGCTATATATACAAAATTCTTATACTATAGTCTTAAGCTAAGAATTTCAGAGTCCATAAACTAGACATATCACTCTTTTATAGGCCATCTAAAAATAGATATCTTTTGGGCTTCCCTGGTGGCGCAGTGGTTGAGAGTCTGCCTGCCGATGCAGGGGACACGGGTTCGTGCCCCGGTCCGGAAAAATCCCACATGCCATGAAGCGGCTGGGCCCGTGAGCCATGGTCGCTGAGACTGCGCGTCCAGAGCCTGTGCTCCGCAACGGGAGAGGCCACAACAGTGAGAGGCCCGTGTACCGCAAAAAAAAAAAATAGAGGGATGACAGCACAAGGTACTTTTCTAATCCCTGCTTCTTACTGCCTTAGGACTTTTCTGCTAGTTTTCTAGTGGTGAGTACATCATGCTGAGGCCCAAGGCAAATGGCTGGGCTGGGAATATGATTTGGTTATGTTGGCTCCGTGTTTTGAGAGTATATAGCTCTATGTACCCTTAAGGTATCTGGTGTATTCCAGCCTCATGGTCCCAATAGTGGTAATAACTATTATTCATTCAGTGCTATTGTTTGTAAAAAATATTTTACATGCATTAACTCATTTACTCTTAATTTTATTGATGAGGAAATGAGGCACTGAAAGGTTAATTAACTTGCCTAAGGTTACTCAGCTAGTGAGAGGCAGAGCCAGGACTCAAACTTAAAACATTGATGCTAGAATCATACCCTTAACAACTCTCTGCACAGCCTCCTTGATAGGATGACTGCCAAGTTCCATGAGGAGAGAGGCTAGTACTCTTGTATTTTTATTTTATTCACAGAATCTGGTTCTGTATTAAATAAATATACCTAAATAATGAATAAATGATATTTGTATTCTTCAAATCAGTTGCAAGGTATTTTGCAAATGATTTGTTTTGAATGATAAAGTGCCAAAACTTTGAAGTGTCAACTTAAAAAAAAAACATAGAGCAGAATCAAGGTTGACTAGGAAGTGGTATTCTTTACTGAGCTGCCTTTTTAAAAATTATTTATTTATTTATTTGGCTGCATTGGGTCTTTGTGGCATGTGAGATCTTTCGTTGTGGCAAGCAGGCTCTTTTTTGCGGTGCACAGGCTTCTCTCTAGTTTGTGATGTGCAGGCTCTAGAGCACGCAGGCTCACTAGTTGAAGCATACGGGCTTAGTTGCCCTGCAGCATGTGGGATCTTAGTTCCCCAGCCAGGGATCGAACCCACATCCCCTGCATTGGAAGGAAGATTCTTAACCACTGGACCATCAGGGAACTCCCTGATCTGACTTTTGATATTGTAATAAACAAGCTCAAATATCTCAGTGACCTAACACATTACAACATGTCCACCGTAGGCTGAGCAAGTTGGCAGGGCAGCTGTTCTCCATAGAATGCCTCAGTACACAGGCTGCTTCCATGTGCCCCACCATGCCAATGTAGGGCTCAGAAAAGAAGCTGCAAGGCCAAGCAGTATGCACCTCAGCCTGAAATGACATGTAAATGACCTGTCACTTCCACTCAGAACTTATTGACCAAAACTAGTTACACAGCCCCAACTAATCACATGGGATCTGATCAGTGTGTCTTCTGTGTTCCGAGCAGAAAACTGGATATAGGTAAGCCCTAGGGATGTCTTCCATAGAGAGAAAGGAGTGGGCATTTAGTAGGTGCTGGAATTTCTTATAACATTAGAAAGAGCTGTTAAAATGTGACTTACTGACCAGTTTTGCCTTAGGGGTAGGAGAGAAATAAGAAGTGTGATAGCATAATTAAAAAGGCACAGGGAGGGACTTCCCTGGTGGCACAGTGGTTAAGAGTCCGCCTGCCAATGCAGTGGACACGGGTTCAAGCCCTGGTCCGGGAAGATCCCATATGCCGCAGAGCAACTAAGCCCGTGAGCCACAACTACTGAGCCTGTGCTCTAGAGCCCCCAGCCTGCGCACCTAGAGCCTGTGCTCCACAGCAAGAGAAGCCACCGCAATGAGAAGTCCGCACACCGCAATAAAGAGTAGCCCCCGCTCGCTGCAACTAGAGAAAGCCCGCACACAGCAACGAAGACCCGACACAGCCAAAAATTAATTAATTAATTAATTAATTTAAAAAGTTATTTTAAAAAGGCACAGGGAGAGGATGTTATCATGTCTCCTTTCTGCGCAGGAGTTGGAGAATTTGTACAGAGTTTGTCATATGCACATACAGAATGAAGAAAATTACCTAACCATATACAAACAAAACATTTTCAATGAGTTAAATGTTAAAAAAAAAAATCTATAAACATATTTGCAAACATATAGGAGAGTGTCTTTATCTCCTTAGGCTAGAGAAGCCCATCTTAAGGAAGACAGTATAAAACCTATGGAGGAAAAAGACTGATTTTTAACTACAGGTAAACTAAAACTTCTCTTTGACAGAAGACGCTGCAAACCAAGTTGAAAGAAAGTCGACATACTAAGAGAATATATTTTCAACCAGTCCAATAGGAAAAAGAATGAACAATCAAAATATAAAAGGAATCCTAAACATAAACAAAAACAAAAAACAAAAAGAAAACAATGCATTTAAGAGGAAATACCACGTAACAATAATCTTTTGAAAAGATGCTTTCCTCACTAATAATCAAGAAAAAGCAAATTAAAACAGCAATGAGATACTTTTAACTCATGAGATTGGCAAAAATCAACATGATTAATAAGAGTCTCAGAAACATTGATAGAGTTATACCTTCCTTTATAATGTTAGTGGGAATATAGATGGTGATACCTTTCTGAAGGCTATTTGGCAGTAGTTATTACAATACACATTCCGTTCAACCCAGCAGTTCCACCTCTAGAATTTTATCCTGCAGAAATTTGTATGTACGCAAAAACGCATGGGCAAGACATTTGTTAAAACATTATGCAGAGTAGGAAAAAAAAGAAAACAACTTAAATGTTCAATAATATTGGAGGATGAAGTAAATTATAGTGTATCTATGTCATAGACTATTACACTTCACAGTAAAAAGAGTAAGACGAAAGTAATTAGAAACCGCAGGAAAAATAAAAGCAAAACTCTATAATAAAAGGTGTGATGTTAGTTTTTTTTAATACAGCATGATTTTGAGCAATTAGTAGACTGGAATAGGGAGAATTCATTGTAATATTGACTATCAACAGTGTGTGACGTTGGAATGGCAGAGCAGGAAATACATCACATTGTTTATCTCTGTAGTGCACAATATTTACAGTCATGATAATGTAAGTGCTGTTTATTACTTTTCATCTTTTAGAATCAACCTAGAAAGCAAAAGACCTAATTAAGGTTATTAGAGATTCAAAAATTTACCAAAAATTGTTACCAACCATAACAATGTTACAACAAAAGTTAACAGTGGCATAATATGGTTGGTGGAAGGGGCTGGGAAGCATGATGGCAAGGGTCAGTGTCTAAAAACCCCCTTTTTTTTTTTAATTTTTCTTGGAGTATAGTTGATTTACAATGTTGCGTTAGTTTCAGGTGTACAGCAAAGTGAATCAGTTATATATATATAACTGATATATATACATCCATTCTTTTTCAGATTCTTTTCCTATATAGGTTATTAAGTTGGTAACATCCTTATCTCTCAGAGGAGGGAGAAACACTGTCAGGGCGAGTTTTGCTTGGCCTGAATAGTTTCAAATTTTTGTAGTGTGAATATACTCATATATTCTTTGTGCACTTAATAAATTTAAATTTTTTCATTCAATTTTTTAAGAAAAAGAAAACAAAGTGTGAGAATAATTTTTTGAAAGCCCTCAAAGATCTAATTTAAATATCTAGATATATCTGTGAGTGTATTTTTTATCCAATTAACTGGGAAAATCTTTCTATTTTTCACTTTAGTGTGCAGAGTAGAATCATTCTTACAATTCAATACATTTTAAAAATGTTTCCTAGTATATTCATATAAGGAATTCAAAGTGTTCCTCTTTAATTTTCCCTTTTAGATCAATGTGTATTAAATAACATATTTGAAAGTTCTATTAATATTATAGTAATATAATACCAAATGAGAAAAATAGAGCAGAAACATCACCCTAAGGTGATTTTAAAAACATTTAATTATCCAATGTAATTATTTCTTAAGCCCCAATTATAATACACTATTACGTTACTGAAATGCCAGCTGTCTTGGGTCATAGACAAAAGTGGTGGTATTAAGAAAAATGTACTCCTGGTCAACATCTGTTTACTGTTTAAAAACACCTTGCTTTCCTCCAAGTTCCTGAGCTATGTAGCTTCCAATCTCATGTTAAAATGAACGGGGAAGTTGAGGCATAAAAGTGTGTTAATAAGAGCTATTTCTACTCTGACTTATTATTTGTTCCCTCTGTATCTTCCCTAATCAGCAGGATGGTGCCTGCCATATCCTTACACAAAGCATCAAAGAGCTTCTGCAGGGGCTTCCCTGGTGGCGCAGAGGTTGAGAGTCCGCCTGCCGATGCAGGGGACACAGGTTCGTGCCCCGGTCCGGGAAGATCCCACATGCCGCGGAGCGGCTGGGCCCGTGAGCTATGGCCCGTGAGCCTGCGCGTCCGGAGCCTGTGCTCTGCAACGGGAGAGGCCACAACAGTGAGAGGCCCGCGTACCGCAAAAAAAAAGAGCTTCTGCCTTCTAGCGTCTGGAGGCTGCAGGAACTCTGCTGACTTCAGAGTCTTGAGCCCCAGGGGGGTGAGATGACAAAGGCTGCCCATCACCATCAACAGAGGAAAAAGCCAATGATGGCTGCCTTCTCCCTTCTGCCTTCCAAATCTCTCACCAATGCATCTGATTGGCAGAGCCCAAATGGTATCTGAAACCCTCCTGGCAATGAAATATGCGAAATGTTATTCTCGGGTTTCTAGACACTGCAAAACAGGAGAGATATGAGTGTAAAGGGGCCAGATACTCATGGACAATATCTGACCCATTTGTGTATTACCACATTAATATGAGTAGCCATGTTTGAGTAGAAGAAGCATTAAATGTGTATAGAGAAGACTGATTACTGGTTGGAGAGAGTTGGACAGGAGGAAGGAAAAGGAGAGAAAGCTAGACCTAAAGATGGAATGGGGGGCTCCCCTGGTGGAGCAGTGGTTAAGAATCCGCCTGCCAATGCAGGTGACACGGGTTCGAGCCCTGGTCCGGGAAGATCCCACATGCCGCAGAGCAACTAAGCCCGCGAGCCACAACTACTGAGCCTGAGCTCTGGAGCCCACAAGCCACAACTACTGAGCCCACGTGCTGCATCTACTGAAGACCGCGTGCTCTAGAGCCTGTGCTCCGCAACAAGAGAAGCCACGGCAATGAGAAGCCTGCGCACCGCAACGAAGAGTAGCCCCTTCTCGCCGCAACTAGAGAAAGCCTGCGTGCAACAACGAAGACCCAACACAGCCAAAAATAATAAATAAATAAATTTATATTAAAAAAAAAAGATGGAATGGGTTAAAGTGATGTTTGCTAGAGATCTGCAGTAGTCCTTAACCAGGAAAGTTACATCATGAAAGTAGTCCTTTAGGGCAGTGATACTGCTGATATGCTAGAGAGGACTTCTGTGTGTGTGTGTGTGTGTGTGTGTGTGTGGTGTGGGAGTGGAGAGACTTGAAGTCAGGAAAACTTACTTGTCCTAAGGGGCACTTTGAAGAATCCACAAGTGAGAATACAGAGGCTACAGATTAGGATAAAAGTGGCAAGAATGGAGGCAAAAGGGCACATGTGAGAGACATGGTCCCTGTATCCAGAAAGAGAACCTTGTCCCCAAGAATATTCTAGTGTCCAGCAGCAGCAGCCCACCACGTGACTGGTCTGTGCCTCCAGCCCCTGTCTCCTGGGGAACTGCCAGCCCACAGCAACCTAACAGCCTCAGCAACCAGCGGATCAGCAGTCATCTTTTTCTAAGAAAGAATCCAGCTTTGCTCCTGCATTTTTATCTCCTTTTCGAATGCCTTTGGAGTAATTACACTAAATATAGAAATGAGGCAAGATGAGCCGAGGAGTTCCATCGTGTTCCCTCCCTCTCCCGTCACCTAAGGGAGAACTTGCCTCAAATTCATCATTCTTACAACTCATGAACTGCACTTTCTACTCCAACTCCACTGGAACACTGCTTCTATCAGGCCGACCTGATCTGACCATTCCTTCATTCAGTCACGCACACACGCTTCAGTCAGCAACTATTCATCGAGTAGCTACTCTGTGTCGGCCCTGCTGAGGATTTAAAAGTTAAAATAACAACAACAATAAAAATTCCTGCATTATGGAGCATACATCCTAGTAGGGAGAGGCAAACAAGAAGTAAAGTATAGAGTATGTTAGAACCTAAGTGCAAAGAAGAGAAGTAGTGCAATGCCCACCATTATAGAATTCTTTTTTTTTTTTTTTTTGCTGCTGCCTTTCTAAACCGAGACTACTTTTCAAGATTCAAAGTAAATTTTCTTTCTACTCTGTGCCTTGCCTAACCATTTCAGCCCACAACAGCCTCATCTTATTCAATGCTTCTTATCATCTGCTCAAGTCTTTGGGTACTATTCATGCACACAACACTCCTCACTTTTGAAAAACATGTTCTAGGAAGAGATGTGGTTGTTCGTAAACATAGGAGCTTGAGAATTTTTCTTTTAAATGTTCAGTGTGATCGCATGACTTCTGTAGAAAGATGATACTGTTTTATAAGAGACTAATTGATGCATCTGAAATAATGAAGTAAAACTTGGAAGAAAAAGACATACTGACCTGTGTCGGAAATTGGAGGTTAGGCAATAAAAGGAAGGCGTGGGGTCCAGGCTGGACTGGAATAGATTTACAAGAAATGAAGAGGTCTTTGTAGTGAAGCCATGGGACAGCAGAAGAAAAAGGGTAGAAGGAATTTTTCTGGCGTAGAACATTTTAAGAGGAACACTGTAAGAGAAATATGTAAGAGAAAAAATATGAGGACATGGAAAAATAATAGGTAGGGACTTGCCTGGTGGTCCAGTGGTAGAGTATCCGCCTTACAATGCAAGTGATGCGGGTTCAATCCCTGGTGAGGGAACTAAGATCCCACATGCCGTGGGGCAACTAAGCCAGCGTGCCACGACTACTGAGCTCTCGAGCCTCAACTAGAGCCCGCTTGCTGCAAACTACAGAGCCCACGCACTCTGGAACCCATGCGCCACAACTAGAGAGAGAAAACGCTCATGCCACAGCTAGAAGCCCAAGCATCACAAGGAAAGATCCTGCATGCTGCAACTAAGATCCGACGCAACCAAACATAAATAAAATAAATAAATAAATAATAAATAAATAAATCTTAAAACAGAAAAAAAGAAAAAGAATAGGTGGAGCAGCATCTGAAGGAAAAATATGTGTTAATATAACTCTGTTCATGATAATGTCCTAAGAAGCTGAATATTTATAACCAGAGCAAGGCTAATCAGAGATATCCTCTGGACCAATAATCTTCAAGTTTGTCTGATAAGAAAAGTCCACTGCATGTTTTTCCAAATTATAAATTCCTAACTCTATCCCTAGATCAAATGAATTAGACTCTTCTAGGGAAATCACAAGGAATGTACATTTCTGTTTATTTTTATTTATTTATTTATTTATGGCTGCACTGGGTCTTCGTTGCGCGCGGGCTTTCTCTAGTTGCGGCGAGCGTGGGCTCCTCTTCGTTGTGGTGCGTGGGCTTCTCACTGCAGTGACTTCTCTTGTTGCGGAGCACAGGCTCTAGGCGCTCAGGCTTCAGTAGTTGTGGCACATGGGCTTAGTTGCTCCACGGCATGTGGGATCTTCCTGTACCAGGGCTCGAACCCATGTCCCCTGCATCGGCAGGTGGATTCCTGATCACTGCACCACCAGAGAAATCACTATGTTTCTGTTTAATATGTATTCTAAGTGATTCATTTGATTTGGTAAGTTTGGAAAACACAGCTTGGCAAAGCCTGTGGCAGTGGGTATCAGATTTTACTATCTACAATACTTTTTGATTGTCATTAGCGTTGAGAAGAACCATAACTAACAATGGCCTAGGTGTAGGATAATGCTGGCAAAGCTGGTATGCCAACTCTCTGCCAGTTTATACTGGAAAGCTGTGGTAGATACTGTTGATTGGCCGACCAAGACTCGTTCTCAACTGCCCTGCCATTTTCACTATAAAGTCCGGAAGAGCAATGCACTTTCCCATGTACCCTTGCTACTAGGCAGGTCCATGTGACTCATATTGGCCAATTAGATATAAGTTGAGGTTTTCTGGGGGCTTCTGAAAATGCTTTTGTTTTCTTGGTATAACAGGCAGACATGAGGTACCACCCCACACTTTCTTCCTGGTCAAATCCAGGTATGATGCGTCTGTAGTCATAGCAGCCATTTTGGGATTGAAGGGAACGAGCAGGAAGGACAAGAGAGACAATGACCCTAACATTGTGGGTCCAGATTGCTTGTTGTGGTAAGGAAGGAGGAGGCGGAGAGAATTTCTATTTCTAAAAGCCATTTTTATTTATTTATTTATTTATTTTCCGGTACGCGGGCCTCTCACTGTTGTGGCCTTTCCCGTTGCGGAGCACAGGCTCCGGACGCGCAGGCTCAGAGGCCATGGCTCACGGGCCCAGCCGCTCCACGACATGTGGGATCCTCCCGGACCGGGGCACGAACCCGTGTCCCCTGCATCGGCAGGCGGACTCTCAACCACTGCGCCACCAGGGAAGCCCATCTAAAAGCCATTTTAAAAGCTGGTTTTCTATTCCTTGCAACTGAAAACATTCCTAACTAAATCAAAGGAGAAGTGGGGTAAGCCCAGGCCTGAGGCAAGAAAAGACCCCGTCATCTTTAGAAACACACGTGCATGAAAGGGTGGGCTCACCTTCTCATTAGGGGATAGATGAGGACAAGAGTACAAGGATTGAACCCTAGAATCTGAGTCTGAGGGAGAGTTCTAGAAGGGAATAGAACAGAGAAAGTTGATAGTCATGCCTGGGCTATCCTAAATAATAGGATATTTGCCCAGGATTAGGCAAAACTAATTTGCCTTAAAAGGATATGTTGTAACTTCACATTCCCCCAACAAAATGCAAAATTGGCACAAGCAATGTATAGTGAGTAGTAAAGGGGGATGCAGCTAACAGGGCATCTGTCTCATTGTGCTAAAAGCAATGCATCTGATAAATTGGTAACTTGTTTTTCTGATAATTTCATCTGGTAAAGGGTAAAGGAAACAACCAGAAGAACTGCTACTTTGTATTTAATTCTAACCAAATTAAAAAAAAAAAGACAGACAGAGAACTGTTTGTGGAATGGATGTGGAGTCTGAGGAGAAAGCACACAGGTCACCTTAGATGGTATGATACCCAACAATGTCAAAAGTGCTCTTAGACACCAGGAAATTAGATTTTAGGAAGTTGAAGGGAAAGATGAGTCAGATTCAATGCCTAAAACTCTAAAGGAAAGATTATTTTGAAAGTCTTTCAAAAATGAAATTTTCAAGTCAACAAATATTTAATGATCACCAGCAACATGGGACAATCTGTACCAGTAGCTATAAAATTCTTACTCTCAAGGAATTAATTGTCCGTGGAGGGAGGAAAAGGAGACAAGCACTCAAATGCACAGCTACCATTTATTGAACATCTACTGTGAAAAACAATATGATTAAAAATTTATATATAATATGTAAAATATTTACAAATGTTTTGCAAGATAGATATTATCCTCAGTTAACAAAGAGACTAAATGTTTAGAATGGTTGAATAAATTGCTCAAAGCCTCACAGCTCATGAGGAAATGAGCCCGGCCCCCCTCCTCTTGCATTTATTGGATCAGCTTGGTCCCAGGGGCCTCGTAAAGCAAAAGGAGCAAAAGGACACTCTGTTCCCTTCTACTTTCTCCCATGTATCTTCAAGAACACCAAGAGTTCATTGGCATGGATTTGGCCCCTAAAAGTAGACGCTTTTAGCAATTGACTGCAAAGGAGTAAAATTAGTTCCATCTTTGAAACTGGAATATCTGCTAAACTCCTTGTGGGAGAATTCATTCCTTGAGCGAAGACTTACCATTATCAATCCTTCTATATTGAAAATCTTTCTCCTGAACTCTCAGGAGCGTAGGTAAATCAGCACTTAAAAAACAACTGCTTAGGGGCTTCCCTGGTGGCACAGTGGTTGAGAGTCCGCCGATGCGGACTGCCGATGCGGGGGACACGGGTTTGTGCCCCGGTCTGGGAGGATCCCACATGCCGCGGAGCGGCTGGGCCCGTGAGCCATGGCCCCTGGGCCTGTCCGTCCGGAGCCTGTGCTCCGCAACGGGAGAGGCCACAACAGTGAGAGGCCCGCGTACCGCAAAAAAAACAAAAAAACAGCTTAATGACAGAATATGTAAAAAAGATTTAGCATTCTAAGAGAAGTTATATATTTAAAAAAATAAATCGACTCTTTAATGTTGAAAATAACATATTGTGCAATGTGTTCAGAAACCTAAAATGTTAAGATGTGGATAAAATTATAACATAAGAGTTTTACTCGAAACATTTAATGAATTATATAATAAATCATCGTTGACTAAATAAAACGGAAGACTTGACCAGTTGTATATTGATCAAGTTTGGCATATACATGTATCTTTTTTTAAAAAAAATGTGAGTAAAACAAGCTAAACACTCACTTTCTTCACTTTAGCAGTTAATTCTTGACTGAATTATTGAAAAATTAAATTTACACTCCTATTATTTAGCTATGGAAATTCAACTTACATGTTTTAATAAAAAAAAATAAGAAAGCTAATGAGGCCACTAGAGGTGAGAAGTCTAGGAATTACGTCTGCAGAGGTTCACTGACTCTGCTTAAGAGGACAGCAACAAGAGGAAGGTTCAGCCAGAGAACTTCACTGAAGTGAAAGAGCCACACAACCAACCACACCCCCATTTCCTGTATATTCCTGGAAGGGGAAAATATCCAATAAACTGAACATGGAGATTACATTATAACACTTTTAGTGTACACAACACCAGCTTTCCTGAAAGTTGGGGGAAAGTTGTCCACGTTTTTCTTTTAGTAGCCAAAAAGGACTATGTTTAGAAGTAAATGATGATGCAATTTGGTCCATTCACATCTCTCTATATGTAGAGAAATTCGAGAAAATCACAAAGCACATTTAATCAGTTATTTGCTTTGTACAGAGACATACATGTATAGAATTGTCAAAATCCCCTCATTGTTAGGTAAGGCCTGGAATAAAGTGGCAAAATTGGGGCTTAGCCTCCAACCTGCTCCCTCTGGCCACACCCTGGGCCCTGGCCAGTGGGAGGTCCCAGTGGAGGAAGGTGTATCTAGTTCTAATTGGTCAACCCAGAAGAGATACAAAGACCTGGGTTTGCTGGCTGAGGCCCTCGATGGCCCTGGTCTCATGAGTAAGAAGGACAAAGGAAGTAACCCAGAAAGTGACTTTCTCATGCGGGCATAGGGATGATTGTATCAACTGGCCCTCCTGAGCTCTGTGCATCTGGACAGCACGGATCTGAGGCTGCAGAGTATAGGGCCACATACTTGGTGCTTTGCTAGAGGGAGTGGGATGGACCTATTCCTGCACAAAACATGCACTTCTTTGCCAGAAGGTGTTTATATGACTGGCCTGGCTCTCAAAGAATATCACCTTATTTGTATGCTGAAAACGATAGACCCCTGGTCAATACTACTTTATGGCTCTAATGGAAAAAATACTCAATAACTTGCTCTCTTCCCACCTCCTTATAGTTGTTTTCTTCCCCCTTGACCCTAAGTACTCCTTGACCTAGAATCCCAGGGTGTTAGAAATTGAGAATCCTTTGAGACCAAACCCGGCCACCTCTTGCTTTCTGCATGATAGAACTGAAGCCACTTTGCCCTTTCTGCCCCCACTTAATTCTTCTGATATCCACTCATATTTTATATCATTTACAGCTTTTGGAAAATATGAGTTAGAAAAATTTGCTCACTGCAAATCTTGCTCTGCCTAGTCTCAACCCAAAACTAAGGAGTATGAGAAGAGAAAGAAAGAAAATGAGAAACCTACATGTTTTGAAATTTTAAAGCATTGATGACATTCATTATATTATTTGTATGCCATGCAAACCTTTTATTTCCTTAGTTAAAAACTTCTCTGAGAGCAGGGGCTGTGTCTTTTACATGATCTTTTAATATATATGGATTCTAGCACAGTATCATGAATGCCTAAGAGTATAATAAGTGTTATTTGTTGACGATGAGCCACTCTATCCCCTGGCCTCCTAGGAGGATCCCACATAATCATCCCAGACAGACAAGAATCCATCCTGCTTTGAAAGACCTACAGGGAGTGAGAATCTAAACCTTCTTCCATAACTCATTTCAGTGTCTAATAAAGCTTAGTGTCTGCTGGAAGATTCTTCCCAAGAAGGTGGCATCTGGGAATGTTGCAGAGTAAATGCTGAACTTCTTCTAAGGCCTTGGAGCCCGTCACTTGAATGACTAGGAACTATCCTGGGGGAATGGGTGGGTGCTGGTGGGGAAGGTAGTCATATGAGGAAGAAAAAGGGCAGAGATTAGGTTTCTTTGCGGCTCAGAGGAAGTGGCATTGTTCACACTTGCTAGCAGAACTGCCCAGTGTTAAGGATTTGGGATGGGTAGAAGTCAGGAAGCTGTGGAGCTGGGGAGAGCTCTATGATGGAGGAAGGCAAGTCTGCCACTGGCTACCCAGCTGTTTACATCCCTCCCTGGAGCTGACTATGATGATAAAATTGCCATTAGTATTCCCCATTAATATTCCGTGGTCATCAGTGTTAGTTCCTGTTAACAGGAAAGGAATGTGCATACCCTAGCCATGCTACAAATGAGATGAATGCTTCCTTTGCAGTGTGTGTGTGTGCACACACACATGTGCAAATGAAAGGGTTTGTGGAGGTGCAAACCTGGAGTGACAGGAGGTGAATAAAAGAAGGATTAGAAGGACCCTAGCAACCTCTCAGGCCAAAGCAGACTAAAGCAAGTGATCCAAATCAGGGCTGAAAATCAAAGCAGATGCCCAAAGGAACTCAAATTCAGTGAAAGCCTAGGACAGGAAGTGGGAGGGCAGAGTTGGAGGCGGAATAAGGATCTAAGTGAGGAAGTGCAGGTCAGAGAAAGTAGGCCTGCTGAGATATCTGGCACTGGAAGGGATGAAACAGAACTGAGCCTCCAGGAAAATGGGTTGGCAAGATGGAGTTGAGAAGTAAGTTTCAGCCTAATGGTTGGGATACATGGCAGGGCTTCCATCCGCCCTGTGCCCTGGGCTAGTGGAAGGGCTCAGGAGTGCTGTGAACGGAGGACCTAGGCTGAAGGAAGGCATGTTGGTGGCCTGGCCTCCTCCCTGCCAGGGGCCTGGAATGAAATGCAACTGGATGAAGTAGGTGTCACTGGTTAGATCTGAGAAAGTATTTGGACCGGGAAAAACCAAGACAGTTTTCAAATTCTGTTGTGCCTTGATTGTCTGGAAGAGAGAACAAGGCCTGCATCTAGCTAGAAGCTTGTTTTGCGGTAGCTGAGACTGGGCAAGGTTGGGGCACACAAGGCCTGTGGAGGGAACTCGTACCTCAATGACAACCAAGTAATCAGTCACTTAGGAGAAGAATCTAAGTCAATTTGGGTGAAAAGCGCCCTGGTCCACCATGCCTTAGACAGTCCTTCTCAGGTTCCCCACAAACAGAGAAGGCAGCTGGTTGGAGAACAGTAGGAAGCAGTGGAATTAAAACCCTAGGATAACACAAGAAGCCCTAAGTGGTATTAAGAGCTTGGAGAGGAAGTGTGGGTGGAAGGGTAAGTCATAACTAGTGGCTTGTAAGCCTTCTAAGGACTGTCAACCCCTTGGAACAGAACAAAAGCTCCATTCACTTGTTCCAGGCCCTGTTTCTTGTTAGCTCCCACAAGTCATTTTCTACAGCCCTGCAGGAACCTGATGTTACTTTGCTCAAATTGTAAATGATTTATTTTATGAATGCTGAATAACAGGACCATGGTTAAAGGAAATAATCTTCACATATAAGAATCCTTGATCTGCTCCCTAAACACTTCTTTTCTTCCCTCCCTTGTGTGTGTGTGTGTGTGTGTGGTGTGTGTTGATTGGAACATCTGTTCTAGATATCAGCATCATCTTTAAAGCACACATTTTGAGGAGCTTTCAGATCAAAAACTTGAATTCAAGTCCAAAACTGGCCAGAGCCCTAAATACCATTCCTACTTTTCTTGGCACTTTCCAATTTCTTTGGCAAATATCTGTGAAAAATAATGAAATACTGTTTAGTAAACATTTTGGTTATAGTGGGCCTTTTGTACACTCTTGCTTATGTGTTATTATGTACCTGTTTTACATTAAATCAAGCTGGAGCATTTAACATATTTACCAAATGCAAACCTGATCTGAGACAATACCGGGATTTCTATAACACTATATTAGCTCAAATATTTCCTCTATAAATCAGGGATACATTTATACCTATATATCTATAGATACAGATATATGAGATTATATGCTTTAGAAAACAATGTTTTACCACAAACTGATCGAGGCTTAAGAAATTGTGAGGGTGTGGGTATGGGTCTTACTTATTACTACTATCCTGATCTCATATTTTTAAAAGATTAGAGAGAAAGGAATCCTTTTTCTATATTTTGGGTGCATTTTGTAATCCTCTTATTTAAGCACTTCTCAAAGTTCTCATCCTGCTACCCTTAATGGTAGAATGTGTGCCCCTGTAGGCTGACTGGGGGAAGGATGGGGGTGGGGAGTCTGAGGGGGGGGCCCTACATTTGCTGCCTACAGCTCAAAAGGTCTTTAGAATTTCTTTTATTTGAAAACTCCATAATTTCTCTTGGTTACGCTATAAAAATACCCCCCCCACACACACAATACACCCATGAATAAACCAACCCTTCAGAACAGTATACATCTAAAAGCATTGTTTCTCATGTTCATACTAATTTATCAGATGGAATAGTTTGGCATCATGCTTACGCATAGGTTTGGTTTGGTTTTCTTTTGTTCCTAGTCAATTCTGTAAGTGGTAAACTTGTACACAGCGTTCTAAAAGACTCCAAATGAAAAGCTGATCTACTGTTCCAGACGTATATAATAATAACAGCTCACCTTGAGTGCTTCCTCTGTGCCTTGTACATTAATAAATAAAACAAGCATAATCTTTGCCATTAAGAAGTTCATGGTGTAGGGAACCCTCCTACACTGTTGGTGGGAATGTAAATTGGTACAGCCACTATGGAGAACAGTACAGAGTTTCCTTATATGACACAGCAACCCCACTCCTAGGCATATATCCAGAGAAAACCATAATTCAAAAAGATGCATGCAGCCTGATGTTCACTGCAGCACTATTTACAATAGCCAGGACATGGAAGCAACCTAAATGTCCATTGACAGAGGAATGGATAAAGAAGATGTGGTAGATATATACAATGAAATATTATTCAGCCATAAAAAACGAAATAGTGACATTTGCAGAGACGTGGATGGACCTAGGGACTGTCATACAGAGTGAAGTAAGAAAGAGAAAAACAAATATCGTATAATATTGCCTATATGTGAAATCTAGAAAAATGGTAGAGATGAACTTATTTGCAAAGCAGAAATAGAGGCACAGATATAGAGAACAAATTTATGGTTACCAAGGGGGGAAGGAGGGAGTGGGATGAATTGGGAGATTGGGACTGACATATATACACTACTATGTATAAAATAGATAACTAATGAGAACCTACTGTATAGCACAGGGAACTCTACTCAGTGCTCTGTGGTGACCTAAATGTGAAGGAAATCGAAAAAAGCATGGATATATGTACACATGTGACTGATTCACTTTGCTGTACAGCAAGAAACTAACATAACGTTGTGAAGCAACTATACTCCAATAAAAATTAATTAAAAAAAAGTTCATGGTCCAGTGGACGAGACAGACTGTAAACCAAATAATTAGACAAATGCACATGAAATGGCCACTGTGATAAGCACTGTGAAGGAGCAGAGTCCTGTTAGAAAGAGATCATATGAATAATGGGGACATTTGATCTTGTCAGGGGTCAGGAAAGTCTTCCCAAGGAAGTGATGCTTGAATTGAGACCAGGGGGTAGGAGTGAAAGTGTGGGGTTAACTAGGAAGAGGGAGGGTGTGGAGGTTAGCACGGGGAGAGCAGGTGGCCCAGGCAGCTGTTACTGCAATGGCAAAGGCTTTGTGGTGGGAGGGAGCACAGTCCATGCACTGAACTGGAAAAACTCAGCGTGACCACAACACAGCCCGGGGCAGAGGGGCACATGCAGGTGGGGCTTCAGAGAAGTTTGGGCATTAGAGGTTTTAAGCTGCTTCATGCAAACGTTTTGGAGGAAAGCCGGAAAGGAAGCAAAGACTAGGAGTTTATTGCAGATGAGAGCCACTGCTCCTTGGTCTAAGTACCAAATATATAGAGATACATAGAATTCATAGGATATAAAGGGATCTCTAAGATAAAATGTATTTCAAACCTTCCAAGTATTAATTTACCTAGACTACTCCAAGTAGATAATTATTTGTAATTTTAAACCTCCACAGAACATTTTCCTAAAATTTACTGTGGGGCAGTTCTCTTATTACTGTTTCTTGGTTAATTAGGCAGTCTAGTCGGCCTGCCTTGGTCAACACAGGAACCGTTGTCAGGGAGATTGCAATGGGCCACCCAGGCAAGGGGAAATGTAATGAATTCAGTAAGTGCTTCCTAGTGTTCCCTTTAAGCAGGTCCCAGGCAGGATTTGTGAACTAGGGGAAATTGTTTCTAAGACCTTTCTGCCCCAGCCAGTGGCCACTTTCAGACCTGTAAGCCATGGTGGACCAAAGCTTCTCAACTGGATGTTTCTCTTGACCCCTTCCCTCTCTCATTTTTTTCTTCCCAAACTTCATGTTCCTACTGAAAACTTTTCTGTCCTTTGCCCCATATCAATAACCTTTCCCTGTATTCCATTATACATGGTCTCTCTGACACTTTAAATTCATGTGAAGTGTATTGGAACGTTCTAATAATTATTTGGATGCCATGATCTCCTGTAAATTTTTAGGTTAAAAAAAAAAAGCGTTATAAGTTCCCTCCCCTTTTCCCACCTCCCTGCCTTAAAACTATGCCTTTGTGTTAAGAATAGCTCTAGTAAATAGCAGTTCAAGTTCAAGGTGGGAAGAGAAGAACTGTTTTGTGTCTAGCTATGAGACAGATAATTTGGGGCAGATGGTAGGACAATGAGCTGCCCCTCTAATAGCAAAATTTGTAAAGCTGCTTTTTTTTATAGCTGAGCTTCCTTATTGCATATCTGGGCTCTTCAAAGGAGACATTATGACTGAAAGTCAAGTTTACTTAAAGGTACAGTTTCTTCCTGCTGAGGTCAGGCTCTTCTCAAAGACATTGGGACATTCCATTTTTGGGTACTGAGAGAAAAGTTTGCTGCTCCACTTTCTCTGAAATAGAGTAATACTGAGTATCATTGCTCTGCAATATTGTCTTGGGCATCAGTTCCCGAATGGAATGTGGCATGAAACATAAGTCTTGCAGAGTTGCTCATGTGTGCAGCTGTGCAGGGCATGATAATCCCCAGAGCAAACTTTGGGGTTGCCAAAAAGAGTTAGTCCTGTAGCACCCCAGTGGAACATACCTCGCTCAGATTTCAAGACGCATCACCAGGGTCAGAACATTACGCCCTTTTCCTCATCACAGTGATCCTCCAATTCCTTGGAGGGCCCTAGTTTGAGGTAAGTGGCCAGTTTTGGAGAGGAGGGCAGGGTCAGACTCAGGTAAAATGGTGAGGTTTACCAATGATTTCTCTAGATCGGGAGTTGGCAAACTATAACCCGCAGACCAAATCCAGCAGCAGCCTGGAGCTAGGAATGGTTTATACTTTTTAAAAGGTTGGAGGTAAAAACAAACAAACAAACAAAACAAAGAAGAACATGGCCCGCAAAGCCTAAAGTAGGTACTATCTAGCCCTTTACAGTAAAAGTTTGCCCCCCAGCTTCCGAGCCCGCCATGTCCCTTTCTCTGCCCTCACTCCTCTGTAGCTCCTTTCTGACTCCTCATTAGAAGGAAGCCTGGCCCAGCTCTCAGCTCCAGGTGTACTTATTCAAGAGAGCTAATCCTTCTGCCCAAAGGCAAACCCATTGACCTGGCTGCCTTTCTCCAGCTGGAGGGAGGACTGCAGTCTGCTTCTACTCCTCCTTTCCTCCTGCCCCCTTCCCCTGGCTTCCACCTCGTGCTATGGTCTGGAGCTACCCTTCCTCAGGCTGTGGTTGCCCCAGTTCTCAACGCCTGGGGGCAAGGGTTTCTGCCAGCCAGGAGCTTCTGGAGACCGAGGGTCTCATGCATCCCTCGCTAGAGTAGTGAAGAGGTCTGCTCCTTGAGACTTCCTCGGATTCTGACACCTGTGGTCCTAAGAGAGGCCTCCCAGGACCTCCGGGCTGGCTTGTGACCCAGAATGCTCTCTGGCTGCAGCAGTTCTGTCCCCACGCCCACCCCTGCCAGGCTCAGATCTGCTTGCTGTGTGGAGTAGTGGTTAAGGGTATGAACTCACCTGCCTAGATGAAAATCCAGCTCTGACATTTATAGCTAGGGAACCTCAGGCAAGTCACTTAACCAGCCTGTGATTTGGTTTCCTCATCTGTGGACAGGGGATAATAATAGTTCCTCATTCATCTGGCTGTGGCGAGGATTAATGTTAATCTGCATCAAATGGTTTTGAACAAAAGGCCTAACACATGGTAAGTACTCAATAATATGCTCGCTCTTACTACTATTTGATGTTCTGAGGTTAGCTGTGTCATGAGCTGGTCTTGGCCCAGGTCTCTACTTCCTCTGGCTGTAGCTCAAAGTGACTTCTGCTCTCAAAGTTAGTCAGGCCACCTCAGGGGGGTAGGCAAGACTTCCAAACAGGTGAAATGTGTTTAAGAGGCTTCCCATAGCTCTTATTCTTTCTACCTTTTATTATGCAGAATAATGACTAAAAATACCTTGCTTTTGAGAGGAGGTTGTGATCTACTTTCACAAACATTATTTCATTAGAGACATGGGACAGCCCTGTGAAATAGCTGGCACGTGGTAGTCACCCACAGACGCTGACTGAGTGATGGAGATGGGCTGTGAGCCTGCCAGGTAGCAGGATGATGTGGTGTGGCCGTGTAGAACTGGCCACTTCGGAGCAATCTTGTTAATGTGCTCCCTACTTTATTCATGAGGAGGCTGAGTTTCTGAGCTGCTTGTTGCTTTGTCTAAGATGACACACAACTCGGAGAGAGCTGCATCTAGAACCCAGTTCCTCTGACCTCTACACTAGCCCCGTGGTTGTTATACCTATCACTAAATGTGTCTAAAATCAAGTTCATTTTATTTGATTCAATGCTAACCTGGGTACTGGCATACACAGTCTTTCCTTTGTGTTGCTCAAGGAAGATCACATCAAAAGCTGTAGAAAGGGAGGGAGGTCCTGTGCCCCATGAGGAGTTCTCTGAGTCTCTGCAAAGGACAGTGACTTTCAAGAGTGTCGGAAGGAAGTGAGCACAGGTGCTCAGTGACTTCCCCTCTCTTATTGGAGGGGACTTGCCACGGGACACATAATTTCTCTTGCCCTTTGCCCCTGGGAGAGCAGTTTCCCCTGTGGGGAAGGGCTGTGACTATTCAGTTCTGTCTGTGGCTGGGTGGGATAACTTTAGGGGAAGGCAAGTATTAGGAAGCCCATTTAGTTGTATATCTAAGCTTTGATCTCCAAAAAGTAGAAAAATAGAAGATCAAGAACTAAAATAAAGACATTTAACCAAATTTGAACACAATCTACCAAATGCGTTCCACAGAATGCTAGCTTTGCAAGATTTTGAAAGGTATGTCTTTGAAAAGGGGGTTCAAAGGGTTTATAAGATGTTCATACTGCAAGGTTTCTCAGTCTTTAACATGCTAACGAATATTGCAAATCTCTAGAAGGTGGATTTAACGTGAGATTTCCCAGCCTTCTTTAATGTTGAACCTTTTACTCCCCAAAGTGCAGGCTATGTGCCCATGATGAGTGGCACACAATTTAAGAAATCTTAACATAAGGGCATTTGGCGTATTCTTATAAAGTGAAGTCTGCTCACTTTCCAGTGGCCATAATAAGGGCGTGTGTGTGTGTTCAGAACTGCAGAGCCAGCCACAGACATGAGAATGTGCACAGTTAATTTCTGTAAGAATTGTAGTCCCATCAGAGAAGAATAAAATACAAACAATTCAGAATAAAATGAAATAGTTTATAAATTGGTTGAATTCCGCTATGTGTGTCAGCAATCTAGCAGTAGGGGTACAAATGCCAATCACTTGGAAGAAGTAGGTTCAGCCAGAATCTGTGAGCAGGAACGGTGGCAAGACCACTACCCACCTGAAGGCAAGAATTTGGGGTTCCCATTGGCGGCATTAAGGAGGGTTCAATATGTCTTATCAGCTGTGAGAAATGCTACTCCGATGTCTGCATCTCCAGCCAGACCTCTCAGGACAATTAGCCACTTACCCTAACTCACCTGGGCCAGTAGAATTTTTTATTTAAAGCATGTTTCTTTTAGCCTCAGTAAAGCATAAAGTTAAATAGATAAGTATATCAATACTTACTTAAAGCTTATGTACTTAAACCTTTTAAGTCTACTAAATTTTTTATTCTATGCTTAGAAATAACTTGTGCATATTTGTATTTGATGTTTTAAACATTTGTAATGTTTAAGACAATTTGACGTTTTAGAATGCCTGACGGGTTGTCCTTGTGATGCCAATTTAAACCATCTATGTGAGCTCTGTAATTGATTTCGATTTGTGATTTCCAGTGAAAAGATACAAGAATTTTATTAAATCTGTGTTTTTGTTATATTCAAAAGAACTTAAGATTCATCATATTTTATAATTCGTTTATCATATTTATGAGCATTACTTGTGATTCTTTTGTTTGTTGAGCAATGAAGTATTTTATCATTTATTTTATTTTATTTATTTATATTTTTTGTCTGCATTGGGTCTTTGTTGCCGCGCGCCGGCTTTCTCTAGGTACCGCGAACGGGGGCTACTCTTTGTTGCAGTGCGCGGGCTTCTCATTGTGGTGGCTTCTCTTGTTGTGGCTCGCGGGCTCTAGAGCGCAGGCTCCATAATTGTGGTGCACGGGCTTAGTTGCTCCGCGGCATGTAGGATCTTCCCGGACCAGGGATCGAATCCATGTCCCCTGCATTGGCAGGTGGATTCTTAACCACTGCGCCACCAGGGCAGTCCAATGAAGTATTTTAAAAAGAAGATCGAGTACATTAAATGTATAAATGAAGTTTAATACTTCAAAGGAATTTAACCAGATTGTAAGCATTCACTTAAAAGAGAGACTTAGATATGGAGCTTGAAAGCTTAAAGGAAAACTAGGTTTTCAAATTTGTAATAAATAAAACTGAATTACAACATGTTGCCTTCTTTGCCCACAAAACCTGTCTTCGAGAACACGCGACACCCAAACTGCCACGTGGGAGCACTGGAGGTGCTGAGAGGTAGGGAGTGAGTGGGGCAAAGGTCTTCCTCGTGTAATCATTTCTTCCTTGTGTAGATGCACTAATAGCTCAGAGTGCAAGTGACTGAATGCAGCTGGTTTATCATAACCACTGCATTCAATAAGCATTTTTTGAGATTCTGATCTAGCAGATGTGGGTCGTATAAATGAGATTAAGATGTGGTTCCTCCCCTGAAGCAGTTTCTCCTTTTTTCCACTTTGCATTTCTCTCCTCTGTTCATGGAAGGACTTTGCAGCAACAAACACTTGCACTTTCTTGACTTGACCTGCTTAGTTGCACTCAGTGGAAAGGCAGACAAGGCTCTCAGACAGCCTTGAGTGCAAATTCTTGTTTTGCCATTTGCCACGTGAACATAGATAAGCTATTTGGTCTTGTTACTTTAGTTTCCTCATGAATCAAACTGAGATAACAGTATTATTTACCTTTACAGGTTTTCGAGAAAATTAGGGACAGCAAAGATAAAAGTGCTTGGTAACAAGCAATAAGCTTCAATAACTGGTAGCCATTAATATGACCTATGGTTTCTTTCCATCAATGTCCTTGCACAGACAGAATGTCACCTTATATCCACCCGTGATAAAATATGTTTAGGCTTCTGAGCCCATCAAGAGCAGGGGAGACATTTGGGGCAGGAGACAGCTGAAGATAATAGAGAACTCTTCTTTACCTACACTCACTCTCTAGCCACTTGCATCCACAACTGTGATTTCAAATATCCTTACTTAACTGATGAGTCCCAACGTTATATTTTCAGCTCTGATACCTCCTCTGAACACCAGATATGCATATCTGGCTCCGTATTTGACATCTTCACGGGGATGTCTGATTGTCACATCAAACTCTAAAACATAACTCTTGATTTTTCCCTCATAAACTTTCTCCTCTCCCAGACTCTCCCATCTTGATAAATGGACAGTCCATTCTTCTACTTGCTTGGTCTAAAATCTCAGAATCATCTTTGAGTCTTGTGTTTCTCTCGCATGCCACAAATATATTTCCTGATCCTTGTACACAGAGTTTAGCTTCTTTTAACCAGCTCTTGCCACCATCCTCCATGCTGCCAACCTCTCATTGGGATTTTTGCACTAGCCCCTAACTGGTTGTCCCCTTTCCACTGTTGCACGATTGCACTTAACACTCTGCATAGTAAAACAGAAGTCGCATCAAGTCACTTCTCCACTCGAAACCTTTAAATGGCTTTCCGTCTCATGAAAAGAAAAAGGCCTTCGCACGTGGTCCCTGGCTCCCTCTCCTGCCACGCCTTGGCTGACTTTGTGCCTGTCAACTGGCATCATTTTTATTCCTCGAATACAGCACGCTTGCTTTGGCCTCTGTTCTTATGTATTTGACATTCCCTCTGCCTTCTTCTATTTGCCACTCATCCCCCAACTTCATTTTGTTTCCTGCTCACAGGTCACCTTAACTGAGCAGCCTCTTCTAAAAGCCCCATCTAAACTAACGTATGCTCCCAACCCTCTCCCCACCTTATTTTACTTAAGCTTGCTACCTGTTATTTACCTGACTTACTAGCAGCTAGGTATGGTCATATGCCCAAGTTCTGGCCAGTTAAGTACGAGTAGAAGTGATAAGAACACCTGCCAGGACGAGTCCTGAAAGAGAAGACACAAGTCCTCTATCTCTCCTTCTTTCTGGCCCAGTGGCTGGAATTTGAATGTGATTGCGGGAGCTAGAAAAGCCACCTTAGACCACTAGGTAGGAGATAACGTGTTGAGCTAGTAGAACAATCTGGGTCCTTGATACCTTATCCGTTCTGGAATGCTTACATTTGAATGGCCATGTTAGAGAATAAGCTTTTATTTTGTTTAAGCCATTTTTTTATATTGCCTTTGTTACAGAAGTCAAACGATAGCCTAATGCAGAATATTTTTTGAAAGTCTGTCTGTCCTCCTAACCCCCACCTGACTGGACTAGACCATAAATTCCGTGCGAGTAGGGACTGTGTTTGGTTTACTGTAAAAAGCTTCTTGAACAGTGCCTGGTATGCTAAGCATTCAGGAAAAGTTTGTTGAATGAATGAACAGCAAAACCATCAACATAATGTGAGGCCTTGAGCACTGCCTGAGGAAGACCATGGCTGGTCAGTATAAGTAAGTGATTGGTACAGCAGTACGCTCTGTGTGTGGCTGGTTTTCTATTCTGACTAATCACAAAGGCAGGATACAACCTGCTATTTCCATTATCTGAGAGGCATAAATACTTGCAAGATGGTTGTGTGTTGCTTTTGTAATTTAAATGAAGACTCCCAAGTAAAGTTCATTGTTGTAATGAAATCGGGTCACAGAGTCATGGAAAACTGTGACAAGGTTCACGCTGATGAGGAAAGGTCACACATCGCATGCTAAGCACAGATGGAGAAAAGGAGCTTGTGTGCTGAGATCTTGAGATGTGTGGCTGAGATGTGTATCAGTGTGGGTGGCAAAAGCTGATAGCTGGAAGAACCACAGACAAAGAATTGCACAAACGGAGTCAAAATGAAACAGAAACATGTCACAGGGTGCTAGCAAGAAGCTTGGGGGTAAATGCTGCAGACATAAAGCCACTGATTTCATGGGTGAGTAACAATACGAAAAAGGTTACAGTGCCAAGATAATATTTTTGGTATCAAATACCATTTTCATGCTATTAAGTTTGTTTTGAATATTTTAATTACATAGATCAGCTAATATATACAACTTAAAACATCACGGTGACTTTAAAAATATAGTAATGAGATCCTGAGGTCTGGGATTAAACCACCTTAATTTTAAAGTGTTCTATTTCCTGAGTGATAAAATTTGCAAAGGTATAGGCTATCTTGCCATACCACATAACCTGTAATATTACTGAAATAAAACAAGTCAAGATTTGTTTAGTCATTTTATAATACACATGTAACTTCTGGTAACAGTTACTGGTAAGAAGTTTCTCTTCCTTGAGAAGTTAGCTAGAAAGTTCAAGAGAACTTTCTTCATAATGTGCCTCTTTGCTTTAAAATTTCTTAGTAACAGTAATTTCTCCTTTCTAGAAACATATTAACATTTATATTCAAAACATAAGGACGGCTTTTAGATTAGGACAAAGTACTGGAAATTGGTTGTTACCTCACTCTTGTGCCTAATTATTGCTTGCATTTTGGGGAGGCCTCTGATCTGGTATGCTGGATGTGTTGGAATGACTAGTGGGTGGAGTAACAATACATGTGACCTTTGTATGGTGGCTCTTTTATCTGAGTATTTCATGTTGAAGCCACAATGTCATATCAGATAGGTTCTGGAATACAGAAATCCAAGTGATCAAAATATGGCCTCCTTTAAAACCCCTTCGCTGAGAGAATCAAGGCTTTTCCACATTTGGTACTGTTTTTGTCCGAAGGGTGCTTCAAGTCTGTCTTCAGTGAACATAGCGGAGGAAGTTCACTTTACTGGAACAAGCTTATGGCACAGGTCCCCTTAGGTGACTTTTATTATGATATTCAAACTAAGTCAATTATGCACAGAAATACCTTGTAAACAAATGCATCGATTATTATTATCATTGTGATAATAACGATTTAGGAATTTCTGTTAGGAAAGGAGGGAGCTTGGTGTAGGGTATAAGAATTTCAGGCTAGAAGCCCGGGACCCCATGAAACTGAGGGAGGGAATGAGGTCATTTTGAAGGAAGATAAGTCTGGGGTCCCAGGTTTGGAGATGACCCTATTAAGAAACGGTGTAGTTGGGAAGTCGTCATTCACTGGATGAGTGGTTTGATTTTATAGTAGCTGCTGCCTGGACGGGACCCACGCACAGTGGTGGCACAATGAAACTTCATAAACAAGCTAGGCCAGTAGATGTGTTTCATTGGGTGGCTCAGATAACGAACCCTAGCTGTACTGAGATAGCTTACTAATTGAAGAGAGGATTATGCTTAGTGACATACATAGGTATGTCACTAAAAATATTGAAAAATAAAAGAAGAAAGATATATTCTCAGTGCTTCTGGAAAGCATCTTTGCAAAGGTACTAGTTCTCCAGTAAATAAGCCTAAGCTTTAGAATCACTGAAATGCAAAACTAGCTCTCTTTGTGCTGTTTCCCTGTACACTCAACACAAGTGTTTTGGAAACCTGCAGTTATCTGAATTCCCATCAGGTGACATTGTTTAATCTAACATTCCCTCTTTCATGTATGAAAATAGCTCTAAGGACAAACCACCGAGATGCTTTGAACTCTCTTTCTGGTGGTTCAGAGGGAGTTTCCAATCTCACTCCCTTTCCTCTGATGGTTTTCCTGCCCCTCCTGCCCCGCCCCTCCCCCAAAGGTCTGGAAAGGCCTTCAGCTGCTCCTCCCCACCCCCCTCCAAGAGCTCATCAGGGGCAAGAGCCTCTGACCTTGGCCAAAAAAAGCACCTGTCTCATCACTGAGCTTATTAGGCCACCCGGAGTCCAGACGTGTAAAAGTTACTTCTAATGAACTTTTTTTTTGGTGTGAAAATTTAGGTCTCTGATATTGAGAGGAAAAGGCTATTGCTTCAAAATAATGACTACACCAATTTCCAAATAATGTTATGAAAGTACGAAAGTAAGAAAGCAGAACCCCTTACCTAAAATGGCTGCAAAAATTGTTATTTTACTTTGAAGACAGTAATAACTGAAAATAACAACAAAAAGGTTTCTCTGAGGCCAAATCTTAAAATTAAAAGGGTAAGCTGCTTTCTTTACCCTAGGCTTATACAAAGGTCTGAGTAGGCTCCAAGACCTGCTTTTTGAGGACCTTGGATGAACACATTTGTTTCAAAAACTGTGAGGTACCTCCCTTTTTAAAAACAACCCGCTGCACTCATCATATTGTCACATTATCACTCATCTAAGTTGTACTCTATAAACCGCCTTGATGTGCTACACACATGCAAGAAGTATACAAAGTGGATATACTTCTACTGTCTTTGCTGCCGTTGAGGTATATATGTTTAGTAAACATTTAGTTACATTATTTTATTTTTGTGAAACGCGAACTGATCGACCAAACCTTTCAAACAGACCCACCAGACGATAAATACCACCATATGTTTAATTCACAGTACATTTGGGCATAAACACTTCAATTACAGCTTTGTGTTTAGTATCAAAACCCTTTTCTTGTGTTAGTGTGTTTTCTCCACAGATCCCGTGTTCTGGATTACATTTTGAATATCGCTTATTACAGATAAAGCACCTTTCCAGGTACGCTTCTGAGAAACATATGTATTTACGCACACAAAGGTGCGTGCAAATCTTTTCACAAACAAACGTCCATATGATGCCTGCGCCGCGCTCCCCTCACATGCTCACCGCGTGCGTGTGGCCCACAGGCCGCGCCGCGCAGCCCGGGTGCCCGCGGGGCCAGGCCGTCCCCGGACACGCGGGAGCCCCGCCGGCCTACCCAGAAAAGCTAACCGGCGTTTCCCCACCCGAGGCGGCACAAGCCTTCCCGCCCCCACCGGGCCCGGGGCCGCGCAGCCAACACCCAGGATGCCCCGCACCCGGCCGCGCACGGCGGTGGGGGCGGGGCGGCCGGGGGCCGGGCGACACCTCGGAGCGCCTGCGGGTCTGTCTTTCTTTTTAAAAGCCTGCGCCGCGCCCACCCAGCCCCCAGCGCCGCCGCGGCGGGCGCGAGGGAGAGGATCCAGGCCGGCAGTACCTACCCCACCCCCCCGTCGCGCCGCCGCCGCCGCCTCCTCCCCGCGTCCGCGGCGCCCCTCCCCCGCCGGCCCCTCCCCCGCGCACCCGCCCGCCCGCCCGGCGCAGGCCGCTTGGGTTTGTTTTGCTGCGCGGCCGCCGCCGCCGCCGCCGCCGCGGGCCTCGCGAGCTCATTTGTGCCTGGCTGGTCCCCATTCCTCTCTCCCCAGTGTTGAGTGTCTGAGCCGTTGGCTGCTCCGAACCGTTTGGCTCTTTCCCTTAGTAACAGCTTTTACCTTCTGCCTCAATTCCTCTCCCCGCTCGCGCCCTTCCCCCGCGCGCCGCCTCCCCCCGCCGCCGGCCGCGTGCGCCCCCGCCCCTCCCCCCGCGGCGGGAGCACCTCCGCTCGCCACCTGGGGACCCGCGCCGCGCTCCCCGCCCCCGCCCGCCCGGCGCCCATCCCCCGCGCCCTCCGCTCGCCGGGGTTATAATTGCCTCTCACCCCCCGGAGGGGTTATTTTGGGGGTGGTTGGAGGTGGCGGCGGCGGCGAGGAGGGGAATTTCCTTGTGTCTCCATTCCCGGGAGGGGGGAGCGGCGTCGGAGGCCACGGTTTCCAGGTAAGCGCCGGGGGCCGGACCCCGGGGTGGGGGCGGCCGCGGGCCCGGGCGGGGGGCGCGGGCGGAGGCGGCCGGGGGGCGCCGGGCCGCCGGGGGGGATGGGCGCAAGTGGAACATGCATTTTTCAACTTGGCCCTTCGGGGAGCTGGGGGTTTGGCGGGGGAGGGGAGGGGAGGGAAGGCATTTAGGGTGCCCCATCCCCCCTTTTTGCTCTCAGGCTTCTTTGAAATGCTCACGTGCCTGCCCACCCCCTACCCTTTCCTGGTCCCGGGGGATCCTCACCCTTATTATGTTGTCCCCGAAAATGTGCACCTCGGCCTTCTCCCCCCTTCCACCCTTCGTGCATTTACACCCCCATTTTGTGTGTGTGTGTGTGTGTGTGTGTGTATGTATGTGCGGGAGGCTTTCAGGAAAGAATTTGCAGCAAATTGAATCAAGGAGCCATCATGAGGCCGACTCCTTTATAGCCTATTTTTAGCAGGGGAGAGGGATCTCTTCGGTGCACGTTATTTTGTTAAACCTCAGGCAGCAATGGAAATCCGCTCCCCTCCCGCGGCGCGGCCCCGGGCCCGGCGCGGCGACCCTGGCCGGCGTGCTGGGGGCTGCGGGCGGCTGTTGGGGCCGCGCGTCCCGGGCGGGGGCGGGGGCGCGGGCGGGGGAGGGGCGCGCGGCCGCGCTCCGGGACGTGTTTATTTGTAACTTAGTGCTTTTTATCGTCTTGAGAAGGTATTTGATAGAGCCTCTTTGAAGTTGGGTTCAGAAGTGTAGAATTGGCAAAGTTATTGCCAGCTTCCTGGTAAGTTTTGGGTGGCTCAGAGTCACATTATTTTCTGACAGTGTAAAGGCCACGTTGTGAGAGTGGTTTATCGGTAACTTCCTCTTTGCAACCGATGTCATTTTTTGAACAGAAGCAGACTTTTATAAGTGAAATATTAATCTGAAATGGCAGCTCGAGGGAAGACATGCGTGTGTTAGCGTGTTCAGTATTTTTGGAAGTTCCTAATTTGCTGGAACAGGGAGCACTTTGCAGTGGCAACCGAAAATAAATTTAGGTTGTGAAAATGGTGTGTTTCATGTAAAATTTGGGTTGTAATGGCTCTTAAAAGACGCTCCCATTGTTAGGTTATCTAATAATATTCTCGGAAATAATTGGGTGATTACAAATGACAAAAGTGTTGGAACCTAGTTAAAAACTAGGTTTTTTCCTCAGTGTCTGGAGTTTACTTAAAACCGTGGACTCTGTGGGCACCAAGGTGAAGAGTTTTAGTACTTATGTGATTATAGTTGACAGAGGGAAGTTGACTTTTGGCTTTCTTGTTTTCTAAACAAGACCCTTATGCTGATCTCAACAAGCTAGTTAATAAAATTTGGTGGGTGAAATGTGGGTTATTTTTAGTCTGAATGGTTTGATTCTTCCTCCCCCATATAATTAAGTAATCGTTTCTCTTTCCCCCCCTTTTTTTCCCTAAAGACTCCTTTATCAGGTTGGATAATAGAAGGCCCTGGTGGTGTTTTCATCTACTTACCTTAAAAAAAATTGTAATAAATATCCTGGTTACACGTTGAAGATAGAGTGAGTGACTTTTTGGTTTTACCAGTGTGGTTTATTTTCATTTTTTGTTAAATAAGACCCATGCTGCATTGGTGTATTTTAGTAATCTTGACTTCCTGGAACTGTATGTTCTCACCATTTTAATAAGTTTGTAGTCTAGGGAAATAGGGCACCTTTGTCTCCATGAAAACAGTGTGTGTGCTGAGTTGTATCATGGGAATTCATGGCAAGCAAGCCTCGGAAATTATCCTTGAGCGCGTTCTAGAAATAGTTAGCGTTTACCTGTGGAGGAGGAACAGCAGAAAGAAAATATGCCTGAAAGTGGTTAGGCGAGTGATTCGTGTTTATACTTTTTGCTCTTAAATCGAGGTTTTCCTGCTTCTTTGGAATATGAATTTTTTCTCCCAGTCCTGTTATGCACCATGTGATATATGTAATCACAACCATTAAGTCCATAAGTAACTACTACTTTTTGTCACTTGAGTTGTTAGAATCAGACCTAGAGGGCAAAATACTAAACTGTATGGGGGATGAAAACAATATGTACGTGGAGAAAGTTTTTCTTACTGTTAAGGAACTTAATTAAGGTACTTGTTAATGGCATAAAAATTGTTGCAGAGCTCACCATCAGTTTATAAGATGTTTTTATTTCAACGTGTACCAGCTTTGGTTATTAATATGGGACATACCCATGGTAAATGGAATGGCCCTTTGTGAAGGTTGTAGTTTTTCACTGGTTGCTTCAAAGAGGCAAGTATTTTAATACGTTTTTAGGCGTGTTTAGGAATCTTTGTTACCTGTGTTCACACCATAAGATTTATCATGATTACCATGATACATGCCTATCAAGAGAACGAGAAGTAACTGCTTCCTTTGTACTGGGAGAGTTTCAAGCTAATATGCAGAAAGGGCAGGAGCTTACTATAAACATAGGGGTTACTGATAAAAAGAGATGTGACTAATGGACCTTTTAAATGACAACCTGTTGAACGAATACATCTGTTCATATATAACAATGAAATATAAGTACGACCTTGTCAAATGAGTAGCTAATAAAGGAGTTCTTCTCCAATATACTACAGCAGTTATTACTACAAAGAATTTCTGATTTGACACATTTTGATGAAGAAATAATTTGTTGGGTTTGTTCATTTTCTGTGTTATTTGTATAAAAAGAATTGAGAAGAATGTGAATAGTAGTAAGTCGGGGAGAGAGAGTGGCAGAAATATTGGCACTGTTCGGGACTTTGTATTTTTCTAGTACATGGAATTTGACTCATTTCAAATGGTGTTTATAGTATAAGTCATTGACGTGCAAAAAGAGAAAGCAGCTAACATTGAGACATTATACATCCCCATAGTACAGAAGGGCTAGGACCCCAGGGCTGAGTAGTAAAGAATTGGTAAGAGTATAGTTTGGTTTGGAGACCCCATGGTGGGATCTCCTGCTCTATCACCAGTAGATACTTGAATTAAAAAAAAAGCCTGTGTGAGAGAGCTTATGCTGGAGAGGTTTGCTGTTCATCTCCTCTGGGATTGGACTCCCTAAGAGTACAGTTAACTGCCCTGTTTGCAAGAGTCCAAGGAAAGGGACTCAGCTTGGGCTATACTACAGGAAAGGTGTGAGGTGCTTTCTATGTCATTTATATCCCAGGCTAATACTGAGGTGGGTAGTGTTGCGCTCTTTTTGTGGATGATAAAACAGCAAGGTCAAGATAAGTTAATTCACTTGTTCAAGGCCACAAAAGGATCAAATGATGCACTAGGATTTAAACCTCGGTCTGTCTGAGCTGTAGTCCATGTTCTTTCTAGATGACTGTAGCTGTGCCAGAGTTTCAGCTGTTTCATCAGTCTTTAGATACCCTTGCAAAAACTAGTGTTCCCAATCAAGTTTATAATTCTGTACTTGCGAACTGGGATCTCTACTAACTGGGTCAAGTGATTGCATGGATAAATGAAATTCATAGGGCTCAAATACCATTGGCTTAACTCTCTAGAACTGTTTAATAAGATGCCATCTTCTTGTCAACTGCTGTATTTCCTACCTTTAGATTCACAGCGGTGACGTAGCCTCTCCACACACTGCCAGCAGAAATAGGAAATGTGGTTCCATACCTACAATTAATTAAGAAGGAAAAGCAAATAAGAGTATCTCACGTATTTCTGAAAACTTGTGTAAGAAAAATCATAAAAGTCTGTTTGTGCAGCATACTGATTCTATCAGGGGTTCTCAAGATGAACTGCCCAGCTTCAAATTCAGGCACCATCCCTTACTAATTATGTCACCTTGGGGGAGTAACTCCGCTATGTCTCAGTTTTCTCCTCTGTGTAATGGGACGGTCAACTTCAAAGAGTTGAGAGGATTAAGAGAGTTGTATGTGTGATGCAGCTGGAGATTATCATACTAAGTGAAGTAAGTCAGAAAGAAAAAGACAAGTACCATATGATATCACTTATGTGTGGAATCTGAAATGCAGTACAAGTGAACCTATCTACAAAACAGAAAGAGACTGACAGGCATAGAGAATAGACTTGTGGTTGCCAAGGTGGTGTGGGAGAGGGAGAGGGATGGACTGGGACTTTGGAGTTGGTAGATGCAAACTATTACATTTAGAATGGGTAAACAGCAAGGTCCTAATGTATAGCACAGGGAACTATAGATAATCCCCTGGGGGTAAACCATAATGGAAAAAGATACATATATTAAAAAAGAATGTATATATGTGTATAACTAAGTCACTTGCTGTACAGCAGAAATTATTAGCACAAGGTTGTAAATCAAACTATAATGAAAAAAGTCGTATGTGTAAGTTGCTGAGAACAGTAGCTGACAAACAAGCATCATGAAAATGTAAGTTGTTGAGGATGATAATGGGTTTGGATTTGAAGTTTGTTTCTTTGTATTACATTTTATTTGCTTGTTTTTTAAGTAGGGGCATAATGTCATAGAAAGTATTTGGCAGTTTTATTTCCTGAATTTTTGGGCAAAATAGTCGAAATAAGCTTGGCATAATTTATTTACTCCTGAAGTTGTGATTTAAGGCTTACTTGAAGAATTAGGTTGGGTTTTATTTCATTTTATTTTAAAAATTTAATTTATTTATTTTTGGCTGCATTGGGTCTTCGTTGTTGCGCGTGGGCTTTCTCTAGTTGTGGAGAGGGGGGCTAACTCTTCGTTGCGCTGCGTGGGCTTCTCGTCGTAGTGGCTTGTCTTATTGCGGAGCATGGGCTCTAGGCACGCGGGCTTCAGTAGTTGTGGCACGCTGGCTCAGTAGTTGTGGCTCACGGGCTTAGTTGCTCTGTGGCATGTGGGATCTTCCCGGACCAGGGCTCGAACCCGTGTCCCCAGCATTGGCAGGCAGATTCTTAACCACTGCGCCACCAGGAAAGCCCTAGGTTGGATTTTAACGCTAAGGGAAACAATACCAAGTTCCATAGTTGGTGTAGGTAGTGGTGGGTCTTTTGTGTGTCTTTGTTGCCGTTCTTCTGTCACTTGGGCTTGAAATTTTTAAATCTGCTCGCAGCATTTGAAAACATTTTTTAACTCTTTTTTTTTTTTTTTTTGGTGGTACGCGGGCCTCTCACTGTTGTGGCCTCTCCCGCTGCGGAGCACAGGCTCCAGACGCGCAGGCTCAGCGGCCATGGCTCACGTGCCTAGTCACTCCGCAGCATGTGGGATCTTCCTGGACCGGGGCACGGACCCGTGTCCCCTGCATCGGCAGGCTGACTCTCAACCACTGCGCCACCAGGGAAGCCCTTTCTAACTCTTTTTAAATAAAAAGTGATTTTATTGTTCGAGGCTGGATCTGGCAGTACCTAGGATCTGCTTTTTAAAATTGGAGTGGTTATTTTTTAAGTAGGTTATTGTTTTCTCCAGCCTCAACCTTTCATCTGTGTTCTTTTTTTTTTTTTTTTTTTTGCGGTACGCGGGCCTCTCGCTGTTGTGGCCTCTCCCGTTGTGGAGCACAGGCTCTGGACGCGCAGGCTCAGCGGCCATGGCTCACGGGCCCAGCCGCTCCGCGGCATGTGGGATCTTCCTGGACCGGGGCATGAACCCGTGTCCCCTGCATCGGCAGGCGGACTCTCAACCACTGTGCCACCAGGGAAGTGTTCTGTGTTCTTGTTCTACATTTTCAGCTGCTGTCAAGACAGTTCTGCTTGGAGGTGTGTTCCTCTGAAATATCTTTGAATCTTGTCTTATTTTCCCTTCCCATTTTTTATCGTTCTTAATTCACCAGTAATGTTAACGACTACTAGAGTTCTATGTGTCAGGATCACGAAGATGCTTTGATAGGTACTTGTGACAATCTAAGCGACTGGTATCCTTATTACTAACAGCGTGGAGACCAAGGCTCAGGTAGTAAGGTGTGCACAGAGGGGTTTAGGTCCAGTGTGTCTGACTTCTAGGCCAGTGTTCTTATTTATTTAAATTTTTTTTTATTTGACTGCATTGGGTCTTAGTTGCGGCATGCGGGCTCTTCTGTTGCGGCGCACAGGCTTCTCTCTAGTTGTGGCACGCGCAGGCTCTAGAGCGCGCGCACGCACGCGTGAGGGCTTAGTTGTCCCTTAGCGTGTGGGATCTTAGTTCCCCGATCAGGGATCGAACCCACGTCCCCTGCATTGGAAGGCGGGTTGTTAACCACTGGACCGCCAGGGAAGTCCCTAGGCCAGTGTTCTTAACTAGCAGTCTGTTTTCTCAGTGAGTGAAGGAGAGAATGAATGAATGGTTTTAGGTTTCTGGGTTATTGCATTACTTTTCAAGTAGCTTGCTCGATATCTTCTTCTCCATTCTATCTTCTCTAATCACCAACAGTGTAATTTATTTAAATATTGGTTTCATGATGTCAGTTCGCCTGCAGAAGAACCCATAATGGCTTCCTTTTGCCAACTGGATGTAGTTCATATGCTTCAAGTCTGGCTTTTAAGGCTCCATTCTAACCTATTCAGCCGTATTTCCTACTCTTCTCCAACTGGGATTCTTGCCTGTCTATCAAATACTGCAGTTTTGGCATACTCATTACTCCTCTGCCTTTGTGCATGCTGTTCCTTCCCTTTATCCTTTTAATAGCCTAGTTTCAGTCCCACTTTCATGAAGTTTTTTCGGGCCATCCTGATTCAGGATATTTCTTTGAGATTTCATCACATTTAATGAGTATCACAAACTCCATAATTATTTATTGTTTTGTGAGTATGTGTCACATTGCCTCAACCAAATGTTACATTTCTTGAAGGAAAGGGCCACTTTCCTTATAGTATGTAGCAAAACTCTTGAGTTTTGTATTATACTATCTTCGTAATAAAATGGATTGCTTCTACAAGGGCCCGTGTTAAAATAAGAACAGTGACAGTCCTGTTTCATTCTTGTTGATGTGGCAAAAGCTCCTTTTTGAGTTAGACCTTCAAAGTTCAGTTGTACTGTAGTCACATTAATTTGAATTTTCATGTTGGCAGTGTTGACAAGGAAGGGGAAAAAAAAATCTAGTCAACATTTAGAGTGAAATGGAAATGGATAGTTTTATCCTCTTAATCCTGGAATAGTAGCCACAGTCCTGGTGAAAAACCTAGTCTAGTTGGGAATCATGTCTCACTAAATTGGCTTTATCTGGGTATATTTGTGTTAGTTGTTATGAAACTTAAGATTTCGGGTTTTATTTTTTTAATCCTCAGGCTTTTTTTGCTTGTTATTTTCTTAGTAGTATGTCTAAATAAGATAATGTTTTTAGCTCTCAGTATGTGTGACAGCATTCTGACCACATTGGAGTCCCATTTGAGCCGTTACTATGAATGTATTAACATGTATCTATCATGTAGTGTCAGTGGGTTTAGTCTACCAGAAGAATGTTGTAACCATCTCTCTTCAATAGTTTGTTTTTTTGAGGGGGGGCACGTGGCACGGGGGATCTTAGTTCCCTGAGCAGGGATCGAACCTGTGCCACCTGCAGTGGAAGTGGGGAGTCTTAACCACTGGACCACCAGGGAAGTCCCTCTTTAATAGTTTTCTGTGGTAAAGATGTGCCAAACAACCTGGGTAATTTATTCTAAAGGCAGCTATTTCGGTATTATGTCCTTTTGAAATTTTTAATATTTAGAGTTTTAAAATATGAGGGTTTCAGTGTCAAACAATGAGTTGGATGTTACCCTGCTTTTTGAGAGCTTAGATTCATAACTCAGAAATAATACAATCAAACTATAAGGGTCATGCTGAAAGATCAAAAATTAAATTTCAGTATGCAGAGTGTCCAGATTAAGATATTTATGCGAAATGAACAGTTTGAGGAATGAATGAGGAAGAATATAAGTATTAAATGTTTAAACCTGGAAGTTTGCCACCTGTTTTCCTTTTATCGGAAGTTTCTTTCAGGAGGTAGAATTTAAAATACAGAAGAAAACATGGGGGCCAAGGATCAGAGATGGTCATTAAGTGTCTTTTTTATATTCTTCTTTATGTGAAATTGTACTCTGGACTCTCAAACATTTTTTTTAAACAAAGGAGATGTTTTAAATTTTTAACTACTTAAACAGAGTGAAGAATTTTTACTTTCTAAGAACTAGATATCAACCTACATCTTGGTATCTTTATTTGTCTGAGATCAAAGATGGTACCAGTGCTTTCCTCTCTTCCCTCCCTCCCTCCCTCCCGCATTGTGTCTTTTTTATCATACTGAATGATAGGCATCATAACTAGGTGATCAGCGACTTGATTGTTTTTTTTTTAAATTTTATTTTTTTATATAGCGGGTTCTTATTAGTTATCCATTTTATATACATCAGTGTGTACACGTCAATCCCAATCTCCCAATTCATCACACCACCACCACCACCCCCCGCCACTTTCCCCCCTTGGTGTCCATACATTTGTTCTCTGCATCTGTGTCTCAATTTCTGCCCTGCAAACCGGTTCATCTGTACCATTTTTCTAGGCTCTACATATATGCATTAATATACGATATTTGTTTTTCTGACTTACTTCACTCTGTATGACAGTCTCTAGATGCATCCACGTCTCTACAAATGACCCAATTTCGTTCCTTTTTATGGCTGAGTAATAATCCATTGTACATATGTACCACATCTTTATCCATTTGTTTGTCGATGGGCATTTAGGTTGCTTCCGTGACCTGGCTATTGTAAATAGTGCTGCAATGAACATTGGGGTGCATGTGTCTTTTTGAATTGTGGTTTTCTCTGGATATATGCTCAGTAGTGGGATTGCTGGGTCATATGGTAGTTCTATTTTTAGTTTTTTAAGGAACCTCTGTACTGTTTTCCATAGTGGCAGTATCAGTTTACATTCCCACCAACAGTGCAAGAGGATTCCCTTTTCTCCATACCCTCTCCAGCATTTGGTGTTTGTAGATTTTCTGATGATGCCCATTCTAACTGGTGTGAGGTGATACCTCATTGTAGTTTGTAATTAGTGAGGTTGAGCAGCGTTTCATGCCCTCTTGGCCATCTGTGTGTCTTTTTTGGAGAAATGTCTATTTAGGTCTTCTGCCCAGTTTTGGACTGGGTTGTTTGGTTTTTTAATATTGAGCTGCATGAGCTGTTTATATATTTTGGAGATTAATCCTTTGTCCGTTGATTCGTTTGCAAATATTTTCTCCCATTCTGAGGATTGTCTTTTTGTCTTGTTTGTAGTTTCCTTTGCTGTGCAGAAACTTTTAAGTTTCATTAGGTCCCATGTGTTTATTTTTATTTCCATTACTCTAGGAGGTGGATCAAAAGAGATCTTGCTGTGATTTACGTCCAAGAGTGTTCTTCCTGTGTTTTTCTCTAAGAGTTTTAAAGAGTCCGGTCTTATATTTAGGTCTGTAATCCATTTTGAGTTTATTTTTGTGTATGGTGTTAGGGAGTGTTCTCATTTCATCCTTTTGCATGTAGCTGTCCAGTTCTCCCAGCACCACTTATTGAAGAGACTGTCTTTTCTCCATTGTATATCCTTGCTTCTTTTGTCATAGATTAGTTGACCATAGGTGAGTGGGCAACGACTTGGTTGTTAAGTGGATGTTTGTTCTTACTGCTTATCTACTTGAATGGTGGCTAGCATTTTAATGTGAATTCAGTATTAAGAAAATGAATTTTTGCCATGATTTGCAAAGCCATAGTTACATGGGTAAGTCATTTAGCTTCTAGAAATGTGTAAGAGGATCAGATGAAATGCTACCTAAAGTTTGCTCTTTCATTCTACCAGTACTTATACAGTCAGTTCCTGTATTAAAATTCTGAGATTTTTGTCATTTAATTTTGTGATTTGTTTTTTTTGTTTTTTTTTTTTTGAGAGAGAGAGTTCTAAATTTTCTTAGCGTATTTAAGGCCTGAAAATCGACACCTTATAGAATAATAGTCAGGAACTACTTGACATTAGCGTAAGCAAACACCTCGTCAGAAAAGTTTTAGTTAATAGCATATTTTGGTGGTTACCTTCAACTGTTAATAGAACACAGCTTATGGGTTAGGAAGAAGTGTTTTATGCTTTCCCCTTAATTTAAAAGGGCTAATTGGGTAGACTGCATACTAATTTTGTTCTATTTCTATTTTGTGGCTATCAGATGTCATTAACTGACAGTGTAAGGCAATTGGGTCATCTGCTTTGGGTTTCTGAAGTAAGGTAATGGGAATAGATAATGAATGAATTTCCTTAATATTTTTTTCTTTTTCCATATAATTGTTCTTTTATGGGATAAAATTTATCATACATGTGTGAATTTTTAGATGCTGTTTGTAGTTATAGCGATTTTTTGGGGGCATCTTTTTATTTTAAAATGTAATACCCTATGTACTTAAAATTTTTTCACCCACTAAAGTGATGGATTTTCCCTAAATCACCTTTCTGTGTTTTCCTTAGTAAGCAATATACATTTGTGAGATCCTAGACTGGGGTTAGGAGTGAAGTCTGTTTCTGTATCAGGGAAATAGTTTTTTATTCTTGTGCAAAATCTCATAGACCCTCAAGGGGATTACTTCTTAGCCCTTGGACTTCCATATGTCCTGCCAGCAGAGGTCACCAGTTTTAACATCTGGTGAAAGATGTTTTGTGTGAATTGTTTCTTTACAGGTTTTGTTTAGATTTGATGTTTATGACTTTCTTGTTAGCATTTATAGGATCTTCTCAAAGGTACATTTAAATGAAAAAAATGGAGGCAGAAGATCTTATATAGTCTTCTGCCATTTTAGCGCAAAAAGAGGGGGAGGAATGGAAAGGAGGACACACGGGATGGAGTGTGTGTGTGTTTGTGTATGTATGTTTATATGCTCAAGGTGACTCCAGGAAGATACACAGGAGACTAGTAACAGTGGTTTGGGGGGTGGGGTTGAGGTGGGGAGATCCTGTGGCCAGATGTGGGAAAAATTTATTTTCACATATAATCTTTTGAACTGTTTGAATCTTACTATGTTAGTATTACCATTTCAAAAAAAGTAATGATTGTGAAAGAACAATCATTAAGAATTCTTAATCTTTCTAGTTCTTTCGCTTTGGATAGTCAAAAGAAGAGAGAAAACTATGTAAATTTCTCCCATGCTTTCCAGCCAGTTCTTAAAGAGCTGGCACTGTGTATATTTTTGCAAACACTTATTTTTATTTCTCAGATTCGTTGGCAGAATTAGAGCCACTGAATATGATTAAAACGTGTTGTTTCTGTGTCATGAGTGGGTCATCAGACCAGTGGAATTATTTAGTGATAGTGAACTGATGATTTTCGAGTTCTATCCAAGGTTGATAATTAGAAATGAACTCAATGCAAACTTTAAAAAGTGATGTTGGTTGTTCAGAAGTAAATAGGTGTTGCCTGATTTCAAAAGTGTTGTTTTGCCAAGGGTTTGGAAATTGGGTGAAAATGGGGGTTCTCGTAGTTTAGTAGTTAATTTTAATAATTATGGTAGTCTTTGGTGTAATGGGATTCGTGGAAATGTAGATTCTGATATTGCATGCATCCTAACATGACTTGTGAATTTGGATGTATGTGTTACTGACTTCAAGGAGACAGATATATTAGATTTTGATTCCATTTTGGGTTGCAATTGGTGTCACTTGTAATTGTGCACTTGTAACTTAAGTTTTCAGCTTAAGCTAGAACAACCTCCGGGAGAGAGAGCGCCTGTTTCTGTGCATCTAATTCTGCTGCACAGATCTGACGCTAGCCTTTCCTGAGGGCAGTGCCTCTCCAGTGATTAGAGGGCTAAGTAGGGTCTGTGTCTGACCTTTGGCAGTAAAGTCTTCCTGTAGGGTGTTACTGTGGCAAAGAGCTCAGCCTCTGGAGCCAGGCATACCTAATGTGAATCCTGTCACCTTATCAGTTGTATGGCTTTGGGAAATTGTGTAACCACTCCAGTTGGTTTCCACTCTGACAAATGGGAATTTTTCTCTGTAGAGCAGTTGTGAGGATTGAAATGTGAATGCATGTAAGGCAGTTGTCATAGGGCCAGCACATAGGAAGTACTCAATAAATGCTAGTACTTGGTGCTTTTGTTAGCTGCAGCAGCAACAGCTGAGGAGAGAGGCAGAAAAGTGACACTGCTCCTGCAAACTATCATGGCTTTCTGTGGCAACTGCAGAGAATGGGATGGTTAACATTCCCAATTCAGAGGGCTGCAACTGCATTTGACGACTGAGCTTTTGTTGCTCACTCTAAAATGAGGATGTGTGCTGTGGAGCTTTGCTGTGTCTCTGATACATATGTTGTTTTACAGTGATGTTTTGTGTTGAATTTGGTCACATCTTGATAAGATGTTTCAAGAAAAAAAAAGTTATTACCTTTAAAAAAAAAAAGTCTTTTTGCTTTTTGGAATGGAATCGTTCTTCCTTTTCTGCAGTTTCTGGGAGATCCAGCACTGTTCTGGCTCTCAGTGGACACTGCTTGGATGATCATTTCAAATACACATTCTGAAAATTTTGAATTGGACTTTCACTAAGAAATACATATGACATAACATAGGGTATGTATATGTGTAAAAATACTGAAGTAAGTTTTCAGGAAATTATGCTTATTTTAATATGTAGCACACACTCATTTTCTATACTCTTATTTATAAACATGCTTCTATAAACTTGTAAACTGATTCTGTTATTTTAGAGGTAATAATGATTTCATTATTCACTGGATTTAGAAAAGACTGGTTCAGAGGAGTGTGGTCTTTATGGATTTAGAATTAGTACTCAAAATTAAAAACAAAGTATTATTCTGAATGATAGCGCATAGGTAAGTTACATTTATTGGTGCTAATGTCTTTAGGTAGTATTCTGAGGCTCTGTTAGGATTCTGAAGTTCTTATGCCCCAAATTTTGTAAAGTATATGTACAAAGGATAAGGAATTTGGTTGCTAATAAATTTGAATATAAATGACTTTTTTGGAGGGGTAATCTGCAAACAGCTCTGGATTAAGAACCTTGGTTGTCTCTCATAAAGAGCAGTAATTATTAACAAAGGAATAACCATCATACTAAGTTTCTTATATCTCATTAGGAAAGAAATTTGGATAGTTGTTTTGTACTACTTAAGAACTAACATACATAACATATTGGCTGCCTGAAGTTACACGATTTGATTGAATATTAAGCATCTTTCTATGACATCTTTAAATTAACATCCTGGCCTATGTCCACTAGTCATCTGTTTCCAGCACAGACCTCTACTTGATTGTTATTTGTTGACTCTGTCTCAATAGGCAGGGCCTTCCTTGAGGACAGTTGCATTTCACCCATCTTTATCCTCAGCATCTGGTCCAATTCCTGGCACGCTGTAGACTTTGCATTCATATTAAGTTGAATCCTTGAGGCTCTCTGAATGAGGTACAGGTTTCCTAGTATAGACCCTTACTTCTTTGAGGTGATTCAAATATACAAAAGTAGAAAAGGGATCCCTCCATTTTCACAAATTCATTGACCCTTGGATTCATCATCTTACTGTAAGACTTGTGAGGGTCTGCTTGATAACCTAGCATCCTGTTTTTGGTGTCTGTAGAGACAATGAATATGTTCAAAACCTGGGTTAAAAGAAACAAAGACCTTGTCCTGACGTTAGCAATTAAACTTGATTTTGGGGTGTTGTGTGGACTTGTCCGTGTGTTCCTGATACTCATGCACTTCTTCTAGTGTATTCCCCCTTGGTCTTTTTTTTTTCCCTAATTACCTGATACTGATATTGCCTTTCTTGGTTGGCTCCTGGTTCTTGATCTTAGCATGTGTGTTCAGTCTGTGCATCTACTGGTGCTCTCTCCTTTGACCGTGGCCTTCCCTTAGGGCTTAGAGGAGATGCGCACTCCTTGCCCTTTGTCTCTTTAAACCAACCGTTGCTGTACAAGTGATTCTGTGGCCCAGATTGGGTCTTAATTCTGACCTCCTCTTCTCCTGATCTGTAGCTACCCACATGTTAGCATAGGGATATCCTATACTTTCTGGGTTTCTGCTATTGAGTGTAGGCTGGCAGTGGCGTTACATTTTCATTTAATGATATTAAATCATGATGAGACAGAGGTGGAAGATAGAGGAGGGTCAGAGCTGAGGCAACATCCTCTACTTCTAGCTACTGTTGAAAATATCCAGGATAATCTGAGATATTGGGTGTTTGGAGTGGAGGTTGGAGATAAGTGGTCTTAGTAGCTGTGATTCTGTTATCATTTGGAGCCTTCCAAAGTGGCACCCCCTTCCTCCTCCACCCCCAGCTTTATTGAGGTATAAAAGATGATCCTTTTGTCAGAAGGAGATAGTTGAGTTGCTTTCTGGAAATCAGGGAAGATAAGATTTTCAGTTTTTTTTTTTTTTTTTTTGGTACGCGGGCCTCTCACTGTTGTGGCCTCTCCCGTTGGTGGAGCACAGGCTCCGGACATGCAGGCTCAGTGGCCATGGCTCACGGGCCCAGGCGCTCCCTGGCATGTGGGATCCTCCTGGACCGGGGCACGAACCTGTGTCCCCTGCATCGGTAGGCGGACTCCCAACCACTGCGCCACCAGGGAAGCCCGAGATTTTCAGTTTTAAACTTTGAACTACAGTGGTGTTTCAAGAACTATTTGTAGTCAATACATAAAAGTTTAAAATTCATCAGCAGATTTAAAAAATTACTAAGGATAGTACATTTAAAAGATTAACATTTTCACTTTCCTCTGAACGTTGTTGAAACTGGCAAGGTACTATTAAATGAAATGAACAGAGAATTTATCTTAGAATAAGCTTTTGCGTTTTTTTACCCTTTGCTTACTTGTCTGCCTGAGAGTACTTTTGTTTAAGTAGATAACTAATCTTTCATATCCCTACACTCTTTGCTTGTTGTATTAGGTATGTTTTCTAATTTCTTCTCTACTTGGTTTGTTCCTTTTTTGGGATCATATACTCTTGTGAATAGCTGGCTGCCTTTTATCTAGTCTCATTTGCCTTTCTTGCATTTTCTTCATGTATGTTTTGCTAGTAGATAACATTGGTTGGTTGGTTCATTTGGTCTGACAAATAAATGTAGAAGTGACTTCCTATAAGTGAGAACTGGTAGTAACAGGAAGAGTTTTTGTTTTTTGAGATTGTGCATAACAGCATACTAATGATCTTTGATAAATATTGTGATAAATACACATGGTATAATTTACAGGAATGCATATATGGTATTACAGAATGCATGGCAGAAACATTTGTACATACTATTTTGTAGGCATATGTAATAAGTGTTAGTTTCCTTCCCTTTTCTCTGTGGGTTTTCTATCACACTCAGTATAAAATACAAATGTTTTTCCTTAGCCTGTGAGGGTCCCACCACCACTCTGCCCTTTGGCCACCTCACAAATCGTATCCTATTTCATGGCACCCTTCCCCTTGTTCACTGTGCCCAGCCATACAAGCTCCACACCCACAGAACAAGCTTGTTCCTGTCTCAGCGCCTTAATTGCTTTGCTCTTTGCCTCAGGCTTTGCCCTGAGATTGTCATATGGCTAATTCTTTTATGTCATTCAGATTTCAGTTCCAATGCCACCACCTCAGAGAGGTCACATAGAGGGGTCACAGTGAAGTAGCTGCCCAGTCTCTAGCCATTTTCTGTCACATAGCACTTATCTCTCTCTCTGATAGCCTTAATTGTTGATTTATTTTTTTTTAAAGTCATCTCTGTAATTTACCCTCCCTGAGAACAGGGATGGGCTCTGTCTTGTCACTCGGGACCTAAAACAGGACCTGGTAGGTGTTCAGTAAATATTTGAGTGAATTGTTTTCTCGGGGATGTTTTCATGACCAGCTGATAGGCTTAAATTAGTTTGTCCTTAGTAGAATACTGGAAATAATTCATTAAAAGGTCAGCATTTAGAGGAGTGTTGGAAGAGGCTTTACTATTGATACCTTGGTATCTACGTTTGGAAGCCCAGGGACATATGTGAGTGCTGTCCACTTTTCTTGGAGGAACATACTTACAGGTGGTGTTTGAATCAGGAAAAAAAAATATAGATGGATAATTGATGAACCAATTTGAGTATGTGCATGTGTTAATAATAAATGTTAGATTTTAGTAGGTTAGTACTTCACTTTAACATACATATTTCATTCAAGAAAAATGATGAGGGCTAGATACCACCGTTTAAGATTTGTGCAGGTTCAGGAGATTTTGTAATTTACCTTTAGTTACATTTACCTGTGATTTTCTGTCTTGAGTAATCATGGTCAGCTTCCCAAGGTTGGTAGATGATTCAGAGTTCTTTTAGTTGTACGATAGATACCCAGTTCAGACTAGCTTAAGCCAAAAACGGGAGATTTATTAGTATATGGAATCCAAAATGGATTGAATAACTCAATTATAAGGAAAAACATTTAGCCAGCTGGGCTTTAGGGGACAGCTAGAACCAGACCCATTTGAAAGCTACCAGAAATCTTTGCTAACAACCTTGCTTTTTTTGGTTTGTTTGTAGATTCGTTTCATTTTCTTACAGTAGATTTGCTTTCTTTACCAGGAGGAAAATATAACTTGGCATTGCCAGTTTTTATCCTGTTTTCTCCTGCTGGAGAGTAAGGACTACCTCTTTCTCTTTTTCATTTGGAAAATTCTTGAAGCACTGGCAAGTTTGATTTGGGAAGGGGCCCACCATGGCCATAGGCCATATAAAAACTATGGCTGTCCCAAGTACTCGGTGGGAGTGGGGGGAATGAGAATTGAGTGAAGACGGGAGTTCTGGGCAGACAGCCTCTTCCCCTCCTGCCTCCCCCGCCTGTTTCACCCCTCACAAAATGTGTGTCCATTTATAGTTGGGGAGGTTGTGTCTTTAATCCACCATGGATTGTCAGATGAAATTTTCCTTTAACCAGAACTGGCACTTTTTTGGTTTTTTTGCTCTGTGGTTTCCAGCCTTTTCAAATACAGATCCATTTTTTTTAACGAAAAATTGAGGTCCCTCCTGTGGTAGCAATTGTAATTTTATGAACTCTGTCTCTGGCTAATATCGGTATTCAAATGAATTTGTTTTCTCAAAATGAGTTACATAGTAAACAACTTGATGCAGTTTATGTTGGCTTTGTTTTTAACATTACTTCTGCTAATTTAACAGCTAATAGAAGCCAGTATTTGAGGGCAGCTGTTAGAAAATTATCAACAGGTTAATTATACGTATTTAGGGGATATTTTAATCTCTGAGGAAGATAACCACCTTTATCCTAATCAGGTAGTTAAATAATTTTAGCGTGTAACAACATTAACAAATTACATGTTCCCAACAATTATTTTGAGCAATATTTCAGCAGTTCACTAAAATAAGAAAATGGTTAGCCATGTAGGAAAAGCCTTTTGTGACCCCAAAGATAGTCGTCTTTCTGGACTTCAGTTGCTTCATCTTTAAAACATTGAACCGGGTCTCTGAGGTCTCTTCTGGAGTTAATGCTCTTTGACCCTGTGATTGCACATATAATTTAAAAATTAGGTCTGTGTTCAGCCAACTTAAATGGAAAATGATCTCTTCAGGTCAATCATTACCTGAACAGCTTTTGCTAAAGAAAATACTTGCATTTCTCTGACACCCTCTCAATTTTGGAAAAGTTAGCTATAAAGAAAATATTTTTTAGATGTCTGAAGAAGAAACTTCTGTTGTTTAATCCAGTAGTCTTTGAGTTCAGGTGCATTTGTTACATCCGATTTCACTGTAGAGTAAATTAAAAGAAATAGCACCAAACACATTTTTGAGAATGATTTTTCTTTAATGCCCTTAATTGTGTGATTGCTGACTGTCAAAGCCAATAATTTTTCAGCAGTTCAGGTTTTACTTTGCTCTGTGTACTACACATTTTAGAAGTTGTACCAAAAGTATATGTCTTAAGTACTATGAGAAAATGCTGCTCACGTTCATAATTTTTTAAATACTAAAATAAGTTTCAAGTGTTGCCCATGTTAACTACTAACTGAGAATCTATGTATATTAAAATAATTTACAATGAAAATAGATATGTGAGTGGTATAACAAAAGGGGAGGACATATGTTAGGGCATAAAGATGCCAAACATGTTGATCTTTTCTGGCAAACAGTTTTGTTTATGTGTAGCACATGATTTGAAAGCTGGAGAGTGATGAGAATGCACAGGGTAGGTAAGTAGGGATCATATCATGAAATGACGTCTTTGCTGTGATAAGAATTTTGGACATTCTTCTGTGACAGGAAGCTAGTGAAGGACTTTAAGCAGAACTGCAGGATTATATTTTATCCCTGGATATAGTGCACGAGGATAACATGATGGTTTCGGTGGGAAAGGGGTCTAGCTGTGGACTGAAGGGAGAAAGTTGAGCTGGTAGTGTCATTGGTGAGAGTGACACCACATATTTCTGAGAGTCTTGCAAACTGGTCCACATTTCTGAATTCTGGGGAAAAAAAAAGGCAATTGGAAATTCAGGAGAGAATGGAGCATCCAGGTTTTCTTCTCTCTGGCTTGTTACTGCTCTTCTTTTTGTGAGGAGCAGGGGTATGAAGACTAGGGGCTTGTGGGGATGGGGGATTAATTTGATATCCAAACAGTTAATGGACAAAATAGGGACAATGCAAGGAGGAGGAAATTGCCCTTGTCATCATATCATAACTGAGGGATAACTAAATTAGGTACTTATTTGAGAATAATCACAAAAAAATAGGTTGGTATAGTACTACTAGTTCATGAAGAGTCTAGTGGGTGTAATTTTTATTGAATTCTAGGTTAGTGACATTTTCATATATTTTCAAAGCTTTTAAAAAGTTTATATTAGTATAAAAGTCATTAGACTCTCAACTTGATAACTAGAAAGTTAATCTGAATTAAATACTGTTTAACATTACATAAATGTTGTTTTTTAAAAAACTTATTATTTTGAAATAGTTTTAGGTGCACAGAAGAGTATGGGGCTGAGGTTATGGATACTTAGGGAAGAATACCACAGAGGTGATGTACCTGTCTTGTATCAGGGGTACATGTCAGTGTTTACATACAATAATACTATCAATTGTTACTGGTGATGTTAACCTTGATCACTTGGTTAAGGTCATTATTACTGGTGATGTTAACCTTGGTCAAGACCGTTAACCTTTTATCTAGAATTGTTTAGACTGGCACTATCCAATTACATATACTGTGTACCACACATAATTTAAAGTTTTTAGTAACCACGTTGAAAAAAGTGATAAACAAGTGAAATTAATTTTTAACAAATGTTTTATTAAACCTAATATAACTACATTATTATCATTTCAGCAGGTTTATTCATTATGAAATTACTGTTGTTCTGCTTTCCATACTCCATTCATTAGAAGTAAGTCACTGAGTTCAGTCCTCATTTGAAGTGTGAAGGACATTAAGTTCCACCTGCTAGAGGGGACGGTATCAAAGAATTTGTGGACATGTGTTGAAGTTACTACAGTTATTAAGAAATATTTTGGGGAGGTACTCCGAGGATGTGTAGCCTTTTTTTTCCTTAAAGTTTTGCCCAATAATTTTAGCATTCATCAGCGGGACATTGTTTGCAGCAGTGATTACTGTGGTGTTCTAATGGTGACTTTCTAATTCTCTCATACCTTCTACATGTATTAATTGGATTTTTCTGTACAAATGTGTTCCTTTTCCCTCATTTATTTTTTCAATCGAGTATGTGCCTCTGGATCCGTAGATATTTATTTTGTTATTTGGGTTATAAATTAATATCATTTCTCTTTAATTTGTTGCTCAGCTTGTTCCAGCTTTGGCCACTGGGAACTCGTCCAGGCTGCCTCCTGCACCCTTTCAACATGACCCATCCTTTGTTTTTTTAATCACTTGCTTCCTGACATACAAGGTGCTCCAGGTTCATCTTGTATTTTCCCTTTCCTAGCCCTGGGATCAGCCATTTCTCCAAGAAACCCTGGCTACCTTTTATTGGAATCACAACAAAATTTTATTCTAATTCTGGAAGTAATGTCTTTATACGGATCTTACAGAGTGTCAGTATTGGCTTGTGATTCTACAACAGATTTTTCTTATGGTTTCTGAACCACGTTTATTCATTCGGCAAACGTTTAAAAAGTGTTTATGTGCCAGCATTCTTACTGGGGATCCAGGGTCAAATAAGACATGGACGTTGATCCCAAGGAGTCTAGATACGAGAAAGCAGATCTTTTTTTTTTCTCCTAACACATTTTATTGAGTGCCTCTTATGTGCCAGGTACTGTGCTACAAGTGAACAGGAAATACTAAGAACTGGAGCAGGATAGTGTAGGTTTCTTTTAGGAACACATGGGAGGGATTCTTAACACAGTGTTGGGCCAGGTGGAATGTGGAACAAGTCTTGAAAAATGACTAGATATTAGCCAAATGTGGAATTGAGTGGAGAAGTAGGACAAGGGAAGCTATTCCAAGAGGAGGAAGAGCAGTGCCAAGACCACTGGGGATGATGGTACGTGAGGTAGGGCCAGAGATCCCTGTGTGGGATGGTGGTGTTGGAGAAGATGGGAGCAAGTGGTGGCAGGATCCTGGTCATGAAGGTCTTGTGGGTAAGCCAAGCTTTGGAAAGTTGAGGGACCTTTTCAAGGAGTTTGAGTTGGAGGGTAATGTAATCAGATCATCCTGCTGGCACCTTGGAGGGTATGTTGGCTTTCTTGAGGGTCTTGCCATGGTAGAGGTGTGAGGTGAAAGTCTTAACTAGGAACTGTGTTGGTAGTTCTAAGACTTCAGTGTGGGTCACCTGGAGAACTTGTTAAAACATGTTTTAATATCTCTCAGCCCCACCCGCAGTTTCTGATTCAGTAGGTCTGGGATGGGGCTGAGAATTCGCATTTCCTTGGACAAAGTAGTACTGATTATTTTCTGTTCAATTGTAATAAGTTCAGTTCAGACTCTTGATACTTCTTAAGGATTAAAAATAAAACAAAACTTTAAACCAGACTTATTTAGGGGGAATCTGTGACCATTATTTATTTTATGTGTTTATACAAGTATATCTCTGTGTGTATAGGAAGTGAAGCTGATAACTGCTTTGAAAGTGATTTGACTAGGTAATTTATTCACATTGTTCAAAATTCAAAAGTGGAAAAAAAAAAATTCAAAAGTGTTCTTTTTCTTGTGCTTCTCCAGTCCTCCAAGCCACCAGTTACTCTCCTGGAACCAAGCAGTGTTATCAGTTTCCTCTGTATCCTTCCAGAGAAATACCATATATGTAAAAGCCAATAAGCGCATAATTTACACTCTCTTTGGTATTGTTTTAAACACAAATGGTAGGATACTAGTCACTTTGCTGTATTTTACTTTTTTCACTAATGTATTTTAGATCTCTCATCAACACCTGAAGAGCTCCCCTCCTTTTTTTTTTTTACATCTTGATTGGAGTATAATTGCTTTACAATGGTGTGCTAGTTTCTGCTTTATAACAAAGTGAATCAGTTATACATACACATATGTTCCCATATCTCCTCCCTCTTGCATCGCCCTCCCTCCGACCCTCCCTATCCCACCCCTCTAGGTGGTCACAAAGCACCGAGCTGATCTCCCTGTGCTATGAGGCTGCTTCCCGCTAGCTAGCTATTTTACGTTTGGTAGTGTATATATGTCAATGCCACGCTCTCACTTTGTCACAGCTTACCCTTCCCCCCCCATATCCTCAAATCCATTCTCTAGTAGGTCTGTGTCTTTATTCCCGTCTTACCCCCCCTAGGTTCTTCATGACTTTTTTTTTTTTTTTTTTTTTTTTTTTTTTGCGGCACGCGGGCCTCTCGCTGCTGTGGCCTCTCCCGCCGCGGAGCACAGGCTCCGGACGCGCAGGCCCAGCGGCCAAGGCTCACGGGCCCAGCCACTCCGCGGCATGTGGGATCCTCCCGGACCTGGGCACGAACCCATGTCCCCTGCATCAGCAGGCGGACTCAACCACTGCGCCACCAGGGAAGCCCCATGACATTTTTTTTTTCCTTAGATTCCATATATATGTGTTAGCATACGGTATTTGTCTTTCTCTTTCTGACTTACTTCACTCTGTATGACAGACTCTGGGTGCATCCACCTCACTACAAATAACTCAATTTCGTTTCTTTTTATGGCTGAGTAATATTCCATTGTATATATGTGCCACATCTTCTTTATCCATTCGTCCGATGATGGACACTTAGGTTGTTTCCATCTCCGGGCTATTGTAAATAGAGCTGCAATGAACATTTTGGTACATGACTCTTTTTGAATTATGGTTTTCTCAGGGTATATGCCCAGTAGTGGGATTGCTGGGTCCTATGGTAGTTCTATTTGTAGTTTTTTAAGGAACCTCCATACTGTTCTCCATAGTGGCTGTACCAATTCACATTCCCATCAGCAGTGCAAGAGTGTTCCCTTTTCTCCACACCCTCTCCAGCATTTATTATTTCTAGATTTTTTGATGATGGCCGTTCTGACTGGTGTGAGATGATATCTCATTGTAGTTTTGATTTGCATTTCTCTAATGATTAATGATGTTGAGCATTCTTTCATGTGTTTGTTGGCAATCTGTATATCTCCTTTGGAGAAATGTCTGTTTAGGTCTTCTGCCCATTTTTGGGTTGTGTTGTTTGTTTTTTTGTTACTGAGCTGCATGAGCTGCTTGTAAATTAATCCTTTGTCAGTTGCTTCATTTGCAAATATTTTCTCCCATTCTGAGGGTTGTCTTTTGCTCTTGTTTATGGTTTCCTTTTCTGTGCAAAAGCTTTGAAGTTTCATTAGGTCCCATTTGTTTATTAGGTCCCATTTGTTTATTTTTGTTTTTATTTCCATTTCTCTAGGAGGTGGGTCAGAAAGGATCTTGCTGTGATTTATGTCATAGAGTTCTGCCTATGTTTTCTCTAAGAGTTTGATAGTTTCTGGCCTTACATTTAGGTCTGTAATCCATTTTGAGTTTATTTTTGTGTATGGTGTTAAGGAGTGATCTAATCTCATACTTTTACATGTACCTGTCCAGTTTTCCCAGCACCACTTATTGAAGAGGCTGTCCTTTCTCCACTGTACATTCCTGCCTCCTTTATCAAAGATAAGGTGACCATATGTGCGTGGGTTTACCTCTGGGCTTTCTATCCTGTTCCATTGATCTATATTTCTGTTTTTGTGCCAGTACCATAGTGTCTTGATTACTGTAGCTTTGTACTGTAGCCTGAAGTCAGGGAGCCTGATTCCTCCAGCTCCATTTTTCGTTCTCAAGATTGCTTTGGCTATTTGGGGTCTTTTGTGTTTCCATACAAATTGTGAAATTTTTTGTTCTAGTTCTGTGAAAAATGCCCTTGGTGCTTTCATAGGGATTGCATTGAATCTGTAGATTGCTTTGGGTAGTAGAGTCATTTTCACAGTGTTGATTCTTCCATTCCAAGAACAGGGTATATCTCTCCATCTATTTGTATTGTCTTTAATTTCTTTCATCAGTGTCTTATAGTGTTCTGCATACAGGTCTTTTGTCTCCTTAGGTAGGTTTATTCCTAGATATTTTATTCTTTTTGTTGCAGTGGTAAATGGGAGTGTTTTCTTGATTTCACTTTCAGATTTTTCATCCTTAGTGTATAGAAATGCCAGAGATTTCTGTGCATTAATTTTGTATCCTGCTTTCTCAAATTCATTGATTAGCTCTAGTAGTTTTCTGGTAGCATCTTTAGGATTCTCTATGTATAGTATCATGTCATCTGCAAACAGTGACAGCTTTATTTCTTTTCCGATTTGGATTCCTTTTATTCCCTTTTCTTCTCTGATTGCTGTGGCTAAAACTTCCAAAACTGTGTTGATTAAGAGGGGTGAGAGTGGGCAACCTTGTCTTTTTCCTGATCTTAGTGGAAATGGTTTCAGTTTTTCACCATTGAGGATGATGTTGGCTGTGGGTTTGTCATATATGGCCTTTATTATGTTGAGGAAAGTTCCCTGTATGCCTACTTTCTGCAGGGTTTTTACCATAAATGGGTGTTGAATTTTGTCAAAGCCTTCTCTGCATCTATTGAGATGATCATATGGTTTTTCTCCTTCAATTTGTTAATATGGTGTATCAACGTTGATTGATTTGCATATATTGAAGAATCCTTGCATTCCTGGAATAAACCCCACTTGATCATGGTGTATGATCCTTTTAATGTGCTGTTGGTTTCTGTTTGCTAGTATTTTGTTGAGGATTTTTGCATCTATGTTCATCAGTGATATTGGCCTGTAGTTTTCTTTCTTTGTGACATCCTTGTCTGGTTTTGGTATCAGGGTGATGATGGCCTCGTAGAATGAGTTTGGGAGTGTTCCTCCCTCTGCTATATTTTGGAAGAGTTTGAGAAGGATGGGTGTTAGCTCTTCTCTAAATGTTTGATAGAATTCGCCTCTGAAGCCATCTGGTCCTGGGCTTTTGTTTGTTGGAAGATTTTTAATCACAGTTTCAATTTCAGTGCTTGTGATTGGTCTGTTCATATTTTCTATTTCTTCCTGATTCAGTCTTGGCAGGTTGTGAATTTCTAAGAATTTGTGCATTTCTTCCAGGTTGTCTATTTTATTGGCATAGAGTTGCTTGTAGTAATCTCTCATGATCTTCTGTATTTCTGCAGTGTCAGTTGTTACTTCTCCTTTTTCATTTCTAATTCTGTTGATTTGAGTCTTCTCCCTTTTTTTCTTGATGAGTATGGCTAATAGTTTATCAATTTTGTTTATCTTCTCAAAGAAACAGCTTTTAGTTTTACTGATCTTTGCTATCGTTTCCTTCATTTGTTTTTCATTTATTTCTGATCTGATCTTTATGATTTCTTTCCTTCTGCTAACTTTGGGGATTTTTTGTTCTTCTTTCTCTAATTGCTTTACGTGCAAGATTAGGTTGTTTATTCGAGATGTTTCCTGTTTCTTAAGGTGTGATTGTATTGCTATAAACTTCCCTCTTAGAACTGCTTTTGCTGCATCCCATATGTTTTGGGTCGTCGTGTCTCCATTGTCATTTGTTTCTAGGTATTGTTTGATTTCCTCTTTGATTTCTTGAGTGATCACTTCGTTATTAAGTAGTGTATTGTTTATCCTCCATGTGTTTGTATTTTTTACAGATCTTTTCCTGTAATTGATATCTAGTCTCATAGCGTTGTGGTCGGAAAAGATACTTGATACAGTTTCAATTTTCTTAAATTTACCAAGGCTTGATTTGTGACCCAAGATATGACCTATTCTGGAGAATGTTCCATGAGCACTTGAGAAAAATGTGTATCCTGTTGTTTTTGGATGGAATGTCCTATAAATATCAATTAAGTCCATCTTGTTTAATGTATCATTTAAAGCTTGTGTTTCCTTATTTTCATTTTGGATGATCTGTCCATTGGTGAAAGTGGGGTGTTAAAGTCCCGTACTATGAACGTGTTAACTGTCGATTTTCCCTTTTATGGCTGTTAGTACTTGCCTTATGTATTGAGGTGCTCCTGTGTTGGGTTCATAAATATTTACAGTTGTTATATCTTCTTCTTGAATTGATCTTTTGTTCATTATGTAGTGTCCTTCTGTGTGTCTTCTAATATTCTTTATTTTAAAGTCTATTTTGTCTGATATGAGAATTGCTACTCCAGCTTTCTTTTGGTTTCCATTTGCATGAAATATCTTTTCCATCCCCTTACTTTCAGTCTGTATGTGTCTCTAGGTCTGAAGTGGGTCTCTTGTAGACAGCATATGTATATGGGTCTTGTTTTTGTATCCATTCAGCCAGTCGGTGTCTTTTGATGGGAGCATTTAATCCATTTACGTTTAAGGTAATTATCGATATATATGTTCCTATTCCCATTTTCTTAATTGTTTTGGGTTTGTTATTCTAGGTCTTTTCCTTCTCTTGTGTTTCTTGCTTAGAGAAATTCCTTTAGCATTTGTTGTAAAGCTGGTTTGGTGGTACTGAACTCTTTCAGCTTTTGCTTGTTTGTAAAGGTTTTAATTTCTCCATCAAATCTGAATGAGATCCTTGCTGGGTAGAGTAATCTTGGTTGTAGGTTTTTCTCCTTCATCACTTTAAATATGTCCTGCCAGTCCCTTCTGGCTTGCAGAGTTTCTGCTGAAAGATCAGCTGTTAACCTTATGGGGATTCCCTTGTGTGTTATTTGTTGCTTTTCCCTTGCTGCTTTTAGTATGTTTTCTTTGTATTTAATTTTTGACAGTTTGATTAATATGTGTCTTGGCGTGTTTCTCCTTGGATTTATCCTGTATGGGACTCTCTGTGCTTCCTAGACTTGATTAACTATTTCCTTTCCCATATTAGGGAAGTTTTCAACTATAATCTCTTCAGATATTTTCTCAGTCCGTGTCTTTTTCTCTTCTTCTGGAACCCCTATAATTCAAATGTTGGTGTGTTTAATGTTGTCCCAGGGGTCTCTGAGAGTGTCCTCAGTTCTTTTCATTCTTTTCTCTTTATTCTGCTCTGCAGTAGTTATTTCCACTATTTTATCTTCCAGGTCACTTATCCGTTCTTCTGCCTCCGTTATTCTGCTATTGATCCCATCTAGAGTATTTTTAATTTCATTTATTGTGTTGTTCATCGTTGCTTGTTTCATCTTTAGTTCTTCTAGGTCCTTGTTAAATGTTTCTTGCATTTTCTCTATTGTATTCCCAAGATTTTGGATCATCTTTACTATCATTGTTGTGAATTCTTTTTCAGGTAGACTTCCTAGTTCCTCTTTATTTGTTAGGTCTGGTGCGTTTTTATTTTGCTCCATCTGCTGTGTGTTTTTCTGTCTTCTCATTTTGCTTATGTTACTGTGTTTCGGGTCTCCTTTTTGCAGGCTGCAGGTTCGTAGTTCCCGTTGTTTTTGGTGTCTGTCGCCAGTGGCTAAAGTTGGTTCAGTGGGTTGTGTAGGCTTCCTGGTGCACAGGACTAGTGCCTGTGTTCTGGTGGATGAGGCTGGATCTTGTCTTTCTGGTGGGCAGGTCCACGTCTGGTGGTGTGTTTTGGGGTGTCTGTGGCCTTATGATTTTAGGCAGCCTCTCTGCTAATGGGTTGTGTTGTGTTCCTGTCTCGCTAGTTGTTTGGCATAGGGTGTCCAGCACTGTAGCTTGCTGGTCATTGAGTGAAGCTGGGTGCTGGTGTTGAGATGGATATCTCTGGGAGATTTTTGCCGTTTGATATTATGTGGAGCTGGGAGGTCTCTTGTGGACCAGTGTCCTGAATTTGGCTCTCCCACCTCAGAGGCACAGCACTGACTCCTGGCTGCAGCACCAAGAGCCTTTCATCCACATGGCTCAGAACAAAAGGGAGAAAAAGAAGAAAGAAGGAAATAGAGAGGGAAAGAGAGAGAGAAAGGAAGGAAGGAAGGGAGAAAGAAAAATAAAGTAAGCTAAAATAAAGTTATTAAAATAAAAAATAATTATTAAGAAAAAAAGTTTTTTTAAAAAGTAAAAAAAAAAACAAAACAAAAAACGGATGGATAGAACCCTAGGACAAATGGTGAAAATAAAGCTATACAGACAAAATCTCACACAGAAGCATACACATACAGACTCGCAAGAGGAAAAGTGGAAAAAATAATAAATCTTGCTCTCAAAGTCCACCTCCTCAGTTTGGGATGATTAGCTGTCTGTTCATGTATTCCACAGGTGCAGGGGACATCAAGTTGTTTGTGGAGCTTTAATCTGCTGTTCCTGAGGCTGCTGGGAGAGATTTCCCTTTCTCTTCTTTGTTCGCACAGCTCCCGGGGCTCAGCTTTGGATTTGGCCCTGCCTCTGCATGTAGGTCGCTGTAGGGTGTCTGTTCTTCGCTCAGACAAGACGGGGTTAAAGGAGCAGTGGACTCGGGGGCTCTGGCTCACTCAGGCCGGGGGGAGGGAGGGGTTCGGATGCGGGGCGAGCGTGCGGCGGCAGAGGCCCGCGGTATATTGCACCAGCCCTGAGGCACGCCGTGCGTTCTCCCGGAGAAGTTGTCCCTGGATCCCGGGACCCTGGCAGTGGTGGGCTGCACAGGCTCCCCGGAAGGGAGGTGTGGATAGTGCCCTGTGCTCGCACACAGGCTTCTTGGTGGCGGCAGCAGCAGCCTTAGTGTCTCATGCCCGTCTCTGGGGTCCGAGCTGTTAGCCGTGGCTCGCACCCGTCTCTGGAGCTCCTTTAAGCAGCGCTCTTAATCCCCTCTCCTCGCGCACCAGGAAACAAAGAGGGAAGAAAAAGTCTCTTGCCTTTTCGGCAGGTACAGACTTTTCCTGGACTCCCTCCCAGCTAGCCGTGGTGCACTAGCCCCCTTCAGGCTGTGTTCACCCCGCCAGTCCTCTCCCTGCGATAGGACCGAAGCCTGAGCCTCGGCTCCCAGCCCCGCCCGCCCCGGCGGGTGAGCAGACAAGCCTCTCGGACTGGTGAGTGCCGGTCAGCACCGATCCTCTGTGCGGGAATATCTCCTCTTTGCCCTCCGCACCCCTGTTGCTGTGCTCTCCTCCGTGGCTCCAAAGCTTTCCCCCCACTGCCACCTGCAGTCTCCGCCCGCGAATGGGCTCCTAGTGTGTGGAAACGTTTCCTCCTTCACAACTCCCTCCCACTGGTGCGGGTCCCGTCCCTATCCTTTTGTCTCTGTTTATTCTTTTTTCTTTTGCCCTACCCAGGTACGTGGGGAGTTTCTTGCCTTTTGGGAGGTCTGAGGTCTTCTGCCAGCGTTCAGTAGGTGTTCTGTAGGAGTTGTTCCACGTGTAGATGTATTTCTGGTGTATCTGTGGGGAGGAAGGTGATCTCCGTGTTTTAGTCTTCCACCATCTTCCTCCGACCCCGACTGCTAGTGTTGGAGGGTCTCCTGCAGAGGCGGGAGTTGGCTCTGTCTCACCGTGAGGACAAAGACACTGGCCTCCCCTCCTCTTTTTTAATGGTGGTAAGGTGTTTTATTGTATTAATATACTTTAATTTATTTAACTTGTTCCCACAGTTAATGGATATTTAGGTTGCTTCAGTATGCTGCTATTACAAACAATGTTGCCGTAAATAACCTTGCTTTATCTGTCTTACGTATGTGAAGATATCTGTGTAATGCGTTACTTGAACTGGAACTGCTGGGTCAAAGGATATGCGTGTCTGCAAGTGCTGTAGCTACTGCCAGACTTACTCCAGAGGCTGCCCCAGTTCACTCTGGTGCTCCCAATGTGAGTCTCTTTGCCCACACTCTTGTCAACATAGTGTTAACCAAATAAAACAGTTTTGCTTTTTCTAATATGATAGTAAAGATCGTATTTAATATCCTTCTAATTTGTTTTTTACTTTGAGTGAAGTTGAGCATCTTTTTATATATCTGGGTAATTTTTTTGGTGAACTGTTGTATTTTGGACTCCTCCACCATTTTTTTTATTGTGGTATAAACTGCATAAGGTAGAGTACACACATTTTAAACTCAGTAAACTTTGTTTCAGTTGAGGTATAATTTCCTGTAAAATGAACAGATCTTAAGTGTACAGTTTTGATGGGTTCTGACAGCTTTATATGACCATATAACCAACTCATCCTAGATTTAGGGCATTTCCATCACCCAGGAAAAAGTTCCTTCAGGCTTCCTTTCCATTCAGTTTTCCTTTCTCCCTACCTCAGGCAGTCACTTTCTAATTTCTCTTACCATCAAATTAGTTGTGTCCATTAATTTTTAACATGTTATAAACCCATGTAACTACTAAGATCAAGATAGAGAACATTTCCTGCCATCCAGCAGGTTCCCTTGTACTCCCCCTGTAGTCAGTTATCTCTCCCACCAAAGGGAAGTACTACACTGACCTGTGTCCATTATAGATTCATTTAGTAAATCCATGAGTCACCACTATGTTGTGTCAGTGTTTTTGGTTTTTCCTCATTGCTATGTATGGGAATATAACACTATTATTAATTTTATTTTGGATGGACAGATATTTGGTTTTTTCAACTTTGGGCTCTTTGAATAAAACTGCGGTGAATATTCACATATATGTATTTTGGCAGATCTAAGTACTTAACGTTTTCTTGGTATATTAGAAATGTAATAGGTGGGCTATAAGTTAGTTATAGATATATGTCTATTTAACTTTAGTAGATACTGTCAAACAGCTCCTCAAAGTGGTTGTACATTTACATTTCCAGTAACAATGTCTGAGAGTTCTGGTTGCCTGTATCTTTGCTAAAACTTAATATTTGTCCTTTTAGTTTCAGTCATTCCAGTGGTATCTTATTGTGATTATAATCTGAATTTCCATGGTGACAAATGATGTTGAGTGTCTTTTCATGTGCTTATTGTTGACACATGTTTTTTAACTGGGTGATGGGTCTTGGAGTGACTTGTAGGAGTTTTTTTTTTAATTTACTTATTTTATTTATTTTTGGCTGCGTTGGGTCTTCTTTGCTGCGCGCAGGCTTTCTCTAGTTGTGGCGAGCAGGGGCTACCCTTTGTTGCAGTGCGCGGGCTTCTCTTGTTGCAGAGCACGGGCTCTAGGTGCTCAGGCTCAGTAGTTATGGTTCGCGGGCTCTAGAGCGCAGGCTGAGTAGTTGTGGCACACCCACTTAGCTGCTCTGCAGCATGTGGGATCTTCCTGGACCAGGGCTCGAACCTGTGTCCCCTGCATTGGCAGGTGGATTCTTAACCACTGTGCCACCAGGGAAGCCGAGGAGTTTTGTATATAGTGTGATAAGCCCATTGTGTTGAGTTTGCAAATACTTTTTTTTGTTGGTTTGTAATGTGTCTTTTACTTTTGCTTGCTTGGCAGAAATCACAGGGGGCAGACTTTATTTTGATCAAAATTTTCATTGTTTCAAAATTGCCTCTCAGTTTTGTGGTATACTTTTGAAAAGCTTTCTTCATTATGAAGTTACCATATTTTTATGATTTTTTTTTTTTTTTCTGGGACGTGGGCCTCTCACTGTTGTGGCCTCTCCCGTTGAGGAGCACAGGCTCTGGACGCACAGGCTCAGCGGCCATGGCTCACGGGCCCAGCCGCTCCGTGGCATGTGAGATCTTCCCGGACTGGGGCACAAACCCGTATCCCCTGCATCGGCAGGCGGACTCACGACCACTGTGCCACGAAGGAAGCCCCTATTTTAATGATTTTAATGTGTCATCGGCTGTATGATATTTTGTTATTTTGTGTATCCCCATAAAATAGGAAAAATGCTGTTAAACTAAAATTTTTTTCTTTACCTCAGAATCTGTATCTTACAGTGTTTTTTTTGTGTTATATACTACTCTTCCAGTTAAATGAGAGGAAAATATACATGAAATAAATTGGTTAGAGTATTTCCCCTAATTTTTCACTTTTACAGTAGGACTTCCAAGTCACTTTTTGACTTACTAATGTTTCTCCATTGTCTTCAGTGCCACGAAGAGTGTTGGGGGGGGGGAGTGGTAGGAGTACTTCTTAAAAGAATCCAGAAAAGAACTAAAAACCATTGGTGCTTTGCTCTTAAGCTGACTTTGCAATTAGGTAGACCTAGTTTATTTTTTTATTTTAGCTTTAGGAACTGTTGTAAACATTTCTTATTCTCCAGCTCCTGCACCTCTTCACCTTAACTCTGATGTGTAGGGCTTAAAAGAGTTGTCAACTATTGTTTCAGCTTCCCAAGTTGCTGACCTTCATTCTGCAAATGTTGATGCTGGTTGCGTAATTACAAGCAAGGACAGATATGACGTGATGCTAGCTGGCCAGCACTAGTTGTAAGAAAATCCTTATTTTAGACTCCATGTCTTACATTTAATGAGTACAGCATGAAATCAAAGAAATACATTTTTTCTAGATTGATCAGTTTGAATTATTATTTCCCTAAGTTAAAGAAATCAGAATGTTACTGAACCAATCAAAATTAGTTCAGTAACTAATTTTTTATGTATATACGTGAATATATAAAATTTAGTTCATGGAAGGCCAAGAAACCCACCAAACACCCTACTATATATGCTGCTGAACCATTTACTGCCTTCTGAATATTCACAGCCTTGGCCAGTGCTGCTTGGGGGAATCAGTCTGGTGCTCTGATGGTCATTTTACAATGATTACCTTTTATGTAGGATTATACATGTTTAGTGCTGAGGTCAGAGTCTCTGACTTGCATTTTACTAATTGAAAATGGAATTAACCGAAGTGGTTCATAAGGTACATAAAAATGTGAGGTAGATGCAGGAAATCATCTGTTTACCTACTGCTTATAGAAATCTTTCTTTAATAAGGGTTTTGGGAAAAAGAAAACTTAAAGGGTACATAGACCAGCTAAAATAACCACATGAAAAGTGAGAAAGACCAAGAACTGGCTTGGGTATCTGAGATAGTAGGTGGCAGAACTATCAGAAAAGTAGCAAAGCATAACTTAGTAACAGAAATGGAAAATTATGGTGTTAAACATTTATTGAATTTTAAAACCCAATGTGTTTGTGCACATTTATGTATATGATTGTTGTTTAACTGGGTTTGATTGTTTAGTACTTAATTATACATTTATAATTTTTTAAGCTTCTAGAGTATTATAGACTAGGTTTGTTTTATGATTTAGGACTGAGTTTAAAATTACAAAACCCAATAATTGAGAGCTTGATGAGAAAGGAGAATTTATTGGAAAGTATCTCATGAAATTTGGTGGGGGAATATGTTGTGGAATTGGGAACAGAGTGAGAAGGACTCAGTGGAAACTATTCTGGACATAATGTGATTCTTTCTCTCTGCAAACTAGATACTTCTACTTATCTGGTCCACAAATCAGCAAAACAAAGCTTCTAGTAGCTCTTTAATTTATATTATTTGGCTAAGCTAGAGAAAAGCACTCCTACTTTTGTTCCTTCCCAATCCTTTTTTCTTTCTTAGATTAAGTAATGTTCTTGGATCACATGGAAATCTGACTCTAGCCATGCTCTTTACCACTACTTGATGTTATTAAGTTAAATTAGATAAAAATTCTGAGGTTAGATACATGAACATGGTGGTATCAGTGACCGGGACCCATTGATTACACTTCTGAAAAAAATAATTTAAATTGAAGTATAGTTGATTTACAATATTGTGTTAATTTCTGCTGTACAGCAAAGTGACTCAGTTGAAAACTTTAAACATGGTAAATTTAGCATGTTAAAATTAAAACATGTGAAATTTTACTGAAATAAAATGTTGAGTCCTTGTGAAGATGTATATAACTAGTGTCTTTGAAACTCAGCAGCATAGCCACCTGGGTTTGGGGCTAGCATAGCTTGTCTTAAAAACATGAATGGTCATCATCAGTCTTTACCAAGCCCCATGTACCAGGTGGCTGCAGTAATGTTATTTGCTTAGAGAGGGCTTTCTTGGTGTCATAGAAATACTTCTCTTAGTATTTACTGCTGATTGTAATTATACATTTATTTGGGTGACTTTTTCCCTTCCATCTGTTTCCCACTAGAATGTTAAGGGCTGACACACCTTTAGTGCTTGGAAGGGGTATTATAAATGCTTATATTAAGAAAGAAGAGAGACTGGATATAAACTCATGCTATTAAAAATGTGATGAGGATTTTTTGTCTTCGTGTTTTCAAGTAATTTTGATTAGACTTGTCGTTTATGTTTGGGTAAATTATATACATTGACTTTTACGTAGTTTTTCTTTTTAATAACACATGCAATTCTCATAACAGTGTCAAATGTGCTCTATTTTCAAGTATAGGGTTTTTGTTTTCAAAAGTGATGCTTTAAGTTGGGCTGTAAGTGGTAATTTACTTACCATTTTTGAAGGAATCTTTTTAACATTAGAGAATTGATATAATTTCAGAAAGCTTGTTCATGCAGTTCCTCAGCAGCAGGAATCAGGCCCAATGTTTTAAATCCATGATGGAAATGGATTTCTTCTTTTTTCCCATTGAGAAAATTCATCTGGTGCCACATAAGTAAAAAATACCCTTGTCACTACAGGAATTTAAAAAGAATTCTTCCTGTTCTTTTTACATTTTAGAACTGCAAGTCTAAAATTCTAACAGGATATCTCTACATTGAGGCTTTTTTTTTTTTTTTGGCTATCAGACAGTTTTATCGGAAACATACTTTCCAAAAAGTCAACATTAGATTTAATGTTTTTAAGCAAACTTTTCATTTAACTACAACGTACATATGGAAAAGTACACAAGATTTATATTTGTTCTGAAAGAATTACATCCTTGCAGTTATAACCTAAATTTTAGTAAATATTGGATAAATGGTTTTTTCCACAATATTTTGTTTCATTTGTCACCATACAGTGCCAATAACACCTTTTTACTTTTTGCATGAAATTTTGCCTTCCCCTAAGTGGATTCACTTCAAAGTGTTCTTTCCTTTTTCCCTTGTACACTTGTTCTTTTTTTTTAATGAATATCTAATTTATTTATTCTTAACATCTTTATTGGAGTATAATTGCTTTACAATGGTGTGTTAGTTTCTGCTTTATAACAAAGTGAATTAGCTATACGTATACATATATATACCCATATCCCCTCTCTAGTATCTCCCTCCCGCCTGCCCTATCCCACCCCTCTATACACTGAGGCTTTTTGAAAGCTAATGATTTAAAAAAATTTTTTATACCTTTAGTTTTGCAGGTGAGGAGAGATGTCCTCTTAGTGGCCTCAGTAGTTTAAATGTGGCCTATAGGATGGACATTCCTGTTTCTTGACTTATTGTATGTGTGAAGAATATTTGTTTAGTATTACTGCAGGGAAGTGAGGTTAATTTTCTGGGTTTATATAACCTTAATGTTGTTAGTGGTTGCCCAGTGGTGCCACAGATGATTTCCCAGTCACAGCCACACCCAGGTCTGTTGGGTTCTTAGCTCCTCTTAGTTACTGCTTCTGAACTATCTCCTAGAAGCAACACCACAGCAACATGCAGGATTTTCATTTCTTAATATACAATATGGAATTTAGGAATGTACCACTGCCACAGTTGTAACTTATTCTAAATTCCTATACTTGAACTGGAATTTGCAACAGGTTTTTCTTTAGAAATAATGTTATAAAAAGTATTTATAGTTCTCCAATGGTAAATATTATTTACTCCCTAGCCATATAAATCGTTTTACTGAAAACTGCCATAGTGGGAACTTAAAGTATATGAGAAAGATAGGCTGGAGTATTGAGGTTATGAACCAACTAGAACAGAATACCGAGTAAAGATAGTATTTATGACTTTTACAATAAATTCTTGAGGCATACTTTAGATATAATAAAAGGTATCCATTTGAAGTATTTATATAGTTCACTGAATTTTGACAAATAAGTATACCTGTAACCACCACAATTCAGGCCAAGGCTCATGTTCATTACAGAGAAAGTTCCCTGTTCCCAACTGCAGTCAGTCCCACTCTGCACCCTGATCTGCTTTCTAACACTACAGATTACTTTTGCTTCTTTTAAAATTTTATATAAATGGAATTCCATTCTGTTTCCTGGTAGGCATAATAAAAGATGTCCATACTTTAATCCACAGAACCTATGTATTTTTTTACCTTACATATCAAAAGGGATTTTGCAGATGTAATTAAGGGCCTTGAGAAGCGGGGATTATCCTGGATTATATAGGTGAGTATAATCTAATTACTTGAGTCCTTAAAAACTAGTCTGAGAGATGACTACTGAAGAATGGTCACAGAGATACAATTTAGCAAAGTAGGCTTTGAAGATTGAGAAAGGGGGCCCTTGAACCAAGGAATGTGGGCTGCCTCTAGAAGCTGGAAAGGTCAAAGAAATCAATCTCCCCCTATAAGCCTCCATGGAGGAATGTGGCCCTACTCTTACATCTTAATTTGAGCCCAGTGAGACCTGTGTCAGATTTCTAACCTACAGAACTATAAGGTAATACTTTTGTGCTCTTTTAAGCTATTAAATTTGGGGTAATTTGTTACAGCAGCAATAGAAAGTGGTACATACACTTTTCTTTCGTGCCTGCTTTTTTTGTTTTTTCTTTCTTCTCCTGTTTTAAGATTCATCATGTTGGGACTTCCCTGGCGGTCCAGTGGTTAGGAATCTGCTTCCACTGCAGGGGACACGGGTTTGATCCCTGATCAGGGAACTAAGATCCCGCATGCCGCGTGGCGTGGCCAGGAAAGAAAACAAAGATTCATAGTGCTAATTGTCTCTATCAGTAATTAGTTCCTTTTTATTTCTTAGTACCATTCCATTCTATGGATGAACCACAATTTTTTATCCATTCACCTGTTGATTAACGTTTATATTGTTTCCAGTTTTGAACTATTAAAAGTAAAGCTACTGTGAATGAATATTTGTGGACAGGTCTTTGGACATAATGTTTTCACTTCTTTCCACCTAGGAGTGGGATTGCTAGGTCAAGTGGTAGTTTAATTTTACAAAGAACTGCCAAATTGTTTTCTAAAGTAGTCGTTCCAGTTCATATTCCTGCCAGTAGTTTCTCCACCTTGGAAGTTTTAGCCTTTTTTTTTTTTAATCTTAGCCATTCTAGTGGATGTTTTGTAGTATCTCCTTGTGTTTTAGTTTTCATTTCATTGATGACATTCATATATCTTTTATGAACTGTTTAAATATTTTGCTCATTATTTATTTGGGCTGTATGTCTTAACATAATTGTTAAAGTTTTTTTTATGTGTTCTGGATATAAGTCCTTTGTCAGAATTACATAGAATACTTTTTCCAGTATATGGCTTGCTTTTTCATTCCTTTCATGTTCTTTTTTTTAAGAGTCAAAAGTTTTAAATTTTGGTTGTTTAGATTATAAATTTTTTGTTTTATGATTTGTGCTTTTTGTGTCCTAAAAAAATTTATCTTACGTCTTTTAGAAGTTTTAGAGTTTTTAGCTTTTACATGTAGATCTGTGATCAAACATTAAATCACTTTGATTTAATTTTTGTTTATGTTATGAGGTAAGCTCATTTTTTTCCCCCCCACCATGTGAATACCCAGTTTTTTCAGTACCATTTGTTGAAAAAGACTATCCTTTGTCAAAAACCACCTTTTGGGAGGGTTGATTTCTTGTGATTTTCTATGTACCTGATCATACTGTCTGTGAATAAAGATAATTCATTCTTTCTGATTTGTATGCCTTTCATTTCTTACTTTATTTCAACTGGTTAGGGTCTCCAGTACATACAGTATTACAGTTGGTGATACGTGACATTCTTGCCTTGTTCCTAATTTTAATGTCAAACCATTCTGTCTTTCATCGTTGGGTATGATGTTAGCTACAGGCTTTCATAGATACTCTTTATCATTTTGAGGATGTTTTCTTCTATTCATAGTTTGCGGAGAATATTTATTGTGAATGGGTGTTGAATTTTATCAGAGGTTTTTGCTGCATCTACTGAGATGCTCATATGTGTTTTCTCCTTTATTATTTAATACTTACAAATGTTAAGATATCCTTGCTTGAATCCAGAGTCATGATGTACTATCCCTTTTTTATATTGTTGATTTGATTTCTTGATATTTTGTTAAGGATGTTTTCATCTGTGTTCACAAGGGACATTGACCTACAGTTTTTGTTTCTTTGCTACTCTCTTTGTCTGGTTCTGGTATTGGTGTAAAGCTAATTCCAGAAAATAAGTTGAGAAATGTTTGCCTTCTCTTTTTTTTCGAAGAGTTTGTGTAGGTTTGGTATTTTCTCTAAATGTTTGATACAGTTCACCAGAAAAGTCATCTGGGCCTTGTTTTCTTTGTGGGAAGGGTTTAAAATAACACATCAAATTTCTTTTATAGACATGGGGCAGTGTAAATTTTCTGTCTCTTCTCCAGTTTTGGTAATTAGTGTTTTTCAAAATAATTTTTTCTTCTAATTGTAGAATTTATTACCTTAATATTTTTATTATCTTAATGAGTGTGGAATCTGTGGTTATATTACCCTTTTTATTTCTCATAATTAGCAATATGTCCTTCTTGATGAGGTTAGAGATGGCTATAAGTTTCATTGATTTATTCAAAAATAGACTTTTGTTTTCACTGCGTTTTCTCTCTTGTGTGTCTATTTCCTATTGCATTGATTTTGACTTTCTTTTTTTCCCCATTTACTAAATTTAACTTGCTCTTTTTCTAGCTTCTTAAGCTTATGTAAGTGACATCTAAGCTCAGTTCTTTTGTATCCAGTAATACAGAGCGATTCAGAGCTACAAATGTCCCTTTAAGTCCTGTTTTAGTTGCATCCCACAAATTATGATAAACTCCTTTCATTTTCATTTAATTCAAAATAACTTCTAATTTTCCTTGTGATTTTTTTTGACCCTTTGTAAGGTGTGTGTTCTGTTTTCAAATATTTGAGAACTTTGTACATGCCTCTCTTTTGTGATCAGAAAAACTGTGTGATTTAAATATTTTAGATTTATATCTGTTTTATAACTCTGCATGTGGACTACCTTGGTGATGTTGTATTTGTGCTTAATGTGTTCTATTTTTGTCAGGGGGTGTTTCCTATAAATATCAGTTTGAGTTAGGTTGGTGAAGTGTTCAGATATTCTATATTCTTATGATTTTTATGTTTAAAAATAAAACATTTGCAGAGAGGAGTGTTAACCTCCAGCTCTAAATGTGATCTGTTCTCCTTTACGTTCTATCAGTTTGCATATATATGTATATACAAATATATATATTTACAAGTTATGTTGCCAGGTGCACACATTTAAGTTTTTTATGTCTTTTTTGATGGGTTAACCATTTTCTCATTATGAAATGTTTGTCTTAGTCCTTGTCATGAAAGTACCATGTTTGATTTTAATGTAACCACTACAGTTTCTTTGTGGTTAATTTTTGCATGGTGTGTTTTCCATTCTTTTACTTTTGATCTGTCTGTCTATATTTTTATAAAGTGGGGTTTTTTTAAACAGCATATAGTTGTGTCTTTTAAAAAAATATTTGGGCTGACAATTTGTTTTTGAATTGGATTTAGATCATTTACATTTAGTGTAATTATTAATGTGGTTGAATTTAAGTATACTACCTTGGTATACGTTGCTTCTTTTTAAAAATTTGCTGCCTTGTTGATTTAGTCATTTTTAGCATTCCATTTTATTTCCATGTTGGCTTTTAGCTACATCTTCGTTTACTTTTTTTTTTCACAGACTATGTTCAAGTAAAATTGTATCACTTTACATATAATGTTACTTACAATAGTCTGTTTCTCTCCGTTTTTGTACTATTTTTGCTCTATATTTTCTTGCCGTAGGTGTTATAAACTTGAGGATATATTATTATTTTTGCTTTAAACAGTTAATTACCTTTTAGAGGAATTTAAAAAATGAAACTTTTTTATATTAGCATGCATGTTTACCAATTCTGTCACTCTTCATTCTTTTGAGTGGATCACAGTTTTTATCTGTGTTGTTTTCTTTCTGCTTAAGAACTTTCTCTAATGTTTTTATCAGTCAGGACTGCTGGTGAGGAATTCTGTTAACTTTCGTTTGTCTAATAAAGTATCCTTTTTTTTTTTTCTTTTGCGCTACGCGGGCCTCTCACTGTTGCGGCCTCTCCCGTTGTGGAGCACAGGCTCCAGACGCGCAGGCTCAGCGGCCACGGCTCACGGGTCCAGCCGCTCCGCGGCATGTGGGATCCTCCCGGACCGGGGCATGAACCCGTGTCCCCTGCATTGGCAGGTGGACTCCCAACCACTGTGCCACCAGGGAAGCCCCTATCCTTCATTTTTGAAGAGCATTTTCACTGGATATAGAATTATGTGTCATCACTGTTGTAGCTGAGTACCTAAAAAAAAAAATCCATCCATTATCTTCTTTCTTGCATTATTTCTGATTTCTGATGGACAATCTACAGTTCTTTGTTCCTATGTATTTAATTTGTTATTTTTTTCTGGCTGCTTTTATGATTTTTCTTTTTAGCACTGATTTTTTAGCAGTTTGATTATAATATGTTCAATTTTCTGTTTATTATTGTGTAGTTTTAAAATTTTGCTTGGATTCTGCTAAGCTTCTTAGATTTCTAGATTTATACTTTAATAGAATTCAGAAAAACTTAAGATTTTTTTCTTTCCCACCTTACTTCTGCAACTTCAGTTATACCTTTGTTTGACTGCTTGCTATTGTCACACAGATTACTATGGCTTTTCTTTTTTTTAATGAAAAAAACCCCCTTAAATTCTTTTAAAAACTCAATTTAAATCTTACAGGATAGTTGTGGCTTCCGATAGATGCTGGGTGTTACTGTTTTCTCCTCAAATTTAAAAACTTTTATATTGCCCCTGTGAATTCATTCTGGCACTCCAGGGTGCCTCAGTGGCCTGTTTGGGAACTGTAGGCCTGTGGCTATATTCACAAGTTCTCTGAAGGTCTTGAGATACACTACTCATGTATATTAAGGGCCTGTTACTCTAGAATGTTTTATTATTGAAGATGCTCTTCCTTATATACCAATGTCCTTTTCATGAGGACTTATGATAGAAATATCTTTGTGGTGTCAGAAATATCGTTGTGGTGTCAGTAACAGGGACTGATACACAGTCTTTTTTTTAAAATTTAAATTACAGTTGTGAATTTTTTAGCAGTTTTAGCTTCTTTTTTTTCTTTTTCATTTGCTTGTAGAAACCTGGATTTTCCGTGGTACAATGCACTGAATATAAAATTTACCATTTTAACCAATCTTAAGTGTAGAATTCAGTGGCATGAAGTACATTCACAGTGTCGTGAATCATCACCATTATCCATTTCTAGAGCTTTTTCATTATCCCAGACAGAAACTCTGTACCCATTAAACAATACCTCCTCATTCCCCTCTTCTCCCAGCACCTGGTAACCTTTATTCTACTGTCTGTCTCTAAGAATTTGCCTATTCTAGGTATCTCATGTAAATTCAATCACAAAATATTTCTTCTTTTGTGTCTGGCTTATTTCACTTAGTATAATGTTAAGCGTTACAGCATATATCAGAATTTCACTTCTTTAAAAAAAAATTCTCCCGCAGTTTTATTAAAATATAATTGACAGAGAACATTTTATAAATTTAAGGTATCTAACATAATGATTTGGTATATGTATCTATTGTGAAATGATTACTACGATAAGTTTAGTTAACATTTGTCTCCTCATACAATGTTACTTTTTCTCGTGATGAGAACTTTTTAAGATTTACCCTCTTAGCAGCTTTTAAATATGGAATATAGTGTTGTTGACTGTAGTCATCATGTTCTATGTTATATCCCCAGAACTTAATTTATCTTATGACTGGAAGCTTGTACCTTTGACTATCAGTAAAAAAGAATTTTATTTCTTTTTATGGCTGAATAATATTCTGTTGTTTATGTATATACCGTAATTTGTTTATCCACTCATTTGTTGATGAATACTTGGGTTGCTTTCTTTTGTTGGTTATTGTGAATATTGTATACAATTCTGTGAACATTGGTATACAAATATCTTGAGTCACTGATTTCAATTCCTTTTGAGTAGTTACCCAGAATTGCTGGATCAAGTGGTAATTCTATGTTTAATATTTTGAGGAACTCTGTATTGTTTCCTCAGTGGCTGTACCATTTTACATTCTCAATGTACAAGTGTTCTAATTCATCCAAATCCTTTCCAACACTTGTTAGTTTCTGTCTTTTTAAACTTTTAACAGTATTTTTAATTGTGGCAAGGCACAACAAAAAATTTACTGTCTTAACCATCTTATGTATACTTTTAGGTCATGGTAAGTACATTCATGTGGTTGTGCAGTCAGTCTCCAGAACTCTTTTCATCCTGTGAAACTTAAAGTCTGTACTCATTGAACAACTCACTAATCCCCCCCCCCTCCTCCAGTCCCTCACATCCACTTGTTGTTTTTATGAACTTGACTACTCTAGATACCTTATAAATGGCATCATATGGTATTTGTCTTTTTGAGACTGGCTTCTTTCTTAATGTTCCTCAAGGTTAATGTGTTTAATAGTATGTATCAGAATTTCCTTCCTTTCTAAGGTTGACTTTTACTCCATTGTATGTATAGACCACAGTTGGTTTATCCATTCATCCATCGATGGACACTTGGGTTGCTTCTACCTTTTGGCTGTGGTGAATTATGCTGTTAGGAACCTGGATGTGCAGCTGTCTCTTCCAGACCCTGCTTTCAGGTTTTTTGGGTATATACCCAGAAGTGGAATTGCAGGGTCATATAGTAATTCAATTTTAATTTTTTGAGGAACTGCCATACTGTTTTCCATAGAAGCTGCACCATTTTACATACTCTCCAACAGTGCACAAAGGTTCCAATTTTTCCATCTCCTTGCCAGCACATATTTTCTGTGGGTGTGGGCTTTTTAATAATATCCATACTAATGGATATGAGATGATATCATTGTTTTGATTTGCAGTTCCCTAGTGATCAGTGATGTTGAACATCTTTTCATATGCTTTGGTCTTTTGTACATCTTGTTTGGAGTAATGTCTATTCAAATCCTTTGCTTATTTTAAAATCAGTTTTTTGTTTTTTTTTTTTTTACTGTTGAACTGTAGGAGTTTTTATATAGTATAGATATTAATCTCTTAATAGATATATAACTTGCAGATGTTTTCTTCCGTTCCCTAGGTTGCATTTTTTTTTTTTGAGGAACAATTTCTCTATTTTATTATTTTTTTTTCTCTAGGTTACCTTTTAACTGTTGATTGTGTGCTTTGATGCACAGATTTGTTTTCTGTTTATTTGGTAATAGCTATCCCTAATGGGCATGTGGTGGTATCTTACCGTGGTTTTGATTTGGAATTGCCTAATACCTAATGATGTTGAGCATCTTTTCATGTGCTTATTGGTCATTTGTATATCGTCTTTGGGAAAGCTTAAGAATTTAACAAGTGTTTTTGTACTATAGCTTCATTACTACTTCCATTTATTTTTCTGTTCTTATTTGTGTTATGCATTAGTGTTAAATTAAAAAAAAATTTTTTTACATTGTTCTCTTCATTCTTCTGTGGCCCTCTTTTTTTTTTTGTGGCCACACCACACGTCATGTAGGATCTTAGTTCTCCGACCAGGGATAGAACCCATGTCTCCTGCATTGGAAGCGCAAGTCTTAACCACTGCACTGCCAGGGAAGTCCCCTGAATTATTTTTGAAACAATGTTTGATAAAATTCTGGGTAAGGTGTATGCTTGGTTGGTGAAGAATTTCTCTGTTGTATTAAATCTTGACCTTGCCATTATTCAGATATGAGATACTGGGCAGATCAGTTTACCTTCTCTGGGTCCATAGCAGGTAGTAGTGTTACATGTGTTGGTTGTAAACCAGTCTTCAAGCGGGGTAGCATCAGCTGAATAGGAATGTGAGAGCAGGAATTGTGAAGAGCAAGAGCTAAATAGACTTTGAGGAGAGCTGTGTGGAAAACGGAAAAAGAGCAGGGGGAAATGGAAGCAGTATCAGTTCATTTTAGGGAGCAAAGTAAGTGGGATATCACACTCTGTGGAGGTTCTGTGAATGAGGACTAGAGAGATCTACGTAGAAAAAAAGTAGAAATATATAGAACTTGGGGCCAGCTTTGCCTGAGTAGGTGAGGGAAATAAATATGGAGTAGAGTGGGGCTCAAATTAGTCAATCCTTTGGCTCTGGAGAAACCTGAAAGAGAAGGATAGTGGTCTGGGAGTGAAAAGTAAGATGCCTAATCCAGAGTAAGATGCCTAATCCAGAGTGAGTATAGCAATTTAAAAGTCTGACTGCTGGGAGTATTTTTGGAAGAAGTTTTGCAATGCAGCCAGGCCAATTTGAGTAATCTAACAAAATTTTTAATTTGCTATAATTGTATTTAATTTATTTCTGAAATTCCCTCACAGTTATCCATTTGAATCAACTTGGAACAAATTGTACTTAGTGGTATTTAGGACGAAAGAGTATCTAGGACTACATATAGTGGGAAAACTCCCTTTACTCTTGGGTGGTGAAAAATTAATCTGAGATTTCACCATAGGTGAGGCAGGGAGTATACCACAGGTGTTCTGGAGTGCAGCTGGTTTCTCACTCAGCCTATTTACTACTTTACTATGTGAAACAACACCAACTAATACAATCTAATGCAAATGTTTTTAAAATATTGCTTCTGATACATACTGATAAAGTTATGCCATATTGGGATGTATATACATTAAAAAAATACTTGATATGTAGAGATGATGAAATCTGAAAACATATGGCTTTACTGAGTCATAGATCTGGCTCTCTTACCAGTTTTGATTTTATTTGTACCACGGTGACACTGGGCAAGTGACCCAACTTTCTCTTCACCAGAGCTGCGATATCTATAAAATAAAGGAGTTGAACAACATCTTTAGTCAGCATTATATCTGATTCTGTGATCCTTTTTTGGGGGGGATTGGTTATTAGTTTTCCTGAGCTATCTTAGAATCAAGTATAATACATTATATATAACCTCATTCACTGGAGAGAATAGTTCTGAACAACCAGCTTACGTTCCAAACCTTTTATCAGTGGTAGATTTGTATTTTGTTTTATATGGTGAGGTCAAATCTCATAGATTCTCAAAAGTTGTTCCAATTTGTGTCCTAATTTTTAAATGAAGGTAAAGTATAAAACTTTGTGACTGTTTCTCCTTATTTAGAAGTAATTCCCTCTACTTTATTCTGAGCCTATTTGGATTATGTCACAGAATCCTTAGATAACTGATTTCTGTTAGTTGCCTTCCGAATGGCATATGAATAAAGGCTTATACATGACTTATTCCACACAGTAACATAATTTTGGGGCCTGGAGATAGTCAGATAGAGCTAGAAATACTACCAACAGATGGGAAATATTTTTTTTTTCTAAAACGTTATTAAACTACATGACGGGAAAAGTGTTTGAATCTGAGTACTTCAAAGGGACAAATGATTTTTTTTTGCTAGGTAACTCAGTTCATAGATACTGAAAGAGCAGAAGAGAATCAGGGATGGGTACTGATCTGGTGACTTTTGGGCTCTGGATTTTGGCATGCACACAAGGCACCCTGTTTTGAGTATTTCTTAGCAGCTGCATGTTCCAGTCATGGAGTCCTGTTTGGGCTCATTTTGCTTAGTTTTAAGGAATTGAGGACTTTCTAATCCCCTGCAAAGCGTCAACCCTTTGGACACTACACTTATTTGTTCCTTTTCTGTAATCTTGTAAACCTATTCTCCCCCCTCCCCCCCCATAAAAAACCTTAATGCCAGTTATTTTTTTTAAAAAAAAATCTCCCTTACTGCTGGCTTTCTCAGTTTCTACAGAAAATGAATAGTCAGGTACATTTGGCTCTTGGTGACTTGGTATTGTCCTGGAAATAACATTTTTTGACACTATCTTTTAATTTGATGTGTTTGCCCTTGCTGTAGAAGCAGGTAAGTGACAGAAAAAAAATTGGACTTCGTGGTTCAGCTTTAACTGTGAGTTAAATTGTGCAGTGTTCCATGTCTTATATTCTCAAAGTAGGTAATCAACTATGATAGAAATACACATATATCTACTTTAACATTAGTTTACATTGGCATTTCCTCAGTTATTTTAGAAGAATTTTGGAGCAGAGGTCGGCATACTGTTTCTGTAAAGAGCCAGGGAGTAAATACTTTAGGTAGCTACTCAAGGCTGCTTGTTGTAGTAGGAAGGCAGCCATAGACAATATGTAAATGAGTTGGCATGGCCTGTGTTCCAGTACAATTTTATTTATGATAGACACTGAGATTTGAAGTTCATGTAATTTTTAATATTTTCCCCCACCCCCATTTAAAAATGTAAAAACTATTCTTAGCTTGTGGATTGTACTAAAGCAGGTTGGATTTGGCCCATTAGCCATAGCTTGCCAACTCCTGCTTTAGAAGAATGATGATAAATTTGTTTCAGTCACTGTCCTGTACTATTTAAGTAATTAATTGTAGAATTTGTATAATATAAAAGAGCAAAGTCTAAGCTTTCAAATCTGAGAAACCAGATATCAGCAGATTACCTAACAATCTAATCTTTCAGTTTTCTTATGTGTAAAATAGGAATAATACAAGTATTGTAAATCATAGTCCTTTATAATAAACACAACTCACCCTGGCTATTGTAAGCGGAACAGGGAATTATTAAAGAATATTGGGTAGCTCACAGAATAAGGAATTATTAAAGAATATTGGGGAGTGCTAGAGATATGGACTTTAGTCCAAGCCTCTGGGAACATTTCCCAAAACCATAGTGCAGGACTAGGTTTGAGAAAGCTACTGTTGCTGACCACTAACTGCCAGGTACTTAACTTGATTGCAGATGGTACTACTGTTGGCTGTGGTACTTTTTCAGTGACAGGAACTCTATATTGTAACCACTGGAAAATGGCTGCCACCACCATCAAAAGTCAAATGTATCTGTTGCCTTGGGCTTGAGCAAAAATGGAAGTTCTCCTCGTTGCTTACTTCCAAATCAAAGTCTCTTGGAGATTTATGTAATACAGAATAATGTGCTATGTCCTTAGCTGTAAAGGAGGCTGGAAATTTTAACTTCTATTTTCTACATTAGAGATTATATGAGCAAATTAGAAATTACATTGATATATTAGGCAGTAGGTCATAAAATTTGTAGAAATACCCACAAATTAAAGTGTGTTGAAATTTTTAGTAGTGATGAATATGATGGATGTCCACACTAGTAGATACATAACTGTCCCTATTAGTATGTATACCTCCTTTTTGTATTTAGACATCAAACAACTATAATAAGCTCTCACCTAAAAACTATAATTTATGAAAGGTTTGTGTTCTAAGTTGGTATGTGAATTGGTTTTCTAGAACCTAAAACGGATTCTCCCTTCAAAATAAGAAGGTTATAAATAATGGACTTGTTTCCAGGGTAGTCAGCATAAGGTTGTTTACAAAAGCCAAGTGTCTATTTCACAGAGATAAGTTCCTTCATGATGGAAAGATCCTGAGTGTTATCAGCTTGCTACCAGGTGGCTCTTTGTCCACAGTGAAATATGGTACTGTTTAGTGTGGAGGTGAGAGGGACTCAGTTGCTGCTCATGGTAGATTGTATTATTCTAAACAATTTGATTCCCTTCTTTACTGGGCTTCTCTCTGCGGGGTCCCTACCTATGGGAGGAGTACTTCCTTCTTTCCATTGACATCAAGCTTGGCCATGGGACTTGACCAAAGTCAATGGAAGATGAGACGTGATATAGGTCATGTCTAAGAAGAAGCTCTGGAAGCCATTGCATGAATTTATTTTGCTCATTTTCCTCTGCCACAAGAAAAACAGGTGCCAGATAAAGGCTTTTTCTTTTGCCAGGATTCCAGAATGAAGAAGATACCTGTAACCAACCCAAAGTCAACATAACAAAAATGAGAAATATATTTTTGTTCTAGTAAAACAGTAGTGCTCAAAGTGCTATATGTTGAGCCCAAGACCCTTTAAGGGTTACAACTATTCTAATAATAATACTGAGTTCCTTTTTCATTGTGTTGACAATTGCACTATGGTTCATAAGCTATGGTGGGGAAAACTGCTGGTGCCTTAGGAAAAATCAGTGCAGTTGCTTCAAACGGTGCTCTTTGTCACCATATATTTATAGTAAACAAAAAATATTATACCTGAGAATGTACTTGATGAAGCAATGAAACTTACTAATTTTAAAAAATCTTGATCTTGAGTACGCATCTTTTTACAGGTCTTTTTACATGAAGCAGGAAGTGTTGATGAAGCACTTCTGCATGCTGAAATATGGTGGTTGTCACACGGAAGAGCACTTGTGATTATTTGAGTTATGAGCTGAACTAGCCTCTTTATGGAATATAATTTTCACTTGAAACAGTGATTCACTAGGGTTATTTTGACATGAGCATTTGACAGACATTTTGTCAGCTGAAGTGAGCCTTTACTTCAAGGAAAGCAACTGGCAGTATTTGTTGCCAGTGATAAAATCTGAGGTTTCAAGTGTAAATTAAAATTTTAGAAAATTATCAGGCAGTGTGTGCTTGACAGCTTCCCAGTACTTAGGCTTTTTCTGCTGAGCTTGGTAGTGATAGTAGTGAATGCAATTTTTTTTTTTAATTTGATGTTGTATAATGAAATGCCAACATTTGGGAGCTATACCAAACTCAGTGGACCAGTATTTATGATTGACTGATGAATGATGTTGCAAAATTATACATGGACAAAAGATTGATTCATGTTGCCAGACTGATGGATTTTAATGCAACAGTACAAAAGTTAATTGATAAGATTCTGTATTTCAGTGAACCTTTTAAAAATATATTTTTTAATTGACATATCGTTGATTTATAATGTTGTGTTAGTTTCTTCAGTGAACCTTTAAGACACTGTTGCTTGTTGAGTTTTGATATAGAATCAAAGAATAATATTCATAGATATTCAAACAAGCCATCAAATATTCCTCCCTTTTCCAACTACACATCTGTGAATTTGTATTTTTTTTTTCATGTATTTCAACCAAAACAACATATTGCAGCTGACTGGATGCAGAGGCAGATATGGTAATCTGATGTCTTCTGTTAAGGCAGACCTTAAAGAGATTTTTAAAAATACAACACTTCTTAAAACTTTATTGTTTTGTTTTTTTTGAAAATGTAGCTTATTTTAAAATAAAAATTTTATTTGTGTTTACATGTAGTTGGTTTATTATTTTAAAATTAATAAATACACATTTTAAATATTGTTTAATTTCTAATGTAGTAAATATTGTTAAAGCTCATGTAAACAGAAGTTCGAGAGCCTCGTTGTTTTTTTTTTAAATTAATTTTTATTGGAGTATGGTTGCTTTACAATGTTGTTAGTCTCCACTGTACGACAAAATGAATCAGGCATACACATACAGTCCCTGTGCTATACAGTATGTTCCCATCAGTTGTCTATTTTATACATAGTTATCAATAATGTATATGTGTCAATCCCAGTCTCCCAGTTCCTCCCACTCTACCCCTTTCCCCCTTGGTATCCATACATTTATTCTCTACGTCTATGCCTCCATTTCTGCTTTGCATATAAGATTACCTATACCATTTTTCTAGATTCCACATATATGCATTATTATATGATATTTGCTTTAGTCTTTCTGACTTATTTCACTCTGTATGACAGATAGCCTCAATTTTTAAGAGTATAAAGAGGTTATCAGCCCCAAATATTTAAGAACCACTATTGTGAACTATTAAGGGTTTTAGGATTGTTTGTTACTATATCATAACCTAGTGAAAGGTGGTACATTGGCAGGGTAGCTAAGTCAACCTTTTTGTGAAGTGCAAGTTGGTACAATTTCTTGAGCCTCTTTTGTGATGGTGGCTGTTTTTTGTGAGGCCATTGATTAGGCATTGAAGTTGCTGGTGAAAGTTGTTGACTGACTTCCAAGGAATGGATTATCTTGCCTCATGATTCCACATGTTTATGGAAGTCTCCGCCACAGCTAGGACTTTTGGCGAGCCTTTGCATAGGACAGAAATATTTTCACACTTCGTTAATTCTAACAGGTCCATCTATGTATATCTTCCTTAAATTATTGTCCATACCTGTGTCTTTTGAGGGCCTGAGCTTGGTAGTGATAGTAGTGAATGCAATTCACTACTAGCAACATGATTGCACCCCCCCCTTTTTTTTTTTTTTTGCGGTACGCGGGCCTCTCACTGTTGTGGCCTCTCCCGTTGCGGAACACAGGCTCCGGACGTGCAGGCTGAGCAGCCATGGCTCACGGACCCAGCCGCTCCGCGGCATGTGGGATCTTCCTGGACCGGGGCACGAACCCGTCCCCTGCCTTGGCAGGCGGACTCTCAACCACTGCGCCACCAGGGAAGCCCAGTTGCTCCCCTTTTAAGAATGGATATGAACCTCACTCTGTTTCCCTTTATTGACAGTGTGGATCATGAGATGTACTGCCCAGTGGGAGGATTTCTCTTTCTAACTTTCCTTAACAGTTACTCCAGATGGAGCAGTAGGATAGACAGAATCAATTTCTGGGTGATACCAGCATGTCGTGCAGAGTCATGTAATCCAGGGTCATATATTTTCTTTCTCAGCTAGCTAGTCTTGGAGGATCCTCCATGTCGTGATAGGCCTTGTGTGAGGAGGAAGTTGCAGTGCATCAGGAATGGACACACCGAAAATGTGAGCTATCTGCTCGTGCTTCACAACCCAGCCTGAATCCTGTTCTGCATGTGTCATAACCGCTTGATGATGGAGTGTTTCTGTCACATCAGCTTTGACTTGGTAGATCAGATGATGACAGTTCCCGACGGGCAACTCAGGTTTTATAGTTACCTGTGGCCATGTGTTCATTCTCTACCAGTACAAAAGGTACAAGAATTATTTTCAAAAGAGCGTCTTAGTTTGATAAAGAAAGTATGACTTTGCCCTAAGAACTCTTAGGGGGTCTTTACTGTGATTTTCCTAGAGGCATTTGCCAATAGTTCCTTATGGCATTGATACGCTGACCCTTGGAACACCATTGCAGTCAGAGGGTCATTATGGTCAAGTGACAGAGCTACTTGAACTGCAACCTGGATTGGCTAGGACATTTTCTCTTCCTCTGGGATAAACTTAAAACTGCTGGATTTCAGGTCATTCAGTAAATAGAGCAGCACACACAAATTCGTATATGTTGTTTTCAGTATCCAAAGCGGGCCCAGCAAGCTTTCTGCTTCTTTCTTTGTTATAGGAGGTACAAGGTAATGACCTGCTTTTTATTTTGAGGGAATATCCAGAGTTGCCACTCTCCACTGGCTCCTAGAACTTCAGAGTGGTGGCCGGACACTGTATTTTCTTGGGACTTATTTTCTGCCTTCTGGCATACCTGTCTTTTTAAGGCATGTAGAGTATTGCTGTTTCTTCCTCACAAGGTCCTTTTGGCTTCAGTTTATCAGTGTAGTGGACCAGTGTGATGCCGAATGGTGTCATTAGATAACTAAGGTCATATGAAAGTAGAAACTTGACTTAACCTGAGGCAATATAGTGAATATGTACTGCTGTCCAAGCGAAGTGAAAGCAAATTGTAGAGACAGAGACACCATTTGCTAGAACTCTAGCTTTATACCAGGTACTGCACTAAAGAGATCAAATTTGGATTACCAACTTTGCTTGTAGTCATTAAGTTTAAAATACTGTTCTTCTCTAAGGACATTTGTGTGTTCTGCATTAGACAAACAGTTGTACTAAGTGAATATCTGCTAGGGATTCCAACCCTTGTTGCTTTTGATTCTTGGATAATTCCCCCAGGAATGCAGTTTTTGATTGGCGGGAGAGCTCCAGGGGTCGCTCTGTGATTTTTCCTGATATGATACTACCCCACTACTCCACCTGTCCTGGCATAAGTGTGGGCTTTTGTAAGTTGGTAGCTGAGACCACCCTTTTCAGCTGTATGTTCAATACCTGGAGAAATAAGCCTAAGATGGGAGGATTGATCCACTCTCTGATAAATGGACTTGGGCCAAAACTTCATGTATTATTTGGCTACTGTAATCTTTCATTCTGACACGTATGTCACGATGGTGCTATCTGGGTACTCAGGATTAGTTTAAGAGTTAGATTTTATAGTCCCGTAAAGGTTGGGGTATTTCTCTTTCCCAAGTGTATGGCTACTCTGATAAGTGGCTGTTGATCGTTTGTGGAAAGCCAAGAGAAAAATCACAGTGCTAGTGATGCAGTCACAGAGCCTGTTTTGAAGGGTACTTTGCCTTACCCTTATTTGAGAGGCTCTGGGACTGGGAACTTGGAGTGGCTGTGGCTTATGCTCCCTTGGTCAAGCCTAGCTGTATGCTGTATCTAGAGTTGTTTGTATAGATTAGGGATCAGCAAACCTTTTCTGTAGGGGGCCACGTACTAAGTATCTTAGGCTTTGTATGCTGGACAGCCTGTGACAAAACTACCTAACACAGCTATTGTAGTGCTAAAGTAGCCATAGATAATACATAAGTAAATGGATGTGTCTATGTTCCCAGAAAACTTTACTTACAAAAGCATTGTGGGTCAAATTTGGACTGTAGCTTTTAGTTTCTGTACCTCTGGTACAAATGATATAGGATTATGGTGGGATTTCCTAATATCATGATCTTAGGGACTTTGCAAGATTCTTGCAGATAAATCAGCTTGATAACCACTACGTTTCTGTTTCTTTAACGTTGCTTGATGTTATAATTAGGCAGTTAACAAAATCAGACTATGCATTTTGGTCTTGCAAGATCTAGGAGCAGGGGTTGGCAGACTATGGTCTGCAGGTCGAATGTGGCCTACACTTGTTTTTGTATGACCCACAGCTAAAAATGTTTTTCACATTTTAAAGTAATTGGGAAAAAAATCAAAAGAGTGATACTATTTCATGACAAGTGAAAATTATATGAAATTCAAAATTTCATATATAAGGATTTATTGGAACACAGCCACATTAATTTATGTATAGTTTCTGGCTGCTCTCACTTCACAACAGCAGTTTGGTAGTTGTGACAGAGACCTTCCATGACCTTAAAAAAATGACTCTTTGGCCCTTTACTGAAAACGTTTGCTGATTGCTGCTCTAGAGTTTGGAGAAGAATTCTTTTATGTTGTACTTAGTAACTGCCTTGTTTTTTGTCAGTGCTTTGAGTCAAGAATTTACACTGTGAATGTCACTTTCTTTTTTTTTTTGAACTCTCCAACGCTATTAGAAGCAATAGTCCTACTTTGTTTTCCTTGTATGTCTGCGTCATTCCCTTCATAGTTTTGTACTACTGCTTTCACTTAGTCCCCAAAGCCTTCTTCATTACAGACGACCACAGTTGATAATTTAATTTTGTCATAGCCTGAATGAACTATCAGAGACAGTCTTATATAGTTGTGTGTGCACTGCATTCAGACCCAACCAGATTAGATAACATTCTCAGATTCCCATTACCTTGAAGGTTTGCTCATATACCTACCTCACAGAGTGATTGTAGGAATTTAATGCTATAAATAATATTAGGCAATATTTTATTGAATTTTTACCATGTGCAAGGTTATCCATGAGTAGTAAAGTGCTTAATTAACTGTGTGCTATGTAAGCATTCAATAAAGGTTGGCTGATACATATATTTTTAAAATATTTATTTATTTTTGCTGTGCCGGGCCTTAGTTGCGGCACATGGGATCTTCGTTGCTGCATGCGAGCTCTTAGTTTTGGCATGCATGCGCATGCGGGATCTAGTTCCCCGACCAGGGATTGAACCCGGGTTCCCTGCATTGGGAGCGCAGAGTCTTACGGACCACCAGGGAAGTCCCGAGCTGATATTTATTTTTAATTCAAAATAAATTACCCCCCCTCCATACTTCATGTATTATAAGAAACTTCATTAACCATTAAAATATTTTTAAAAATCACGTTAAGTTTAAGTTGAAGTGATTGACATAACTTAATTTTTTGGCTTATAATATTGCTCCTTAAAAAAAAAAACTTGTAGATAAATACAGTCAGTTCTCATTATTCACAGTAGTTAAGTTTATAAAGTTGTTGTGAACACTGAATTAGCAAATATTGAACTGTTGCTTCCTAAGGGAAATACAGAGTTAGGTTCCTGTGAGCCTCTGGTCACAACAGTTTTGTCAGTGGATCAATAATAACTTTGTTTTGTGTGTTTGTTTAAAAGACACCTTATTGAATATATATTGTTGATTCATTAGCATTCACTCATGGGCAGCAGCCCTCTAACTCCTGCATGAATGAAGCCCGTCTACCACATGATTTCTCCATAAGGCACATCAGGCTGCCTTGTGCTTAGGAACACTAGACAGCTTTTCAGCACTATGCTGGGGATATTTTAAATAGCAAAATCACCAACAAAAAGCACCAAAATATAAAAACGTGGCACTAAATGGACCACACAGAGGACATTTGTTTACTGAATGAGAGCTGAAACAATAAGGCAGAGTGCTGGGCACGTGCACTATAGGCAACTCAAATTTTTTGCTCTTCTGTACATGTCTGAAGCTTGCAGAAGTGTCACAAGTATTAATTTGGGGGTTGTATATAACTTTTAGCAAGTAGGCAGATCTCACAAATATGAAATCAGTGAATAATGAGGATTGACTGTATCTCCCCAGATGCTACAATTTATCTTTTTTTTTTTTTTCCTGGTATGTGGGCCTCTCACTGCTGCGGCCTCTCGCGTTGCGGAGCACAGGCTCCAGACGCGCAGGCCATGGCTCAAGGGCCCAGCCGCTCCGCGGCATGTGGGATCTTCCCGGACCGGGGCACGAACCCGTGTCCCCTGCATTGGCAGGTGGACTCCCAACCACTGCGCCACCAGGGAAGCCCTATAATTTATCTTTTATTTGTTTTAATTTTGGGTTTTTATCATTTGCTTTCGAACCTGATTTATTTATTTATCTATTTAAAATTTATTTATTTTTTGCTGTGTTGGGTCTTCCTTTCTGTGCGAGGGCTTTCTCTAGTTGCGGCAAGCGGGGGCCACTCTTCATCACGGTGCGCGGGCCTCTCACTGTTGCGGCCTCTCTTGTTGCAGAGTACAGGCTCCAGACGCGCAGGCTCAGTTGTTGTGGCTCACGGGCCTAGTTGCTCCATGGCATGTGGGATCTTCCCAAACCAGGGCTCGAACCCGTGTCCCCTGCGTTGTCAGGCAGATTCTCAACCACTGTGCCACCAGGGAAGCCCATGAACCTTATTTATTTTTTAATTGTGGTAAAATACACATAACGTAATAGTTTGATTGCACTTGAAGGTACTTAACTAATCTCCAGCACGCTTTTCATTTTTATACCCAGTAAACAACAGCTCTCTATTTCCCCTTCTCTCTAGCCTCTGGCAACCACCCTTCTACTTTCTGTTTCTATGTGTTTGATTACACTAGATACCTCTCCTAAGTGGCACTATATGATATTTGTCTTTTTGTGACTGGCTTCTTTCACTTAGCATACTGTCTTCGAGGTTCATCCATGTTGTAGTATGTGTCAGAATTTTCTTCCTTTTTAAGGCTGAATAATATTCCATTGTATGTATGTAGAACACATTTTGATTATCCATTCATTCGTCAGCACTCACTTTGATTGCTTCCATCTTTTGGCTGTTGTGAATAATGCTGCTATGAACATGGGTGTGCATATATCTCTTTAAGACCCTGCTTTTTAAAACGAGTTTATCTTTGATATGTCATGCATACGTATGAAAATGAGTGAACCAACTAAACAGAACAGATGTATATTATAAAGTGACAGGTGAAAGTTCTCAGTTTGACCTCATTCTATTCACTAGAGACAGCTGAAGAGTTTGGTGTGTATTCTTTCAAATGTGTTTTTGTGCACAGTTAAGGACTATTTTATATATATATATATATATATATAAAATATATATATTTGGGATGACAATGCATGATAACCTAATATTTTTAGAGTAAAAATTGCAGTTTGGAACTACTTAGTTCTGTGCCTCCTTTTTTCTTATGATTTTAGAAATCGAAAGAGTTGCTAATTGTTTAACTGTTTCTTACTATGTAATATTTATGAGGAGGAAGATACAATACTGTCTTATTAAACGTTTGCTGTTAAAGGAGAATCTCCCACTGTCAGTGATAGGCGCATCCTCTTTTATTTTCTTATTCATTTGTTATTTCTAGATCATACTCACCTGCCACTGTTTCTTCCATCTCATGTTGTGTTTTATTGGATTCCTTTTTTGCTTTGGTGCTGTATCTTTTGATTTTTTTCATAAGTTAAATTTAAGTTCTTGAATGTCTGAAAATGTCTTTATTTTGACTCTTGATGGAGAATCTGACTTGTGAGAGCAGTGCTCTCCAACTTTTTTCATACCATAATATGTATGTAGAAAATGATAATATTTGTATGGTGAGTGAAATTGTTTGCAGCAGAGGCCTCTGGCTGTGCAGGTTACCTGGTAACCCATTTATTTGTAACACACATGTTGGTAAAGGTCTATAGGAATCTGGTTTCAAAATATCTTTCCCTTAGAATTTGGAGGATACTGCTCTGTTATCTTATAGCATCCTGTATTTTTGATGAGAAGATGAATGTTAGAGTGATTCTAGTTTCTGGACGCTTTCTTAGCATTCTGAAATTTTTCCAGCATGATCCTGGATATGGGTCTTTTTTTCTTTTTCTTTCTTTTTTTTTTTTTTTTACACTTATTTTTGTTGCGTTGTATGTCTTTCCAGTTTGATGACCAAATCTTGCTTTAGCTCTTGGAAAGTTTAATATGTCCCCCTTTTTGGATTAATTTCCCTCCACTTTTAGATGTCTTATGTAAGTGGATGTTGGGCCCCTTAGATCTCTTTTTTTAAAAATAAATTTATTTATTTATTGGCTGCGTTGGGTCTTTGTTGCTGCGTGTGGGCTTTCTCTAGTTGCAGTGAGCAAGGGCTACTCTTCATTGTGATGCGCGGGCTTCTCATTGTGGTGGCTTCTCTTGTTGCAGAGCATGGAGGGCTCTAGGCACACGGGCTTCAGTAGTTGTGGCATGCGGGCTCAGGAGTTGTGGCTCGCGGGCTTTAGAGCGCAGGCTCAGTAGTTGTGGCTCATGGGCTTAGTTGCTCCGAGGCACGTGGGATCTTCCTGGACCAGGGCTCGAACCCATATTCCCTGCATTAGCAGGCAGATTCTTAACCACTGCACCACCAGGAAGTCCCACCGGGCCCCTTACATCTTAATTCACATTTTCTTTTTTCTTACAGTTTGCATCTTTGTGTGTGTGTGTGTCTGTCTGTCTGTCTGTGTGTGTCTGTATCTGTGTTTTCATTTACCTTGAAAATAAGGTAAATTTCCCTTCCCTTTAAGGGAAAATCACTTCAACCTTATAGTATAGGTAAATAATTTGGTGTTTAGTCATGCCTGTCCGTGTGTACCCTGACTCCCGCATTTTTGTTCTCTCTGTTCATCTTGTTCCTCTTTTATGCTGTTAGGTTTCCCCAAGTGTTTGATGGATCATGGTTAATATTGGCAATTGAATTGTGTCTGCCTCAGTGTGTAGTTCTTTCTCTGCCAGGCCTCTGTCTTGAATGGTAGTTTTGGTATGATGGATTCTTAGGTATGGACCAGCAGACAAGACCTCCTAGGGAGGGTGGTGGGTGAGGAGTGGGTGAGGCAGCACCCTTCTCACCTGGATAACTGTGGTGTCCTTAAGTACTGTAGGGGGTAGTACTTGGATAGATGTCACTCAAATGGTATTGAGATTGCTCCCTCTCTCCCTCTTCTTTTCCTTGCTTTTTCCCTTCCTCCCTCTTTATTTCTCTCTTTGTGTTTGATGTTCCCACCATCTTGCTGCTCTCCTTTTCTCTCAGGTCTCGCTGCGTTCACAGGAAGCCTAATCTAGGCAGAAATTCCTGCTTTATAGAGATCAGCTCCCTGGCTTTATCTTAAAGGCAGAAGCTGCCACCACCTGTATCTCTGTTCATAAAGTGAAGGGGGGGAAGGGGGATTGTGTGTCTAGAGTAAGGTAATGCAGCACCCTGCTGAAGTACCCTAATTGTTTCCTCCTCTTTGTCGTGATTAATTTGATTATAACTTGAACTTCTCTATTCTCTAGCATGTCCTTGGAAAGACTTTGGTGTCTTACATGTGGTTTCATCCTTTTTTCCTCTTTTAATCCACTCTTTCTACTTTCTGTCCCCCCAGAATTCTTTAAAATTTGTGATTATCGAGTGACGTCTTTTCTTGTTCTACAACAGTGCTATCATTTCATTTTAATTTGTATCTTTTTCCTGCCATTTCAATGGGACCTTGGGATGGAGGAAAGAGAGATGGATACGTTTATTCAGTCCACTGCCTTGTACTGTAATTGACTAATTTATGACTGATTTTTAAAAGGTAGATAAGTTCTTAAACACATCTCTCTCTTAATGTGCATGACCTTTGTGCCTTAGAAGATTTACTAAATCATCTTTTTCCCCCAGTAATAAAGGACATTTTAATTTTCAGTCTAAGTCATAATGTTCATTGCTGTTCTTTGGGCATATGGCCTCTTGTAGAAGAAAACATGCATAACCACAGTGACATTGCTGGCCATCACCTTCTGAATGTTTGTGTGTGTGTGTGTGTGTGTGTGTGTGTGTAAGGTTATAAATGTGAGTGAAGTCATCATCTTTTTTAAAGAAACAATATAAATTGGAGAATATCCAGTTACTCATGAAAATGGTCAGAAAACTGATAAAATTATGTTGTTACCTCTAGTGAAGCATAGCAAAGCAGGGAAACATTTTTGAAAATGATTTAGTAAAAGTCTACAGGAAGAGAGTAAAAGAATAACTAAAACATTTTTGTTCTTTGCCATCTTGTATGGATGTGCAGTGTAGTTTAGCGTACACTTTGCGGGAGGGGAAAAATATGGTACTTGTGTCCCAAATACTACCTTTTCACTTAACACCGTGTAACCCTCCCCCACCCTCCCCTTTTTTTGGTAGTGTCTAGGATATTGGGTGACGGATTTTACTGCCCAAATGTTTTTAAACATCAGGCTTTTGATGAAAAATTGAGAAGATGTGTCAGTGCATACAACTGTAATAAAGACAATGCTCATGTCCATGGCTTTCAGAATTTTTTGGTCCGTGGTCCACAGTAAGACATACATTTACATTGCTGCCTTGTATGTGTGTGTAACATTGGAATTAGAGTTTCATTAAACACTATTTACCCTTGATGTGATGTACTCATATTGTCTATTTCATTAACAAAAAGAGTATGACCCATTAACTTTATTTCATGATCTACTAATGGTTGTGACCTGCAGTTTGATAAACCCCTGATTTAGATCCTGGTCTGTAGGAATAGTGAGAAAATGGAGGGATTTGGATTCAGGTAAAGCTAGGGGGTTCTAGCTTAATGGTTTTGGGTAATTTCCTTCTTTGAATCCGTCTTTGAAACTGTAAAGGGGAATAATAGTATCTTGTTACGTTGATTGTGAGAATTAGAAATAAATGCAAAGTGCCTAGCAGTGCTAGGAATGATGTAGATAGTTAATAATTGGAAGGTTTATTATTCTTTATTTTTATTGCATGCCATCTATCTTATTAAGTAGGCACTGAGATTCAAACGTTCTTGCTCTTAGGGAGTTAGGTAACATTTTATTGATATAGAGACCTAACCGTCCTACAGAGTGAGAAGGATGTTACTAGGGCTTCCCTGGTGGCGCACTGGTTAAGAATCCGCCTGCCAATGCAGAGGACACGGGTTCGAGCCCTGGTCTGGGAGGATCCCATGTACCGTGGAATAACTAAGCCCGTGCACCACAACTACTGAGCCTGCGCTCTAGAGCCCGCGAACCACAACTACTGAACCCACGTGCCACAACTACTGAAGCCCGCGTGCCTAGAGCCCATGCTCTGCCATAAGAGAAGCCACTGCAGTGAGAAGCCTGTGCACTGCAACAAAGAGTAGCCCCCGCTCGCCACAACTAGAGAAAGCCTGCACGCAGCAATGAGGACCCAATGCAGCCAAAAATAAATGAATAAATAAATAAATAAAAGTTTTTTAAAAAAAAGAGGTATAGTAAACTAAAGGAGGAAGTCAATGTTGGGAAATTACAGGCATTCCTCCCTACCCACCACCCCCACTTTTCCCCCAAGGAACAGGGTCTCTCAAATTAGTTCCAGGTAAATGGGGTTTTTTACTTCAAGGATACATAAGGGAGGTAAGGAAAAACAGTTGTATTAAAGCTGCAAAGCCAGGCGTTTCAGAGACTTGCAGTGCTGTTTTGACCATAATGGATTGTTTTCATTTTCTGACTTCATGGATTATTGGCACATCTTCTAGAATATAATAGTCTTAGGGACTGAATTCTCATGTTTCCCTACAGTAGCAGCAACCCTGGGCCTCCAAGTCCAGTATTCTACCATTATGACTCAGTTTTGTCTCCCACTAGATCAGCTTCTCCTCTACTGTTCTTTATGATTTCTGCTGTGGTGTGACTTTGGACCTTTGTCACACTCTTGGTTTCTTGACTCCTGTTTTTTTTTTTTTTTTTGGTTGTAAGCAACAGAAATAGATTTTAGGTAATTGAAGCAAAAAAGAGGAAAGATATGTGGTAGTTGAATGAAGCAACGAAAAACTGAAGAGCAAGAGATCTAGGTCATAGGAATCAATGAGCTGGCTTGGCAGTAATTAGTGATCTGCAGTTATTTTCTATGTAGTTTTTCTCTCTTCACATTCAGAGATCTAGGAGAGAATCTGATTTACCTAGCCTGAGTGATTTCCATTCTTTGGCCAGGGGAGAAGAAGACACGCTGAATGAAAATCCAACCAAGACTCCGTGTAGTAGAAGCTGTATTGTGTTTTAAAAGCAAAATTGGAGTGTTGTTCTAGAAGGAGACTGGACGTTGGCAGTCAAAAACAACAGATGTCCAATACAGTGTTACTGTGTGTGTGTGTTTGTGGAGGGGTGTATATATATATATATATATATTATTCAGCCTCCAGAGAGAAGATGTGTCCGGTTCTTAATCATTATCCTGTATAGAGTATGTTTACTGGGCATGCTGTGTGGTTTGAAAAAATGAACAGAACTTTGGGAAGGTAGGTGACTCAGCCTTAGGGCATATATTTTGAAGCTGAGAGGAGAGAGAGAATAAGCAAGATAATGTCATCCCTGGGATTGCAGATTCATTTATCTTAAGCTGTCAAATTATATGATCATATTTACCTTTCAGAAAGTTTACTCAGGAGGCCTTGTAAAGGTTGGCGTGAGGGCGAAGGGCTGTGTAAACAGATAGAGGTAGCAAGACCAGTGAGAAAGCTGTCTGGTTAGTTGAAATGCACATTTATAAGGCCCTCTGTGATCTGATTTAATTTTCCACCATTTATCCTTTGCTTACCACTGTCTAGCCATACTTTTGCTCGAATCAAACTTGTTCTTACCTCAGAGCCTGCACACTTTATTGGAATTCTCCCACCTTTGGTTAGCACTTGCTTGGTTTCAGCTTATATTCCCTTCCTCCTCTCCTGGCTATAGTCTCTAATCTCGACACCTCTTATGGCATTTCGCTATCAGATTATTCTGTTTTATTTTTTTCATCACAGTTATTATATTCTGTTACTTTCTTTCTTTCTTTTTTTTTTTTAACCTGTTCGGCTAATAGTGGCAGTTAGTCAAGGTTTGATTGCTAAAGAAGACTCAAGGGACCTGAAATGATGGTGCTAATCTGTGGTTTATTGCTGAAAAAGGATGTAGTACAGCAACTGCATTGGAGTAAGGTTATACATCACAACCACAGCTTGCCTCACAGTAATGGACCTGAAGAGGCTGAGTGTGAACTGCAGGTGTCCTGCCTCTGTAGGATCATACCGGACATGCTTTCTCTCTCAGCTCAGGATCACTGAGGTGTGCATGAAATACCCTGCAACCAGGGAGCCCACAGTGGAGTTTTAGCTGGGACTTCTTATGTCCTGCTGGCAACAAAGGCGTGTCTGTGCTCTGTAACCCCAATGGCAGAGCTCTCTGGAGGTCTCACCAAAACCAGGTGTAAACCATCAGTCTCACTGTTAACAATAAACATTGCTGACCAGCTGGTACAAACAGTCCAAAGCTCATTGGACCCATAGTTTCAAATCAGCACTATTAATCAGTATGTTTTATGCTTTGACCAGGCATGGGTGCCACGTAAGAGACTTATCTGAGGAATATACTCAGGCCGGTTCCAGGCCTGCTGGAATTAACCCTCAGAATGCTTTTTGTTTATATGTTTACTTATCTTTCTCTTCCACTAGAATATAAAGGCCAGTAGAGCAGGAATCTGTGTTGGAAAATGTCAATGATTTCCTTCAAGTGTTTAAGATTTGACAGTGGATTTTCAGAATGACCAAAAGTATCTTTTCCATTTAGTTTTTTTTTTTTTCCCTTAAACTTTTAAATTTGGGACCTTAGTGTTTTGGCAAGGACCAGGCACTTTATGCAGGGTTGAGGTCAGGAAGCAATGAGTGATAAGAAGGAATGGGTATAGAAGTGAGTGTGATTGTCTTCCCCTTCTGTTATTCCTTCATCTTTCCCTAACCACGCCCTTAAGGGTCTTCATGTCTAGGCAAATAAGGTAGTTTCCCTTTTTTGTTTGTTACTATGTGTCTTAGAGAGTTAGATACAAAAAATTTGAACTGTCTCCTATGAAAAGAATTACAGCATATTTACGGGCAGGGGAGGCAATAATAAATAGGTGCCTTTTTTTTTGGAATGCCTTTTATTCACCAGACATTGTACCAAGGTTTGTTGTTGTTTGATTTTTTTTAAAACATTCATTATCTCTAATCTTTATGAGAATACTACAACGTGGGTAGTAATATCCCTATTTTGTAAGGCTCAGAAGTTAAGTACTATGCTCAAGGCTGTTCTTAGTAATTACTTGGCAGAGATAGATTTGGACCTAGATCATTGGGGCTCGAAAACCAGAGTTCTCCTCATTGTATGATGTAGTAGGAAGTAGAAGATAGCAAGAACCTTATAGTGAATGCTTACTACCATAACCTTTCAACATATGCTGGGAATATAGATTTTAAAAAATTCAAAGTTCTGCCCCTTACAGCTTGCTGATTCCATATTAAACATAATTTCTGGGGGGCTCTATCATCTGTTTCTGTTTCCTTTTATAGTTACGTATTTAGAACTGTCTCATCTATCTTATTTGGATTCATGTCAGATATGTTGAGGTTGGACATTCCTGATTTGCTAAGTTCTCTTTATCATATTCTCTGAAACTTAGTTTCCCATTGCTATTGTATCACTGACCTCGCAATAAGCTACAGTAATTTGATTTCCCAGTACATCTAAATCCAAAATACTGTGGCCTTTTCTTTTTAAAACATTTCTAGATAGTCTTTCTCTGAGAAGTGATGAATAATTGTTTTAATCTAGACTCTGATAATCTCTTTGTGGGTTCCTAATTTTGCTTCCCTTTCAGGTAATTATTTTTTAGCTTCATCGTTCTGAACATGTAAACATTTTATACATGGCTCAAAGTTTAAAATTTACAAAAGTATATACATGGAAAGATCTTCCCTCAACCACTTGGTTCTCCTCCCTGGAGCAGCCAGTGTTATTTTCTTATACGTCTTTCCAGAGATGATGTTATATACAAACAAATAATATGCTTTCTCTCAACTTTCTTTCCCCTGAAATATTGTGTATTATACACACTGTTTTGCCTTTTTTTCCCCCTTCCTCTTTTTTGCCTAACAGTATATCCTGGTGATCAGGACCTTATCAGTACCTGAGGCGTTTCTTCATTCTCTTTTTTTGACTGAATAATATTTCAGTATTACCAAGACCCTGTTGATGGACAGTAGGTTGTTTCATTTCTTTTGCTAATTCTGCAGTGAGTAACTTTGTACATAGGTTATTTTGCATATATGCAAGCATATTTTGAATAAATTCTCCACAGTGGGATTTTAGTGTCAAAGGATATGTGCATTTTTTTTTTCCCCCCGGTACGCGGGCCTCTCGCTGTTGCGGCCTCTCCCGTTGCGGAGCACAGGCTCCGGATGCGCAGGCTCAGTGGCCATGGCTCACGGGCCCAGCCACTCCGCGGCACGTGGGATCTTCCCAGACCGGGGCACGAACCCCCGTGTCCCCTGCATCGGCAGGCGGACTCTCAACCACTGCGCCACCAGGGAAGCCCGGATATGTGCATTTTTAAGTTTCACTGCCACATTGTCTTCATGGAGGTTGTAGTAGTGGACACTCCTACCAGCATTGTTTACGTGTAAAGCTACAGAAGTGTTATAGCCCTTTTTATCTTTACCAAACTGGTAACTGAATAGCACTGTCTTGTATTTTTTTTAAAGATATGCTTCTTCTTATAAAATAAATAAAAGGACACAAAATATAGCTTGCTGAATTTCACAAATTGGGCACACTCATGTAATCACTAACCCCAGTCATTGCTCCATCCCAGCCTCTGGAAAGGTAAACATTATCCTGACTTATATTATTAACTCATTATTTTCATACTTCATTTAAATCATACAGTATGTGTACTTATTTATGGTTTGCTCAGCATTGTATCTGAGGTTTAACCAGGTTGTATCAGAAGTTCTTGGTGAACTCTTAATTACATTTCTCTTACAAGAAGAGAATCTTTTCATGTTTCAAGCTTTAAATTTTTACGAGCATCTTTTCATGTTTCAGGCTTTAAAGTTTTTATTTTCTGTAAGCTGTTTATTTCCTGTATCCTGAATGGAGGATCATTTTCTTATGGATGACTTTATATGTAAAGGAAGTTAATTCTTTATCTGGGATATGAGTTGTAACTGTTTCCTTCAGTTAGTCATGCCTTTTGATTTTGCATATGATGGTTTCTACGTGAAGATTTTTAAAAATTATGTAACTGAATTAATTTTTGTTGCCATTAAACTTTTCCCTCCATAATATTCCTTACTTGTTTTCTTCAGTAAGCCTACTCACTGTCATTTGAACATCACAGAACTTTTATTAAACCACACCTTAATATTAATAAAAATGAAAGTGCAATAAGGAAATGAAAAGTGATAACTCTGAAAGTGATATTTGAATCAGATATAAATGGAGTTACTGAAGAATAGAATGTTGGCACTGTTCAGGAGACTCTAGATTTGCAGTCAGAGGAACTTAATGAAAGCAAACTTACGTATAAATGAGGAAAGTGGTTGTGCTGAAATGGGTGATGTCCAGAGGAAGGGATGCTGGCAAAAACTTCACACTGATGGGACTCTTTTGACATTGAAAGTGCAAGGGATAAAATGTTAGAAGCTGGTCACAATTTAGAAAGGAATATGACAATTACCCAAGATTTATAAAAGATGCTCCCTCTGTACTGTAAGTTATACCATTAGATGAGACAAGTGCTGTTCAAACTACTGGATAAGCTTATTTATAAGCAAATAAAGCACTTTAGTTAGTTCACAGTGGTTCTCATTTCTTAAATTACAGTGTACAAAATGAATATTAGTTTTACTATATTTTTATCTTCTTATACATTTATAACTGACAGTTTTTACTCTTTTGACAGTTTTTAAGGTCATGGAACAATTTCCCCCATTAAGTTTACTTGGCTTTGTTTCATGTAACATGGTCATTTTTATGGTCCCACACCACTGTACAAAATGAGGACTGCCTGTGTGTGGGTTTTTTTAAAAATTAATTATGCATTTATTTATTTTTGGCTGCGTTGGGTCTTCGTTGCTGCGCGTGGCCGTTCTCTAGTTGCGGAGAGTGGGGGCTACTTCTCGTTGCGGTGAGCGGGCTTCTCATTGCGGTGGCTTCTCTTTTTTTAAAAATTATTTATTTATTTTTGGCTGCATCAGGTTTTCGTTGCTGCGCGTAGGCTTTCTTTAGTTGCGGCGAGCGGGGGCTGCTCTTCATCGCGGTGCGCGGGGCTTCTCATTGCAGTGGCTTCTCTTGTTGTGGCGCATGGGCTCTAGGCAGGCGGGCTTCAGTAGTTGTGGCGCATGGGCTCAGTAGTTGTGGCTCACAGGCTCTAGAGCGCAGGCTCAGTAGTCGTGGCGCACGGGTTTAGTTGCTCCGCGGCATGTGGGATCTTCCCGGACCAGGGCTCAAACCCGTGTACCCTGCATCGGCAGGCGGATTCTTAACCACTGTGCCACCAGGGAATCCTCTTCTGTGTGTGTTTAAACAATGCTTCTTCCTCTCCCTCTAAAACTCCTTAAATTGACCTGATATTTTTCAGAAAGTGATCCCTTCATTGTCTGTTCTGACCTGGGAGTCCATCATAGATTAAATAGGATTCCAAATATGGTATGTTTGTTTTTCTTGCACTTAGGACTTGAGTTGTTGAAGCTGCTCTGGATTGCATTTCTTCCCTAAATTGCCAAATGTAGATACTAACAGCCTTATGTACTTATATGAAGAAGAGTATGTGAGATCATGAAAGATACAGTGGTTTTGTGTATTTCTTGAGCACCTGTCATTTACTAGGTTCTGTGTTAGTTATTGGGGTATGAATAAAATTCGGTTCTCTTTTTTTCTTGAAGGAACTCATAGTCTACTAAAGTTGGGCAAATAGATGGAGGATAATATAATGGAGTTATGTAGAAAGGTGGGAGAATTATAGTTCATGATACTGAAAATTCAGATAACAGAACATTATAAAAGTGTTGCTGAATTCTTTGCTGTTTTCTGTGTTGTTCTCTGATGTTGGAGATACCACAAGAACGATTCTTGTTTGCAAGGAAATTGGTGGGAACTGTGTATACAAGTTGAGCCTCTTTATATAGGTCAGGTGGCAGCATATCTAGTATATGCCGTAACTGATGTATTTTTGATATAAATTATATAGAAATACTTGTACTTGGACAGCAGGTACATACTGATTGTAATCTGTCTTTGGCATATTAATCTTGAAAGCAAATATCCTGATTTTGGATTGTGCATGCATTTTATGAGCCGAGTAGGTTAATTGACCAACTTGAGGGTTATACTGTAAGTTTCTGTTGGAGCTAGGTTTTGAGCCTCCGGTCCAGTGTTCTTATTCCTACTCTTGTGCCTAAATTGTTAAGTATTATAATTTAGCATTATGTATAGTCATTTGAAAAGTGTTTGGTTTTCAATTCCTTACTCTGTAAAAACTTGACCTACTATGCCTTCCTTTTTTTCCAGAGACGAAATCAAAGATATTGATTCTGATTATTTTCTGAACACATTTTTATTCAGTATTTTTGGAGAGCCTGTGCTAAGAACTGAGGGATATGAAAATGTCTAGCTGTTGGCTACCATTAATTTTAGTTTAATAGATGACATAAGTCTTGAATACAAATACCTAAACCAAATAATACAATATAGGCTGGCAGTCATTATCTTATGGGTGGTACAAGTGAGGACTTGGGTTCAAAGGAGTAAGCAGTTATTTACAGCCAGGGGAATCAAAGACTTCATGGATGCAGAATAGCTGATCAGAGACTTGAAAGATACTTCATGGGCATGTTAATAGAAGCATGTACCAATTGTTTGGTAAATGATGTTTGACAAATGTTCATCAGATCATAAATATTACCAATTTTTGTTCTCAGTAGAATATTGTTAATATGATTCAGGATCATATAGTATAGTAGGTCTCAAAGTATGGTCCCTGGCAGCATCAACATCTTTTGATAACTTGTTAGAAATGTAAATCCTTTGTCCCATCCTAGACCTAGAAGAAAGTTGGGGGTGAGGAAGGGGGAACCAGCAGTCTGTGCTTTAACAGTATTTTCTTGTTTTGAGAGAACCAGGTATTTATAGTCCATTATTATCTTTGGAGAAAATGCAGTATCTGTATCAGCTTTATTTGATAGAACTTACTTTTTTGTACACGATCTTCCTCTAGAAGCTATTAATGATGATTAATCACCCATTCTGTAACTTTGATTAAAAGTCATTGCTCTCCACGGACTTCCCTGGTGGCTCAGTGGAAGAATCCACCTGCCAGTGCAGGGGATACGGGTGCAAGCCCTGGTCCGGGAAGATCCCACATGCTGCGGAGCAACTAAGCCTGTGTGCCACAACTACTGAGCCTGTGGTCTAGAGCCCGCGAGCCATAACTACTGAGCCTGTGTCCCACAACTACTGAAGCCTGCACACTGCACGCTTAGAGCCTGTGCTCCGCAACAAGAGAAGCCACCGCCATGAGAAGCCCGTGCACCGCAAGGAAGAGTAGCCCCCGCTCGCGACAACTAGAGAAAGCCTGTGCACAGCAACGAAGACCCAACGCAGCCAAAATTAAATAAATAGATTAAAAAAAAGAGTCATTGCTCTCCAACTTAACTATTTGATTATAAAATCTCTGTCACTTTGAAGGGTAATTTTTTTTCTTAAAAATTTGAAAATCTAGAAATTGAAGAAGTTAGCTGTTTTAATTGTCTGTCAGTGGTAAGTATAAAGAAAATTGCTAGCACATCTCGGCACATCAAGATATACTGGCTGCTTTATTCCCATCTAGAATTTAAAAATGAGTTATTGTAGTCATTGGTAAAACATATAGAAACATGTCCTGATAAAAGTTTTTCATTTTTATGAAATCTATTAATGACACCTGTCAATTTTACACTAAATAATTTTTTGAAATTTTCTAATAATTATTTCAAATGAAATGGTAATAATTGAGGAACTGCCAGAATTTTCTAAAGTGGCTGCATTTTACATTCCCACCAGCAGTGTATGAGGGTTACTGTTTCTCCACATCCTCAATAACCATTATTGTTTTTTTGTTGATGTTGATACGCATCCTAGTGGGTGTAAAGTGGTATCTCATTGTGATTTTGATTTGCATTTCTGTGATGGCTAATGATGTTGAACATATTTTCATTAGCCATTTGTATACCTTCATTGGTGGAATATCTATTCAGATACTTTGCTTGTTTTTAATTTAAATTGGGTTGCTTGCCTTTTTATTATTGAGTTGTAGTATTTCTTTACATATTCTAGACACAAGTCCCTAATCATTTGCTTTGCAAAAGTTACCTTCCATTCTGTGGGCTGTCTTTTCACTTTTCTTAATTGTGTCCTTTGAAGCAAAAAAGTTTTAAATTTTCTTGATAGCAGTTAATCTTTTTTTTTTTTCCTTTTGTTGCTTGTGCTTTAGGTGTCATCCATAAGAAACCATTGCTTAAATCCAGAGTCACCTAGGTTCTGATCCATTTTTAACTAATCTTTTATATGGTATGAAGTAGGGTTTCAACTTCATTCTTTTGCATGTAGATGTTCAGTTGTCCCAGCACCCATTTGTTACAATGACAGATTTTTATGAATTTAAAAAAAATTTTTTATTTTATATTGGAGTATAGTTGATTAACAATGTTGTGTTAGTTTCAGGTGTACAGCAGAGTGATTCAGTTATACATATACATGTATCTATTCTTATTCAAATTCTTTTCCCATTTAGGTTATTACAGAATATTGAGCAGATTTTTGTGAATTTTTATCTATACTTCCTAGATCTTATTAGCAGTTGAAGAGATTTTTACTATTCCCACCCTGTTGTCTAAAATAAGAATAATTTTACTAAGTATTAAAGAAAAAATGCTGTGAGTAAAAGCGCTGCGTTCCATCTTAGGAGTCATATTTTTAGAAGGACACAAACTGGGAGCAGCTTTTGTAATTGTTATGTCACAGTTTTTTAAAATGGGAATTAACAACGTTTGGCAATGAGACTGAGAGAAAGTCCTTCCATTCAGTACCTAAAGGTTTTCATTTGGAGCACAGTTAAGATTGTTTTATGTAGCTCTACAGGCCCTAAATAGAAGTTACAGGTAGATACATTTGAATGCTAGAGAGGAAAGAACTTTGAAACAATGAGATCTGTCTAATAACTTAGTAAAATGGACACCCAGGAGCTCAAGCAGAGGTTGAGTCATTTTGTCATTAAATTGACAGAATGGATTTCTGCACTGAACAAAGGTTGTTGAAGGGTTTCCATTTTTCAATTCTACTTTGCTTTCATATTTGTGAAGGGTTTTTCTCTTCAGGGTTCATCCTCTTCCAGACTTCTGTCAAATAGCAAAATGAGGGTGAGTTAAAATAGGAGGTTAATGTTTTGAAGGATGAAATGACAGAAGCACTGTACTCCAGTTTTTGATCGGCTGATATTGTGCATTATCCTGAAAATTGGTCTCCTTCTTGAGCTAATTCTTTTCATTTTTGGCTTCTCTAATCCTGTTGGAAAACGCAGTGAACAGTGGGGATGAGGCACTGTAGCAAGAGGGAAAAATTGGTGAGAACTAAAAATTAAAGCATTAGTCTAACATCACATCTGTGAATGGTTGTGATTTGTCAACTGTTGATTGAAGAAAGTTTGCACGGATTTCAGGAAACTGTAGATTGTGATAGTGTAAATGGAATTTCATTGTTATCCTTTGGGGAAAGTCTAAAAGCTACCTTTCCTGATTCACGAATTTATGCTATTATTTTGTAAATGATCCATTAGAAGAGAGTATAGTTAAAAGGAGAACATGTACTAGTACCTATTGTACTTTTGTGATAGGTGTGTTTGAATCCTATGTTTTAAGGTGTGGAAGAAACCTGATTGTTATATAAGCTGATTGACGCAAATGAATTTAAATACCTGGCTTTTAGGCAGAATGATTTAAGGACCTTTTAGTGATAAAACTCTCAAACTGTGTTACTCAAAATAGAATTAGGAACTTGAAAAAATTAGGTGTCTTTATTTCTTTGAAGTGAGATTTTTGGAAGGGTTTTTAAAATAGGGGAAAACTTTTGAGCTTAGCCTGTTCCATGTTTTAAACATTTATCTTGTTTGCTCATTTTATAGGCTTTTCCTTATTTGAAAGACTATGCCAAAATCTCATTTTGAGCACAGTGTGGATCTTGGTTGGTAACAATTGGCTTAAAATAAAAGCTTTCTTTCTGTGATGTTGGTACATGCATGCCTCAATGCAAAGTAAAGATTTTATATGACTATTTAAGACTTAAATTAAAAATTTTTGTTAATTGTGTATTCTTTTATGCTTAAGAAAGTAAGAATACTGTTTTTAATGTATATGAGTTTTCTCCTGAACTACTTACACATTAAAAAAAAAAACCTGTTAAAGTATACTGTCAAGATTTTCATTTCCTTTGCCTGCTTTTGAATGGACCACCTAAAGGTTCCTACTGTTCACAGGTCTCTCTCTGTGACCCCACCAGAAGTTAGTAAAAGCCTTCACTTTTTCTCAGTTAATAGATATAAAACATATGTGTGCAATACAGGGTAGAATGTGGAGGAAGTATTACACAACGTGATGTTTTCCTGTGGTTGCCTTTTGCTTAGCTCTATTAGCTAAATTTATTAGAGAGGGATTCATTGTATTAAAGAGTACCCTGCATTCAAGTAGAAGTATTGTATTGCAATTTGAGAAACGCTGTTGGAATTGGAAGATGAAGACATTGTGTATGCTAATTATTTGGTATTTGCAAAAGAGCTTGAAAAGACTGATACCTGACCACCAGTTTTTTCTGCATGTATGTGATGTGTGCTTTGATTCAAGCTACCAGCACTTATTTAAAGAGCCTGTTGCTCTTTGCAACAGCCTATTTAGCTCTGTTAGACAGGAGCCATTGATCCAAAAGCTCTGCTTTTCCTCAAACTTGACTGTAATAGCGATATGAAAGCTAGCCCAGCAAAATTGAATTTCCAACAATGCGGCTTCACTGTTGGTGGACTTGCAGTATTTTAGGTTCTAACATTTCAGGTCAGAGGTCATGTCTTCTTCAAGTGCACAAGAGTTCAAATTAGAATGTATAGAGCCAAATTTGACACCAGTGTTAGAGGCTGATCTCATGATAATATTAAGGGATTTGGATTAGTACTTAGAAGTTTTCAAGGGATATGCTGAACTTTTTGATGTTCTTCTCACCTCTTCTTTTACCCCAACTTGGAGTGATACTCTTATCTGCAGTTGTAGGTGCTTTGACACAAGCTTACAGTGTTCACCACATGTCTTGTATAGCAGTTATGTCTTCACATGTCTTATTTTAGAGGAGGAAATTTTTGAATTGTTGTATACCCTGTAACACCTAATAGAGTCTACTTTACTTAATAGACACAATATTGCGGAATAAGTAAATTTGACAGTAGTGCTCAGAAGCAGAATTTTGGTGAATATGTCAACATTGTATAGATATATTGTAATTTACGTATATCTTCTCTTAATAGAATAAAAGTTCGCTTATTAACACTACTGTAGTTTTTCAACACGCTTCGTGGTTTTGACTTCACATTGATTAATTAGGATGCTGGAATTAGCCTCATTTCTTCATCTGTGGGATAGGGGATGAGGGTGGTTCTTGTAATTACTTCAAACCCTATCTTATTCTAGGTTTCTAGTAATCTGTGCTTCTTAATTAGTTGCAACTTCCATTGATTTTACTTCTTTAGCTAAGAAAAATCTTGCAAAATCTAAAAGTAGTCCCATATGAAGGCCTCTGTAGCAAAACCAGGCTTGCCTTCCTTACACCTCACAGAAACAGGTTCAGTGAGGTTGTGGTTTCCTCTTCCATGTGCCAAAGAGAGACTTGAGTTCAGAGCCAGTGATGAAAGGTGCTACATCATCCTGTTAGGCCATGAAATGTATGTGAATCACCAGATAAGACCCTTTTTATCAAGGAGTTTAGAATTTAAAGAGAAAATGCATCAGACTGTGACTTTTTTCTGGAGGAGGTAGGCTGTAGAAGGGAAGGAAGAGATTGACATATGGGAAGATTTCTCAGTGAAGGGTTTTGTTTTTAAACTTTTATTATGAAAAATGTCAAAATACACAAGAGAATAATGGCCAATCTTTTGCATCTGTATCAGGGATCAGCAAACGAAGCCCTGCTTTTTGTAAATAAAGTTTTGTTGGAACATAACCAAGTCCATTTGTTTTTATTATTGTTTGTAGGCTGTCTTTGTGTTACAATGGCAGCATTGAGTAGTTGCGACAGACTATGGCCTCCAAAGCCTAAACTATGTGTTATTTGGTCCTTCACAGAAAATGTTTGAATATGCCTACCCATTCCTCTCTCAATAATATCTTTTTTCAACATTTCTGTAAATTTGAACTGTCGCATACCTTACAAATAGATTTACCAGTTTTGGACATTTTTGCACATTTGCTTTATATTATTATTCATCATCTCTTTTATCATTTTTATTTATCTCATTATTCTTATTTTAGCTGAGCCATTTGAGAGTAAGTCCTAAATATCATGATTTTTTACCTTTCAATACTTGTGTGTATCTCTTTTTTTAAAAAATAAACAAATTAATTAATTAATTTATTTATTTATGGCTGCGTTGGGTCTTCGTTGCTGCACCCGCTTTCTCTAGTTGCGGGGACTGGGAGCTACTCTTGGTTGTAGTGTGCAGCCTTCTCATTGCAGTGGTTTCTTTTGTTGTAGAGCACGTGCTCTAGGCACACGGGCTTCAGTAGTTGTGGCACGCGGGCCCAGTAGTTGTGGCACACAGGCTCACTAGTTATGGCTCATGGGCCTAGTTGCTCCACGGCATGTGGGATCCTCCTGGACCAGGGCTGAAACCCGTGTCCCCTGCATTGGCAGTCGGATTCTTAACCACTGCGCCAGCAGGGAAACCCTTGTGTGTATCTCTTAAGAACAAGGACATTCTCTTGTTATAAGTAATCTCAATGCGGTGATCTAATTTAGGGATATTGATGCAGTATTCATACAATACTATTATTTAATGTATTTCATATTCAAATTTTGCTAATTGTCCCAATGATCTTGCTAACCATTGTTTTGCCCTGATGTAGGATCCAATCCAAGAGCACACATTGACTAATCTTTAATCTGGCCGCAGGCTTTCTTTGTGTCTTACTACATTGACATGACAGTTTTGAAGAATGTTCCTCAGTTTGAGTTTGCTTCCTCAGGAACAGGATCAGATTATGTTAACTGTGGTTTTAAAGAAAAGGATGGAATCCTATAACAAGAAAAAGCTATAGATTATAATTGCAAAAATTCTGGACCAAGAATCAAGAATGAGCCTGAGTTCTAGTTACAAAGAAAATTGCTTATCCGTTGTGTGTGTGTGTGTGTGTCTGTGTGTGTGGTGAGAAGGAAGAAAAAAAGAAGTATACTATATTTGAAGAGCATATAGTTCTTAATAGCAGCTGTTTGTGGAGTAACTATTATGAATAATTGTTTGAACATAAGCAAATTACTTAACATCTTAGGGCCATTTGTAAAATGTGGCAAATATATTTCTGCCTTTTCAAGTTGTTTTGGGGAGTAAATGAGATAACACATGCAAAGTAAAAAGGTGCTACATTGTGTGATACTGATTTAAATGTAGTAGGTTTGGAAAAGAGGGAAATTAATATGAGTTGTCAAAAAGAGCTGTCAAAAAGAAACTTGAATAGAGAAGATTGCACTTGAACTGTGACCTGAAGGATGGGTTGACTTTGGATAAAATATCGTGGAGAATCCATTGGAAATTTTTAAGGGTAAAGCAATATCGTCAGATTAGTGTGGGAAATAAGATTAGAGTGATCAGATTCCAAGAACAGATAAACCTTGATTTTTAAAAAAAATTTATTTATTTTTGGCTTCGTTGGGTCTTCGTTGCCACGTGTGGGTTTTCTCTGGTTGCGTTGAGCGGGGGCTACTCTGTTGTGGTGCGCAGGCTTCTCATTGCGGTGGCTTCTCTTTTTGCGGAGCACAGGCTCTAGGCACATGGGTTTCAGTAGTTGGAGCATGTGGGCTCAGTAGTTGTGACTCGCCGTCTCTACAGTGCAGGCTCAGTAGTCGTGGCGCACGGGTTTAGTTGCTCCGCGGCATGTGGGATCTTCCCGGACCAGGGCTTGAACCCGTGTCCCCTGCATTGGCAGGCAGATTCTTAACCCCTGCGCCACCAGGTGAGTCCAAACCTTGAATTTTGAGTATGAAGATCTGGATTATATTCCAGCCTTCGTCATTGGCTAGTTGTTTGAATTGGGGTAAATTGCTTAAGCTCTCTGGACTGTATTTTCCAGCCCTATAACATGACTTGTAAATTGCCAGAGTTCTGCAGAGAGGAGAAACATCACTGGTAGGTTGGAGTATTAAAGAAAGATTTTTAGCAGGAAGGAATTGAGCTTAGTCTCAAAAAATGGTTAGGCTCTGGATAAAATGAGAAGGAAAGGGAAAGCCATTAGAATAAGCATACTAAATTAAAGAAGGCACCATTGAAATTAAACCTACTCTATCACAGGTTAAGAAGGGATGCATGTTGGACAGTAATGAGAAACTAAGGTTCAATTCTAGGCTCTGTAAGTGGGATCTTTATGATTAGGTATAGCATTTAGAGTTGTGGAGTAGGAAAATGGCCCTCTCAGTTATTTGAATAAAGTTTGGTGAGACACGTATTGCAATATAACTAGATTCACTTTATGCAGCATTTTGGAATGATGGTTTGTGGATAGTTTGATGAGGGAGCCTAAGGGCTTTTTGTTGGAGAGGAGGATACCTCAACTCTCTTCTTCCAGAAATTAGGTGTTAGAGATACCAAGATTTAGTGGAAGGAAAGGGCAACGACAGCACTGCAAATAAAATGACCTTGAAGAAAATGCGTGACACTGAAATATAGGCTTAAGGAGTTTTTGGAGTGTTTCTGCATATCAGTTGATTTTGGAGCTTCTGTTGATCTTGCAGGAACAATGAATGGTTTTGGAAGTATAGCCGATTAACAATGTTGTGATAGTTTCAGGTGCACAGCAAAAGTTTTCGTCCATACGTATACATGTATCCATTCTCCCGCAAACTCCCCTCCCATCCAGGCTGCCACATAACATTGAGCAGCGCTCCCTGTGTTATACAGTAGGTCCTTGTTGGTTATCTGTTTTAAATACAGCAGTGTGGACGTGTGGATCCCAGTCCCCGTATATTATAGTGTACTCATTTTGTGTGTATGTTCTCTTCTGCTAGAATATAAACTGCAGGGAGTTTTCTTTACTGCTCTGTACTTATCATTTGAAATGATGCCTGGCATATAGTAGGCACTCAATACATAGTAATCAAATGAATGAAGAAATATGGTATTTCACCGCATAATGTGTAATTAATCCTAATAATAATTATGCATTAAGCCCAAAAAATGAGAATTCACAAAAGGATTCTTTTAAAGTTTCCCTAAAGTCTTTCTACTTACTCCCTTTCTTGTTCCCCCTTTGTTTATGGGCTTTGCTTTGGTCAGTGAAAGGGGAATATGACAGGTCACATTTTAATTTCGTCTAGGAATCCCGTTATGCCTTTGGATAAAAATATGTTGACCAGGTTTTTAGTCTTAATTGGAAAGGACACTTAACATCCTTTAATAGAATAAAGCCAGCAATTTAAAAGTTTATATTATACTAATGATCATCTAAAATTTAAAACATATTTGGTAAAACTCCATACTAAAGATTTTCTACCTAAAAATTATATTAAATCTCGTTAAATTACCAAATTACCAGTGATCGGGGTGTGCAAAAGGCAAGAGTAGTTAATGTTTGTTATTTGCATAAAGGAAGTTTTATTTCCTGTCTTTGGATGACCTAGAAAATCAGAAATTTCAGTGCTTTTTAAAAAAAAAAATACCGTGGAAGTAATGAATGCATGTAATAAAATAAAAAATAAAAGGGGGAGAGGACTTCTTTACTAGCGCTATCCTCAGGAGACAACGATGTTAAGAACTTTTGTTTTGGTTCTTTTGGTGGTTGCCATTATTCATTCATTCATATTTTTTGCGGTACGCGGTCCTCTCGCTGTTGTGGCCTCTCCCGTTGCGGAGCACAGGCTCCGGACGCGCAGGCTCAGCGGCCATGGCTCACGGGACCAGCCGCTCCGCAGCATGTGGAATCTTCCTGGACCGGGGCAGGAACCCGCGTCCCCTGCGTCGGCAGGCGGCCTCTCAACCACTGCGCCACCAGGGAAACCCCTATACATTTATTTTTGTCTTTCTTGATCTGTGAGCTTTATATGCAATTTATTGTCTTCAACTTTTAAATGAAATGTCCTTGATAACGTCGTAGTGAAATGTGTTCTTTGAATAATGCCTTGGGGAGAGAAAGTTGTTGTAGATTGACATAAAGAGAACATGAGAATGTACAATAATAAGAGATTTATCAGGCAGGAGAAATATTGGGAACTGTCGAGGAAAAACATTACTGAGGTTTTCTTTCCTCACACACACAATACTTCTGACACTGCTGATGACCAAACGTGTGGTAGTTTTTTCCACACCAGTTCTCTGCAAAACCAGCTGAGTGTCCTACAATTCATTTCAGTTCTGACACTGTGTACCTGGACTTAGCATCATCTCACAAGTTAAGGGGTCAGTCCCACAGACTGCCCCCATTTCAGACGCCAGACACAAGTCCTAGGTTGTTGCTTCTGATGAACTGGCTATAAATTGGAGTTCCCATGACCCCCTTCCTGGGTTTGATAATTTGCTAGAATGGCTCATAGAACTTAGGAAACCACTCATTGACGTTTACCGGTGTATTATAAAAGGATTTGACAGAGGATACAGATGAACATCCAGATGGAAGAGATGCATAGGGCAAGGTATGGGGGAAGAGGTGAAGAGCTTCCATGCCCTCTACAGGTGCACCACCTTCCTAGTACCTTCATGCATTCAGCAGTCCAGTAGCTCTCTGAATCCCATCCTTTTGAGGATTTTATGGAGGCTTCATCATGCAGGCATGGTCAGTCCTTAACTCAGTCACCAGTCTCTCTCCCCTTGCTGGAGGATGACAGGGTGGAGTGGAAAGTTCCAAGCTTCTAATCATGGCTTGGCCTTTTTCGTGACCAGCCCCATCCTGAAGTTATCTGGGAGCTCACTTTCTCCTCATTAGAACAAAAGACATTCCTATCACCCAGCAAATTCCCAGGAATTTAGGACCTCTGTCAGAAATCAAGATCTAACATCAAATATTAGAACGAAAGATATTCCCAGTGCTCTTATCATTAGGAAATTACAAGGATTTTAGGAGTTCTGTGCCAGGAACTGAGAGCAGATATATGTATGTATTTTTTTTCTATTATTTCACAGTATCAAATGGATCAAATGAGCTGTAAGGTCATTCTAGATATACTTTGAACGAAAGTCTGGTGTTTCTCTGTGTTCTCCTTGTATACTTAACGTCAGTCTAGGAATACATATCTGGATGTAATTGGACTTCAGGGAGATGCAGTGTCTGCCAAGTCATTCTTTATGCACAGAATTCCTTGGGGACTTGGGAGTTTGAAGCAGTTCTAGAAGTTGACTTTTGCATGTGTAGTATGGTTATAACTAGCCTGTTCTTTAACCCTTTACAATGTAAAGTCCATGGTGCTTAAATAGGCTCTGAATAAATGTTGAAGGACATTGAGAGTTTGAAGAGATAAGTGATTTTGAAAGAATAGATGTTTTATATTGGCTTGGAATGGAAAAAGTTTCTTAGAATGTGGCTGAACGGTATTCATGGCCTGAGTATTCATCATGTCCTGAATTTCTGACCAAGAACAATGGATAAAGGAAGTGAGGAAATGAAAAAAAAAAGTCAAAATTTATATACCTTTAAGAGATGTATAAAAGGCCATTGGTCCTAGATGACTTATTATTTTAAAATTTATTTTATTGAAGTATAGTTGATTACAATGTTTTGTTTATTTCTGCTATATAGTAAAGTAGACTTTGTTTCCTACCTTGCATGGTCTAAAAAAGCAAATTGATGGGGTCATAATGTTCAGTGGTTCTTGGTTGACATTCATCTTATACTAGCGAACCCATTCTGCTCTTCAGTACTGCTTTCTGTCCTTTGAACGAAATAGCCAGTTTTGCTCTATATTTCTCCCAATCATTGACACAGAAATCAAGCAGAATTTATTAAAGCTCCAGGTGGGATTTGCTGACTTCTTTCAATTCAGAAAATTAGTCTCTTACTAGTGGCATTCGAAGTTAGAGTGAATCATACTGTTAAAATCATTATTACTATACTAGAGAAGATGCATATTAATGGAATTTATAGAGCGCATTAAATTGGCCAGGGTAGCAGACATCAGAAAAACTGAGAGCTTACACTGCCTGTAGGGAACTTCCTGGAATGGAAAACTACAAGTTATTTCCTATTCATGTTTGTAAATTACTATTGATGTTATATCTAGAAAGAAAATAATTTTAGACTTCACACAGATATTCAGTAATCTGTATGACATTCAAAACCAAAATAAAGGTACTATTTTTTTGTGTGTGTGCGGTACGTGGGCCTCTCACTGTCGCGGCCTCTCCCGTTGCGGAGCACAGGCTCCGGACGCGCAGGCTCAGCGGCCATGGCTCACGGGCCCAGACGCTCCGCGGCATGTGGGATCTTCCCGGACCGGGGCACGACCCCGTGTCCCCTGCATCGGCAGGCGGACTCCCAACCACTGCGCCACCAGGGAAGCCCAAAGGTACTATTTTAAAATACTGTTTAATTATGGAGAAGGCTTAATGGAAGCCTTATTAAACTTACCCATTATTTGCTATCACTTTCTGAAAGTTGCAATTCCCTGGAATTAAGTGTTGCTGTTTTAGGTAGTAGCCTCATTGCTTCTTAGCTACTGTTTGGAAGCCAGGGAGCAGGAATAAAAATGTTAGACTGATACTTCTTTAAAATGTGGACATTTGATTAATCCAATACCCACTGTAGATAATTGATAGTGATGTTAATTAAAAATGGGTATTATTTCTTAGGGGCCAAAATCTTGACCAGCCCTGCTTCCTTGTTTGATAATCCTCTTTTTTTTCCTCTCATTTTATATCCAATATTTAATCCAGAAGTGATACACCATTTTCAGAATGCCAATAGCAGTCTGTTTAAAAAAAAAAAAAAAAAGAGTTCCATTTTTGTTTTTATAAAATAACCTGTGCATAGCATTCATGAAAGCACGAAGTTTTCTGCATATTTAGATTGAGTGTATTGACTGATAGTTTATTCCAGCAAATATCTTCCATTAAAGGACAACTCAGTGTGTTTCATCACACACAAAATCTAGTAAAATAACAGTACTGTCATTAATTAAGTGCTTTTTATATCTCAGGTGCTGTTACATGCCTGATACGCATTCTCTTTTTTAGTTCTCATAACAACACCCCTATGTAGTTTTACAGATGAGAAGACAGATTTAGAGAGGTTGAATAACCAGCCTAATGTATCGTACTTAGTAAGTGGTAGAGTCACAGTATTTTTGTAGTTCTATTCTAGTTCTGTGGGTAGTTTCTTTTGCCTTAAATCCAAGAATTTGGTGAAGAATGGGTGAAGCTGGGAAATAGAAGACAGTGTGAATATTTATTGAATGAATGCACTAATGTAGTTGAATAATAGTAAAGAACTAGACATTTGTTTTTTATAATCGTGTATTGTAAAGAAATGGCTTGGCATGGGGTTATTAAATACATCTGGGAAGGAGTAGGGTATTTGGTGTGGTTAGAAGAGAGCAAGGACATAAAATATTCAAATCACTCTGAGAGGGGAAAGCAAGAAGTAAAAATGATAGGTATGAGATAGGGATATAATTTCATAGTGGCCACGGATAAACCTAGAAGTTTTGAAAATGCCTAGACAGCTTCATTATAGTAAACACGTAAAGAACATCCATATTCTTTCAGATTTTATTTCCTCCAATGTTAGAATGCCAGTAGAGCAAATTTGTCTACCTTCCTTGTCTTTCTTTCCAGGATCTTGGGGTTAGAAACTGATGATGAAAGGAGTCCCTGCCTATTCTGTGCAGTTTTTGTCTGTAGAACAACGAAGGGAAAAATAGCAAACCTTAGACCTTTGTCAGCGATTCATTCACTTTAAGCTGTTGGTAATTCTTTTTATGCAGTTGTCCTTTGCCTTCCCAGTTCCTCTAATCTGGCCTAAAGTGATCAACGGACTCAAAATCAAACCGTGAACCCTAAAAAGAACAAAACTAGGAAATGCCTTTTAAGACTAGCCATTATATTTTAAAATTTGCATCTGCATTTGTAACAGAGTGGCACTGCATTGAAATGGTTTTAAAATGGTTTGCTAAGATGTGATAGTTATGATCATGTGTTTGGGTAATACAGTATTTTAGAGCTAAGTGTGGTTGTTAAATAATTGGTCATAGTTCTTATTTTTTAGCCTTTGAACAAAAATTATATTTCCAGGATTCTGAATTTCACATATGGTGTTCATTAGACTAACATTTGTCTTCGTTCTTCCTGAAATTGATTTTGTGAGGGAGTGAAAAACAATACAGTGATGTTATTGTCATAGATTATGGTACCTGTGCAGATAAGGTCTTCATTTTAATCACCAACCCCCTTTTGTGAGAGGGGTACATTTTACCATATTTGCCATGCTTTGTTCTAAGCATTTTTCAAGATAACATATTGTATATTGAAAGGAGACAGGCATATAAAATAAGTGTCCACAGTGGTGGTAGAGCTTAGGTGGGATGTAGGTGATCTAAAATTTAGCTAGAGGTTACAGCATATCCAGGGTCATGAGGGTGTGGGAGGTTTGAGGAACTGAAAACATATTTGTGAAGTAACACCCTAGAGATAGAAAGTAATGGTGTTTGCTGATTGGTTAAGCTGTAGGAGATGAAGGAGGAGGAGGAGCCATATTTCTAGCTTGAGTGACTGGAGGATGGAGCCATACACAGAGGGAGAGAATATAAGAAGAGGAACAAGTTTGGGGTGGGAGGTGAATTAAGTTTATATATAGTAAGTTTGAAACGCTTTGGGGACATCTAGGGAGAGAGTGATGTCCAGTTGGCTTCAGGTAACTGAAAGTACTATTTTAAACAAATTTTAAAAAAATAGAGAGGCAAGAAGTTGCTATTTTTTTTATCCCATTGTCCTTAGTGGAAGGAATTTCATCAGGCTCATTGCCTCCATTGAAAAATGGCTGCTGCTTCAGGAGGCATTCTGTTAAATAATAAAGCAGAAGGAAGTGCTGCATCTGTTGTTTATTTTCAGGAAAGCAAACGCCTCCCTAGCCTCTTCCCTTGCCTTGATGGCTGCCCTCCCCAACCCGTTTTTTAACTTCTGAATACACATAGCATTTCAAGAACTAGTTAGTTGTATGAAATATTCTAGGTCAAAAGTATTTGGAAGCTGGGTAGATGTGGGTGGCAAAAAAGTTGTATTTATTGGTGGGTGGACTTACACTGTCCCATGGTGGGGGTACCTGAGGTCCATACTGTACTTGACTCCATCCTATCTGCAGCAATAAGAATTTGGATATAGATCTTTTCCTCCTAAGTAAAGTGATACTTTCATTACAAATTATTTGTCGGGTTGGAGTAAGAAAACTCTTTTTGGAAACAAAGGTTTTGAAAGTGGACTCGGGACACCTAGAGGAGGAGAGTGATAAGAGTTTAACCCCTCATCTGATGTCCCTTATTCTTCCGCTTATTAGTGTCGATCTTGGTCTAATAACTTCTTTGAGCCCCAGTTAGCTTGTTTCTGAAACAGAGATAGTGATACCTACTGTACAAGTTGGTTATGAGATTTAAATGATACTGAGTGCATAAGCAGTGCAGAGTTCAGTATTCATTTTGTTACTTCTGGTAAGAAATATTGAACCTCTGGGCCTCAATTTCTTAATAAACTAGACTGCTTTACTTTCTTTAACCTTCATATCATCAAAAATAAATGCTCTATGCTATTTATAAGATACTTTTCATTTTCATTTTCATTTTTTTTTGGCTGCACCATGAAGCTTATGGGATCTTAGTTTCCTGTCCTGGCCTGTGGTAGTGAAAGCACCGAGTCCTAACTACTTGTTCTCCAGGGAATTCCCTATAAGATATTTTTTAGTCAGTTTGGTTTTATGTCTGTGTTGCCTTTATTTTTGAGAAATCAGAGAGCCTGTTTTTTTTTGTGAGCCTAGTTCTTACTTTTTAAAAGACATCAAAGGATTTCACAGTTCAACCCAGTCATTGCTTATATAGGAGCTGAATTAGTCCCATAGAAGCTTTAAGTTACAGGCCCAAGACCACTGACATCCTAGAGGCAGAGTAGGGATAAGGACCCAGGTGTGTTGTGAGGAAAGGATTCACCGAACCTTCGTCTTTCTGTGGATAAATGACCTTGGTTTAATTTTTAGCTGTGTTTCATGTGACACATAAAGGTGGAATGTCAGCAATATTACCAGCCAATGTGGAGCATGGCAAAATGGTCCCTGACTTGTGAGTTGCATCTGGAGTGGGAGTGAATACCTGGTAGGAGGACGTGGTACATTCTTCTAACTGAGCATGTCCCTTGATGGGTTGGGTCCCCTGGAAGCTATACCCATGAGACTCTTAAAAGATGGTATTGGTTCCTCTGTGGAGCTTAAGGTTTCCAAGCCAGGGTGGCTTCCACACCCCTCTATGAATTCGTGCACCCTTTTACCTGAGCAGTCACGTGGTGGTGGTAGGAGGGAGAAGTGCAAAGACAGCAGCTCCTGGATTGCATGTTCTGCTGTCTGATACCCTGATAGGCTTTCCTGTCCTACAGCCTGCTGAGTGAACAGGTTACAGCTGTGGCCAGCTCCTCAGGGTAGTTCTTTTCATCTGATTGGTTAGCCTTGACTTGAGATCAAGAGGCCGTGAACAATGACAACAGATTTTCATCCTCTTTGATTTTCCTCAAAATATTCTTTATAAACAATTTCTGGCTTATTTCCCTTCTTACGAGGAAGAGGTAAGATCTTGTTGCCACTCCACAAATCTCACCAGCACTACCATCCCTGTCGCTGGAATCTAGAATTACATTTTAGGTATGGTAGTGGGTACAAGTTATAGAGATACTCTTATTTTTTCCAGGATTTTACAGTTGAAGTTATTGTTGTTCTACTAAAGAATATGGAACACAGTGGGAGGAGGGTGAACAAAACCAGAGACCCTTAAGCATTTGAGGACACCTTGGTTTACATCCACAGTTGTGTTTAGTTCTTTTTCCCTAGTTAAGTATTTTAAGGTGATGATGGGTAGGTAAGTGTATAAAGTACTAGGCACAGTATAGCATTTGGTGGATATTAAAAAATTGAGTCTTCTTTCTGAACTGTAGTAGGACTTAAGTGACCAGGCATTCCGTTTCAGTGACATTTTTCTGTTTTCAGTATCCTGTGCCTTGAATAAGTTTGAAGCTCTTTGATGTTAACTTTGTAAGAATGCCTGTGTGAAAGATAATTTGCCTGAACAGACTCTGGGCAGCAGTTACGAAGGTTCTCTTATTTAGCGTATCTTTTGCATTTGATAACTTTTATGATGGCCTCCGTAATATTATAATGCTAAATATTTAAATAAACCTGTCACTTATAATGCCTAATATCTATCCTAGGAATTATAGCTTCATAATACATAGTAGATGTAGGTAAGAACAGACATTTCAGAGAAAAAATTAGAGTAATTGAAATATAAATGACCTATTTTGTGAATATGGAGGTTCTGTTTCCAGCACTAAGCTGACAGCATCAAGATAAGGCACATCTTCATACATGGTTGCCTGAATACAAAACATAGAACGTACAGTAGCTTCCTGAGGATCTCGCCACCTCTCGATTGAAATACAAACCAGTTCTGACCATCCTACTGCTACTGCAGTGTGGGCACCAGCTCCTCCTTCCCCCAGAAAACTCCTAATTCTCTCCACCCTATTTGGACTTTTTCATTTTTTAAAAAATGTGTTTTGTGTTTTTTTGTTGTTTGCTTTTTGTTTATTATTTATTTTATATATTTTTAAATTTGTTTTTTGCTGCGCCATGGCATGTGGGATCTTAGTTCCCCTACCAGGGATGGAACCTGTGCCCCCTGCAGTGGGAGCGTAGATTCATAACCTCTGGACCACCAGGGAATTCCCTTTTTCATTTTCCATAGCATTTATCACCTTTTACATAACAATTTTAAATTCTGCTGGAATTTGAACTTTGTGAGGGCAAGGATCTTTATTTACTGATGTATTATAGTAATTTTGTTCCATTGTTAATATTTTGGATATCTAGTATAGATGTTAATATTAATGTCAACAATATATGGTAGAGATGTTAATAAAACTTTTCTTCCCCTTCTTTCTCCCCTCCCCCTCTCTTTTCCATTCTCTCCACAGTCCTGTTGTCTATTGCACGATACATCTTAGAGTAAGCTTAAAAAAAAACAACAAAAAAACCCAAAACCTACTGTTTAACTTGGTTTAGAGATAACCATGGGTTTTAAATTACATTGCATCCTGGTCTTCTGAAGGAGAATCTGGCTTTCTCCTCAGTTTGCCTTTTCTTGAGTAACTGATGCATCTCTAATGGAGAGAGTTCATTTATAGCATGTGGATCCTTTGCTGTTGACGGAATTTTTAGTTGCTTTGGTATTAGAGAAGTGGGAGAAGATAAGAAAATTGACATTTTGTTTTAAATATAGTTCTGTCTATAGATAATTTTATGAACTAATTATTTTTAAAAAATAATTATAAATGCACAGTTTACTTGTTTCTTTCCCAGATTTATCTGTGAATTATATTATGATTTAGGAGTGTTAGAAAATGTGAAAACATCTTTTGCAGTAACAGTTTAGTTCACATTATAGAAGTGATTTTTGGTGTCCAGTTATCACTAACCGTGTCAAAAAAGTAAAATACAAGATCATTTTCTCTTAATTAAAAATATGCAAAATAATTCTTCTTACTCACTAACTGGTGAACATTAGCTAGTATTGGCAAAACTTATGGCCAACATTTTTTCTTGCTTCCATTTGCTCTGGCCAAGAGAGTTCATTTCCAGGACCACTTTGATATTTCTGTGCCTTCATTGTTCTCTTTCTTTGTTGTTGTTGTTTTTTTTTAAATATTTCCCATTGCTATTTTTATCTCATGGTAAGTCATAAAAGTCATAAAGTTTTTTTATTTAGAACCTAAATTTTTAATCTTTCAGTACTATTCTTAACCCTTTTTTTTTTTTACTCTACAAGCAGTTATAAATAGCTGATATTTATTAGTATTATTTGTGTGAAAACATCTTCAGAGATTTAATAGGATTGGTGCTCTCTTGTTTTTAAATCATAGTTGTTGTTTTTTTCTTACAGTAACCCAAACTATATGTTCATACTTGCTGTGAAGCTCTCTAGTGCTCACACAGTCTCAGCAGAGTGTAGTCTTGTAGAATAGCCTCATTCTGCAGATGAGGACGCTGAGGACTTGCTCATGGTTGTAAGGGTGTGACGTGAAGGACTTGTGTTTTTAAGCAGCAAGAGTAGAAATCTTTCGTTCTTTCCATTCTGCCTCCACTGCCCTTTAAGTCTGAAGATGGCAGAGAAATCACTAGAGTTTTAATACTCTTCCTTTCTGATTGAACTTCATTATTATGTATAGTGCCATATAAGATAATATGTTTGAATGCATTGGAAAATGACCTTCCCATAGAATGGTTACATAGTTTTAGTGGAGAATGCTTGAGTAATTTATTTTTGCTTGGTCTGTTTACTTTATTTGATTAAAAAAATTTTTTTTTTTAATTTTGTTTAACGTAAAAGTGTTATGCTCTGTCCTCGATCAGTAGAATTTTGGATGGTCTTGGGCATTACTTCAGGGGCAAAAAGTGTTGCCTGTAGCCCTTTTTTTTGTATGTGTGTTTTGAATAGTTTTTGTGTAAACAGAAATACCCATTCATTTCTATATTGCCTGTGACTGCTTTGCACTATAATAGCAGAGTTGAGTGGTTATGAGAGACTTGTGTGGTCTGCAAAACCAAAAATATTTACTTTCTGGCCATAGTGTCAACCTCTGTACCATTGCATGACAGTGAGTGGAAAGTCAGGTGGAACCTTTGTAGTATTCATATAGTCTCCGTTGGTGCTTTATTGTAATTTGGGTGGTGGGCAGAGAGAGGAGTAGTGTTTTGTATTGAAGTAAATAAATTGAATTACCTAAGAAAGGTGGTCTTCTGTCTTTTCATGACCCCCTTGGAGAGAGTGAGTGTGAAAAGTGTATATGTGTGTCCCTATTCCTGTGTTTGTGTGTCCTGAGTGGATCAGGCAGACAACACAGTGTATTTGCTGGTTTAACTGTTTCATTTTAAATTTGGTGAAATTGAAAGCAGTTTGGCAGACCAACATCAGATGGGAATTAGGCATATTTTAGAATTATGAATATGTAATTTATTTTATAATATACTCAGAATGAATTATGTTAAAAGACAGCCCTGATTTCTTAAAGGGGTGTATTTCTGACTGCCATTCTGATAGAAACATGGTAGTTAAATGAGCAATTTGTTTTAACTTACTGAAGGCAAAACATTTGTTGGTACTGTCTAGATTATACCTTAAGCTATATGTAAGGAAATACTCTTAAGACACAGAAGAGTGACTCTTCTGAATCTGAGTAGATATAGAAACGTAATATTTTAAAATTCTGAACCTAACATCTAATTTAATGTAAATATATTTTTTCTTTTTGTGTCTAGAGTACTTCAGAATGACAGTTTCATTTCAGTAATTATCTGCTGGCATGTTCTTAATTTTTTAAAGAAGTTAAGAAGCATATTCCTTTCTATTAAAAACTGAAAGTTGAAGACTTCGTTTTGAAGAGGCTCTGCTTCAGTGTGTGTTCTTTGTCACTCCGTGTGGTCACACTGATTAAGATAACTGTCATGTTCATGCACACTGCAAATCTGTTGTAATTTAAGACTTTTATCTATCATTACTCTTTTTTGTGTGTGCATATAGTAATGCTCTTATATCAGCTCACAGAAGACAAAGCTGGACTCTACAGTCATATAGCACACAGCATAGCAGAATATGAATGGGCAATTGGTGTACTGCACGGAAGTTCGCAGCCAAGGGGACAAGTGGGTGCTGACATTCAGGCCACACTGTCAGCCAAGCCATTTCCCTGTTATTGGGACTGTGTCTTCTCAGAGGAAAGGCCTCTTTACTTATATGTATTATTTTTAAATGATTTGAATTCTGTGCCAGGCACTGTTTAGCATTTTATAAATATTAAGTTTTTCTATTCTCATAACAGTTTATTTTACAGATGAGGAAACTGAGGCACTGAGAGGTTGAGTACCTTGGCTTAGATCATCTAGCTATAATTTCAGAGCTGTGTGATTCCACAGTTCAGGCTCTAAACTCTCTGTACTGTAATATGCCTTCTCTTTTTTTCTAATTTGTCCTGCTGGTGTCTAATTTGCACAAAGGTGCTGCAGAGGTTATTGGTGGCCCTGATAGCATACTTGAATGAGTTGGAAGGAATTGGACAGGGCACACATACAACCCTGTATCATATCGCACTGTAATAACTTCCTTGCTGAGTGATAATTCAGGTTTTGCTTAAAAATTTCCATTGATTTGTAGAACAGTTTTTCATTAGAGTGAGCAGAAAAAATATCTTTCTGTAATGTCTATCTACTACTTAGCATTTTGTGACACAAAGCTGAGTCTCATTTGGTCTTTCTGTGTCTCTTTATCTAAATGTAGGTATCAGCAATGTTCCTTTTGTGCCTTGTTAAAGGATAATTCCTGTTTTGTGGTCTGTCTGGCTCTCTTTCTGTTTGAGATGTCCTCATTATTATTGTCCTTCCTTTCCTAATTCATTTTTGGGGAGAAGGATTGAGTTTATCATTTATCTTTTGTTTCTTTTGTTAATCTTAAAATCAAATTAATAAAACTTTTACTCAATGTAGTATGTTTCCCACTCTAGTTCTGAGAATGAGAGGACTCACTCTGCAATGCTAGTGTTATTGAAAGAAGTGATCCCTCTGTGCTTTCCCCCTCCCACCCACAGCCCCATAGATTAATAATTAGACTCTGACTATTAAAACTCCCCATCCTGCCCTTTCCTGCCACGTAGTCCAGTGGTTCTCAACCCCACTGGAATCATCTGTGGGAGCTTTTAAATTCAACGGATGTGCAGATTCTACCTTAGACCAACTAAATACAAGTGAAGGACCCACTATGTCACAGGTTAGAATCTGGAAAGGTATTTCTGTAGGACAGAATTAATCAAAGACCCAACATCCCTGACAAAGCTGTTCTCGTTTCTTCTGGGAATAGATTGTTCAGCAGAATTTTTGTGTTGTCTTAGCCTAATTAACTATTCAAATTTTTTGGTATCTTGAATCAATTATTCAACCCTTGGGAAGAGTAAATAATCTAATAAGATTTGGAATTATGTCAATTTTTTCTTCTAACTTGTTAAGTGCCAGGGTACCTACCTGTGTGGTCTTAGGCAAATTTGGAATACGGAAAGTTTAGGTTTTTTTTTCAGTCCCCTTATTTCTTAGATCCTTATGCTATTTCTATTGCCTCCTTTTACCTTTTACTTGTTTCTTCCTCCCAAACTACTTAAAAAAAAAAAAAAAGATTTAGTTCCTATCAGCTTTGCCTTAAGAAGAAAACAATGTCAGATCTGTCATATTTCTAAGGCATCTTAAGTTATAAGTTGCACCATTAATTTAGTAACAGTTTTTTTGGGGGAGGGGGAAGAAATTAGTTACAGTTACACAATGTTGATGTTCTCACCTTTTAAAAAAGTAAATGATAATATATTTATTCATCTAAAAATTTTTTTTAATTGGAGTATAGTTGCTTTACAATGTTGTGTTAGTTTCTGCTGTACAACAAAGTGAATCAACTATATGTATACGTATACCCCCTCCCTCTTGAACCTCCCCCCCGCCCCACCATCCTCACCTATCTAGGTCATCACAGAGTACCTAGCTGAGCTCCCTGTGCTGTACAGCACGTTCCCACTAGCTATCTGTTTTACACATGGTAGTGTATATATGTCAATCCTAATCTCCCAATTTGTCCCACCTTCCCCTTCCCCCACTGTGTCAACATGTCTGTTCTCTACATCTGCGTGTCTATTCTTGCCCTGCTAATAGGTTCATCTATACCATTTTTCTAGATTCCACATGTATGTGTTAATATACGATATTTGTTTTTCTCTTTCTGACTTCACTCTGTATGACAGACTCTGGGTCCATTCACATCTCTACAAATGATCCAATTTCATTCCTTTTTATGGCTGAGTAATATTCCATTTCATACATTTTTATATCACCTTTCTAGCATCACAACTTAAGTTTGAGTCTGAGCCTTTTCTCATATGCAAGTTCTCTACCATTGAAAGTTAGTGAACTGGAAGCCTTTGATGGGTGGATGTTAGTACCTAAAAATAAATTTTACTTTTAATAACACTTGAAACTGCCCAAACCAACCTTTAATTTAAAAATCTCTGTGGCTTTGTATGAGAGAGTTTATTGTTTTTAATTGCATTGCTTACTTCCTGACAGGCAAATTTTGGGGTCCTTGATAGTTTTTTTGTCTTTTTCTGCACAATAGTGTTTTTTTGGTATAAAGTTAATATAAAATTCAACCACATGTGATACTACCAGTGAAACTAACTCAACTGAAGTAATAATTGGATGACTAGACACCAGTGCATGTTTAAATTTTTCTTTGTGTGGGTTTGTGGTCTTGTGTATTTTTTAGTTTTAGAAAATTTGGGATCATAATATACAACTTTTAAATTCGTTTTCTCTAAACCACTTAAATAACAAAGCGAAGTGAAAATCAGAGTCAGTGATGGCAGAGTTGTGTTTGACCTGACTGTTCTGCCTCTGAGCCTGATCTCAGGGTCAGTTTTCTTAAGATAACCCTCTGTCCTAGCTCCTTCCCCCTTTTCACTCACCTCATCTTTTGGCTGCCCAGAATATTATCTGTGTATATGATTCCGTGGGAAATGAGAATAGGGTGAGGAGAGTGCGGGATATAATGCTTTAGAGCTTTGATGAATGTGTAGTATGTTACTTGAGATTGCCATGTTGTAGAAGGCAACTAACAAAGTCATTCTGTGTGAAATGGATCAGTGGAATTGAGAAGATTCATTTGAAACTTTGATTTACAAATATATTCCTTATAAAAGAGTTCCAGTTGGAGGTAATCACCATTTATTTATTGTGCTTTGAATCTTGTGCTAAGCAATTTAATTTGAACTTTATCAGTGACTTTTCTTTTGCCCAGAAGTTCACTTAACAAAAACCTTTCTAAGCAGGTTAATTATGATAGCATTGTTATGTTTTTCTCTTAATTCTTGAGATGATTTCCCCCAATTCTCCAAATTTAAAAAATTCATTTGTAACTTCTGTTCCTTAGGGATACCAGGTACACACTCTTGACTTTGTTACTGACCACTAGGTTCTAGATTAGATTATATGTCTACTATAAATTTTAAGCAAATATTTTTTTGTTTGTACTTTTGTCTAGGGAAGGGGCTCATAATCCATTAGCTTTTTTTTTCCTCTGGCATTTTATTTTATTTTTTTATACAGCAGGTTCTTATTAGGTATCTATTTTATACATATTAATGTATACCCGTCAATCCCAATCTCCCAATTCATCCCACCAACACCAGCCACCACCCGCTTTCCCCCCTTGGTGTCCATACGTTTGTTCTCTACATCTGTGTGTCTATTTCTGCCTTGCAAACTGGTTTGTCTATACCATTTTTCTAGATTCCACATACATGTGTTAATATACAATATTTGTTTTTCTCTTTGTGACTTAATTCACTCTGTATGACAGTCTCTAGGTCCATCCACGTCTCTACAGATGACCCAATTTAGTTCCTTTTTATGGCTGAGTAATATTCCACTGTATATATGTATCACATCTTCTTTATCCATTCGTCTGTCGATGGACATTTAGGTTGCTTCCATGACCTGGCTATTGTGAATAGTGCTGCGTTGAACATTGGGGTGCATGTGTCTTTTTGAATTATGGTTTTCTCTGGGTATATGCCCAGTAGTAGGATTGATGGGTCCGAGGGTGCTATTTTTAATTTTTTAAGGAACCTCCGTACTGTTCTCCATAGTGGCTGTATCAATTTACATTCCCACCAACAGTGCAAGAGAGTTCCCTTTCTTCCACACCCTCTCCAGCATTTGCTGTTTGTAGATTTTCTGATGACACCCATTCTAACTGGTGTGAGGTGCTACCTCATTGTAGTTTTGATTTGCATTCCTCTAATAATTTGTGATGTTGAGTATCTTTTCATGTGCCTCTTGGCTATCTGTATGTCTTCTTTGGAGAAACGTCTGTTTAGGTCTTCTGCCCTTTTTTTTTTTTTTTTTTTTTGGCGGTACGCGGGCCTCTCGGTACTGCGGCCTCTCCTGTTGCAGAACACAGGCTCTGGACGCGCAGGCCCAGCAGCCACGGCCCACGGGCCCAGCCGCTCTGCGGCATGTGGGATCCTCCCGGACCGGGGCACGAACCCGCATCTCCTGCATCGGCAGGCAGACTCTCAACCACTGCGCCACCAGGGAAGCCCCCTTCTGCCCATTTTTTGATTGGGTTGTTTGTTTTTTTAATATTGAGCTGCATGAGCTGTTTATATATTTTGGAGATTAATTCTTTGTCCATTGATTTGTTTGCAAACATTTTCTCCCATTCTGAGGGTTGTCTTTTCATCTTGTTTATAGTTTCCTTTGCTGTGCAAAAGTTTTGAAGTTTCATTAGGTCCCATTTGTTTATTTTTGTTTTTATTTCCATTACTCTAGGAGGTGGGTCAAGAAAGATCTTGCTGTGATTTACGTCAAAGAGTGTTCTTCCTGTGTTTTCCTCTAAGAGTTTTATAGTGTCAGGTCTTACGTTTCGATCTTTAATCCATTTTGAGTTTATTTTTGTGCATCGTGTGAGGGAGTGTTCTAATTTCATTCTTTTACATGTAGCTGTCCAGTTTTCCCAGCACCACTTATTGAAGAGACTGTCTTTTCTCCATTGTATATCATTGCCTCCTTTGTCATAGATTAGTTGACCATAGGTGCATGGGATTATCTCTGGGCTTTCTGTCTTTTCCATTGATCTATATTTCTGTTTTTGTGTGAGTACCATATTGTCTTGATTACTGTAGCTTTGTAGTGTAGTCTGAAGTCAGGGCATCTGATTCCTCCAGCTCTGCTTTTTTCCCCTTAGGATTGTTTTGGCTATTTGGGGTCTTTTGTGTCTCCATACAAATTTTAAGATTTTTTGTTCTAAGTCTGTAAAAAAATGCCATTGGTACTTTGATAGGGATTGCATTGAATCTGTAGATTGCTTTGGATAGTATAGTCATTTTCACAATATTGATTCTTCCAGTCCAATCCATTAGCTTTTAAAAGAGATCTGTAAATCAAGTAAATTTGCCTTTGGAGACTGCAGGGTAGTATGTTTGAAGATCAGTCAAAATATACTGTTGTGCTGTTTTATAGGATTTTTGCATCTTAAAAAAATCCTAATTATGTATAGGTGGTAGATTTAGGATGATGTCTGCTGAGATAGCAGTGTCAGTTTCTTTACTGAAAGATTAATACTTCATTTAGTTTAGATAAAATGTTCTGAGATTCTAAAAGCAAAGCGTTTTGTTTGGAGACAGAACCAAAGCCTACAAACATTTATTTCATCACAAGAAGTAAAGCACATAGGTTTAGTTTATGTAGTACACCAAGTAGTTGTTCGCTGTACACATTTTATAATGTGACTAATCATAGAGTTTTTTTTTTTTAATGGCAAAAGATCAACCTTTATTGGCCACTTTCTGGAAGTGATATTAAAATTATTTGTATAGCCAGGCTCTCCTAAGTATTTTAAAAAAACAAAACAAGATTCACTGTTGAGTTCCTCCTTATCATTGTGATTTATTTGTGTTGTAATTCAGTATCTACTGTGTTTTATTCTCGAATATGTGTGTACCTATTCCCACACATTTAGATACTGTATCATTTTATCAATAAATGTTATCTCAAGAACTGTGTATGCTCAGGGCACTGTTCTTCTGTGGTGGGACAGCAAGATGAGCAGATTAGCCCCTGGCTTGGGGAGGTCTGATAGGGGAAGCATGGTGAGAGAATAAGGCATTTCAGAGCTGTGGTTAAGAGAGACTGGTCTTTCTCTCTCGGTGGGTAAGTAATCAAGGGAGGAAGCTGATTTGGGCTGAACCTTGAAAGAGGAGGTGGACTGGATTTGTGGGCAGAGCCACAGTAGAAGGACATTTCTGGCAGAGGAATGAGCAGTGTCATGGCAACCTAAGAGTGCAGAGAACAGAGAGGGTGATATGCTGCAGTGAGAGTACAGGTGGTTGAGCAAGTGAGATTATAAAGGCAGTTGTTAAGGATACACATGGTTTTGGTTTTTGGACAGTTTGAATCACTTTAGTACAAATAGCTTTAATATATATTCTATTGGATTATCTTAAATCACCTTAGATTTTTATAATTCCTTTGTAGAATATATAATTTTATTTTTTAAAATTCAGATACTCATTTTATAAAGCTGAAGAATTGTGATGTATGCTTTAGAAATGTACTGCACAATGGCCAGGGCATAGGTAAATGGGTCGACTAGGAAAACATTAATACAGAAACCAAAATACAGCCCTGCATACGTTTTTTAAAGTTTCCTGGGAATTCCCTGGCGGTCCAGTGGTTAGGACTCCGCGTTTCCACTGCAGGGGGCATGGCTTCTATCCTTGGTTGGGGAACTAAGATCTGCAAGCCACATGGTGTGGCTGGGGGGAAAAAAAATTCTCAGTTTTTCAGATTTTATTGTATGTGCAAATGGGCAGACCTGTTGATACACCATTTTCCACAGATTTATTCACCCTTCAGATCCTAGAATCAGATATTTAACCCCTTCAATATTTATTAAATCACCTTTGTGGCCTTTTCCCATAAGGAGCTGTAGTCTTAATAGGAAACGCTGAATGAGTGAATGAATGAATGAGGAAAAGAAGGGAAGAGAAAATACGTTTAGAGAAAACTGAGATTAGAGACCTCTGTGAGAGTGATGAGAGAAGAACTCACCACAAAAAAGTAAGAGGAGAGAACCAGGGAGAGGAGGTAAAAGAAAGACTAGCAACTGGAATGATCTGATTTAATATTTCCCTAAGGTACATGTGTGTAAGTTTGTGTATGTTGTGTGTGTACACACAACAATAGTAGTGAAAACAAATATCCATTGAGGTACAGTGCGCAGTTCATTTGAGATTTTAAAAATTAAATATAATTAGTATTTAATATTACAGTTAATTTGTACTCTCATTTGGCTGTGATGTCAGAGAGTCATGTATAACATGTGGTACATAACGGTATTCAAAAGAGTTGGGGGTTCCGTAGGGCAACAGTGGCACTCCCATTCATTCATTCTGTTTCTGGGAATTTGCCATGCATTTGAGCTTATTAATGTATGTTTGCTTGTGTTTGATGATACAGATTTGTGGATTATATTATCCAGTTTTAACCAAACCCCACAAAACAGACTAATAATATAAACATTCCTGCAAAGAAACTGAATATAAGAAACATGAATAAGAATAGGAAACAAGAAAATGGTAGAGCTGTTACTTAAACTATTAGAATAAGCTTTTCATCTGCCATGATATAATTATTTTAGAAGATGGCTGAAAAAATTGGAGATTCTCAAGAAAGATATTTGACAGACAGGCATACGTTCACTATTAGTACTGATGAGACTTACTCTGAGACTAAATTGTGGCTTGAGATAGTAGTTAATGATGATATAAAATCATCATGATTAAGAAGACATTTAAAAGTTTAGGACCTAGAATGTTATAAACAAGATTGTATCACCGTAAATATGCAAATAATTTATCTTTATTTTTTACTTCGGTTTTGTGTGTTTTAAAATGTATAAAATTCAGTAGCATATGTTAATTATTTATAAATAATTAGAATGAATGTATGCCAAACTACATAGCTTAGAGCTCAAAAATTCATGAAGAGTTTATAGTAAAATAATGGATGTTCATAATAAATGACCCTGAGTTAGACAGAGCCTGACAGTAATCTAGTTTTTATTTGAGCTCAATCATGATGTCTATAGGACATTTCCTCAGTAGGTGCTAGAAAATACCAACTAGCTCATAAATGTTTTGTGCCAGAAAGCCTTGGTGCTCACTTACCTGTCTTGAACCCCAAAAGGCTGGTGGAATATCGTATGTTGATATAGCTGTCTATAATTCCAGTTATAAGTGTGTGGTGTGTTTAATAAGTATTATTTTAATTCCTAGGAATTAAAATAGGAATTATTTTAATTCCTATTATTTAATTCCTACAGCTCAACTGTCTGAAAGTTACATAGCAGCACTGAAGTTATTTAGTGTGGCCTTGGAGTTGGTAATGAGCACAAATGAGGGTTCTAGTCAATTAAAGATAAAATCAGAGAGGAGCAAATTTCAAGGGATTAAATTCTTTCTGTATTTATTCAGTGTATTTGCTTAGTTATCTTTTTAGTGTTACTGACTTAATTCACCTTTTTGGTGTACGAAGAAAAGCTCTTGCATTTCTTTGTTTGGCATCAGCTTGTACTCCTGCAGAAAAATGCACTCTACGCTTGCACACGGTGGGAGTTGCCCTGGTCAGTGTTCCGAGTCGCCACTCTGACAGCGTTGTGAAAAACCACTTGTATATTTGCAAAAAAGATTCTTGGAAAATAATGTGCTGTGACTCAGCAATTGAGAAGACTGGGTAAACTCCGTAGAATATAAATTCTGAAGAGATAAGGTTTAATAAGTTTTGATTGAAATTGTTTCAAAACCAATTAGGTATTTCTCTTTATTGTATTAAACAATATATAGCATATAAGTTTATACCATTCTTTACAGCTCCTGATGATAGATTATGAACCTGCTATACTGGGCCCTATTGCAGTAGTATTTGTATGAGTTGAGTTGAATGGGGGTGAGTGCCTCCTTTATGCAAATTCATCTCTTTTGAGTCTCATTCTGTTCATTGTGTCAACCTTTTAGGAATGTTGTAAAGATTCAGTGCCTCACGTACTACACGCTCAAAACTTGCTGCTGTTTATGACAGCAGTTGCTTAGGAGGAGAAAGATACTCACTGGTTGGGACCTTAAAGACATAAATAGTATTTCATACATGTAAAATTTGGTATGGGAAATCTTTTAAACTGGATTTGTTTTAAGACACACTGAATATTTTACTTTCCTTTTTCTTAGCATCAGCAACAGCAATTTGTGATTGGCAGTACCAGACATTCAGTTGTACATCCCCACATCAATGCACTGCCAATGGTAAGAATTCCAACTACTCTTTTTGTCAGAGCTTGTTTTAATTTCTGTTTTTATTATTCTCTTATTTTTAAGAATCTGTTAAGAATTTTGAAAGTTTTTCACAGTTTGACAAAATACATGTGTTCTCAAACTGAAGAAATGTTTTAAAAAAACGTAATTTTTAAGGTACTTAAAATAATGTTTGATTATTTGGTGTTTTTTTTAAAAAGGCAAAACCTCTAATTTGAAGATTTCTATTATCTTGGCTATGGCTATCAGAATGAAAAGTGTTACTGTACAGTTAAGATCTTATATTTTAACATGTGGACTATATTTTGTGAATAAAATTTTCTCATTAAACTTAACTTAGAGTGGCAGTAATGGCTCTTGTGTTTTTGTCCATCATCTTACTAAAATAATCATATTGGATTTCTCCTAATATTTATAGTTAATGGGCAGTTAAATGGCTAAAATACTACCTGTCTTTAGTTAGTGGATAATTTTCAGGAGAACCATTCTTATTTATTTAACAAGGTCATTTAGAATCCTTTCTCTGTGGAATGAAAATGTCCACTATGTTATAGAGCAGCAAGACCACTGGACTCTGTGGGAATTGGGAGTTGCTCTCTGCTGCATATGTCTTGGATGACTTTTGGCAAGTACTTTTGTAAAATTTGGTGATAGAATTGGACTAAATTTCTAATGTTTATTCTAGCTATAGGCTAAGTGATCTCATCACTGTTCATTAGAATTCAGAATGGTTTTTTACCTTACAAAAAGTAATTCCTTATATAAATGGTATGGCCCTGTATTTGGGGCATCAATAAATAGCAGGAGAATGAGCTTTTATTTTTTTTGTTTTTTTAAAGAATTAATTGCTTAACAACAGTGTTTTCTATAGTGCATTATCAAAAATTTTAATTATTTTTACTTAAATTTTTATTTTAAATATTAAATCAGGGAGCTATAGAAGCTAAGGTTTATAGAATTTGGTGGGAAATTATAGATACATCAGTCTAAAATAAAAAGTAGTAAAAATTAACTAGAACCAGGATGAGTGAGTGAGATGGGAAAGTTATCTGTGAAAATATTCCTAGGAAATGATTCATTTTAAAGATGAACTTGTCAGTATTTCAATAAGATTTCCTCTGCCTAAACTATCTTCTGAATTCTTCCTGCTGAAAAGAAAACGACCTCTCCCCCTCTCCAGCCTCCTTTTCTTCTCCCTTCCTCCTTCCCCCCAGTAGTTAATGGGGAATGTTGGGGAAAATAAGGATTTTTGTTCTGGCTTTACCTAGCACGAAGGATGACACGGTTCTTCATTAATATATGAAAATACTTGCTGGGTTCTTTGTGGTACCTGGGTGACCATTAACCATCATTAAATCTTTTGTTTCTTCTGGAGCACTACACTTCCTCACGTAAGCAGCTCATCTTAGGCATTTTGAGTATCTGGCTTTTTTGAAGTTCACGTTTGAAACCTGTGCATTTTTCTTGGTTGTTGGAGTCTTAGCTATTTGTGGTACGTTTCCCCTGAGAAGTGAGTTGCACAGGCCTGTTGGGTGTCTGAGAGCCACGTGCCATGCCACTGGCTCTCTCTTCTAAGTGCCTGTCCTCAGGTGACTTTGTAATATGCCACTCACATAGCCTGCATGTCGTTTTGTTTTGTTTCAGGAGCAGCTTGTAGACTGTATTTTAAATCAGATTATCTCACACACATTTGCCATCACAAATGTTTATGTTAGTGTTAATTCTGTATACGTGTTAGAGTGAAAGATGAAGAAGGTCAAGATTACACAAATTTGCTTATAGTCTAGCTGTGGACATCAAAGCCATTTCTACACATTTGTAATTTGTGCTAGTAAGTTTATAGATACTGGGTTCAAAATGGTGGTTTTCCCATGAGCCTGAGCAATGTAGTAGTGTTCGGGGTTAAATCTGTGCTGTGTACTATCTCACGTGTTTTTCTCTGGAAATGCCATAAAGGAATGCTTTGTGAAAAGTCACCTCTGCCACCCCCCCACACCCACTTCAACTTTGTTTTTCATATAAGAACCATGAATATTCTTTTTTTTGCCTCACTCTTCATTTGCCTAAGTGCAAGTTATTTTAACTCTCATAGCACCTTAAGTCACCATGATTTACAGCTACTTTTCAGTATAAATGTTTCATGCTACTTTCTGTAATTATCTTATTGCATTACTAGAACCCAGTGACCAGTAGGTATATATTATTATTCAGTGTGAAAAATTTTAGATGTACACTAGAGAGAATGGCATGATGAACTCTCACCCAGCTGCAGCATCACCAGCTTTGCTTCCTGTAACCGCTTTGCTCCCATGTTGTTATGCCTCTTTCTTCCCCACCCCCACCCCCATTTATTTTGGAGCCAGTACATATGTCACATGATTACATTAATAAATATTTCAGTAGGTATCGATGGAAGATGTGGGCTTTTTTTTTTTTTTTTTTTTTTTTTTGGCGGTACGCGGGCCTCTCACTGTTGTGGCCTCTCCCGTCGCGGAGCACAGGCTCCGGACGCACAGGCTCCGGACGCACAGGCTCAGCGGCCATGGCTCATAGGCCCAGCCGCTCCGCGGCATGTGGGACCTTCCCAGACCGGGGCACGAACCCGCGTCCCCCGCATCAGCAGGCGGACTCTCAACCACTGCGCCACCAGGGAAGCCCGATGTGGGCTTTTTAAAAGTATATACTACAGTACCATTATCCCACTTTAAAAATTGACAGTAATTTTTTTATTTGAAAAGGCATTTAAATATACTTTAAAAAATTATAGTAAAAAACACATAATGTAAAATTTACCATGTTAACCATTTTTAAGTGTACAGTTAGTACACTTAAGTGTAGTGTTAACTATATTCACATTGTTGTACAACACATCTCTAAAAACTTTTTATCTTGCAAAACTCTTTACTCTTTGAACAAAATCTCCTATTTCTTCCTCTCCTTAGCCGCTGTCAACAATCACTTTACATTTTGTTTTCATGAGTTTGACGTCTTTAAGTATCTTATATAAGTGGAATTATACTGTATTTGTCTTTTGTGACTGGCTTATTTAACTTAGAGTAATGTTCTCTAGGTTTGTCTGTGTTGTATCTTATGACAGGATTTTCTGCTTTTTAAAAGGTGGAATTTTTGTACATATATATCATTTTCTTTATTCCTCTATCAATGAACATTTGGGTTACTTCCAACTTTGGCTGTGGTGACAAATGCTGCAGTGAACATGAAAGTGCAAATATCTCTTTAAGATCCTGCTTTCAATTCTTTTGGATAAATATCTAGAAGTGAGATTGCTGGGTCATATGATAATTCTAGTTTTAATTTTTTGAGGAAGCTCCATACGCTTTTCCAAAGTGGCTGCACCATTTTACATTCCCAACACTAATGCACAGGGTTCTGATTTCTCTACATTCTTGCCAGTACCTGTTATTTTCTGTGAGAGTTTTTGGCTGTTGTGAGGGTTGGTTTGTTTCATTTTGGGGTAGTGAGCACTCTAATAATGGGTGTGAGGTGATGACAGTAATTTCTTAATATCACCATATATCCTTTTAGTTTGAGCTTTTACAGATTGACAACAAAGTCCATACATTACATTTGGTTGCTACGTACAGCTTATGCTTTACCTCTTTATTATATTTTCCTTTTTATTTGTCTTGCAGGGTTTCCTCGTTCTGTATTTTGTTAATTGCATCCCTGTAGTAAAATGCCTCTCTTTCCCTTGAATTTTTTAATTTAAAAGATTAATCTAATTCAGGTTTTTTTTTTTTTTTTTTTTGCATTATTTTGGGGTGGGGGTAGGATGGCAGAATATTTTTTAGGTGGTACTAAGTAATTCCATGAAGAGGCATATAATATTTGTTTGTTATTGCATTTGATATGTTATTGCATTGTAGTTTTTATTCTTATTCTTAGGATACTCAGATTGTCTTGGCCAAAGGAGCCTTTTTAAATTGACTTCTGAATGTTTTTGACACAACTCTAGTAGTCTCTGCTAGCGTCCTTGCTTTTTGACATAACAAGATGTTCCTGAGCTCATCTTGCACATGTTCTTCCTTAGTCCCCAAATCAGCTGTGTCTCCAGAAAGTCCAGTTCCTTTTAGTGAAAGCAGTATGTAGAGCCGCAGTCTAGTGCTAAGGGTATTCGTTGTTTCTGGATGTCTGGTATGTCTGTGATATATCTGATAAAAATGTTGGATTTTAATTTTTCAAACTTAAATCCTTTGATTTCAATATTTCCGTCCTTTCTCATGCTGAAAAATCTTTTTCTAATGGTATTTATATAAACTTGTTTCTTTTGTATATTTATATTATGTATAATGTTATATATATTTAACATATAAATGTATAAAACAATATATTATTTAAAGGTATAAAATATAGAATATGTAAGATGTAAATATGTAAATATATAAAATAAATATGAAATTATTGTACATAATATAATTTGTATCTTTATAAATATATTTTTATATATTTAAACCAGTACCACCAATATGATTACTGAAAACTGCTTTTTCTTTGGCCCATGACCCACTGGGGGTTTACATTCACAGTATTTTGAAGTACTCAAAGTAAATCCACTTGTATGATTTTTCTACCAACTTAGTACAGAATCAGGTCCATTTGTTTCATTGTATTTTTAATTTTTAGGATTTTAAAATATTGATTTAATCTTATAATTTTATAGAAAACATTGATATTACTTCAAAGTGAAGTATGTACTTAGTTTCTTCTTCCCCTTATAGGTAACCAAGTTTAACTAGGTTGCTACTTTTAAAAATAAGCAAACCTATGTGTATATATATACACTGAACATTTTGGAGATCACCTTATAGTAGTGTATAGAGTTAGTCCTCATTCTTTTTAATAGCTGTGGAGTAGTCCATTACATAGATGTAGCTTAGCTGTTTCACGAATGGCAGTTTTAGGTATGAGCATAAATGTTCATGTAATTTTGAGGCAGTTTGCCAAATTCTTTTCTGTAGGTTTTATGCCATCTTATATTTTTTCCAGTAATGTATGAGGGTGTCTGTTTTCCCACTTGTAAACAGTGTATAGTCAGAACTTTTTGGATATATACATATTTAATCTGATAGTTGAGAAATGGTGTCTCAATGTAGCTCTAATTTGCATCTTATGTGTTTTAGAACAATTTGTATGTTTTTTTTCTTTGAACTGTTCCAAAGGTAGATTCTCATTTTCAAGAAATGTCTATCAACTTTGTTGACCAATCCCTTTAGGCCTCCTCTTTTCTCTTGTTCTAATTCTACAGTTATCCCACAGCTTCTAAAACTTAATTTGGTTTAACAACAAGATTTTCCTGCTAAGAATAGAACCTCGCTGACCAGTTGTTTGAGGTTTGATTTCCGTGGAATCAGACCCTCGATTATAACCATTTTATTTGAAAGCTGAACCCAGGAAGTTCCTGTGGGGAAATGAGAAAAGGAAGATAAGGAGGCCAGTACAAGATGCCTTTGAGTAAGTTAATATGTTAGACTGTTGGGACTCACATCTTGTGGGGACCTCTGGGAGCCAGTATGTAGAACATGCCTCTCAGCTCTTCCACTCATGGGTCAAGAAAGTTGGGGTACTTTGTCCACCAACTCTATTCCTTATTGGTTGAGTTATGCTTTGGGAAGGGCAGGGCATCAGCTCCTTAGAACTTCCCCTCTGACCTAACTGTGGCCAGAGATGACCTTCAGGTGTTTGCAGTAAGAAGCTGCCTAGTTCCTAAGGAAAACTGAGTGATCAGGGGTTATGGGCTGGACACTGCCAGCCTCTGTTGCATCGATGAATATTCTAGTCTACTGGCAACTATATTTCTCAGTGTAAATTAGTAAATCATTCTTCTCATTCATAAATTGCTCTAGTGTATTTTGTTAACATCTGTTCTCCTAGAACTTGATTATCCCAAGAGAACAGATAAAAGTAAATTATGGCTTGCCAGACTGAGGATAAGCCCCCAGAGTTGTAACCCTACCAAGAGGTAACTCCCAGGAAGCAGTGTGGTGCGTATTGAGGAGCTAGTGATCTGTTCCCTTTTACTCTCCACTTCTCAAGCGTGTCATCTGTAAAATAATTTGTTTTGTTCACTGTAGAGAAGTTCATTGTCATTATTTATCATCTGCCTTTCACTGTCCTGTACTTTTGAAGTGGTATTACTAAATGTGAAGCATGAATGGCACTGCCATATAGACAAGACTGTGTGAAGTCTTTATTTTATTTTGGTTGAGAATTTATGCCTCTGGAGAACTAATTTTCAAGTCAATAGTAAGAGGGTTACATTGAAGCTCTCTTAGTTTTGGGGATTTCTTTTTTTTTTTTTTCCTTTTAATGGATGGAGCTGAAAATAGCTACAGGCTGAATTTCTTTCAGAGGGGTCTATGCCTTTGCTTATGTCTGAGCAAGTATACCTTTGAAAATGTATGGTTTATTTTCTATTAAAAACAAAACAAATGATAAGCTGAAAAGAGCAGAGCAGAGCACATGCACATTGGAGTTGTAGTTAACTGAATGCCTTCATCTTTACCATTGGATGTTTGTTGTGTGATGTGAGGCTGATACAACTGTCTAAAATGGAACCTGAGTGACTGTGGTTTCATTTGGAAGGCAAAGAAGGTGTGGATTCTTTCATGGATTTAATCCTTAAATTAAATGTGATAGTAGAACTTGTTATGGTGAGTTGATGTTGCTATTTAAAAATTGATCTTCATGCTTCAGATAACTTGGTGTCTGTTCTACAAGTTCTTAATATAGGCACCATGCAACCAGAAATAAAATGTACCTCTCTTTTTGTCTCAGGGAACCCAAAATAAAGTGAGCAAGGACTTCCACCTACATAGAGGGATGAATATTTAATGGAACAATGTTAAAACAAGAGGTGTCCTGTCATTGATTATTTTCTGGCTTTATTTTTTTAAGTTTTTGCAACTTCTCACACTGACCTCACTTTGTTAAATTCAGTCTTAATAGGGTCTGACACATTTAAGATTGAGCTGCCTTGTCTCATATTAGCAGTGTAGCCAAATTTGAAACTACAGGCCATATTTCATAGGTGTATTGAAGCCATTTGGGGTCGTCTTCTCCTTGCTTTCTTTCATCAATCCATCCATCTTCCCAGGGGATAGTATTGCTTTTTAAAAAAATTTGAGTTTTAAGTTTTTGCTCCAAAGAAAAACTAACATACTGAAGTTTGGTGTGTAAAAGACAGGAGTTTCCAAATTTAACTGTTTGTTTGCTTCTTCATGTTCTGTCCTTTTCTGTAAGCCAGTTAATTTCCGTCATATCTTTTGATTTTTCTCTTGGTTCTTTTTAACAGAGTTCCTTCATAATGCCTATTTTTTTCTCCTACACTATGATTACTATTTCCTCCTGTAAGGAGGATCTTTTTTTTTTAAAAATGCTAACGTTCTTATATATATATATATATATATATATATATGTATAAAGGACCATCTTGATTTGACATTCATTTCCAGTCAGAGTTTAATGGAATCATTTTGAGTTCATTGTAATCTGATATTTTAAAAAAATGATTTAGAGCATAAGGGTTTATGAGTTTAGAACAGAGTACATAGAAACATATTAAATGTGTAGGAGACACCAAGAGACATTTTCATTAGTTTAAAGTTTTTTGATATATGAAAAAGTAAATTAAAATCAGACAAAAAATGGAAAGATGAGTGAGTGTTCTGAGAGAGAGAGTAGATATCTTATTTAAATGTCTCTGTAACTCTGTGAGGCTGTTAATATTTCTGTTTTATAGATGAGGAGACCATCATTCTTGTTTATAATCACCTAGATAATAAATTGTAGAGTCTGAAGTCTGAATCAAGTCTGTTTCCACAGTTCTGTCCTCTCTTCTGAGAATGCATATGTATTTCTGTTCTCATATGGAAATGATAGGAACTGTGACATGATGGAACTGGGGTGGGACTCTGGGTTCTTACAGAGATTGGTTATTGCCCTTTGTTTTACCTGAGGAACAATTAAGGAATGAAACTGTTGTAGAGTCCATTTTAAAAAAATTATATCCATAAAAAAAAACAGGGGTTTCAGTATTTGCAGATTTACTTAAGCTTTTTGTTATTTTCATTCAGAGGAGGGATTCAATATTTTGGCTGAAATTTCAGAAGCTAAATAAGTCACAGCAAAGCATCTGAATTGAATATTGTGTACTTTTAAAACATTTTGTGTATCCTTCACCAGTCTTTTTTTTCTTTGTGGTACGTGGGCCTCTCACTGTTGTGGCCTCTCCTGTTGCGGAGCACAGGCTCTGGACGCGCAGGCTCAGCGGCCATGGCTCACGGGCCCAGCCCTCCGCGGCATGTGGGATCTTCCCGGACCGGGGCACGAACCCGCGTCCCCTGCATCTGCAGGCGGACTCTCAACCACTGCGCCACCAGGGGGGCCCCTTTCACCAGTCTTTTAATTCATTTAATTGAGAAATGTATTTGTTTTATAAAGTCTTTTAATGTATTTCTTACATACTTTGCCCTCAGTTGTGGATAGGATAGAATAAACATTGTCTTTCATAAAAGTAAATATTCAGTACTTGTTAATTCATTTATTTTGAAATATACATAAGCCATTTTTTTTTCTTTTACTGCAGTTCTACCCATGGTAGAGATGGAACTTTATTTCAAAACCAGGCTTTCTCTGATTTGTCCTCCTGCCTGTACCATGGCAGATCTCCTAACCATCAGTGGCATACAGTTTTTGTGTGTGTATATATAAGGCAGATAAGTCATCAAGACACCTTGGGCCTTGTTTGCCTTTGCCTCACTTTCCCCTCCCCTCCCACCCCACAGCTGCACCTGCAGTGGGTAGTGTTGTGGCCACTCTAGGTGTAGCTGTTGAGCACTTGAAATAACGACTGGTTATAACTCAGATGTACTGTAAATATAAAATGCATGCTGGATTTTGAAGACAGTTTTTTAAAAAAGTGAAATCTCAATCTTATACGGATTTCAAGAAATTATAATATTTGGATATATTGGATTAAATAAAAATACATTATTAGAATCAGTTGCCACCTATTTCTTTTTAAGTTTTACATGTGGCTACTAGAAACTTAAAATTAAATATGTGGTCTGCATTGTGGCTTGCATTGTATGTCTATTGACAGTGTTGTTCTATACCTTGCTGGTCATAGCTACCAGACCTAAAGATTCTCCTTGTCTGCCAGAAACAAGTAATTAGAGCGATAAAGAACTTAAGATCTGGGGAAACTGGACTGACCCTCAGAGTTCCTAAAATAGATCATGGGACTACATTACAAAGCTAAGTAGGTTGTCATTATTTATAAAATGAGAACCCAAGGCTTAGAGAAGTGATGCCAGATCACGTACTTTGTTACAGTAGAGCACCAGGACTTGAACCAGACCCCCTAATTTGTAGTCCAGCTTTCTTTTAAATTCTGTGTTAATACAAACTGTATAGAATTTGAATATTCTTCAAAGGTGAATCATGAGTGCTTTCACAGGACCTCAAGAGGAGACAGAATAATAAAGATTAAGGCATCTTGGCTAGAGATCTCTAAGGTTTTTTTCCCACTATAGTTAAGAGTTAAAGGTACAAACTGTGAGGAAATTTTTCTTTTATTAAAATTAGATTTTTATTCTCATCTGTTTGTGTTAATCTCTTATTCAGGAAGATCAATATTTGCTCTCCTTTGTCTACACTTATTTTCTTGTCAAATCACTTTTCCCCTAGATTTTTCAGTTATACAGTTTCTGTTTGGTTCTTTTTATACTTTCTGCTTCTGAGAAGTTCTGTCTTTACCATCATTTCAAGTGCCTCCCTTTAGCCCGTGGAGGATGGATAAAACAGCTGCCTTAACATCTTTGTTTGATATTTCTCACATCTAGATCATCTCAATATTGGCATCTGTTATTTTCTTTTTCTTTGGGAATTAGATTTTCTTGATTCTTTGTATGTTGAGTAGTTTTTTATTGTATCCTCTCAGGAGATGATGATGATGATGATGATGTTTTTTTGTCTGTTTGAAAACAGACACGTTCACTGGAAGTTCTGTTTGTGTCATGGACAGTGGTTCCACTGTGAGTTCAGCGTTCAAAGCCTTTGCTCCGCTGTCCTCACGTGCATCCCTCGGTGTTAGTGTGGGATGCTGGCGGTGGCTCATATCTTCAGTTCTCAAAGCCTTTGCCTTTTTGAGTGTGTTCTGTATCCACATCCTGGGATGAACTTGGGACCTGGGTTGATGCGTATACAGAATTACAGGATCCAGCTCCCAGAGGCCTCTTTTTCCTGGTTTAGTTTGTCTCTTTTGAATCAGGGGGACTGGCTCAATCAGGGTCTCGAGGGGAAAAAACATGAGAAAGGAGGTATGTCAATTACAGTCTTGAATAAGTGTGTTCTTAAGCATAGTAGGGGGTTATAATTCCAAAAAATGGGGTAGTGACTCCTATAGGACAAATCCTCCCACAAATAGTGACTGCAATCTCTGGACAACATATGAAAAAAAAAAAAAAGTGAGAGGACACTGTAGAGCAAACAGAAACGAGAAGAAACTGGTCTGGAGTGGTATCTTAAAAGAAGGGAGTGGCCTTGGGTGAGCTTCCCATTGCGATGGTGTTTTGTCAGCGGGCAGGCTCCCGTTGGCTGGTTTGCAGTCTTACTGGCTTGAGGAGCCACACAGTTCAGAACTACCACAGCGGCTGCAGAGCAGTGGAGCCCAACAGGAGGAAGAGGGGGAAGCCTAAGGAAGGAAAGAACCACAGAGGTCGAGTACTGAATTCTGTGTATAAACTGTCAAATACGGGGACTGACCCCTAAACTGGAAACAGTCCAGGTATCTATCAACAAGAGAATAGATACACAAGCTGTGCTGTATTTGTATCACAGAGTACTATTGATCAGTAGAAAGGAGCAAACTGTTGGTACCTGAAGCAATTTTGACTAATCTCTGAAACATTATGCTGAATGAATGGAGCCTTACATAAAACAGGACATAATGTATGGTTCCGTTTATAAGATGTACTAAAAACAGGCAAATATCTATTGTGTATTGGGGTGGAGGGTGCAAAGCTAGTCAATGTTGGGGGGAAAAGTCATTGGCAGGGTTTAGAAATGGATGAATGGGTGCTGGGGACAGGGATTATGTAGGAAAAGATATGTGGGAACTTTCTAGGGTGATGGTAGTATCCTATGTCCTGTTAGGGATTAGAGTTACTTGAGTTTACGCATTTGTCAAAACTCATTGAATGGTATACCTTGTAAGTATCCATTGTATTTTGTTTGCATGAAATTTTTACTTTAAGAGAAAAACCATACTAAATACTTTATTATAGTTAATGATAGGCAATAATGAAGTTATATATGGGGGAAGTTTACTGATATCTGTAACTTTTTTTGGAATGCTTAAAAAATTAAGATTAATTAATAATTGTGGTAAAACAAGTAGAAGGAAGTGTTAATTTTAAAGTCTTGGTGATAGCTATGTGAATATTCTTTGTACAGTGCTTTCAGTTTTTCTGAATGTGTGAAATTTGCAAAATGAAACATTATATTGAATAAAAGATACTACTAGGCAGTATATCTCTAAACTAGTTTCCTGCTGTTAGTACGTTGTTTTTAGTGGCTTTCATAAAAATTGATATTTCTCTGAATTTCAAAAATAGGTTAAAGAGTTTATCATTGACAATTTTCTGCCTATGCACTAAGCTCTGAACTGTTTAGGATGTAGAAAGATATAGAAGTAGAAATAAACAACTAAAGTGGGAACGCAGACATCCACACAATAATTTGATTACTTCAGAGTGATATAGCAAAGTCTCACTAAGATCATTTATAATACATAAATTCTGAGGGAATGGATACATAATTAGAGTGTGATCAGAGTTAAATGTAATTAGTGGGAGATGGAATCCCTGGGGTCGCTTATTTTGAACAAGTTTTGAAAATGCTATTAGAGGAAATTATTAGATTCCCTTTCCATTCTTTTAATTGGCCAATTGTGGTTTATAAAGTATGGTTTAGGACATTTTTTACTGTGTTGTATTCATCCTTCAGAAGAGGAATGCTACATGATTTTTATGCTAAAATTGTTAGATTGAATGATGAGAATTTATTTTAAAAAATAATCTGTATTTTAGGAATATGGTAATTGTATGTTAATAAGCTGTTCTATTAAAAAGCAAATGATCATTGTTCCAGAATTTTGTAATTTTATAAAGTCTTGAGAGATAAGTATAGTGTTATTAAAAAAAATTGACATAATATCCAGTATTAAGGATAACCATTCTAAAATACTGTTTTGTTTTTGTTTTTGGTTTTTTTTGCGGTACGCGGGCCTCTCTCTGTTGTGGTCTCTCCCGTTGCGGAGCACAGGCTCCGGACGCGCAGGCTCAGCGGCCATGGCTCACGGGCCCAGCCGCTCCACGGCATGTGGGATCTTCCCGGACCGGGGCACGAACCCGTGTCCCCTGCATCGGCAGGCGGACTCTCAACCGCTGCGCCACCAGGGAAACCCAATACTATTTCATTTTTTATCCTAATTTACTCTTCAGAAATCTATTATGATAGACTGAATTTTTTAGATGTATATATCAGAATAAATTATAAGTGGATAAAGATGAGAGAAAACTGAAATATTAAACTGTAAATTGTAATTATGAAATGTGAGATTTTTTTAGCCATTAATTTGATTATCTCAATTTCTTTTTATTGGCAGTTTTTTTCTTCCCCAAGCCTGATACGAGAACTTTGAACAAAACTAGGCAGTTATTAAATACATTTTAGAAAATAAAAAGTTATATGTAATTAATTGATGTTTAAATGGCTTGATAATTTCTAGTGAGCAGAAATTAGTCAGGTTTGGACTTATTTTTGGTCTTTTGTGTTTTTATTTTTCCAATTATATTGCAATAATAAAAAGAACGACCATTTCTATTAAAACTTTCTCAAAGCAAATGTGCTGCAAAAAAACCCAAACAAACAAAGAGCAACTGTGCTGCTGTTTTGTGTGCAGCATCTAGCCATTTATAACTGTTTCTAGAATTTTGTATTATTGATCTCTAAATGAGGCGTTTTGGTCTTTGGGAAAATTGTACTGTATGCTGACTTATGTAAGTGGTAGGAAGAATAACAAATGTGCTTATGTTCTACAAATTGAAATTTAGTGAGGAACAATCCAGTGGGCTTCTTGCCACATACCAACTAGTTATTTAAACATCAAATTCTCCTTTAACTGCTAATCTTGGTACCAACGCCTTTCCAAAGGAGAATAATACTTTACCCAGTACAGTCAACCAGTCCTGAATTTTTGAGGAGCTGGTTTACATCTGTTTGATTTTGGCTAAAAACAATACTGCTTATAGTAATCATTAGTAATTGTATTTTTATAAGTAAATAAGCATAATATTTAAGTGTCTCTGAAAAAGTCATAGGGGGAGGGGGTAGTGAGGTAGTTGGAGTAATTGCTGAAAACAGCTTAGGCTCAAAATAGCACCCTAAAGTATGCTTCACATATCATACTGATTTCTACTGTGTGCAGCTAAGTGTAAGGTTATTTTAATCAACTCATTAGGGCTGTAAATCAAAATACCCAGATTAAAGTCGAAAATATATTTCATGTGAGGGAAAATTTTGTTTCCCAGATTTTTTTGTCTCAGAGATACATGGATATCACAACTATTTTAAGACTAGCCAAGAACAAATTTCATTACCATCAAGACAGCTTTATTTTTGTCTTTGTTTCTGCCAGCCAGAGAGAAATTTTATTAGTGATTCTGAATAACATATTAGGTATTATATTGCCAGGGTGAAATGTTCAAGTGAATAATTAATGGAATTGTGTGTATGCCAATTTATTTTATAATCACTATGTAATTTGCATAAAGTAAGCTGTAAAAACAAGTTTTTTTCATTGACTGTTTCATTTTATCTTTAAATCCTTTAAAAGATATAGATTACATCCTTTAAAAGAGATTTTTGATAGTTTTTTTTTTTTTTTTTTTGCGGTACGCGGGCCTCTCACTGTTGTGGCCTCTCCCGTTGCAGAGCACAGGCTCCGGACGTGCAGGCTCAGCGGCCATGGCTCACGGGCCCAGCCGCTCCGCAGCATGTGGGATCTTCCCGGGGCACGAACCCGTGTCCCCTGCATTGGCAGGGGAACTCTCAACCACTGCGCCACCAGGGAAGCCCTTGATAGATTCTTGATAGTAGAGATATGTTTTTGTAGAGATATGTTTATTGGTTCTCATATACCTAGAGTTTTAAAAGTCTGCCAGGTGAAAATCATAGCATTCACATAAATAAAAAAATAAAGTATAACATCAGCAGATCTATGAACTTAAAACTGAATTTATTAGACCCTGGATGATTAGCTAGGACCAATCAGTTAATTACCTATATTTAGGAAATTGCAGTTAGGAAACCACAAGTTTTTGAGGCACCAGAGCCTTTCTATTATTTGTTACTTATAGAAGCTTGATTTCTTTCAGTATAGAAAACTTAAACAAAAGATACTCTTCTCTTTTTATATTTCTTTGTGTCACAAGTGGAAAAAAATGTCAGTTATTTCAAATTACCTTGTCAGAAGAAGCCAGGTTCTATTTTGAGAGCTAACCAGGGAAGAAATTATTATGCTTAGGGAAAATACTCTCATTAACAAAGAAGGATATCATAGCATAATTATTGTTTTATTGCAACTAAAAGTAATTGTTTAATTTACTCTAATCATTTTTTGTGTCATTTTACTCTTTGTTCAGTTACTTAATTGTGGAAAGTTATGAGGCATTTTATCACCTAAAGTAATTACTAGCCCAAAGGTGTTCCTGTACTGTTTCCAAGATTTACTTGGGCAGTCTGGCTGCTGAATAGGTTTTTTGAGGTCATAATTTGGTCACTCACTGCTAATCTAGTTTAGATGATAATGTTACTTACTAAGGCTGGTATATTGTAAAAACCTTTCTGGTAGTTAAAAGTTATGAAGTAATTGCTTTTTGCAGTTCAATATTTGTGAAAATTGTTTTCATCCCTGTTCCATCTGCTGTTTGCAATGTTAACTTTACTGTTAACAAAAATCCTGCATTTTATTGCTTCTTCCTAAATTCATCTGTAGAATCCCTCAGTGTTAAAGCTAGAGGAGCCCTTTCAGATTATCTAATTCAGCACCCTCATTTTACAGATGAGGAAACTGAGGGCTTGGACTAGAACAGAGGTCTCCTGACTCAGTCCAGGACTCTTTCTATTACATCATGCTGCCTGATGTTTGTTTATGGAACTCGGCAACATCACGTACAGGGTGAGCTTTTTTTTTTTCCCCCCCAAATGAACACACAAAGTAATAGCTACTCATCAGCTGCTCTTCATCATTCTTAACTTTCATTTTCCTTTTTTACCCATACCTATTTTAATCCATAATATATAGCCCAATTACTCATGACTTTATTTTGCTGCTACTTCTTGGCATTTGACCATTTTTTTTTTTTTTTTAATTTTTTTGCGGTACGTGGGCCTCTCACTGTTGTGGCCTCTCCTGTTGCGGAGCACAGGCTCCGGATGCGCAGGCTCAGCGGCCATGGCTCACGGGACCAGCCGCTCCGCGGCATGTGGGATCTTCCCGGACCGGGGCACGAACCCGCGTTCCCCGCATCGGCAGGTGGACTCTCAACCACTGCGCCACCAGGGAAGCCCTTGACCATTATTTTTAAGAGCTAAACTCTTAGTAACAAGGTTTCTTATCAGTAACCACGGTAGCCTTACCAGGCACTATAGCAACAGTAGATTAAAATTCATAACAGGAACAATTTATGGTATCTTAGGTTTAGATTTAAGAAGTGAAATATAAGTAGGTAAGTACAAGAGTGTGTATATGAGATCTAAGAGCAGATGTGGTACCAAATATGAAAGCAATTTTTTGGTGAAATAACAAAATGCCAAGAAATATTAGCCAACAGTGTGGCATGGTTGCAGTAAAATGCCTTGTCCTGTGAACTCATGGCTTTAAACACAATTGTGTTTTAGATTATTGGATTATTTTCTGTATTGATGCGCATATTGTCCCATTTTTGGCTAGAGAGAGCCTCTTCAGGTTGGTTCCTATGTCCTTTAGATAAGACCTTAGTTTTAGGTAGCTGTCTTGCTTTTTGGTTTGACAAGGTATTACAGGTTTGTATGGTTTTCAAAGGTAACTCAAGGACTTCTAAGTTCTTGTAATTAAGTTCAAGATTTATAAGTTTCTTTAGGACCAAAGTATCATCTCCACTCTTCCATTTTTATAAAAGTTTTTTATAAACACTGTCCATCATTAATTTTGCTTTTTATGGAATTAGGAAAAGACAAAATCTTTCAGCTTAGACAAAATTAACATGCTTCTCGTATATATTTTTAAAAATCTCTTGTTTCATGTCACTGAAATAACCATAACGTTAACCTCTAGAATTTTAGGGTAAACTAAAGCACTAATGCTCAACTATGAATGCTGGATAAGTTTGTTGGATTGGTAGAATACTGCCATCATAGTCACACCTTAATCACTTACATATGTATTATATATATGTGTTACTGCAATTCTTTGACTGTTTAGCTATTTATCAGCCATTTTAAAGGGTCCCTACCCACCTGCCAGTTAACTAATTGTGTTTTGTGTTTCAGGTGAACTAAATCAGAGGTCCCGAAATATTAGGTGACAGTAGTTTTTCTGAAAATATATCTGTGGGGAGAACGATTGTAGGATGTTTTACATGAATTGTGCTTTGATTATATTTCTTATGCATGAGAGCTATATTTTATGACTTATGAAGATGTGTGTGTATATATATATATATATTTTATAGCTATTATGTGTTGAGTGCTAGAATATAAAGTACAGGCTGCCTTTTTTTTTCTTTTTTTTTTTTTTACGGTACGCGGGCCTCTCACTGTTGTGGCCTCTCCCATTGCAGAGCACAGGCTCCGGACGCGCAGGCTCAGTGGCCATGGCTCACGGGCCTAGCCGCTGCGCGGCATGTGGGATCTTCCTGGACTGGGGCTCGAACCCGTGTCCCCTGCATCGGCAGGCGGACTCCCAACCACTGCGCCACCAGGGAAGCCCCAGGCTGCCTTTTAAATGCTTTAATTTGGTAGTGACTAAAAAATCAAATATGCACAATAAAAGGTGATATAATAACAATGTTAACATGTAAATTATAAATTGGCTTTCCATGCACTCCTACCTACCTGTGAGGTTCGTAGATTAGATTTTATTTCTATTTTTCAGAATGAGAAACTGGGGCTCAGGGAGGTTAAATGTCTTAATGTCAAAAACAGTAGCATTTGAAAGAAAATAGCAACATTCTGATTTCTAACCTAACAGTTGTTTTTTAACTACTGACCAGTTTTGAAAAGGGTTTTTTTTTTTTTTTTTTTTTTTTAAAGAAACAAAAAAGCAAAAAACTATGCTTTGGGGTACAGGTGGAAAGGAGGAAGCATCTTTTTCAAGGTTGGCGTTTGAATAGGCTTCATAAGGAGATGACATTTGAAGAATAGAAAAATTTCACCACTTGTAGTTGGAACAAAGAGCTTAAAAAGCAGAAATGTGGGAATTGGGGGGATGTTAGAATGATACAAATATATTCACCTGAAGGTAGAGTACATTCAAGGAAGGTGCTGTACAGGTAGATGGATACTTTGAGACCATATGGAGAAGGAGAACGTAAATGCTTCGAGAAACAATTTAGAGTAAATGTGGAAGCTAATAGATACCGATGAATACATATGACATAATCAGGGTTATGTTTTATGCATAGATTTTAGAAGACAGTATGAAAAAACCTAGGAGACATTGAAGTTATTGTAGTAATACAGGTGGTAGGTACTGCAGAAAGGAAGGCATGGTTGAAAGTGGCGTTGTATAGGTAAGAGAAGATGGAATCCAAAGGATTGCAGGTAAAAGCTGAGGTAGGAAATTGAATCCAATATAATACTAAAATTTAAAGTGTTGGTGAATGATGGAATTAGTGATAGTTACAGGCAAGAGGAGAAACACGTTTGGGAGTATAGGGCATAAATTGCCGCTAATAATGCCGAGTGATGATATCTGAAAGGATGTAGATATTTGCACATCAGTCAGCTGGAACTGGAATGTTTGGAATGGGAAAGATGAGGGGACGTGTTAGAGAGTGGCACGCGATGGGAGAGTTGGTGGTTTTGTAATTCTTCAGAGTGGATGAGATCCTTAGTTGGGGTAGTAGAGTGAAGATCAGAGGACTAAAAAAGAAGTCAGCTGTACACATGTAGGGCAGGAAGAAAAATCAGTAAAAGAGATAGAAGAGGACAGAATCAGAAAGTCAAATGCTGGAAGTTTAAAGATTTTTTATTTCAGTCTTCTCAAATGCTGGAAATGGCAAGGAGTGTGAAGTAATGAAAGAGTATGAAGACCTGTTGAATTTCGAGTTGATTAGTGAAGTTATTTAGAGTCCATAAAATTTTAACAGTAACATGTTTTTCTTCATTATATGTGTACATGTATTCTTTTACTTAAATGTGTGGATATGCTTATACTTCTTGTTGTGTACTTTTTTCTTTTGCTCCCTCCTCCATCAGTTTATTGTTTTTTGATGACTTTATAATCCATGAATATTATGAATGTACTATGATCTTGTTTTGATACTCTCCTTTAATGGGCATTCACTGTATTTCCTCCCCCCGCCAACCTTTGCCACTAAAAAAGTGTTCTTAAACATCCTTAAGAACTTGTGCTTTTATTTCTCTGTGTTGTGGAGTATATGTATTAGTTGAACTACGTGACATTGCAGCTGTGTGACCATTGTAACAAACAAACAAAAAAAGGGAAATTCTTATGTTCCAGTCTAGTGTTTTTACTTTTACTAAAAAGTTGCCAGATTGTTTTCCAAAGGGTTTTTTTTCACATTTCCTCTTGCACTATGTGACCTATCCCCACATTCCTGCCAGAAATAAACATTCTAGATCTTTTAAATTTTTACCAATTTTAATGAGTATAATTTTACTCCATGTTACTTTGATATGTATTTTCTTGATATCTAGTGGATCTTTATGTACTCAGATATAGCTGTCTTTTCTTGTATAGTATTTGAGTTTCCAGTCTTGGTTAAAAAGATTTTTTTCCTGCTCTCTAGATTGGACATGTAGCTTCGATGTTTCTTTAAGATGTGTTGATATATGTGAAGTATCTGTGTATATGTACACACATACACATATATACACAAACATACACATTTTTGTGCTTTAAATATTTTGGAATTAAGTTTTGTCTAGAGTAAAACGTGGGCCCACTTTTATTTCCTCTCAGATGGATAATTACTTGTGACAGCTCAAGTCTGCACAATAATGCAGCCTCTTCCTTTGTTCAGATCTTTGTATTTTTCAATTGACTATTATGTTTGGTCACATAAATCTGTGCCTTTCTTGTTAGTTTCTTTTGTAAATATTTAATAGTTTTTTGCTCTTGTAAGTGGAATATTTATTTTCTCATCTGTATAGGTGCTTACTACTGGAGCAGAAAAAAGCTATTGTTTTTGTTAGCCACTGTATTAAATTCCTTTACAAAGGGCTAGTGATTTTACTAGTTAAATAGTATATGTAGGAGACCCAACAAATTACAGATTCAATGTTAGAGACTATTTTTTCTCTTTTGTATCTTTTTCTACTACTTCCTCAGAGAGGCAGCACAAGATAATAGGATGAATAAAAATAAAGATTTTTGAATTGAGCAAATAATCAAGGAAGTTCTAATAACTTTTACCAAAGAATTAAAGCCATCTGAGATTGAGGGGCTTTTAGTGAGATAGGGCCCCTAAGAGAAGTTAAAATTTTTGAAAATCCATGATGGCAAATCTGATAAGGAAGTTAAAAACCTAATAAAATGATTGTCAAATAGCTCAGAGGTTGCAGAATGGTTTTAGACACAACATGGTTCGGGATTTACATAAGTTACAGTGCTTGAGTTGGAATTGGTAAGACTACGTGAGTTAAATGTCACAGTTCTTGAAATGTCTGATCAGTAGCTTTGCATGAAAATGGAGGGAATGCAGATACAGTTAAGGAGGATGATGTGGGATTGGAGGACACTGAGAAGCATGAGTAACATGACGTTATCTTGAAAATCTGTTCAATTAGAAACTGAGTAGAGAGGACAGACAGCAGAAGCAAGAAGAACTACAGTTCTTCGGCCTGTGGAAGGAAAACCACATTCACAGAAAGATAGAAAAAATGAAAAGGCAGAGGACTTTGTACCAGTTGAAAGAACAAGGCAAAACCCCAGAAAAACAACTAAATGAAGTGGACATAGGCAACCTTCCAGGAAAGAATTCAGAATAATGATAATGAAGATGATCCACGACCTCGGAAAAAGAATGGAGGCAAAGATCGAGAAGATGCAAGAAATGTTTAACAAAGACCTAGAAGAATTAAGGAACAAACACCTAGAAGAATTAAAGAACAAACAAACAGAGATGAACAATACAATAATTGAAATGAAAACTACACTAGAAGGAATCAATAGCAGAATAACTGACGCAGAAGAATGGATAAGTGACCTGGAAGACACAGTGGTGGAATTCACTGTCGTGGAACAGAGTAAAGAAAAAAGAATGAAAAGAAATGAAGACAGCCTAAGAGACCTCTGGGACAACATTAAATGCAACAACATTCACATTATAGGGGTCCCAGAAGGAGAAGAGAGAGAGAAAGGACCCGAGAGAATATTTGAAGAAATTAGAGTTGAAAACTTCCCTAAAATGGGAAAGCAAATAGCCACCCACGTCCAGGAAGCACAGAGCGTCCCAGGCAGGATAAACCCAAGGAGAAACACATAATAATCAAATTGACAAAAATTAAAGACAAATTATTGAAAGCAACAAGGGAAAAATGACAGATAATGGACAAGGGGACTTCCATAAGGTTAACAGCTGATTTCTCAGCAGAAACTCTACAAGCCAGAAGGGATGTATTTAAAGTGATGAAAGGGAAGAACCTAACACCAAGATTACTCTACCCAGCAAGGATCTCATTCAGATTCGACAGAGAAATCAAAAGCTTTACAGACAAGCAAAAGATAAGAGAATTCAGCACCACCAAACCAGCTCTACAACAAATGCTAAAGGAACTTCTCTAAGTGGGAAACACAAGAGAAAAAAAGGATCTACAAAAATAAACCCAAAACAATTAGGAAAATGGTAATAGGAACATACATATCGATCATTGCCTTAAACGTGAATGGATTAAATGCTCCAACCAAAAGACACAGGCTCATAGAATGGATACAAAATGGATATATGCTGTCTACAAGAGACCCATTTCAGACCTAGGAACACATACAGACTGAAAGGGGATGAAAAAAGATATTCCATGCAAATGGAAATCAAAAGAAAGCTGGAGTAGCAATACTCGTTTCAGGTAAGATAGACTTTGAAATAAAGAATGTTACGAGAGACAAGGAAGGACACTACATAATGATCAAGGGATCAATCTGAGAAGAAGATACAACAATTATATGTGCACCTGACTTAGTAGCACCTCAATGCATAAGGCAACTGCTAACAGCTATAAAAGAGGAAATCAACAGTAACACAGTAATAGTGAGGGACTTAAACACCTCACTTACACCAATGGACAGATCATCCAGACAGAAAATTAATAAGGAAACACAAGCTTTAAATGACACAACAGACCAGATAGATTTAATTGATACTTATAGGATATTCCATACGAAAACAGCGGATTACACTTTCTTCTCAAATGCACATGGAACATTATCCAGGATTGTTCACATCTTGGGTCACAAATCAAGCCTTGGTAAATTTAGGAAAATTAAAAGCAAATGAAGCATCTTTTCTGACCAAAACGCCATGAGGTTAGAAATCAATTACAGGGGAAAAAAAACATCACAAACACATGGAGGCTAAACAACATGTTACTAAATAACCAAGAGATCACTGAAGAAATCAAAGAGGAAATCAAAAAATACCTAGAGACAAATGACAATGAAAACACGATGATCCAAAACCTATGGGATGCAGCAAAAACAGTTCTAAGAGGGAAGTTTATAGCAACACAAGCCATCTCAAGAAACAAGAAAAATCTCAAACAATCTAACCCTACACCTAAAGGAACTAGAGAAAGAAGAACAAACAAAACCCAAAGTTAGTAGAAGGAAAGAAATCTTAAAAATCAGAGCAGAAATAAATGGAATAGAAACAAGAAAACAATAGCAAAGATCAATGAAAATAAAATCTGGTTCTTTGAGAAGATAAACAAAGTTGATGAACCATTAGCCAGACTCATCAAGAAAAAGAGGGAGAGGACTCAAATCAATAAAATTAGAAATGGAAAAGGAGAAGTTACAAAGGACATAGCAGAAATACAAAGCATCCTGAGAGATTACTACAAGCAACTCTATGCCAATAAAATGGACAACGTGGAAGAAATGCACAAATTCTTAGAAAGGTATAACCTTCCAAGACTGAACCAGGAAGAAATAGAAAATATGAACAGACCAATTACAAGTAATGAAATTGAAACGGTGATTAAAAATCTTCCAGCAAACAGAAGTCCAGGACCAGATGGCTTCACAGGTGAATTCTGTCAAACATTTAGAGAAGAGCTAACATGCATCCTTCTCAAACTCTTCCAAAAAATTGCAGAGGAAGGAACACTCCCAAACTCATTCTATGAAGCCACCATCACCCTGATACCAAAATGAGACACACATACTACAAGAAAAAATTACAGACCACTATCACTGATGAATATAGATGCAAAAATCCTCAACAGAATACTAGCAAACAGAATCCAACAACACATTAAAAGGATCATACCAAAAAAAAAAAAAAAAAGGATCATACACCATGATTAAGTGGGGTTTATCCCAGGGATGCAAGGATTCTTCGATGTATGCAAATCAATCAATGTGATACACCATATTAACAAATAGAAGAATAAAAACCATATGTTCATCTCAATAGATGCAGGAAAAGCTTTTGACAAAATTCATCACCCATTTATGATAAAAACTCTCCAGAAGTGGGCATAGAGGGGACCTACCTCAACATAATAAAGGTCGTATACAACAAACCCACAACAAATGTCATTCTCAGTGGTGAAAAACTGAAAGCATTTCCTCTAAGATCAGGAGCAAGACAAGGATGTCCACTCTTGCCACTATTATTCAATATAGTTTTGGAAGTCCTAGCTACGGCAATCAGAGAAGAAAAAGAAAAGGAATACAAATTGGAAAAGAAGAAGTAAAACTGTCACTGTTTGCAGATGACGTGATATTATACATAGAGAATCCTAAAGATGTTATCTGAAAACTACTAGAGCTAATCAGTGAATTTGGTAAAGTTGCAGGATACAAAATTAATGCACAGAAATCTCTTGCATTCCTATACACTAACAGCAAAAGATCAGAAAGAGAATTTAAGGAAACAATCCCATTCACCACTGCAACAAAAAGAATAAAATACCTAGAAATAAACCTACCTAAGAAGGTAAAAGATCTGTACTCAGAAAACTATAAGACACTGATGAAAGAAATCAAAGATGACACAAACAGATGGAGAGGTATACCATGTTCTTGGATTGGAAGAATCAATATTGTGAAAATGACTATACTACCCAAAGCAATCTACAGATTCAGTGCAATCCCTATCAAATTACCAGTGGCATTTTTTATAGAACTGGAACAAAAAAATCTTAAAATTTGTATGGAGCCACAAAAGACCCGGAATAGCCAAAGCAGTCTTGAGGGAAAAAAACAGAGCTGGAGGAATCAGACTCCCTGACTTCAGACTATACTACAAAGCTATCGTAATCAAGACAATATGGTACTGGCACAAAAACAGAAATATAGATCAATGGAACAGGATAGAAAGCCCTGAGATAAACCCACGCACCTGTGGTCTACTAATCTATGACAAAGGAGGCAAGGCTCTACAATGGAGAAAAGACAGTCTCTTCAGTAAGTGGTGCTGGGAAAACTGGACAGCTACATGTAAAAGGATGAAATGAGAACACTCCCTAACACCATACACAAAAATAAACTCAAAATGGATTAAAGACCTAAATGTAAGACCGGACACTATAAAACTCTTAGAGGAAACATAGGAAGAACACTCTTTGACATAAATCACAGTAAGATCTTTTTTGATCCACCTCCTTGAGTAATGGAACTTAAAACAAAATAAACAATTGGGACCTAATGAAACTTAAAAACTTTTGCAAAGCAAAGGAAACTACAAACAAGACAAAAAGGCAACCCTCAGAATGGGAGAAAATATTTGTAAATGAATTAATGGACAGAGTATTAATCTGCAAAATATATAAATAGCTCACGCAGCTGAACATTAAATAACAAACAACCCAATCCAAAAATGGGCAGAAGACCTTAATAGACATTTCTCCAAAGAAGGCATACAGATGGCCAAGAAGCACATGAAAAGCTGCTCAGCATCACTAATTATTACAGAAATGCAAATCAGAACTACAATGAGGTATCACCTCACACCAGTTAGAATGGGTATCATCATAAAATCTACAAACAACAAATGCTGGAGAGGGTGTAGAGAATAGGGAACCCTCTTGCACTGTTTGTGGGAATGCAAATTGATACAGAGCCACTATGAAGAACAGTATGGAGGTTCCTTAAAAAAGTAAAAATAGAATTACCGTATGATCCAGCAATCCCACTACTCGGCATATATCCAGAGAAAACCATAATTCAAAAAGACACATGCACCCCAATGTTCATTGCAGCACTGTCTACAATAGCCAGGTCATGGAAGCAACCTAAATGTCCGTTGACATTTGAATGGGTAAAGATGTGGTACATATATACAATGGAATATTACTCAGCCATAAAAAGGAATGAAATTGTAGAGATGTGGATGGATCTAGAGACTGTCGTACAGAGTGAAGTACGTCAGAAAGAGAGAAACAAATATTGTATATTAATGCATATATGTGGAACCTGGAAAAATGGTACGAATGAACTGGTTTTCAGGACAGAAATAGAGACACAGATGTAGAGAAGAAACGTATGGACACCAAGGGGGAAAGTGGCAGGGGGGTGGTGGTGGGATGAATTGGGAGATTGCGATTGACATGTACACACTGATATGTGTAAAATAGATAACTAATAAGAATTTTAAAAATTCAGAAAAATAAGTATAAAAAAAGAAACTGAGTAGATCAAAGATACAAGGAGTTTACAGTGAAAAAGAGGATGTGTGTGTTTTGTTTTGTTTACAGTTACAGGATTTAAAGATAAAGAAGTTTTTGAAGTGTGTAGTGTGATGTCGGCATGGTTTGTATGACCCGAGGAACTTGTTAAGATCGACATGCCTGGGCTGTACTTCTGACTTGCTGACCCTGAATTAAGAGTTTTCCGAGCTGTCACAAAGTTTATGACATTACTTTGAAGAAGCTGCCACAGGTGATTTTGATATACCACACTAAGCAAGAGTCACTAGTGGGCTAGAAACTGGAATGTGGCCTTTTTCTTTCTTCCACCCCTTTCTCCAAAAAAAAAAAAAAAAAAAAAAAAAAAATGGAGATACAAGTTATTGAAGTTGAGAGGGTAATAGAGATCAATATAGGGGTGGATGAGAAGGAACATTGAGTTGTAGTCATCACTGAAGATTATCCTTTGGTCTTTTTAAATACTACTGACTAGTGGGAAAAAAAAACATTATTTATTTTCAACAAATAATAATTGGGTGCCTCTTATGAATCGGGCTATATTTCAGGCATAATTAGTGAATATTAAGGATTAAGTGTGTCCTTTCCCATAGCTTGCATTTTTTTTAGCTTGCATTTTTTAATAGACATAAATAAGCTATCATTCCTAGAGTATTTAATTGCGTCACCACAGTGTTTGAAGTATCTAACCTATCCCACACATTGTATGATCCAGTATGGTTTCTTTAGCGTAGTGGTCTATGTAAATAAAAAATTAATTTTGTAATGAATGTTTTCATTTGCTGCTATTACCTCTAACTGCTTTTTTATTGTTGTAAGTATTGCCCTGAAAGTTTCCTTTACCACTAATATAAGGAGGGACAGAAAAAAGAGGTGAACCCATTTCCATTACATAATGGAAAGGAGGAGCATTCTTTCAGTTCTGGCAGTCTTGAGTTTCAGCACAATATGCTTCTTAAATACAGAACAATTGAAAAGAAAATAATTCTAGACTCTTACCTACTGGCTGTGAATAGGTTGAAAACCTTTCCTATATTAGATAACCCTGTGATAACTGATCGAGTAACCAGAAACTGAGAAAAGTGATGGAGATTCTTCTTTGTTTCATCTTCTCACTCTTCCTCTCCAAACCCAAATCTCTATATAAGTTTTGATAATAGCAGATGCTCTGCGCTCATGTCTGTTTTGCAATCACTATTTTCATGGGTTCAGTTTTGCATACTGCTCATATCTAGTACTGTAGCCATCCATTTTAGGTTTTTTTAAACCAGTTTTTTAAGGAGAAAATGAGTGTATATTTACATGTAAATGTTTTGAGGTTTTAATTAATAGGGGCAACCTAAACCAGGAGGAGAAAAAAATCTCTTGTTCCCTTCAGCTCTAAAGCCTATGATTCTTAATATTTTATATATTATAGGTTGTATCAGTTAACAGTTATTTTATACCAGCAGGCCCAAAGAAAATAGTACTTTTTTCCTGATTTGTGTTATATTTATTATAATTTATGTTTTGGGCTTTTAGGTCAGTAGAGTACTTATAAAATGCTGAGAAACCTTTCAGGAGAGTGAAAATAGGTATGATTTGTGGGAACAATTCTTAAAAATTTATATGACAGTTCAAATGCTCATTGTTTCTAACTTATATATTCATTTTCATTATAACATATTTTATATGTAACATTTTTATCATAACAATTACTCTTTTTATAACTATATAGGTATTTTAATTGAGGTTGAGTGTTTTTGAGATCAGTGGCCTAAACAGAACGTCATATTTTTTTGAAAGAATGTTTCTTTTTCCTTTTGTTCAGAGAATTGTATAAGAAAATTCTGCTCCAAAAAGCAGTTTTTAGTTACATAATTGAGATTAAAAACAAAGATTAACTTTTCCTCTGCCCCTGAAGCACACCGTGCTCACTCTGAGCTCCAGGCTCCTACTAAGCTAGCGCCGCCGTCATCTCCCCCAGTCCCCATTATGATTATCTACCGGGACCTCATGAGCCGTGATGAGATGTTCTCCGACATCTACAAGATCCGGGAGGTTGCTGACAGGCTGTGTCTGGAGGTGGAGGGAGATGATGGTCAGTAGGACAGAGGGTGACATTGATGACTCACTTATTGGTGGAAATGCCTCTGCTGAAGGACCCAAGGGTGAAGGTACTGAACACAGTAATCACTGGTGTCGATATTGTCATGAACCATCACTTGCAGAAAACCAGCTTCAAAAAAGAAGCCTACAAGGAGTACATCAAAGATTACATGAAGTCAGCCAAAGGGAAACTTGGAGGACAGGGACCAGAAAGAGTAAAAAACCTTTTATGACAGGGGCTGCAGAACAAATCAAACACATCCTTGCTAATTTCAAAAACTGTCAGTTCTTTATTGGTGAAAACGTGAATCTAGATGGCATGGTAGCTCTGCTGGACTATTGTGAGGATGTGTGACCCCACATATGATTTTCTTTAAGGATGATCTAGAAATGGAAAAATGGTAACAAATTTGGCAGTTACTTTGGATCTGTCACCTGTCATCATAACTGGCTGGCTGCTCCTTTTCATCCACACGACACCAGGACTTAGAGAAATGGGACTGATGTCATCTTGAGCTCTGCGTTAGTTTTGACGGTGATTTATTTGGAGCTGAGGCATTGCTTTCGAGAAAAAATACGTCATGTAGTTTGTCTAAAAATAAAATGCATTTAAACTAAAAAAAAAAGATTAAATATCTGATTGTAATCAAGGGGTTTTACTATACTAGTAAGAAAACTTACTACTAATTCCTTGGTGTTTTTGAAGTAAACTGATTCTGAAGTTGTCTCTGGGTGTAGACAGTATTCTCTTTTCCCTAAATGTGTTTCCTTCTCCAAAAAAGAGATGAGGTTGAGAGCAATGAGAAGAAAAGCACTTTCACTCGCTCAGTTGTTTTGTGTGTGTGTGCAGTTTTTGTTTTTTTTTTAACTCTTGAGCACCTAGCATGCCTTTGCATCATATTGAAGGAAAAAGGCTATTCTAATACCTGTACTTGGGAAGCAGAAAATTGATCAGCAATTTGATCGTCTGGTGAAAACCCTTGGAATATGTCTAGATGAATTTATACCAAGTCATCTTATCTGGAGTTGTTTACTATCCAGAGAAAGAGTCAAGCCCGGGATTTCATATTCAAATCAGGATCAGAAAACTAGGATACATGTTGAGTATGAAATAAGTCATTGTATTGTCTCTGCACTCACTACCCTCATCCTTATAGATTTCCTTATCCTTCCCATTCATTACTGTGGAGAAAAGGCTAGGCTTCATATGTTACAGTGGTCTAGAAAAGATGAAAGGCTTACGAGAAACTGGAAGAGATAAAGAGAATTAAAATTTTTCTTTTGCCTTCCAAATGACATTTTCAGATGGTTACTTTTAAACAGAATCCAAACAAGGTCTGCACACTGCTTTTGGTTGCTAAATTTCAGTCTCTTCCACCTGTTGGTAGAAAAAAATTTGTCCTGTCAAATTCCCCACATTCTGGATTTGGATGATCACATCATTGTGGTATTACTAATACATTCTACTGTCCTCCTGTAACTTCTGTAAAGTGCTAGTTGAGGTATGATTAAATTCACTTTTAATTCTTTGATCACGAAGTCTTTTCTTCCTTCTGCCTCACACCATGGGGCATACACCATCTGGTTGTATCACTTTCGGTGGTGTTGATGTTGATTGGTGGATTTAGTTGTTGTTAGTCTGATCTATCCATTATAAAGTTCCACATCAGATATTCCCCTGGTGGTCTTAGTGTCCATTAATGATTGTTGCCTAGATTCTTTATTTTCTTAGGGATAGAAAATTGTTGTTTTAATTATATCATTGTTTTTGCATTGATTAGCTGGAATTCTGTGAAGAAGGACTCTTCCTTGTCAAGTATTGGGATACTGAACTAGAACTTGCACAGCAAAAGCAGGGTATGTGCTTGAGTTGTTTTAGTTGTCAGTTTTTAGACTGATGAGTTGGTGGTGCCCTCTCAAGGTGACCAGTGCTGTGAAGTTTATTTTTAATTTTTATAATCTCATGGATTAAGAACTATTTTTGAGGTGTTTTAATCCACTGCGATTCCTGTCTCCTTTTGACGTGACACACGTGGCCTTCGGTTGTTTCCTTGCTTTCTTGCATGGCAAGATGTTCCAGGTTTTCTGCTTCAGCCCTGAAATTGGTCTTTCCTCCAAAGCATTCCTATTTTTATGAGAAGTGTTTATTTAGAGACTACAATGAAAGCATGGAGTGCTTTTAACTACTAGGTTGTCATTAATTGCTGCTAGGCCTTTTTGGAACAAGGAAATGCGTATTTAGTAAGAGAAATAAATCACAAATTCCTGCTTATATTTCAATTCAAATTTAAGATTACTATAGGGTTTTAAAGCTTGATTTGTGTGAATTTTATTGAAAATACATCTGTATTATAAACATGAAAATAATTTTAATTTTTTGTATGCAGTTCCATCAGATAAATGATTTTTATAAAAGTAAAACGACCAAACTTATTTATTATCAAGAAAAATTGTTCCTTGAGATAATGTGACACATTCATCCTCTGCCTTCTCATCCTTCCTAGCATATTGCTATATATCTTTCAGGTGTAGCCAGCTTGAGGAGTACAGACAGTACTATACCATGAAGAGAAAATGAAAAGATTTTTACTGCTTCTCTATTCGTATATATTTTTTTCCTTTCTGAAAATTTTGATTTGTAATGGATTTAACATAATTTCTTATTTGTTTTATATATATTTATAAAAATATTCAAATTAGTAATGCTAAAGAATTACTATAATAAGACTACAGAAAGAAGTTTAAACTTTCTTTGTGATTCTTTTTTGTCCCTGGGTTATATCCTCTAGGGATATATGCAGTCAAAATACTACTTTAAAGTATGTTAGTTTTCTTTATGATTATAAATAATTTCACTGGTTTACAAAAATAAAGATTTATTTTCCAAATATTTTGCATGTAGATAATGTGGGTTGGCTGTGCCTCTGTTCTGTGTCTTCTCATTTGGGGATCCAGGCTTTCAGAGCAGGCGCCATGTAGAACATGCTCATTCATGTGGCAGAAGAAAAGAGTAAGAGCACTGGCAGAGACTTTTTTTTTTTTTTTAAGATTTTTTTTGATGTGGACCACTTTTAAAGTCTTTATTGAATTTGTTGCAATATTGTTTCTGTTTTGGTGTTTTGGCCATGAGGCATGTGGGATCTTAGCTCCCCAGCCAGGGATCGAACCTGCACCTCCTGCATTGGAAGGCAGAGTCTTAACCACTGAACTGCCAGGGAAGTCCCTGGCAGATACTTTTAATACCTCTTAAAGCTGTGATTGGACAGCTCATCTACTCAGTTTCCGTTGGCCAAATTATGTCACATAGCCAGGGTCCAAGGGTTACTGTGGGGATGAATAACTCTTGCAGGAAAAGAGAAGAGTGATTAAATTCTGAACAGTAATACATTTGACGACATAAAGTTACTTAAATTATTCCATGCATGTTGATGCCATCATAGTTAACATAATTAGTGTTGGTCTGAATTTTGTTTTAAAGGGATTTTATCTGATAGCCAAGCTAGAGAGATAACTGAAGGTCAGGGGAAAAGGCTTTTTTGTTAGCCTTCGTTTACAGCTGCCATCTACACTTTTGGAGGGGTAAAATGATGGCATCTTTGTTTACTAATCCTGGGCTTTCTCTGCTTAATGACTGTTATAGGTTGAATTGTGTCTTCTGAAATTCATTAGTTGAAGTGCAAACCCCCAGTACCTCAGACTATAACCTTATTTGGAAATAGGGTCTTTACAGAGATAATTATGTTAAAATGAGGTTATTAGAGTAGGCTCTAATCCAATATGACTGTTGTCCTTATAAAAATAGGAAATTTGGACACAGACACACAGGAAAAACAGTGTGAAGAGCCACAGGGAGATATGGCAAGGTGGCTAGAGTAATACATCCAAGGAGCCAAGGAAGCTAGGAGAGACCCTTCCTCAGCACCTTCAGAAGGAGCCCTGCCAACACCTTGATGTTTGGACTTCTGACTTCCAAAACTGTAAGGCAATAAATTTCTGCTGTACGCCACCTTATCTGTGGTACTTTGTTATGGCAGCACTAGGAAACTAGTACAGTGATGTAGTTTGACAATGCTGTCCAGTTTGGCTTGATTGTAAGGGTATTGGAAGAAATATAAGCTATACCTTTAGGTTACTATATCAGAAGGGACTTTATTGTCAGGCTAAAGAATTTTGGACTTTGCTAAAGGTGTGCCTTAAAATAGAAGTTTGGCAGTCAAGGCTAGAAGAAACTAGCTTGAGAGTAGTTTATTCTTTTAACCTTTATAGTTTAGTAATGGAGTAGTTTGCTGCTGAGGAGATGAAAGAGGAAGGATGCTCTGTTTAAAGTACCTTCAAATCTGTTGTCCTTTCAAGCTCTGAAAAGGTGCAACATAGTTGAGTTAGTTCTCTCTAAGCTGGAGTTCTTTGTTTAACTGCATACCACTAAATTTTATAGTTGATTTGTTAGGGGAGTTTTGAAACTTAAGTGTATGAGTTGAATTATGTCCCCTCAAAGATATGTTGAAGTTGTAACCCCTGGTACTTGTGAATGTGACCTTATCTGGAAATAAGATTTTTGCAGATGTAATTAAGATGAGGTCATTAGGGTGGGTCCTTTTTCCACTGTGACTGATGTTCTTATAAAAAGAGGGAAACTTGAACACGCACCTAGGAGAAGGGCATGTGGTATGTGAAGACACAGACACAGTGGGAAGATGGCCATGCGAAGATGGAGACAGGGATTGGGTTGCCACAGGTCAAGGAATGGCTGGGGCTACTACCCAAAACTGGAAGAGGCAAGGGAAGATATCAGAGTGCTTTCAGTTGAGTAAACAGGACTTCCCAAACTTTGCTCTGCCCTGTATTCACCTGGAAATCTTTTAAAAATATTGCTATCTGGCTCCCACCTCCAGAGATTGTGGTTTAATAAGTATGGGATGCTACATGGACAGCAGGCTTTTTAAAAGTTCCCCAGATGATTTAATGTGCAGCAAATTTTGAAGAACCATGGGGCTAAACCTTCTAGCTTAGTCATATATTCTCCCAGGTCCCTCTGCGCATGCAGTTTTGATTAGCCTCTAAGTAATGCACTTCCCCCTCCCCCCACCAAATTTGATTGTGCCTTGGCCTGTCATGATTTTTTTTTTAATGTTGTATTCTATTCTGTTCTTGCCAGCTGGTTAGGCATGTGATTATATTCATCTTCATATATGATGAATTATTTATAAAGTTGTTCTAAGATGTCTATTTGTATTAAAACATCAAATACATTTAAAATTTTTCTAAGTCATATATGTATATCTGCTTTTGAAGGTTGAATTATATTAGTGTTACATAAGTTGCAAGTAAATGAAAAAATAACTTAAATTTGTGTTGAAATAGACTAGTATTTCATGAATTATACAAGTAGTATAATTATTCAAATCATTATTGACCATTTCCTACAGGATTATATTAGGAATGATAAATTGAAGGACCTGAAAACATCCACCTCCTCGAATATTTCTTTTTGTCTTCAGGTCTCCCACTTTATATCATTTTTTTCACGTTGTTAGATCACAAAGTGAGTAACATCCAACATCTATAGATATATTCTGGGTTAGTAATTTCTCCGTGAGAAATTAAAAACTTTTTTGTCCATGTGGTAGTCTAAAAATAAAATAATATACATAACACACTTTAGATCATCTGGGTGGCCACTTTGTAACAAAGTAAGACCATTTGTGTTTATTTTAATCCTGTAGTAGACATTGTACATAAAGTACCTTGGTATTTTATTTTTTTTAATTTTCTTTTTTAATTTTGGCTGAGTTGGGTCTTTGTTGCTGTGCGCGGGCTTTCTCTAGTTGTGGCGAGCAGGGACTACTCTTTTGTTGCAGTGCGCAGGCTTCTCATTGCAGTGGCTTCTCTAGTTGCAGAGCATGGGCTCTAGGTGCGCGGGCTTCAGTAGTTGTGGCTCACGGGCTCTAGAGCGCAGGCGCTCAGTAGTTGTGGTGCACGGGCTTAGTTGCTCTGCGACATGTGGGATCTTCCCGAACCCCAGGGCTTGAATGTGTGTCCCCTGTATTGGCAGGTGGATTCTTAACCACTGCGCCACCAGCGAAGCCCAGTACCTTGGTATTGATAGGTAGTTTTTTTTTTTCATTTTATAGTTGGAAGTGCTTTCAGATGAGGACCATGCCTAGTGTTTTTATTTATATTTATATGTTAGTAACAATAAAATATACAAACCAACTCTTGGGACTAGTGTGTTACTTTGTTTTCTTATAGAAGGTACTTGGTATTACTCAAATTTGAGAAACACTGAGTTAAGGTAATGTAATTTATGCATTTGTTATAAGTTCCTTGGAAAGCAGGACATCAAGCCATTATTATTCATTGACATTTTGTTACATCAGATTGTTAAGGTTGTCATCTACCTAACTTTAAGGGATGAAATGTATTTGTTGGCTGTGTTGGTTGGGGACCTAGTGTAGAAAACCTAGAGTACAACTACCGATTGAGGAGGGCAGGGGCTCAGCTGGTTTTAGATTGTAGGGGGTCAGAGGTGGGGCTCAGGGGGAAGCTGGAGGGAGTTGTCAAGGCAGAGAGTTTCATTGGTAGAGTAGTGCTAAGTACTGGAGTGCTAAGTATTAGAGTGCTCGGAAAGGAGACTAGTCTGGGGAAAGGATGATGGGAGATCCTGGGGACAGCTGTGTTTACCCAGCAATTCTGCCTGGGCCTAGGTTTCTCTACCTGGCAAAAGGGTGGTAATAGCTTATATACAATATCAAAAAGAAGGGAAACCCGATTAGCTTAGGCTTGAATTTCTTCTAATATATCCGCGGCGGTTATTGATATGGTTAGGAGTAGCAAAATGAGTGTGGATTAGTTACTTGCCGTTATTAAACACAGATGTGCCTCTGTTTCCAGGATCTCCACTCCCCACATCTCCTCTGCGTCTTTCTTTTGTGTCCTCACAGTGCAGAGAGGCAGGTATGGAATTTGTACCATGTATAGCCTGGAAATCTGACTATAAATAATTGCAGATTTGTTGCTCAGCTAGCTGTCTCCTTTTATTTCTCATGTAGCTAACAGATGGAGTATATGATTTAATTGATTCTGTAGTGCCAAGGCCCTGCATTATTTGTTTCCATGTATATGGTGAAGAAGGCTGCCATTGTTTGCAGTGTTGAATGTATTCTCTTTAGGAAACAAAGGCTGCAAGACAGAGACCAGCTTCATGTTTCAGTTGTTGGGGAAGGGATTGAAGCCCTTTGGAACCTGCCACTTAACACAGATGTGAGGCTGGGCAGACATGCAGGATAGTGGGAATCCACACCATTGGAGGAGAAACTGTCACGGGGGTAGTGCTCCTTTACCACAGCCTCCACACCGTTTCACTGCTTTTTGTGAAGGAATTTGATAAAAATATGGGATGCAGCCTGGAATTTGGCTGTGAAGACTATTCTGTACAATATCATTCTTTGTATTAATGGATTTCTGTATTGCAGCATTCAGGGCCTAGAACAGTGCCAGGCTTATATTAGCACTCAGTAAATGTTTGTTGAATGAAGGACAGAGAAACTGAATTTCAGTCAAATTATTGAAATTTACACACAAGCGGGTGTATCTGGAAAGAAGTTCACTTATAGGTGTAGTCTCAGAAAATGTATAATTTTCACTCCTCCGTATTTTAGTTAATAGATTCCATATGTTTTATCAAAACTAGAACTTTTACATGAAGATGTTTATGGCTTTTAAGTACCTTTTTTGTTTATTAGGTATAAATTTACAGGATACCTAATGTAATTCCAATATGAACATAACAGAAATCATACCACTCATGATTTAGGTCATATTATAGTATGAACAATACTGTGGCATAAGAGGTCTATTTCCCCAGGGAAACTCTTGAATTTTTCCAGAAAACATTAGCACCAATATTGCCAAGAGGGAATCAGTTTTTATACTAGCAGGTCTAAAACATTTTAGACATAGTACCTCATTACATTCTTAATTTATTAATGACTCTAGAAAAATTTTCTTTAAATGGGTTATAGCTATCAATATATGCTGCATCAGAAATTAACACTGTGAAGTTTTATAGTTCTAATGCATTTTAACATAACAGTAACAAACCTATCTATAACATGTTAACACACATAATATGTTTTACGGAAAATGATTTTCAAGACAAAAATTTTCCATGAGAAGAGTGGCGTTGTTTTAAATTTTTGGAAGTCCCTGTTTAATCTCTGGTTTAATAGAAGACATCTGGGTTCTCACATCTGCTTCTGCATTCACATGTTGAGATACATTGTTACAGTGGAAATTTAATGGCCTTTCGAGGATAGATAGATGTAATTTTTTTAAATCAAAATAAAAATTCATTTTTCAAATAAATTTGGATGTTCTTTGCTACTACACCAAATCTCAACAAGTGGATAGTTTCTTAAGGGTTAGGTGCAGTGCAAGTTCTGAAAGTGTATCAATGAACATTTTGTATTCTGTTATATTAAAATCCATTAGTCTCTCTTGAACTTTGAATAGATTGTTTTCCTCATGCATAACCTTATGCTAGTCATTGGGAAAATATTTGTTCACTGAGTTATACAAATCTTCCAAATGTTCATTACACAATAGAAAAAACCAGAGTCATTAACATCCCCACTGATCTCATCACAGAAATTTTGGAGTAGTATCAGGAAGCTCTCAAGCTCATGGTGGCTGATAAATTTTCCAAATCCTAATTATCTCTTAAAAGCTTAAGTTTTATTCTTGCCAACAAATATTGTTAGTTGTTTTCTTAAAAGTGACAGATTCACTTTGTTTATTTGCAAGAAAATGTCTGCCAAATTCTCAATCTGAAAAACCATACTTTGTGAGTTGTTTGAAGTAAAAATGGTGTTCCATGAAAAAAGTAGCTAGTTCAGCTTGCAATTCACACATTTTCACAGTGCTTTTCTTTGAGACAACCGTCATTTTAGTGTGCAACAGAAATACTGTATGTGTACTTTTTGTTACAGAGGATATTGAAAAGGTGTAATTTCAGGGTTAAGATTTTAATAAAGTGTTTTTCCTCCTTCATCAAGGAACCTCTCAGTGAAGAATTTTTGTGAGTTTTTTTTTTAAGTGCCTGGTGGTGAATAGTATAATGACTACTAATACTGTAAGGTGTTAGTGCCTTGATTCCTACTAAGGTGTGAGCAGTTTTACCAACTATTGATTTGTAATATCAGTGTAAACATAAATTCAATGAAAAAAGCATATTTTATAACAATATTTTATATTACTGTAAAAATAATTTTGATCTTTAGGACCCCTTAAAAAGTCTTGGGACCCCAGGGGTCTACAGACCTCATTTCTGTACTAAATAAAATAATCAAACTTTGTCATGGGCATGACAAAGATAATGAATCTGGGTTTTAGTTTTGAGCACTTTGAATAGTGTTAGCCGTTGAAGTACATGTACCATGAAACAGAAAGAAGCATCTTTTAATGAGATACTATTAAAAGTCTGTCTTTGCAGTTATAAAGTCTATATAACCTGACTAGGTAGAGTACTTACAAAGGATGGACACGGGAGACCCTTCTCCCCGTGTGGTTATGGAGTGATGTACTTGATTTGTTTCTCTGTTGTGTTTTTTGTCTGTCTGTTTTTTAAACAGAAAATCTTACAGGATAGTTCTACTATTTTCTCTTACCCTGCGAGATTGACCTATGAGGTTTTCATGGTGGAATCCCTTCTCACTCCACCTTTTTCAATAAAACTTTGGAAGCCTACCTCAATTCATATATATCAGCAATTTCTACTCCATTTTCTTTTGCCTTTTGTCTTCAAGATTTACTCATAGCTGGGTTGTGTGTGTGTTGTGGGGGGTGTGTGTGTGTATCAGTCTGCTGAGTTTTAAACTTGGTTTTACATCATCTTCTCTTGATTTGAACAAGCATGTATTGCCCATTGGGATGAATGTGATCTCTTTACATCTTTTTCCCATACTTGGACACCTGATCTATATTAATCATACATCTCTGCTACCAGAACAATCTTCTGCACATTTTTACTATTGCTCTCCCAAAGAATTTACCACGTATCGGTATAACCAGTCCGTGGACACTTGTTTTGATTCACTTAGGGCTTAGTAGTCTTAGTTTTTATCTACTTAGTCTTTTTTTCTTTTGAGGAACCAAAGAATATCTATTCCTTATTCAATAAATTGTTTCATAAATACTGTTATAGGTAGTATTTGTTTACATCTCTTTGAGTTTGTTACACCTGGTACCTTATTCTGTTTATTTTGCCTGCGATATCTCAGTTTTAAGCCAAGTATCCATTCATTCAGGTGACTGTCGTCTTAAAGTTTTAGCTGCATTCCAGTCTTACAGGTCCTTGTAACATTTCTGTTCCAAAGCCAGAATAGTAAGTTTTTAAACTGAGAAAATCCTGTTACCATTCTTATATTGGTTCCCATTCCCACAAACTCAGAGCTTTTCTTGCTACTGGGAGGGGACTAGGGTCTTGATTTTTATTTTCTTACCTGACTTTTCATTTCCAGACTTTTCCTTCCCAAACTGACTGGGAATGACTAATTACTGCTTAATAGTTGAAAAAGACCAGAACTATGGCCTATCTTCTGTTTCCTTAGTGTTTTAATTTCTTGTCCTTCTTTATTCCGCTGTCAGCATACCTTGACTATAATTTATTCAATCATTTAACACATGTTTATTGAATCCATCCTTGAATCATATAGTTTTATATTTTAAAGGGATTTTAGAAGACATCTGTGTGAACGACCACTTTTTTATATGTTTGGGAAGTTGAAATCCACACTTGTGGACTGTGAAGCAGCTCATCAGAGGCTTTTTGGGTATAAAAAGAAAGAGAGCTGTAGCGAGTGTCAGTTGAACTTTAAAGTTGACTCATCCCATAATGCATGCTAGTTTACTCTTCTCAGTCTAGAGAGCTTTGCTGAGACTCTTAAAATTGCTTAATTGGGATTCAAAGTTAGTGTTCCCTATCATCAAGTCAACGACACATGTTCTGTAAAAACAGTTCATTGTTTTGTGAAAACCACAAGGTATTGTGGGCTAAACAAAAATGGGTGATGGGTTGGAATTTACAGACAGGCCAGACTTTGTAAACCCCTGAAATAGATCACAGTTGAATCAAATGATTGACATTAGAAGTCTCAGTTGCTAATGAAAAATTGGTTTGATATACCTTTTGCCTATGCTTTTATATAAGTCAGTATTTATAAAGGATAGCTGGTCCTAATAAGCATTATGCATAATAAGTTCTTAAATATTTCTTAATGAGGTGGACTCATTTATTTTCCCTTTTCCTAATTCCTGGAGATGTCCATCTGAGGTCTGACAGTTTTAAAAATCCTCTCATGCACTTGTAAGCCTATTACAAAATGCTTTATTAAAAATCACTGTGTGATCTGGTACTCTCTTAGCCGGCAAGATTTACATGTAATACTCTGTGTACTTGTACTGACTCAAATCATTGAAGTTTAAAAGTGAAAGAGACTACTGTCTGCTTCACTTTCCTCATTTTCTAGATGAGGAAACAGGCCCAGAAGATTTGTCTAAAATCATACAGGATACCCGAGATCTTATTTGTCTCTCATGTTATCTTTAATTTACACGAGAGCTCTGGATTCCAATGGAAAAGGAAAGGAAAAGCAATTTAGAAGTTTATCCCTTCTCAGTTATGCTTTAAATTCTTAAGATTCACCAACTTTGTTGACCATTAATCTGATAACAAAACAAACAAAGCAACAACAACCAAAAGAAAAAATTCTAACAGCACAAAAATTGCCTACAACTACAGCCATACTTCAGAGATACTGCAGGTTCGGTCAGACCACTATAATAAAACGAGTCACGTGAATTTTTTGGTTTCCCGGTGCATATAAAATTTACCTTTATACAATACCTTAGTCCATTAAGTGTGTGATAATAGCATTATGTCTTAACAGATACATACCTTAATTTAAAAAATACTTTATTGCTAATAAATACCATCATTTTGACAATGCAGGGTTGCCACAGACCTTCAGTTTGTAAAAAAAAAAAAAAAAAAAAAACCAAAACACTTCAGGACAATAAAACGAGGTATGCCCGTGTTAAAAAAAAATAAGAAATCAACATTTATGTAAAATATACATATTGCCAGGTACACTCTTAGTAAAATTATCTGAAAGATGCTCATGTGCCCAAATTGGAAGGTAAAAGTCAGTGCTAGTGCTTGCTAGTTTCCCTTCACAAACTATCTTGTCCACCTATTTTTTTTTAAATTGTATTTGTTTCTCTTGGGTGGGGGTGGGTACTATAGACTTTTTCACTAGGACATTATATTCTCATTATTAAAGATACCCTTAAAAAACTTACATAAAAAATGAGATACAGAACTAATTATTTTAAAAGGATATTTTCTCCTTTTTAATAGTATGAGTAAAAATTATCTCATAAGATTGGGTCTTTAAAAATAATAGTTTAAATTCAGCATTTATCCTAATGTCAAGAGTGGTAGAATTTTTGTTTGTTTTAAGGAAATGCACTACTGTGCTTCTCTTTGGACTTAATGTTACAGGCATCCATGAAAAGACATCCTTAAAATGTCTGACAAATAAACCATGGTTGTAGTCCAGGGCTAATGCTCTATGAAATGTATGTCTGCTGTTGTCATTAATGCTTTAAGAAATCAGTCAAATGATTTGGTTTTATTGTACTGGGTTTTATATTTTGTTTTAAATTTGGTTAGTATTAAAATACGCTGAAATACATATTTCAGTTAGAGCTTAATGTTTTTTTCTTGAGATTATGTGTTTCTAAATCCTGATTTGTTGCATTTTATGATTTACAAAAGTAAGTTTTGTAAACATGATTTCATTTAGTGTAATACAATTTTGTGAAATCTTAATTTAACATTGCAAAAGTTCAGAATGTACCTTATACACATTTTAAGCTATATTGCTAAAGACTTCAGAACTAAGTCTCAGAATACACCTTACTTCGTTGTACCATATTTTATGTACACAAAAGTGTTATTACCTAACATTAGTAGGATTTTAATTACTGTTTTTAATGTAGTGGGGAATTAAGCATAATGCAGTTTTTTTGTGCTGTTCATGAGAGTGTTGCATGGGGAGTGGGTGGAGGAGACAAGCGGGTACTGTGGGGAAGAGGATTATGAAGTGTTAATGCATCCTGTTAATGTCATCTTTGACAATTACAGGACAGGATAGGTTCCTAAAGACAGAGGCAAATTTTCAGAAAGGCAGAGCCTAGCAATCGTGAACTTAACATTGGTAATTTTAAAGTTCTCCAGTGAATGATCAGAGTTTTACAGAATTTGTGATGATAGGTATGTATCAGTTTACTAGGGCTACCATAACACAGTACCCCAGACTGGGTGGCTTATAAAACAACAGAATTTTATTTCCTCGCAGTTCTGGAAGCTGGGCATCCAAGATCAAGGTGCCGGCAGGTTTGGTGTCTCCTGAAGCCTCTCCTTGACTTGCAGGCGGCCGCCTTCTCCTTGCCTCCTCACAGGGCCTTTCCTCGGTGCACATGCATTCCTCGTGTCTCTTCCTCCTCTTAAAAGGACAACAGTCACGTTGAGTTATATTCACATTATTAAAGGTTTACCCTAATGGCTTCATTTTAACATAATCACCTCTTAAAAGACCCCATCTCCAAATAAAGTCATATTCTAAGATACTGGAGGTTGGCCTTCAACGTATGAATTCTAGAGGGGTACAGTTCAGCCGTGAGATGGTAATAACCACCAGTAACTTAGCTAATGCATAAATTGATTTAATTTCTTTCCTCACTCTATTTCATTTCCCTTCCATACACTTTGTTTTGTTGTTGTTGTTAGTTGTCCTAGTTTGGTATTTTTGCAGTGTGTCATGGTTTTAACAAGACAATTTGACAATTTCCTATGATGACCCATGGAGATAGCACGGCAGTGGATGAACTGTTACTTTACTTCACAGGCAGATTGAGAATTTATATACAACAAATTTTGATACATGATTCTTTGTGAGTTTAGAAGCTGTTATTTAGCAGGGTATTATAAGCAGTTTGTTTGTGACTGTAGTGGTGGCTGACCATTTAGGACTGCCAGTCATATCAAGGTCCATGTAAGCTGTGTAGTGATAACCTGTGCCGTACATATATCCTTGGCAACATATGTCATGGCTTGGAATTAGCAACTTCCTAGGACCTCCTAGTGCTAAGAATTTTGATTCTTTTTATAGTTATTACATTCTTTTACATTATACATTCCATACTTTTTTTTTCTTCTCTGAGGAGAGTCAGTATAGTATTTGAGTAACATTTCTGAATGCCCAGATCTGTATATAGACGTGTAATTCTCATGTGTCGGTGCTATTGCGTTAAAATGAGGAATATAACACTGAAGAGGAAATTATATAATGTGTATGTGACCTAGCCCCATACATAGCACGTAGCAGCTACTCAATAAATGCAAATAGTCTCCTGTTGCATTTTCCTTATCAAATTAATGAGAAGCAGTGTACACACAGATGGGAGCAAAGGCAACTTGGTGTGCTGCAGACATTTTGAATTAAAAGGAAAATTAGTTCTTCCAACACTGTGCCTATTACAGAAACCTGTAAGCCACCCACATTTTACATCCTTCACCTGTCTGCACCCCCAGCCTCAGGGTGTATGCTTTCATAATTTTCTGTATTTTTTCTTATCTAAGTTGGAGTTAATTGTTCTCTATCTTCCCAGCAAGATCTGGTCCTGGCATTGGGTAGCCATGTCTCTAGCACCTGTCATAGTGCCTTACACATTGGAAGTGCTCATCCAGTTTTAAACGAGTGAATAAAATAAATCTGTCAGAAAAGTAGTGCTTTAGTGCGTTTTCCCCCCATAGGCTTTGTTAATTCATCACCATTGTAGTGTTTACTTTTCACTTGTCATTGCCCCATCCTCACAAATGTGTCTAGTCAGCATTTGTTTGGGTTGGTTTGTCACCCCAAAGTAATACAAGTAACTGGAAGTTTGACCTTCCTGTGTGAAGGGAACAGAACCAGAGGTACCGCTTTCCATGAGCAGTAAATTGTAATATTATACTCTGGAGCATTTCTGCTGGGATGTCCTGTTTTACCTCTAGTTTAACACATATAAAGTGTGACTCCCCAGAGGCCTGTGCTCTCTAGGCAGTCCATTTCTATAGTAAGTCTTTTCACTTTCTAGTCTGGGAGCAACTGGGAATTTTTGGATTCCCACCCCCCCTCTCCACTCCTTATCTCTCCAAATATAGTCTGTCACTGACTTTAGTCACTTTCTTGTTTTAAAACATTTCTTGGGTTGTCTGCTCTCTTTAGGTTGCAACTGACAAATCTTCACTGGATTATACAGTAAAATTCATTTTTGACTTCTTCAAAATACTGTGGTAAATTAACTTCAGATAGTATTTGATCCAGTTGCACAATAGATATTCAATGTCATCAAGGACACAGTTTCTCTTGTCTCTGCTCTGCCCTCCTTCTCTTTCTCTCTGATAGCTCTGTTCTAACCTCAGTGATGCACATTCATCCCGGGCTTCACAGAGTGCCCTTGTTGCCTGCCCACTCCTGTGAAAGGAGGAGGTTGACTTTCATAGAAACCAGCACACGTCTTCTAATGTTTCACTTACTGGGAGTGATTGAGTTGGGACACGTGGGGTATGGTGTGAGTCTGTGGAGGAGGAATGTCAGCCCTAAACCAAAGATATGATTTGCTGGTTGGCTTAAGCAAATAAATGCCTTCCTTTGGACCAGGAGGTCCATCCCATTTAAACCACAGGGCTGAGAATGGAATAGGTCTCCAAATGGAAGGCAGTAGTAGTAAAGTAGTACTGTCTTTCGCAGATAGTGTCAGTGAATGCTACAAGAGGCAAGCCACAGTTTTCTTCATCTTGCGAATTATGGTCACCCCATGTCTCAGCTGCTGAGTTCCAGAGAAGCCTGAGTCATTCTTTCTGCTAGATGGACTCCCAACATATCAATCACCTTGGGCCCCTGTGGGTCATTAATGTTTATTTGGAAGGGTATCCCAACATGTCCAGGGTTACATTGTTTGATAATTATTTGTCAATATTAAAACAACTGTTATTTTAACATCAGAGTTCTTTTAGCAGCTTTTAATATTGTTGCTCTTTTTTTCAACTATTAGACAGCTATGGCCAGTAGTTGTAGATACTGTATTTAAAGATACAGTTTCTCTTTTGTCACCAATCTTGATAATATTGAGTATTATTTTTAACTGTTTGCTAATGTTATGGCCAACATGTTTTTGTTGTTGCTGTTGTTGTTTATTATTGGTTAAGTTGAACATTTTCCTAATGTTTCAGCTTGAGGGGTCCTGAATTGGTTGTCTTTTGAGTGGATCTAATTTGTTGGTATTCATTAAGAATCACAATAGCTATTTAGCTATTCCCTTTGTCCAGTAATTTACTTGTAGGGACTTTTCCTGATCTAGAGGACTATTCATAAATGTACACCTACCAAAAAGAAATGGAAGAAAAAACAACTTTAAGCATAAATAGTCTTATAGGAGTCTTAGAATAGTGAAAATTTAGAATCATCTAAATGTTGAACAAAGCAAAAGTGAAACTAATGTGTCTGTTATGGGATACTATGCCACCACTGTACATTTTGGACTAAATTATTTTTGTAAGATAAAGAAATTTTGATCGTTCATTTGATTTTGGATAATGCAAAGGTTGTCAGACCTCTAAATAGTGTGTTGTAAGCAGGAGATTTAAGAATATCTTTATTGTTTTTTTTTTCTCTCTGTCCATAAGTTTTACTGTTTTTTCAATCTTGTAAATTTAAAATAATGTGATTTAGGATAATAGTTGGGCTCTGGTATGCTCCAGAAATGGTATCAGAAAAGAATATAGTATCTGTCCTATTTGAGGCCAAAGGCAGAAATGTGCTAGATGTGTAGAAGAACAAACGAGGAGATGGTTAATACTTGGAGCAGTTATTATCCAGTTTGTGAATGCTGAACTCAGTTTTGTGGTGCTGAAAATGCCGTACATATTCAGTTGAAGGAATCGTAGCTGAATTGCATCAGCAGTCCTGTTTTTGTAATATTTGCTAGATTGTTGTCTATAAAGTCTTGAAGTAAAATATTTCATACTAAACATTTAAAATATTAAGTGTGCTTTTAAATATAAACACTTGGCTAAATATTGGTTAAGATTGTAATTTTTGGTTTTACTTCTGGCTACTTTAATATAGCAGTGGGTCTTGAATTAAGTAATTGATTGCCTGTAACTGATGGAAGTTTTGAATAAAAGCTTTTATGATTTTACAAGCTGTTTCTGAGACTTAGGAAAGTACAAAGGTATTTAATTTTTTTTTTTTTTTTAGAACTCAGTCATTTACTATTTAAGGATGAATAGGTATGATCCAGCAGAATATACAAATAAAATGCTTTGTGATTTTAGGACGTTTTGGTTTATTTTGGATATCTTGTTTAAGAGTCCATCAGCTCCTTGAGGGCAGGACTTATTTTACACATAGTAACCTCTACCAGGCGTGACATTGAGGGCTGGACCTCTTTGGTATAGGGTAAAGATTGGATGAGTGTCTCACTGTTGTTTTGTGACCTTGTTTAAGGGTAGTTGTTCTGAAAGATACCACGATGGAGGAAGTACAGTGGTAAGGTTTTTATGTGCACCCTAAAAATCGGTGATAGCTGGTATGAGTATCTGGTCTTCACCTGGGGCAGATGAAGACTACATCATATTATAGATGTATAAACAAATCAAAATGGACCAGTTCTGCAAAGCTATGGTGAGTCCATTAATGAAAGTGGTGGCATTTTCTTTAATTTTGCTCTCTGGCATACAGGTTTTTTAAGGTGTTTTGAAAGTGAATACTGAAGTTTTCAAGCAGGGAATGTCTTAATGTTTGTTTGTTTGTTCAGTGGAGTATAACTGCTTTACAGGGTTGTGTTAGTTTCTGAAATGTTGTCTAATTTCCTGTTCTTTTCAGGTGACCTTTTGATGTTAGAATTTAAACAGACCAGTTTCATAGGAAAGCATATTCTAGAATGAGTGTCTTTGAAAGTGGATAAACTCAGGTCTTTACAGAGTCTATGTAATTTTATTGCTACTGTGACTGAAACTTTTAATGCAGGATTGCATTGACTTTGCTGGGTTTTTTTTTTTTTCTCTTTTCAAGGACACATTTGTTTGTATGTTTCTCTTCACTGAAAAACTGTCAATTCTGCAAGGCTTGGGACACTTTATTTCGTCTATCTATTCCTAGCTCTTAGCACAGTGCTTTTGTCCATCCTAGGGATATACTTGGTATAAGGGAAAACAATAATGTTCTTTCTCTCCAGGAATATAAGAGCTAGCTGAAGTAGGACTAGAGCTAGAATAACCCTTTTGAAATTTGAACAATTTACCCTTTTCCCTTTAAAAAAAAATTTGGTTCTGTAACTTTTGGTTACAGAAACTAATCTGGTACCATGATCAATGTAATAAACCCATTCATAGCAATTTGAACAGATAAGAACTTTCCTGTTCTTCTTGTTTAGTGTTTCTTGTTGACTTTAAAAAATATACCACCAATAATATGTATTTATTATGGGAATTTTTATAGATAATAATCTATATCATTTTGACTTGTGTTTTTCTTTGCCCTGGAATATATTAGGTGATGCAGAAGCACCCATGATCACTGCTTTAAGTTGGGACATTTTGGTGACCTTTGCTTACTGGAACCAGGCCTTGTTGAAAATTTTTACGTAGGTACTTCAGTGCCATTATTTGTTATTTGAATATTGGACTGAATGATATATTAGAGAAAAAGAATACTTACTCTGTTTTCTTTACCAGTCTTTTACTAGAATTCCACTTAACCAATCTCATTTTGGGAAATCCTCTTCATCAAGCAGTGACTCATTGTTCCCCTGACAAACAGATACCTATGATTGGTCAAGTTGTGATTTAATTTCTTACAATGATAAAATGGGTGGTGTGGTTTTATTTTTTAAATCATTCAGTCAACAGGCTTTCAAAATTGACTATTGAGTACCTACTACGTGTGCCGAGCACATTATTACACATTACTGTGGGTCAGGATAGAATTGAGCAAGATGTCCTCCAGAGCACAGATCATCTGCTGTGCCACAGGGACATCTAGACAAGGAGTCTTGAGCCACAATTATAGGAGTATTTACCTTTATCACTCTGTTAAGTGTCATGCATATGTGTATCACATTCAGGTGATTAACTATAGTATTTGAGTTAAATCGGGGCGGGGGTGAGGTGCATTTTTCTTCACATGAAGGTGGTCATTACTTTTCCTCCATGGTTTCTCATCTCAGTAAATGAAGTACTACTCATCCAGATGTCCTAAAAGATTCTTCCCTTTTCCTGAACTCTGTGTCCAGTCAATCACCCTTGAGTCTGCCTCCTAAATATCTTTGGAATCCTAGTATTTCTCTTCAGCTCTAATGCCACAGTCCAGGTTTTTAGGTTACTCCAGCACCCTCCTAACTTGGCTACCTTTCCTTCTAGTCTGTTCTTCGTATTAGAATTCTGGATGATCTTTTTAAAATGTAAATGTGGTCATTCCTCCTCCCTGCTTAAAACCTTTTAGGGCATTAATTTTCTCTTAAGTGATGGTTTCAAGGCCCCTCTCAAGCCTTGCTTCATGTTTTCTTTCTTTTCTTCCCCCAGCCCTTCCACCGACTGTTGCTGCTCACTGGATTGCTTCTGTTCCTTGCCTTCCTCCCCAAATATTCATGTTCTCATTCTCCTCCCATCTATCTTTCAGGTCTGCTGTTGGGCTCTGAACAGGAAAAGTTTGCTGACCTTTTCTTTAAATCCCTTCTGTGACATGAGAACGGATAAATATAATTAGGACATACTTAAGTTATGTTTCAGTTTCCTTCTTTCCCTCCTTCTGAGAATATCATTTGAGTTTTCAGAACTGTACTCTAGTACTGGAGATGTATTTCCAGACTACTAAGATTGGTTAGGGCTTCCTCTGTGTATTTCCAAGGGGGAATTGTTATTACCTCCTTGTTTGTCTTTCTTTTTTTCTGAGATAAGCTCGATGAGTGTTTAGTCACCACGTTTTCCATAATTTACAGCAGTAGCAGTTCCTGTCACATAGTAGCCTGCTCAAGTGCTTATTAATTTGTGATTTTTAAATATACTCTTAACCCTGCATCGTAAGAGATTCATGATGCGGCAGAACAATCAGCATAGGCCAATGATTAGTTACCCTTTTATACTGAATAGATGTCAATATATCCTTTTTTTAAACAAGGGACCAAGAAGCTATAGTCTGTGGGCCAAATCTGGCCCACTAACCTTTTATAAGGACCACAAACTAAAAAAGGTTTTTAAATAAGTGCTGAAAAAGAAATCAAAAGAAAAATATTTTATGACACAACAGTGTCACATGAAATTCAGATTTTAGTGTTGCTAAATGAAGTTTTATTGGAACATGGTTTCTGGTTTTGCACTACAACTGCAGATTGAGTAGTTGTAACAGTGACTATATGACTGCCAAAGCCTAACGTATTTACTGTTGGGCTCTGTACAGGAAAAGTTTGCTGACCTTTTCTTTAAATCCCTTCTGTGACATGAGAACGGATAAATATAATTAGGACATATTTAAGTTATGTCTCAGTTTCCTTCTTTCCCTCCTTCTGAGAATATCATTTGAGTTTTCAGAACTGTACTCTAACCTCTCTGCCGTATGCATTCCTAGAGCTTTTTGGAACTTGAACATTGCAGATTAGATGTTGAGAAGTTAGAGACTTCACATTCTACTGAATTATGTAGACAAAACCAGCATGGATGGCTCATCCCTCTTCCAGTAGTCTAAAATCAGTCTTTTCCTAAGTAATATTCTGATTCTTAAAATATACTGTTTTTTTTACAGTTAAGGAGAAAAAAGGAATGACTTTTTATGCTATTTGATATAATCATTAAAATATGATGCCAAAGGCCCTTTTGTAAATTTTGAATCATTTTTGCCAATATGTTGCAGAAAAAGAGACCCAGCCGTGTTTTGGTTGTATAATCTATTACTAATTATTGGAAGTAACTATATTTGTTAGGGTTTATTAATAGGCAATATCTAACCTTCATTTTACATTATTTAATAAAATCATATGGTTTTTACAACATTGTTTACATTTTGTTTAAAATATTTTATTGAGAAAATACTTAATTAACTTTGTTTTATTTTTAGGGTTATATCCTGTGTTGTGACCTCATGGTTTAAGTGGGAATAAAGATGAGTATAAGCAGTGATGAGGTCAACTTCTTGGTATATAGATACTTGCAAGAGTCAGGTGAGTACTTTCATAAAGTAAATAGGCCTCAAATTATTTTAATATTCTCAAAATAACTTTTTATGCATTTGAAATTTGTACCAGTCCAAACTGTTGAACTTTGTATGTTTCCTTAATGTCTGGACTGCCATTTTAAAGCTATGTGTTACTGCATGGTTTAACTCTCTGACTCTTTCAAATATGTTGGAATCATCTCAGGCAAATATTTGTAACAAGTGGTTTGGCTTTCACTGTTCAAACACCATTTTTGTAATTTGTAATGAAATGAGATTATTGCACACGGTTGGTAGGAACATACAAATTCTCAGATACCATCAATTTGATAATGTATATTCAGAATCCTCAGCTTAATGTTACTGGTCCTGATTGCAGTTAGCATTTCAAAAGGTAAATTAGCCATATTTTTTCGTAATGCTTTCATAAGTGTCATCCCAATTGATTAAATGTGTCTTTGACCTGAATTTTACTAATGTATTTCATTGGGGGGTGATTAGTAAATATAAATCATTGAAAGTCATTTGTAATCAGTATTAAGTCAGTGATCTCCCAGTTTTCTAGATAAAGAGGTGTTGTCATAAAACAGAAGGAAAACTATGAGGGAAGATGTGGGATGGATTAGGGGAAAAAAATGTAAAAGTAGAAGAGGGAAAAACTTGGGTTGGATGGGACATAGGATGGTGGAAAAGATGGACTGCAGTGGTAAGTTAGGTTGTTAACATGAGATTGAATCATTTGGTGGTTGAAAAAATGCTGGAGAGGTTGAATTTTAGAAATTATAGTTTAAAGTTATTGAGATGTTTAGTAAGGTACGGTTTGGTATAAAAAGATAATTTTGGTAGTCACTTTTGAGAGGGGATGGAAGGAATAGAGTAGCATGTTGAGCCTTCAATTTTGGTTTGAAACTCTAGTTATTTTTCTTATAGGGCTTAGTTAGTTGTTCTTTCTTAGGCAGAGAATGTAAACAAGGCCTTAGATCTTAGATTCTGCTTGTTGAGATATTCCCAGCTGCACTCCAGTTCTGAGCTTTTCTCTTGGGCATGGGATTTTCTATTCCCAAGCACCATCACTTCTCCTCTCTGGCTTGGAACAGCTGAGAAAATTATGTCAAACAATGGTAGGGAGGGAAAAAGGGAGAAGAAAGTAAAGTAACCAAGAATGCAGAATAACTTGTTATGAAGCTTTGAAATTAATAGATCTTGTTTTGCTTTGTTTTGTTTTCAATTGGTATACTGGTATTGAAGGCATATCCAAGGAGGACATCCATAGAATATTTTGCATAAGATATAATGATTATTAAAGTGGAAAAGGTAGTGATTTAATGACTGTTACATATGTAACATGTATGCTCATGTTTGGATATTGTTATATAGTACTTTGGACCATTTGGAAAGAATTTGTTGAGTCAAAATGAACTCTGGTTTTTCTGCCTTTGAATCTGACCACCAGTTAAGCTAGAGCTTTGAGACCTTAGACACTAAAGCAAAAAACAGTGTGAAACATTAGTACATGGGAAGTATATTGTAATGGCTTGTAGATATGTTGCAAAGGCAGCTATTTAGGTTCAACCATATGAAACTACTGTTTCTGGAGATGAGAAGCAGTTGTAATGCTCAGCAGCATCCTGTGGTTCAGCCTACGCTGAGGTGAAGTAGGGGAACGTGAAGTTAGAGAGATGAATGAACGCTCAAATCTTATTTCCAAACAGAAACCCACAGGTTGATGTTTTATGTCGCTATAAGAAAATACAGCAAGTGAAAGGGACAGTAAAATAATACTCTGGATTAATTTCTGAAAGAGTGTCCAGTGATTAAATATTATGAAAAGTCTTAAAGTTGCTTATGTTCTCAGAGGAAATGCTTTTAAATTTCATGTTTTAAGGTATTTTATATTGCAGTAAACATAAAGCAAGAATAATATTTTTTCACAAAAAACTTTGTATGGTAGACTGATATTTATCGTATTAAGTCTGTGTAAATGTTAACTGTGTTCCTAGTTGTGCTTTGTGTATTCTTTAGAAAACTTTATACTTTACAGTCGTACTGGTGATGAAGTATGATGTGAAGCCACATCTCTAAAAATGTGAACACCAGTCCCTTTATAAAATTGGTAACTTCCTGTTTACATTATGTTTTATAGGGGAAAAATCAGGCTACACTGATGACATTTTTTTTTAAATACAGAAGTGACTTTATTATGGGTTTACATTGTAAAATAAAATTGTCTTCCAGAAAATTAAAATATAAAACAACTTGATAATAGTACATGGTTGCTAATTATTTACAGACTCACTTTAAAAACTCAAAATCGAAGATTGTGCCATTTTTCCCTAAATCTAATTCTAGATCTTGAAATCTTTGATTATGTTGAAACTGTTTTCTCCTGCATGAACTATTAATACAGAGTTTTCTCATTCAAATGTAATTTGTTCAGGAAAGGTCACAACATAACTTTGCTTTATAAGCTTGAATGTATAGTACACACATTGGAAAAGCACATGTTTGTTATTCTCAACACTCAGAACTCTGTGTTAGGCAGTGGTTTCCATCAGATTTGCTCTGGCAGTTGTTTCTTTAAAATCTTTAATTTTTTTGTTTTCTCCACACAGAGGGAGAAATGACACCCCTCTACCCCCTCATATCTCTGCTTCAGAAAGACTGAAACTGCAACAACCAAAATGATAAACTACTGAGGAAAAAAGCCCACTCAAATTGATAGGTCCCAAATTCCTTAACTCAGCTATTGCAGACTAATTTTAGGTGTGAATAGCTCATAAGTGTATTCTTTCATGCCAAATAATGTCCGATTTATGATTTTTAAAAACATAATTGCTGTAAACGTGGGCAGTACGCAGCCTTCCTATAGGTTCTGATAGGAATAATTGAGTAAATTTCCCATTTTGCCTTATTAAATTACACATTATCTTATATTGCGTAATGTGGTGAATCTGGTGTTCATTTGAAAAGGAAGGAGGTACTTTTCAGACGAGCTTGTGTTTTGAAGACTGCTGGGGAACGGAATGAGAAGTCAGCATAGTGGTACTTCCAGTTTCCTTTTCTGGCCCCGCCACAGAAAGGATGGACGCAGTAAGAAGGTCCGAGATAGAGGGTGTGTTCCAGGGAGAGGGAAGGGGACCTGGTAACACTGATGACATTTTGACTTTGCTCTGCTGGTGGGTTGACATGTTCCAGGTGGTTCTTAGGCACTAATAAGTTTGAAAGCCACTGGTCTGTGTTAGTTGTAGGACAGTTAGAACTTGACAAGAAAGTGTTGCATGTCCACAATATCTTGAAAGAAAAATTATATTTAGTAAGTATTTGAGCTAAAGTAGAAAGCCTGAAATGTACATACTGAGGTTTGGACTGTGAGAATATCTCCTAAAGAGGGAGCTGCCCCTAAAGTGGTGTATTTTTATTTGTAGGCAAGGATTAGCAAGAATGATGAGGCATGTTTATGACATAAAGGATACCGTGAGACATTCATTTGAAATTAATTCCAGAGATAAGAGATAGGAAAGAGTTTAAGAAACATCCGTCAACTCAGGACAGGTTTCAGATAGAGCTCGGAATCTAACCCATCTTAACACTTGCCACTTGTGATTCTGATCTCTAATTATACATTAAAATGGCCACTTTTGTAGTGGATTGTAGTTTTTGGAATCACCTAGTCCAGTAATTCCTTCTCTGGGTTGTTTTGGGGATTCAGTATTTATTTATCACCGTAACTTACAAGAATTTCATACTCTTATGGAGAATTAGTTGTTAAATAGCTAAGAAAAAATGTCAATTACTTTCAGGCCATAGTTATTTCACTTGAAAGATTTAAAACAATGCAGAAGAAAGAATCTTAATATTGCTACCTTCCCTCTAAAAGAGTACTGAATCGGATTAGGAGATAAGAAGAAAAGAAGTATTTACAGCAAAGAAAATATCTGTGCCAAGACATTCAAAGGGCTGGTTTGTAAAGACCTGCCACAAAGGAAAGTAAAATTTCCTTCCTGCTTGTCTCATTATCTGAAAAGTTCTCAGAAAGTCTAAAAACACCTTATGAAAGTCTTGTTCTTTTTTGATAAATGTGTGATTTAGAAATAATGTTTTCAGTAAGAGCTTCTCATATTCTCTGCAGTGTTTAATGTTGACTGGACTGTGGTATCCATCTCCAGAGGAAATAAAATCACTTAAATTGTTTTGATCTTAAATACTTTATACTGTGTGCTAAATCTTCTATTACGAATATTATCAGCACTAGAAAATATTACCTGTTAAAAGTACCCCCCCGCCCCCAGATACATAACTTCTCAGAGCTCCCCATTTTCTCATTCATAAAATTTGTTACTTGTTGGAAAGGGACTATAGTGTGATAGCCTCAAATGTTTTATAAACTTCTGTTTGAAATAAACCATCCTTCTCTATTCATTAAAATTAATTAAGAGGAAAGTTTATTTATTGTGGGATGGTTTTACTGTGTTGGAACTTTTGTCTTTCTTATTTTTATCTCTAGAAAGTTCACCCTAAACATATTACTTCGGTCATCATCATTTTGCACTATTATGAACTAGACTTTTCATATTTAACACATTTCCTGGGGAATAAAATTTGTTATTCTTTTTTTCTTTTGAGGTGACTTGGAAATTGAGTGTATTAGACATGTAGTACTGTAAGTAATGATGGATTTGATTCAGTATGCTCCCTTTAATTAGCATTCACCCAAGGCCATTAATAATTTGATTGCCCTAACAACTCCTATCTAGCAACCATATGCAGAATAAGTACTAAGTGGTACATACTATAGTTAGTTGTATATAACAGAACCTGATGCAGTGTTAATTTTAGAAAAGCTAAGCTGGTTTGCATCTGTTAAATTTTCCTTCCCCCCATCTGCTCCCCCTTTGTATCACTTGACTCTCCTGTAGTTATTCACAGTTTTTTTTTTTTTCCTAAAGAAATTGTTCCTGGCAATTATTTGTGAACTTTGTGGCACCCGTCTTTCTTGTTGCTTTGTTTAAGATGAAATTTTATTTTGCTTAAATTATGTATTTGGTTTAGGGGAGAATTCTGGATTCTAGATTTAACTGTCATCTGTTACATGTTTAGGAACTCAGTAACATATTTATGGTGAACTTGAATGTTGAATGCTATGAAACGGTTGCATCTTATGATTGAAAACTAACTGGAAAATGCAAAAACAACATGTGCTTGTTACTGAGTAATTTTCTAGATTGTGATTCTGAGTACTGTTATTTTTAAAAATCCTCATGTTTTTAGAACTAAGATTCATCTTGCCATGTAGTCTCCATTTATAAGAAGGTGATGATGTATGTAGGCTTAAAGCATTTGCTTCATGAAAGATCGTCTTGTCTCTACTGCACCCCACTTCTCTCCACTGTTTCCTAATCGTTTCAAAGGGCTATTGTGTCTCCTAGGAAATAGGCCATGTACCACACCACTTCTTCTGACATGATGCTTACTTAAAATGTTATATTTGCTTTTAAGATCACACATCAAACACACACTTAATTTGGAAATCTAAACATGATCATAGTGGGCACAAACTAATCTGAATGTTTATATATAACATTAAGGTTCTGACTTACAACACCAAAGAGCCCATTCATTTGTCTTTTTCATTTAGTGACTTTGTATTAACCCGGACAACGGGCAGTAAAATATCAGCAATAAAATGACAGTGTGGTTTCTCTTGACTCAGAACTGGGCTAGATAAACATTCCTTCCTACATATGCCCTGCTGGTGCCATTTATAAACAGATTTTTACAGCAGCGGGATGGAGTTAGGTTAAACTGGCTATCAGTAATGTGCCTCTAGCCGTGAAGCATGGGAGTGAGGGGAGCTCAGCATCTGGTATATCCACCGTGAGTCTTTCTTTCAGTTTTTATGAGTAGATGGTCAGTTACAAGAGTGTAAGTAGGTATATAGTTTTGCTTTATAATAAAATAAAATATGCAGTAACATTGATTTGACACACGGAGTTGTTTTACACATGACTCCTTAGCAACAAACAGCAAGCAGTTGTCATAAATGCTGGTAATTACTCTACTTTTATACTTCCAAATCAGTTTTTCTCCTCTTTTTTGTAAGCTGACTATTTTTTTGCTGATAAAGGAAATTCCTATTACACATTCCTACTGACATACTTGTTAAAAGACAAAGGTCCTTTAATAGTTGCCAAACAGAGAACTTGTTCAATCTTGATAGTAATCTTTTTGTTTTTTTTAGGAATAGCCAGCGTAGCAAGGGTATAAGGAAACATATAAATTGCTGATGGCATTATAAATTTGTACAATTTTTTGGAAAAGCAATTTGGCAATCATGAACTTCCTTTAAAATGTTGATGTCCCCTTCTACTTTTGAGGGACTCCATCCTAAGGAGAAAAAAAAAAAAATATATATATATATATATATATATATATATATATAGCAAAAGCCTATACACATAGATATTTGAGGTAAGAGTCTTTTTAAATAGTGAATATTGGGAAACTCCAAATGACCAGCCATAGGATGAATAATTTACTAGCTAAGTACATTTATTGGCTGAATATTATGATAATAAAATTATTTCAGAAAATATAATTCATATCAAATGTTCATAGTTATATATATACTTTAAGGGCACAAAACTGTATAGCCAGTGTATTGTGCTGGAAAGAAGGAAATAAAACTTTTTTTTTTTTTTTTTTGCGGTACGCGGGCCTCTCACTATTGTGGCCTCTCCCATTGTGGAGCACAGGCTCCGGACGCGCAGGCTTAGCCGCCATGGGTCACGGGCCCAGCCGCTCCGCGGCATGTGGGATCTTCCCGGACCGGGGCACGAACCCGCATCCCCTGAATCGGCAGGCGGACTCCCAACCACTGCGCCACCAGGGAAGCCTGGAAATAAAAACTTTTAACAGTTGTATTTGAGTTTTGGTATTGTAATTTTTTCTTCTTCTTCTTCCCTTTTTTTTAAGTGCTAGGTCTAACTCTTCAACATACAAGGTCCCCTATAGCATTTTTTCCTCTACTTCTTTTTACCTTTTCTAAAACCTTTAAGCATTTAAGTAGGGAATTTTTTATAGTAAACAAAGCTCTGGGTCTGTAGGACAGAATTGGAAACAGATTTGGGGGCAAGGGAGTGTTATGGTGATGGAAGCAGGGATATAACTTTCTGGGCTTTTCTGACCAGAAGCTTAAAAAGGACCTTGGATAAATCAGATTTTGCTTCCAGACCAGGGCACTGTGCTGTGATAGTAGTTAAGCTTTGCATTTCCCCGCCCCCCCCCCCCGACACCCCCTTGTTCAGACACCCTACACCATAACCGTGTTCAAGGCCCCGTTTCATGGTCCTGTATTCTCAATTTGCGAAGGAGACAGGCTCTAGAGGACTTGACTTCCCTTTGAGAATATAATCCCTGTCATGCCAAGGGAAAGCACTCCTGAAACAAGCAATATGTAGAAAATGGTTGTCTTGTGACCTCATTTCTTACATGGGAACAGTGCATGGTCTCAAGGGTAACTCCACATAGACCCCCTACCACTGCTGGTCTTTATCACTGAATGTAACTGAATTACTGTATACTGAACTCTGTGGTTTTCAGCCTTACTCCTCTCTGGAATTCCTTTTCTACCTTCCAAATCTTAATCACGCTAGTGAATGTGTAGAATATTTGATTACAATATCTTTATACAGAGTATTATTTATATCATTTGCTTCTACCCCTGGAAACAAGGGATGCTGTATTAGGCAAGCAGGCTAGACTTCAGCATTTCACAGATTTAAGTTGATCCTTTTTGCCTTTTACCATGTAGATCAAAAGTTGTCCCTGAAAAAGTATTACCTGCATATATATTTACAGATAAGTGCAAATAAATATATTTTGGCATAACCCTGGTTCAGGTTTTAGTTTCTCAAGGGAGATTTAAGTTGTATGTTTTTCCTAGATGCATAGATTTCCTGATGTGCTAAGATAAATTACAGTAGAATTGCATTCTGACTTAACAAATGTTTTTTGAGCACTGGTATAATTAGGTGACATCTAGTTTCCCAGAACTGAAAGATTACTAGACATAAACCCCATCCTCAGGCAGCCAGTCTGTTAGTCATATACATACACACAACCCGTATAGATGCTATACATATACAAGTTATAGGATTAGCATAGAAGAGAATGATCAGCCCTGGAGCAGCAGAAGGAAGGACTTCACCTCTATTCACATAGGTGAAAAGAGCACAGGAACGCATAAGGCCCAAAGGCATGAGATAGCACAATATATTCTAGGTGTTACCTTGTAGTTGGCAGTCACTTGAATTTAATGTGCATTGGGAAGAGTGGGAGGGTGGAATTGGGGAGATGAGCCTGGAGAGATGGGTAGGGTCAAGATTACAAAAGTAACTGTGTGCCACACTTAGGAGTTTGGCCTTGATTATGAAGGCCAAAAGGATCATTGAAAGTACTCAGGAAAGGAGTGGTATGATCAGTTTTTTTGGTTTGTTTTTAAACATACTTTGTTTTTTAAAATTTATTTATTTATTTTTGGCTGTGTTGGGTCTTCGTTGTTGCACGTGGGCTTTCTCTAGTTGCGGCGAGCAGGGGCTACTCTTCTTTGCGGTGCGTGGGCTTCTCATTGCGGTGGCTTCTCTTGTTGCAGAGCACGGGCTCTAGGCACGCGGGCTTCAGTAGTTGTGACTCACAGGCTCTAGAGCGCAGGCTCAGTAGTTGTGGCGCACGGGCTTAGTTGCTCCGCGGCATGTGGGATCTTCCCGGACCAGGGATCGAACCCGTGTCTCCTTCATTGGCAGGTGGATTCTTAACCACTGCTCCACCAGGGAAGCCCAGCATGATCAGTTTTTGTTTTACAAGTAGTAGTCTGGCTATGGTGTAGCAAGCGTACTGGACTGGGGAACAGAGGAAAGGAACTTATGACAGCAGTAGTCCAGGCAGAGGATCATGGGGGACTAAATTCCACATTCTGGCACAAAAGGAAAGCTGATGACAGGGACCAGAGAGGGAGGATTGATAGGATTTGGCAAAATGGTGGAATGCCAGGGGCTGAGGTGGAAGTTAGGATGACCTTCAGGTATAGCAAAGTAAGGTGAGACATTTCTAAGGAAAAAGAAGTTTTAGGGAGGGGAAGAAGAAGAGTAGTTTGTTTTTTTTTTGTTTTGTTTTGTTTTTTTGCCGTACGTGGGCCTCTCACTGCTGTGGCCTCTCCCGCTGCGGAGCGCAGGCTCAGCGGCCATGGCTCAAGGGCCCAGCCGCTCCGCGGCATGTGGGATCTTCCCGGACCAGGGTACGAACCCATGTCCCCTGCATCGGCAGGCGGACTCTCAACCACTGCGCCACCAGGGAAGCCCGGAAGAGTAGTTTTGAACTACTGTCGTGTAATGCTGTAACTAGAAATAAAAAGTTATAGCTGAGTTCAGCATGTATTTACAGCAGAGCATTTAAGTATGGACCTTCTTTAGGGTAAACATTAGCAATAAGTGCCAAAACTGTGCTAATGGCCGCTTTAGGGTTGTTTTCTTGCTATTTGAGAACATTCTAAGCACATACGTAATAACTTGAGATGGCAGTGAGCACCTGACCTCACAAAAAAAATTGGGGATATAGGCAACATTCCAGCCAAAAATTGACATCGTTCTACCTGCAACTCTTAGGATATTCTTTGACATAAGTTTGGACTCTACCATCTAATTAAACAGCGTTAAGTGTAATTCATGATTATTTAAATTGTACTTAGGAGTTGGAGTACAGAAATCATAGACTCTGCTACAATTTAGAAGGCTTATGAAGATCAAAATAACTTGCTAATAAAGTGTCTTAATGTTTCACGCACTACTGATGCCACTTTCTAATACCCTGAGATGAAACAAGAACAATGATGCAGTCTTTTATTTTCTGTCAATAAACAGGAGCTCGCTCTGCCTTAACTTTATCCTTGACCATATTCTAACTGTTCAGTAGGACTGGGAGAACGCCGTGGTGACGGCCATGGTCCCTGAATGAATCCTTATTGTCTATGTAACTGTTTTCACACCTGCTAATTCAGATAATAAAGTAATAAAAGTATATGTGTGTGCATGGTATAGGCCCTCTGTAAGTGATATCATCTATCTTGAAGTCTTTTTAAATCCCTAAGCCACTAGGCTGTTTAGATTTATTTTTCTATTTATGATCTACTGCAGAATTTATTTGGGGAGGGATATGAAATTGAGAACAGGAGTCTCCAACCTCACTGCTCATGGATTTCACTGCTGTATCTCTCACCCTTTCTCCCCATCCTTCCCAGTCTTTTTTCTCAGCTTCCTATCCTGGTGATCTGGAGTCTACTCACGCTCAAGTAGTTGTGGGTTTCCTGACAGGGACAATGCAAAATGGTGCATTTTTTATTTGTATGTTTCTTAGCCTTCCTTGTGAGCTCAGGTTAAGTTGCAGACTGTACATGCGTTTAATAATGATCTTGTCTGTGGGCGAAATCAAGAAGTCAAAATTCAAGTCTTAAAGGTAACATCTTTTTACTTCTCACTATGGGTATTTACAGGAATGGTTAGGTGTCCCAAAGAGGTAAGGAAGGAGCACCCCTAAGGAAAATCAACCTTGGTGTACTTTGGCTCTCTATTAACCACTTAAAGTTTCTCCTAGCCACATGCTATTTGTGAGCCCACAGTATTTTATTATAGACTGTTCGTAAGTGCCACAAGGAGCCTGAGAGTGGGAGCACAAAATGGAAAAAGACGTGGACTAATTAAGCACTAAACAGCTAGGCTAGACAGGCTAGATAACACATTATATGGATTAAATTAGTTTAACCAAGACCAGATAAGCCCATGTTCGTTTACTTTATTTAGTATGAAACTTTCTTAACATTCTGTACAGATGTAGAATTGAATTATTTAAAATACATTAATGACAGTTACTATTTAATGATAAGCTCTGCAGAGGATGATAATGTTGGTAAAGAAAATAACCACCCTTGGGCCTATCAGTTTACTAGAATTTTACTTTTGAATTAGGACTTGACTTTAGTTAAAAAAAAAATCAAGGCCAGCGTAAAGAGATTTTTGTTATGTGAATGTTTTGGTTTATGTATTTCAAATTAAAATTAAAGAATTGTTGGACAATCAAATTGGATTTTCACTTGCCAACTCTTCATTTTCTAAAGCTTTCATTTAGATGGGTTATTACTAAGTAGCAAAGAATTAGTAACATCTTTTTTTAACAATCATACATACAATGAAATTTAAGCATACAAATTATTCTTTATTAAATTTCAGTTTTCATTCCTTATATTAGTTTGCTTTTAATTTCCTAGGTAGTTTTTAAAAATAACCTGCAAAGTATTGAATTTATAAGGTGTGTGATGATTTATATGTAGAAATTTAAATATACTACAGAAATATTAAATGTCAGTATACCTTGGGCTGAATTATCTTGAGTGAAGCAGTTGAGTCACATGGTCTACAAAGGCCTTTTTCCAGTTTTAAAGTTTGATACTATATTTGTTGAGGAAAATTATGTGCCACCATTATGTAATTAAGGTGAAAAGGAAAATACATAAAGGTTAACTTGTTTGGATTTTGATACTTATTTTGTTTAAAAACATATTTAACCTTAGCTAACAGTCTGGGATTTCAGATGGGTGGAATGTGATTTTGAAAGACTGTAGAGGTCTTTCATTTGTGTCACATAACATGTTGCCACTTGGAGAATAAATTGTTATACCTTTTCTTTTGCTTTCAGGATTTTCTCATTCAGCGTTCACCTTTGGTATAGAAAGCCATATCAGTCAGTCTAACATAAATGGTGCCCTCGTCCCGCCTGCTGCATTGATTTCTATCATCCAGAAAGGTCTCCAGTATGTAGAGGCAGAAGTTAGTATTAATGAGGTAAGGAAGACTTAGCTCAAATACTGATTCTTACTCCTAAATGTTTCCTTCAGTATCTGGTATCTTGCTTACTCATTCATTATCTGACTTCAGCTTTACCAGGTAAACAAGATTGAAGGGCATTATTCCTAATGTGGTGGTCAGGTCATACAGCCAAGGCATGTTGGCTCCCAACTGTAAGAGCCATTATCTTACTTCTCTTTACATGGTTTTTATAAGTATACAGTAAGAAATCATTTTCTTTAAAATAAGAAAATTGTGCTGTGGCATACTGAGAGCATAATTGATTGAGAATTTAGAAATTCTCAGGTTATTTGGTTATAACTGATTTTGGAAGGAAGTTTATAATTAAAGACAACTCTTGCTACTGTTACCTAGGTCTGTATGGTATAGGCAGTTTAACTCATGTGTCAGCCAGCTATGACCCATGAGCCAAATCCTGTCTTGCTCGTTTCTGTAAAGTTTGCCTGGGACGCAGCCATGCTCCTTCATTTTCATAGGACCTGGCTGCTTTTGTGCCACAGTGGCAGCATTGAGCGGCTGTGACAGAGACCTTATGGTCTGCAAAGCCCAGGATATTTACTCTCTAGTCTTATACAGAAAGAGTTTGCAAACCCTGGTGTAGCTGAAAATCTTCACATGTGGTCAGGATTTATGACAAATGGAGCTTTTTTGCCTTATTTTCATTTCAGAGATTAACATATCCCCCTTTCCTTTTGCAGGTATTTTAAAAACTGAAGCATCCATGGTTTCTACGTCACTATTTATTACTATAATTATATAGTCTGTTAAATTGATTATTTTTTCGTTTCCTCATGTCTATAACTGAAAAATCCACTAATACTAAATTAAAAGTGTCCTCATTGTCTTTTAGCACTTTCTCTCCCAACGGTATCCTTTACTGCAGAGGATGATAAACAGTTTGTACCAGTGGCCAGAGATGAAGTCTCATTTTTTCTGAAAATTTTTTTTGTAGGTTTAATATAGTACTCCACAATGTAGCTGTATTGGTTTTAATATTTTTAAGTTACTTATAAGTTTAAATACTTTCTCCTACTCCTCAAGTACTCCATTACAATTGGCAGTTCAGAAAGATGTGCTGTGTTTTGTAACTTGGAGCACCCCATCACACTGCTGTAGATTATCAATAGTGCATGTTCACTAGCTTAAGTGAGCCAGGCTTCACATGTGCATATTCCTATCTAATATGCACTGTTTCTATTTCTGACTTGCTCTGTATCTGTGTCTCTTCTTGTGCTTGCTGAAGAACTCATTTTGAACTTCCGAATATCAGTGAGAGGAGGTTTGGAAAATTATAGCAACTTGATAAAATTAAAGAGCATTAGCCTGTGAGTTATGGCGGTACTTCTCAAATGTTAGTGTGCCTAAGACTCCCCCAGAGAGCTTGTTAAAACAGGGATTCCCGAGCCCTTCAGAGATTTTGATTCTGTAGGTTTAAATCTACATTTATAACAAGTTACCAGGCGATGGTGGGAGTGTTGGTCTTTTGATTGTGCTTTCAATAGCACCAGTTAACAGATTCCAGCTGCCATTGACTAGCTGTGGAACTGCAAGTCTTTAACCTTGTGGTGCTCATATTTCAACATTAGTAAAATGAGATGCTTGTATAACATAATATCTGATGTATATTTCTGTTTTAATATTTTAATCAAATCACAAGAAACTTTTGAGTTCAACAAAACTATTTTAAAAGTTTTTAGTTGTAAAGAAGTATTGAATATTTACTAAAATGTGGCACCAAATCTCTCATCATTGTATGAACTATTCCGTATTGCTTTTGACTAACAGAACTTTGGAATACAATTAATAAGCCTTTTTTATCATACAGACCTACTTTTTTTATTCCTTTGAAAATTTCAGCTTTAGTCTGTGCAGCATTTAACAATATGAACTCTGTGAGGAGGATTTAAGCAGCTGTTTGTGGTGCATCTTGTAGGTTCCTTCTTCCCTCCTGATTCCTTTCCTTCTTACATGCATTCAGAAAATTATCTGAAAGTATTTTTTCTTGGAATGAAGATTTCCATTTCTGCTGTTGACTTCTATGAATACAAATTACTCTAAATGTGTTACCTTTGATTTTTCTTCTCACAATTTTTCAAATCCAGGATGGTACCTTGTTTGATGGTCGACCAATAGAGTCTCTGTCACTGATAGATGCCGTAATGCCTGATGTAGTACAAACAAGACAACAAGCTTACAGAGATAAACTTGCACAGCAACAAGCAGCAGCTGCTGCAGCTGCCGCAGCTGCAACAAACCAACAAGGATCTGCAAAAAATGGAGAAAACACGGCAAATGGGGAGGAGAATGGAGCACATACTATAGCAAGTGAGCTGAGAGAAGAATTTTTTTAAGTTCCTTTGCAGAAAAGATGCTTGCTTTATGGGGGTGCCTCATTTTAGCTGAAATAACATTATCTATTTCATTTTTGCAACTTGTTCCCCTAACTTGTATCACACAATTCAGATTTTTAAATGCCTAAAGCTCCATAAAGCTAGATTTACTTTCATGGATTTTATTTTCTTTTTTAAATATTTAGAAACAACTTTACTATTGTTAAGTGAATTTCATATCTGCATTTCATTTCTAAATATAATCTGTAACACTAGTCATTAACAAAAACAATGAAGCTTTGACATGGAGATATAAAGGCAACCGTGATGTTATATGAATGATACCAGCAGCCCCTACTGGCAGAAACTCAGAGCAGTGTTGGCATGGATTATACTTAATTCAAAACATTTTCTCATTTTAGCTATGTTTGGGTCTAACCTCCTTTCACAGTCTTCCTCTATTCCTGCTCCCTGCGAACCCCATCTCTGAACACAAACTTAGATGCACATCTCTTTTTGAAAAAAGTATGTTCATACTTAACTAAAGATAGGAATTTGTTTTTCAAGTGATAAATACTGTGTAGTCATTTTCACCATTACCTGACATAGTGGAAGAAAAAAAGTTACACTGTATTATGAAGGAGGTATTTGCTAGTTAAGAATTCTTTTTTTTCTCCAGGATGTTGTAATATTACCTAACTGGAATTTTCCATTTATTTCTCATGATGCAGATAATCATACTGATATGATGGAAGTGGATGGGGATGTTGAAATCCCTCCTAATAAAGCAGTTGTGTTACGGGGCCATGAGTCTGAAGTTTTCATCTGTGCCTGGAACCCCGTTAGTGATCTGTTGGCATCAGGGTACGTTTCTCAAAGTGAAACTAAAATGGATTTCTAAAAGTATCTGACTGAAATATTGCATATTTTATAAATACATTACGTACATTTTCAGGTTTTTTTGTTGCTTATTTGTGGTCATTTTGCCTCTGTAAACCTTTATTTCTTCATAAAGTAATCTTACAAGTTTTAATCTTAAAAGTTACTACCTCAGGAGTGTTTGCCACCCACCCCCCAAAATGGAGACTGAGAAAAACACTGGAAATGGAAATCCATCCCTGATAATCTAGTTTTTATTTGCCTTATTAATATAGAATGTAAATCTGTTGCCTTGATTCTGGAATACTTGAGAATATCATGAGGATTTAAAACATGTTGAGGATTTAAAATATGTTGCATACTTTATAGGTCTGGAGACTCAACAGCAAGAATATGGAATCTTAGTGAAAATAGCACTAGTGGCTCCACACAGTTAGTACTTAGACATTGTATACGAGAAGGAGGGCAAGATGTCCCAAGCAACAAGGATGTGACGTCTCTAGATTGGAATGTGAGTATCACTGTACTGTCCATGATGGATGTAGTTACTAATATACTTAACCTCTCTGAGCCTCAGACTAATCACAGGGTATGTCAGTTTGTTCAGATATTTTTGGATTTCACCAATAAGAACAACAGACTAGAAGTCCCCACCCCCAAATGTGTTAAAAACAAAGACTGGCCTTGAGCACTCAGACCAAGGTTCATCTTCCAGCTCCTCAGTTTATTTAGCTGTAGAACCTTTGTATAACTGGTGGTCGGTCACTCTGTACTGCATTTTCATCACACGTAAAGTAGAAGTGTAATGGTCCTATGTAAATGAAGTAATAGGTGAAAACCAATAACAGGCACATATACTGAGTTCTTAACTACTGAGTCCTTTGTTGGGGGTATAAGAGAAATCTATATAATAAAAACATTTTTGTTTTCTCATTTTGCTGTGAACTGATGAAAACTTCATCACCAGCTGCCTTTTAGGAACCATTTGTCTAGATTACAAGCTTTATCCTAGCTGTAGGAATCTTATAATTCTCTGATTCAACATCTTTGGCTACTCTGACTTACCAGGAAGTTTGATTTCATTATTGATAAAGCTACACCCTTTCAGTTTCAAATACATGATTAACAGCTTTGTTTGTTTCCATTCCCTTGATTACTTTGTGGAAATTAGCATTTTTAAAGTTTCTATACCTTTTCCTTTATTCCATGTTGCCTTTTTTCTTCCTTATAACTTTGCATCCATTTTTTAACAACCCCCCACTGCACCACCTACCCCCCCCCCCCGCCCCCGCCGCCAATTCTAAGAAGACTCTTAGACTATATCAGTGTTACCAAGAATTTTAGGGGTCAGCTGTGCTTTCCTTAGCAAGTGGACACCCTTCTCTGGCCTCTGTTTAACAACTTTTTGTGGGGCTTTCCAAAGAATCTTCCAAATCTCATTCCAGGAAATGAGATCTGTCTTTAAAAATGATTACACTAGCTAAAGTTCTCAGTTTCTATGAAGTTTTTCCAGATTTCATAGGTAAGGTTTTTTAGTGTTCTTAGTTCTAAATTTCCAGCAATGTATTTATCCTTCCCCTCCTATAAGGTTGAGAATTCTAAAAATGAAAAGAGGTTTAGCACATTTCAGTATTATTTGATTGTAGGGTCAGAACTAAGAATTATCTTCTTAATATGGGACCTTACTGTATCGTAGGTCAAAGGCGTTACAGCCTTCTTAAGCTGTTTGGCTCAGAGACCGTGTTAATTTAATGAAATTTATACTTTTACACTGAAAAGGATGGTTAACAAATGGTTTGTTGAGCTTGGTGGTTCTGAACTGCAAGTTAAAGTTTTTAAAAGTGTGAACTTTTCAAAGATTTATTATTCACTATGAACCTAAATCTTCTGCTAAAAGGGGAAAATGTTACTATTGATTAATGGCTCATTTCCATGATTAAAGCAAAAGCCTGTGAGGTATCTGATCTTCAAAGTATTCTTTTCCTACCTTAGCGGTCCGTGATGTAAAACATTTGGGGACCATTAGTTTAAAGGAAACTTTCCATTGTGCAGAGTCTGGAAATAAGCTTTTGCTGTTGGCTTCGACATTGCTCCCTCTTCCTGAGATAGAACTAGAGGGGATATCCAAATCCTAGCAAAACTGAGTCTACAACCCCTAGAACCAGCATTTGTTTGTCACTTACTTGTACAGCTAGATGGCTTGAGAGGTCTGGAAAAGGTGATCTTGTTTTCAGTGCCCTGCCAAAAAGCATCAAAAAGTACTGAGTAAGGCAGGATTTCATTCTGTCTCTCCGGTAGTGTTTAATCATCCCAGCAGTAGTCTGTGTAACGTACTCTGTAACTTGCATTTCCATAGAATAAGTTAGGTCTTATCAAGTCCTTCTGTTGTACCATTATTCAAGGCACAGTAGAGGAATATAAGGTTAGAGAAAATGGTATGGATTTCTTCTCATAGTAGAGTAGTTCCTGACAGTTGGTACTCACTTCATTAACTGTAAAGTCAGCCTACACTCTTCTGGCTGTTTTTCTTGTGTTGCTATTTTTATTGGTAAGGATTTCATATTGGGAAAGAATTAACAAAGGAAAGAAACATTTAGTGATACTTAAGAATCTGACCATCTGAAACAACAATATTGTTTGGAACACACACACACACACACACACAGTTTAGACAGTAAACGATTTAGAGGGAGGATCATATAAAAACTTCTAATCGTAATGAAATATTGTGGAAGATTTTGCTTTTTACTTTTATAAAATCATCATAAGATTATGATTTTGATGTCCTTCCCAATCCACCTCCCCACCCCCATCTTTAGTCATGGTGCATTTATGAGAATGCAGTAGACCTTAGCATACATAAGAGTGATGTTGATTCTGCTCCAGAGCAGTTCCTGCCATTCTTGAGATTTGGGTATGAGACTTGCACACTGACTGAATGCTGCCAAAATACTGGCTTCACAGCAATGAAGGGTGTTTTGTAGGCCTTTTATGGCACTTCCAAATAGACAAAGCTGAAGATTTTGAAGCAGAGAATGTCACAGATCTGCTGTACTTAGGATTTAAACATAATATATTTTAATAAAAATTAAACACCCTTTCTGGATTATATAATTGAAAGAAATGTGTTTCTCTGACAGAGTGAAGGTACACTTCTAGCAACTGGTTCCTACGATGGGTTTGCCAGAATATGGACTAAAGATGGTAAATGAAGCTTTTTTTTTTTATCTTTCATTTGTTGTTATTGTTGATCTAAGTTATAAAGCTTAAAGTAATTTTAATGTTTTTCCTTTTGAATATTAGGTAACCTTGCTAGCACCTTGGGGCAGCATAAAGGCCCTATATTTGCATTAAAATGGAATAAGAAAGGAAATTTCATCCTAAGTGCTGGAGTAGACAAGGTAAAAAGAATATTTAACTTCTGTAAAGGTTAATTTGTTAAAGAGTATAATTGAAAGTAATGTTTTTCTCTACTAATCACATAAACAAGAAAACATTCATATTTGGTAAATTCATATATAAATTCATGATAGGAATAGTAATGCTTTCTTAGATTTTCTGTCAACTCATTCCTGAGTCTGCTCATTCAGATGCCTTTTATTCTTTATCTGTGTGACCACTCCTCATTTTTTGGGAATTTGAGCCATAATGAATGTCATACATCCTATACTTTTTGCCTCCCTTCTACAGTTTCTAGTTAATCTCATCAGTGAGTATAGCTCTGGAGAGATTTCATGGGAAATCGTAGAGCCAGTCTGTTAGCTGAACTCCTAATGTTTAATTGAAAATGTAAGAAATGCCGGATCTTTCCAGCTCTTTTCACCTAACAAGACTGGTAAATATGGATAGGTTGAAATCATGGCCTTCTTTCTCCTTCATTTTCTTAAGTTACTGCCTTTACCACACCTCCCAAAATGAATACAGATTTAAGATTATTCTAATACAGGAAAGTACACACTCAAAGTTAACTGTATATTGTCAAAAAGGGAAGTAGAAAAAAAAAAGGAAGAAAAATGAAGGAGGCCAGGAATGGGAGGGAAGCACCCTATTAATAGTTATTGCCAGTCTGCAATATTTTATGACCCCAAAGTTATGAAATTAGTGATGGGAGGGTATTAAAGGAATTGTAAATATATCTATTCACATTTATATGTCATACTTTGATGTAACGTAAAAGACATTGTTTTACTTATTGTCAGAATTCAAGCTGCCTTTATAGGTAAATGTGAGTGTTAAAAATCTTAATATTGGGAATTAACTGATTAACTTTATTAACCAAAAATTTGCCTCCTTATAGCTTAGCAGCTATAAAAATCTTACATTAAATACACTATTGCAGTGGAGTTTCTTAAGCAATCTAATATAATGTCTGGTACTTTCTAGACAACAGTAATTGTTATTTGAAGTAAGTTGACTGATAAAAAGTCACCAGGGAAAAATTAAACAGCTTAATAGTCATCCCTCTCCTCCCCTTCCCCCGAAGTGGAATATAGCCTCGTTGTGCTAAAGGTAAATGTTAAAAAATTAAACTAAATGCACTGTGACGTTTCATGTTGCTTTAATATAATTAGGCATCTAATTTATGCATCTATGATAAACTCTTTCTAGCTTCTTAGCAGTATATTTTTCTTTTCTATCTCAGACTACAATTATTTGGGATGCACATACTGGTGAAGCCAAACAACAGTTTCCTTTTCATTCAGGTAAATCTTCACAATTTACATGAGAATTAGAACTTTCTTCTATTTTTCTAATTAAACTTATAATAGCATATAATTCATCTAAAATCTTGAAATATCCAGTATCAGTCTTGTTACTAGTCCGTTGAGGAGTTGATGTTCTTTGACTTTCAGATAGTTCATTGTCAGAGGATCTTCAAACGTTTTCTGTGAAATGTACCATAAAAAAAGCATTTGCAGCCTGGTGCAATTAGAGTTGGTAATATTTAATGGTAAGAACATAGATTTTTGAGTCAGGAGGTCAAGGTGTGAATGTCGATTCCACCCCACTTGACAAGCTTTAAGATTGAGCAAGTCATTGAACCTTTCTGAGCCTTACTTTCTCTATCTGAAAATGAGGGATAAAAACAATACCATTTGTTAAGAGCATAAGACATATATATGAAAATACTGCATAAACTCCTACAAGTTTAGATATTGTCTTTTTTCATTTTGGATTTATGTATCTAAATCAGTCCACCTGCTTACCTAAAATAAAAATTATTAGGCTTTCCTGGTAGTGTTGGAACTTTGGTGCTTTAGATGTTTTTCTCTTTTAAGAAATTGATACTTAAACCAGATAAATATGAGCCCCAGAATAGTGTGCTTCTTTCTCCATGATATACGGCCATGCAACAGGGCATACATCCTGATGTGTAGAGACACCGGGATTTGAGTACCTACACTCTTGTGCAGCCTAGAACTTTTGTGCCTACTTTCAGGGAGGTTCCTGAGGACAGGAACTGATGTTGAACTGGACCAAGATGCCTAATAACTATTAGAACAGTAGTTTTAGTACTGCCTGATTTAATTGCATTTTGCAAGATTTTGTTGTGGTTGGGTAGAGTTTTGCATCGGAGCCTGACTTAAGTAACTCTGGTTATTTTCAAATCTTTGGTAACATACTTTTTACAAACAGCCAATGACACAGTGTTACCATTAAAATTGAAATATACAGCTTCTGGCGTTTTGCTTTTTTGTATTTCTCTATTTAGTGTGATTAAGCAAGCCAAATAAGGTACAAAAATGATTTTTCAGTAGTATCTGAGTAACATAATTTTGCAAGTATTATGTTAAACATTTCAGCTTGATTAACACTTACCACATTAATAAGCATTTACATGTCAGTTTTTGTTTACCTGTTTTAATCCCGTTTTGCCTTTGCTTCTAGTCCTCACCCAGACGGAATTCTCTTAGCCCTCTGGCTGTTCTGCCTAAAGTTTCTCCTACATCCTAGGAGTGATGGAAAATTGAAATCAGTGTGTGTGTGTGGCACTGTTGCTAGCTGCTATATAATGTGTACCACCTTTGTGTTGGAGATGATGCTCTTTATATACACGATCCCGTTTAGTCTTGGCTACAGCCCAATGAGGTAGATGGTGTTGAAGTCATTTTACAAACAAATAACCTTTTTACCCATGGTATTCTTTCCTGTCATGCTTTTTTGGTTTTTTAAACGGCTTTATTGAGGTATAATTGGTGTAAAATCATCTATACATATTTACATTGCACAGTGTAATATATTTTGACATGTATACACACACACACACACACACACACACACCACTGAAACCATCACCACACTCAAGACAGTACATCTGTTAGTTTCAGAAGTTTCCTCCTACCCCCTTGAAATCATTCCCTTCCCCTTCCCCAGGTAGCCACTGATAGTCTTTCTGTCACCAGAAACTAGTCTACATTATATAAATAGAATCGCACAGTATGTATTCTTTTTGTGTCTGGTTTCTTTCACTCTGCATAATTATTTTGCATTTCTTTTGATTTATGAGTAGTATTTTGTTATGTTGATATACCAGTTTGTTTATCCAATTACCTGTTGAAGCAAATTTGAGTTGTTTCCAGGTTTTAGCTATTACAAATAAAACTGCTATCAACATTCCTGTGCTTATCTTTTTATGAACTTGTGTTTTCATTTCTTTGTGTAAAGACCTAGGAAAGTTATGGCTAGATATATGGTAGGTCTGTGTTTAACTTGTTAATGCCCAACTGTTTTCCAAAGTTTATGTTTTCCAAACTGGTTTACATTCTCAACAGCAGAGGGTATTCCAGTCCCTCCATTTCCTTGCCAGCACTTGGTATGTGGTCAGTCTTTTTCATTGTAGCCACCCTAATGAGCGTGTAGTCGTATCTCACTGTGGTTTTCATTTTCATTTCCTAATGACTAATGATGTTGAGCATCTTGTCATGGTTTAATTTACCATCTGTATGTCTCCTTTGGTGAAGTATCTGTTCAAATCTTTGGATTTTTAATTTAACTTTGTTGTTTTCTTATTGAGTCTTGTGAACTCTTTATATATTCTGGATACAAGTCTGATCAAGTATTTACAAATATTGTCTCATAGTCTGTGGATTGTCTCTGCATTGTTTTGGCAGTGTGCCTCAAAGATCAGATGTTATTAATGTTGATGAAGTCCTTAATTTATTAATTTGTTCTTTTATGTATCGTGCTTTCAGTATCAATCTAACATGCTCTTTTTCTTTTTGCTTAATGTAGAAGTTGGGGTCACTGATTTGAGACCTTTCTGCTTTTCTAATGGGGATATTCAGTGCTATAAATTACTTCTAACTACTACTTAGTGACATCTCACAATTTTTCAAATGTGTTTCATTCAGTTCAAAATACTTTCTGGAGTAATTTTGATTCCTTCTTTGACCCATGGGTTATTTAGAAGTGTGTTAATTTCTGAGTATTTGGAAAAATTTTAAAGATCTTTGTAATATTGCTTTCTAATTTAGTTCCATTGTTCTCATAAATGTCATTTAGGTCAAGTTGTTTGATAATGTTCAAATCTTTTATGGCCTTTAGTGATTATTCTGTGTACTTAGACCATCTGTTACTGAGAGAAGGGTATAGAAATCATCAACAATAATTGGAAAATACAGTAATTTCTGTTTTCTTTGAAGCTCTGTCAATTTTTGCTTTATGTGTTTTGAAACAATGTTATTTGGAGGATGAACGTTTAGGAATGTTGCAACCTTATGTTGAATTGACCCTTTTATCGTTTTGTTAGCAGCCCTCTTTTTTTTTTCCATTTTATTTTTTGTGCTCTGAAATCTACTTTGTCTCATATTAATGTAACCCTTCCAGTTTTCTTTTGGTTAGTGTTGGCATGGTATATATTTCTCCATGCTTTTACTTTTAATCTATTAATTTTGTTATATTTGGTGTATATTTTATGTAGGCATCATATATTGCTTGTTCATTCAGTATCAGCGTCTGCCTTTTAATGGCAATATTTAGGCTGTTTACATTTAATGTGATTATTGATAACGATTGCATTTAAATTAATCATATTTCTATTTATCTCATCTTCTTTTGCTATTTTTCCGCTTCCATTTGGATTAATTGAATATTTGTGTGATTACATTTTTCCTCCTTTGGTGGGTTATTAATTGTAAATCTTTTATGATAATGGTTGCCTTGGGATTTATAGTACACATCTTTAACTTACCACCATCTATCTTCAAGTGATATTTTAAAGGGGTTAAATAATAAAATTTTTTACCCATAGTTACCATTTCCAACTCTTCATTCCTTTGCACAGATACATAGTTTCATCTGGTATCATTTATTTCCTGCTTGAACTGCTTTAACATTCCTTATAGTGTAAATCTTATGTTGATGAATTCTTTTGTAGGTATTAAGAAGTCTTCATTACTGAAAGATATTTTTGTTGGGTATAGAATTCTGGGGTTGACAGGGTTTTTTTCTTTCAGTACTTTAAAGAAAAGGTTGCTCTGTCCTCTTATTTACACTGTTTCAATTTGAACTTGCTACCATTTTTATCCTTATTATTCTTGTCTTGTTTTCTCTGGCTGCTTTTAAGATTTTTCTCCTTATAACTGATTTTGTGCAATTTGCATATGTTGTGCCTTGGTTTAGTTTTCTTTATGTTTTTTGTCCTTGGAACTTCTTGGATTTCTTCGTTCATAGTTTTCTTCAAATTAGAAATTTTTTTGACCATTATTCTTTAAAAAATATTCTACCTCCTCCCCACATTTATTTTTAATTTGAAATTCTGATTATGTTTATTAGTCTGCTTGATGTTCCGTAATACACTGATGCGCCGTTCATTTTTTATCCAGTCTTTTTTTTTTTTCATAATCTCTGCTGTTTTCAAGCTCACACATCTTTTCTTCTGCAGCATCTAATCTAGAATTTATTCCATCCAGTACGTTTTTTATCTCACATGTTTCAGTTTTAATCTCTAGAAGTTTGATTTAGGTCTTTTTTACATCTTCCATGTTGCTACTTAATTATTTGAACAAACCATATATAGTTGCAAGTGCTTTAATGTCTAGGTCAGTTTTTATGATTTGATTTTTCTCTTCATTTTGGTCATATTTTCCTGCATCTTTGCATGCCTTGTTACTTTTGATTGGAAGTGAGGCATTTTGAATTTTATGTCGTTAGTTGCTGGATATTTCTGTATTCTTACAAGTATTTGTGAATTTATTCTGGGACATAGTTAAATTACTTGGAAATGGTTTGATCCTTTTGGGTCATGCTTGTAAGATTTGTTAAATGGCAGTGAAACAGTGCTCGGCATACGGCTATTTATTTCCTGGTAATGAGGCAAGAACCTAGGTGTACTCTGACCAGTGTTCCATGAATCAAACGGTTTTCTAGTCTGGTGGATTTAGACAGTGTTCCCAATCTTGAGTATCAGGCATTGTTTCTTCTAATTCTTTTGAGTGGTTCTTTCCCAGGTCTCAGCTAGTATCTTCAGATACTTGTGCTGATTAGTACTCAGCTAACTGTGTGAATAGGGCCCACTTCAGGTCTTCAGAATTCTTTCTCCGTCTGCATAGTTCTGTCCCTTCTAGTTTTGGGAATTCTAGCTGCCTTCAGTTTTCCACATTTTGAGCTTTATCTCTTCTGCTCAGGAATTTCATTAATCTCTTCCTAGGGAGATTCCTCTTCCCTGTGCCAAGATCTGGACATTTTTCCAGATCATATGTTTGAGCAGTTATAGAGGCACACTGTTGGTGGATTTCCCTTCTCTCAGGAACCACGGTCCTTTATTGCCTGGTGCCCAGAGTTCTGAACTATTATTTCATATATTCTGTAATTTTTTTGGTTGTTTTGGGCAGGAGGTAAATTTGGTCCCTGTTACTCCATCTTGATCAGGAATGAAAGTCTACCATGCTTTTTAAATTACCATATTTTAATTCCTGTACTGTATTTTTGTCCATATACACTCTTACATAAAGCATAAATCATGATTATAGATGAGTTAACCACTTCATATTCATTAGGATGGCTATAAAACGTAACAGTGTTCACGATGATCCGGAGAAATTAGAATCCTTGTACTTTGCTAGTAGGTATGTAAAATAGTACAGTCGTTGTGGAAAACAGTATGACAGTTCCTCAGAAAGTTAAATAGAGTTACCATATGACCCAGCAATTCTACTCCTAGGTAATTGAATTGAACGCAGGGACTTGAACGAATTCATGTCCATCAATGTTCATAGCAGCATTTTTCACAGTAGCCAAAGGGTAGGAACAACCCACTGTCCATTAGCGGATGAGTGGAAAAACAGATTGGGTCTCTATATACAATAGATTATTATTCAGCCATAAAAAGGAATGAAGTTCTGATACATGCTACAACACCAGAGAATTTGTACATGTTATGCTAAGCGAAATAAACCAGACATAAAAGGACAAAGAGTATGATTCTGCATGAGTAGAATCTAGAATCATTCTAGAGTATGATTCTAGATATTTCAAGAGTATGAAATGTCTAGAATAGGCAAATTCATAGAGACAAATGTAAAGATTCAAGGTTACAGAGGCTGGGAGGAGGGGGAAATGGAGAGTTACTACTTAATGGTTACAGAGTTTCTGTTCGGGGTGATGAAGAACTTTTTTTTTTTTTTTTTGCGGTGTGTGGGCCTCTCACTGTTGTGGCCTCTCCCGTTGCGGAGCACAGGCTCCGGACGCGCAGGCTCAGCGGCCATGGCTGACGGGCCCAGCCGCTCCGCGGCATGTGGGATCCTTCCGGACCGGGGCATGAACCCGTGTCCCCTGCATCGGCAGGCGGACTCCCAACCACTGCGCCACCAGGGAAGCCCGATGACAAAGAACTTTTGAAATAGTGGTGATGACTGTACAACATTGTGAATGTAATTGATACAACTGAATTGTACAGTTAATTAAGTGACAAGTTTTATGTTATGTATGACCACAATATTTTAAAATTATTAATGTAATATACTAAAAACCATTGAATTGCACACTTTAAATGGATGAAATTTATGGTATATGAATTATATCTCAATGAAGCTTTTTTTAAAATAAAAATAAATGAATATTAAATGCCTTTTTTCCCTTCCCTCATAGGTTTGTTACCTTTCTAAATTGTGAAGGATGCATGGGTTAACCAAAAAATAAATCAGAATTGGAGGACACAAAAATTGAATCTTAGCTCCAGGAATTTTTTTTTTTTTTTTTTTTTTTTGACTGCACTGCATGGCTTGTGGGATCCTTGTTCCCCAGTCAGGGATCGAACCGTGCCCCTTGCAATGGGAGCACGGAGTCCTAACCACTGAACCGCCAGGGAATTCCAGCTCCAGGAATTTAAAAGATTTTGTAACCCTAGGCAAATTAACTTTTCTTAGCCTCTTTCATCATGTGTAAAATGAGACTAGTAATAGTAAACACACCTCTCACATATTACCTACATAAAAATACATTTTATGTTAAAGATGTGTTTTTATCCTAAAGAACTTGTATTACCTAGACTCATTTTTATTTATTTATTTATTTATTTATTTATTTATTTATTTATTTTTGGCGGTACGCAGGCCTCTCACTGTTGTGGCCTCTCTCGTTGCGGAGCACGGGCTCCGGACGCGCAGGCTCAGCGGCCATGGCTCACGGGCCCAGCCTCTCCACGGCATGTGGGATCTTCCTGGGCCGGGGCATGAACCCGTGTCCCCTGCATCGGCAGGCGGACTCTCAACCACTGCGCCACCAGGGAAGCCCCCGCATGTGTCTTTTTGAATTATAGTTTTCTCTGGGTATCTGCCCAGTAGAGGGATTGCTGGGTCATATGGTAGTTCTATTTTTAGTTTTTTAAGGAACCTCCATACTGTTTTCCATAGTGGCAGTATCAGTTTACATTCCCACCAACAGTGCAAGAAGGCTCTCTTCTCCGCACCCTCTCCAGCATTTGTTGTTTGTAGATTTTTTGATGATGCCCATTCTGAATGGTGTGAGGTGATACCTCATTTTTAAATTTTAGGAATAAATATAAAGTAATGAGGTACGGGTTTTTAGATTATACCAGTCTGTTATTGTATCTTATGAGCCAGGCATATCACAGAAGTATTAATCACATAACTCATATGGCACCACTCCCCAGCTTCCTCCACTTATCTTTACCTGGTTATACAGTTTGTTTTTGTTTTGTTCTGAACCTATTGGTATATTTGTTTGAATGCTGTTTCAAATTTTCTCAGCCTTCTATTTAACATTTTGCAGATGACTCTACCAAATTAACACCCTGGTGGAACATGACAGATACTTGGCTTTCTTCATAGCATTTTATTATACTTTTTTTTAAAACTTATTTTTTGTTGTTGGTTTTTGCGGTATGCGGGCCTCTCACTGTTGTGGCCTCTCCCGTTGCGGAGCACAGGCTCCGGACGCGCAGGCTCAGCGGCCATGGCTCACGGGAAGGAGCCGAGAAAGGGAGCAGTTGCTGGTGAAGAAGGTCCAGGCTCAACCTGATCCAGGCAGGGCTCTGGAGTGTTTGTTGCACCTCAGGGTTTTCCTCATCTTGAGCCAAGGGTGCTTGGTTTTTGAATCTCACCTTCCCCCCCAGCTACCTACTGCCTACTCTAAATCCAGTGTTTTTGATATGCTTCTATTGCTTAACCCAGTTACTTGCTACATTACCTTAATCTGCGTTGCTAATTATAGAGAGGCTTTGCACTTTGCACCAGGGGAAAATGAAAGGAAAGAATCTTTAATCATATCAGATCTAAAATAAGTATTAAATGCCAGCCAGCTTTTGGGCCTCTGAGGTTTTAAATTCAATGATGTAGATTTTAAGAGGTATTTGACAAGAATCACTTAGAAGAAAAATGTATTTGCAAATCATGCAATGTTCCATTTATCAGTTGAGTAGACAGTGGAAATGATACTTATTCAGTGTAACGTTTGTCTAACTTGTAATTTACATAGTATTTTCCATACACAAAATCTAACTTGATTTTCACAATATTCTTGGGTACTAAGCTTAAAGGTTTTATCCCCATTTTTAAATTATTTTTTATTTTTTTAATTTTTATAAATTTATTTATTTATTATTTATGGCTGTGTTGGGTCTTCGTTGCTGCCCACGGGCTTTTTTTTTTCTAGTTGTGGCGAGCGGTGGCTACTCTTTGATGTGGTGCGCGGGCTTCTCATTGCGGTGGCTTCTCTTGCGGAGCACAGGCTCTAGGCGCACGGGCTCAGTAGTTGTGGCTCACAGGCTCTAGAGCTCAGGCTCAGTACTTGTGGCACACGGGCTTAGTTGCTCCGTGGCATGTGGGATCTCCCCGGACGGGATCGAACCAGTGTCCCCTGCATTGGCAGGCAGATTCTTAACCACTGTGCCACCAGGGAAGTCCCCCCATTTTTTTCAGAAGAGAAAGATAGCATGAGAGGTGACTTGCTTAGGGCCCACTAGTTAGGGAGTAGCAAAACAAGGCTTCTTATCCATTGAACACTCACAGAATTTCAGAAACAAGAGGAAGTGTAGCATCACATTTAATTTTATCATTTTGCAAATGAGGAGCCAAGAATCCAGTGCTAGTAATTTACAGGGCAAGCTCTCAGGAACCCTCATCTCCTGGTGACCAGACCAGTATACTTTCTATTAGGCTGTGTCTCACATGGAGACAACCAAACTGAAATGTATTAATATTTGTAATATTTAAGTACCATAATTTTAAAAATTCTATTAATACCATAAAAAGTATAAAGTAAAATATTTTAAGTTCCTATTAATAGCATACTTAATGTCTAACCATGGTTTAAAACTAAAGCTCCTAGGTTTCAGTACATGTGGAATGAATGCAAACCTTGCCTGTTTTTCTTTTCAGCGCCAGCATTGGATGTTGACTGGCAGAGCAACAACACCTTTGCTTCTTGTAGTACAGATATGTGCATTCATGTCTGTAAGTTAGGACAAGACAGACCTATTAAAACATTCCAGGGACACACGGTGAGAAACCTTTTTTTTCCCTCCTTTAAAGTGATTATGATGAATAAGTAATGTTTCAGAGTGGTTTTGAAGTATGCATGTTTAATACCCAAAAAACAACCAAGTCTATGAAATGAAAATGTGAATGTTCACTGTTATTTTTAGAATGAAGTAAATGCTATCAAATGGGACCCAACTGGCAATCTCCTGGCATCCTGTTCTGATGACATGACTTTAAAGGTAATTCAGATAGTGGGGAGAAATGGGGTTGAGGAGTTACACACTGTGGCTGCTCTGGCTGTTTTAAGATTGTTTAGAATGTCTCTCTTATAGTTGGGAATTATGATACTGAGGTTTGTGCTATTATAAATTGTCTTCACTATTAGGGAGTCATATATTGGTACAATTAAAGGTTATTTGCACATGTAAGGATCTGATTCATAGGTAGCAAAGATCTTTGTAGGATTCATGGATTTGACTGAAATTCTGAGAATTGTGTTAATTGGATTTTGCTGTGGTGTGAGTATATATCACCCTTTCTGGGAAACTGATATATAGTAGATACATAGCTTAGTTGGTGAGTGAGTATAGCTGACATGTCAGTATTCACATCTCAATATGAATTTATGTTTTTCTTGTTGCATAACTAAAAGCAAAAACTAACACCTAGCACCTACGCATATGACATACCAAAATTAAAGAAGAAGGGCAGTTTGAGACGCAGAACAACATAATACTAATCTTCAAAATTAACGAAGCTTGCACCCTGTGCTTCACCATGTTAACTGTATGAAAAGAATTTATCTTTGACTTTACAGTGCCAGTGACTGCAGACGTGATGACTCTTATAGATAGGATAATCATGAAGGAAAACTGCTTTTCCTCTTCCCATGAACAGACTAAATGTAACCTTGGTAACCTGGTGGTTTTTTTCCTTAAATACCTGCTGTGTTTCTAGTTAGATAGTTTTTTCAAGCCTGGACTCCTTTGTAAACGTTGCTGGTAAAAATGCTTTTCTTCACGCTCTTGTTTGTGAGATTACTTTGCGTGCACATGCATTATGCTTATAAAATGAAAAACTTCTGGAACAGAGTATGGCACATACGAGGAAATGAAAGAAGGCCGGTGGCTATAGAGAGCCTACTGTCAGGGACTGAGTTGCAGCTAGAGAGAGAAGTTTAAATTAGAAAGTATTAGAGAGCTTTTTTTAGTTCTAAGAATAATAAAAGGTCATAGAATTTTAAAGCAGAAGCTAGAAGGATGGATAATGTCTAGTGAAGCCATATTTTGAGAACAAGGAACAGCAGATGAGTGAGAAGATTATCTCCAGCTTGGACAGTGCCTTTGAGTCATGCAAGTGGAGGTGCCAGGTGGGTCTGATGCTCAGAGAACAATTCTAAGCCTGACATAAAAAATTTGGGAATTCTCAATAGGTGGGTGGTCATTCAAAGGCATGGGCATGGACAAAATTGTGTAGGTAGAAATGTACAGAGTAAAAGAAGAGGAAAGCTTAAAGTCTTAAGAAACTCTAGCATTTAGCAGCTCAAGAGGAATGAGACTCCAACAGGAAATTGGAATGACCTCTGGAAACAGTGTGTAAAGAGAAGAGTACTTCAAGGGAGGTGATGGATAGGAGTGGTCAGTGTTATCAGTGCTGTCGAAAGCTCACATGAAGTATCAATATGTTTTGGAAACATACCTTTTGGATTTATTTACATGGAGTTATGTATACCTAGGATACAAAAACATGATGTTATTGCTTCATTATCTCATTAGTTTCATTGCAGAAGTGTGAAGCACAGCTAATTTTTGTTTCTTTGTCGGTACTTGGGTTTGGTGTATGTGTGTTTGTATTTGGCAAGGTTTCCCCCCATGTCTTTACTGAATGATTTTGTTAGAAATACTGTTGGTGTAGGTTTCTCTTAATTTTTGCTCAAAAATAATATGAATTATTTTTTAACCTGTATACACAGGCATGTTTTCAACTCTAGAAAGGCGTATTCTCTACTCACCATTTTAACTTTACTGCTTTGTTACTTTTCACGGTTTCTTGTATGTGAATCATTTACAATTTCTGAATGTTATATGGGAAGAATACTTGACATGAGATCTACTCTTAACAGATTTTTAAGTGCACAAAACAAGTGTTATTGTCCTAAGCACAATGCAGTGAGGCAGATCTCTAGAGCTGAGATTTTATGCTTATTAGCAGCCCCTCCCTGTGACCCCACCACCTCTGGCAACCACCATTCTTTTTTTTTTTTTTTCCATTAATGTTTTTTTTTCCTTTTTACACCAATAATTTATTTTTTATTTTTGTAACATCTTTATTGGAGTATAATTGCTTTACAATGAATGGTATGTTAGTTTCTGTCCTTTATGGTTTACTATAGGATACTGAATACAGTTTCCTGTGCTATACTATAGGACCTTGCTGTTTATCCCCACCATTCTTTTCTTTGCTTTTATGAGTTGGACTCTTAGATACATCATGTAAATGGAATCATACAACATTCGTCCTTACAATTTATCCATGTTGTCACATATTGCAGGATTTCCCCATATGTTAAGGCTGAATAATACTCCATTGTATATATATGCATTTTCTTCATCCATTCATCCATTGATGGGCACTTAGGATGTTTCCATATCTTGGCTTTTATGAATAATGCTGCAGTGAACAAGGGCATACAGATGCCTCCTCAAGATCCTGATTTCGATTTTTTTTTTTTTGATAAATACCCAGAAGTGGAATTGCTGATCATATATAGTGGTAGTTGTTAAAATTTGGGGGAGCACCTCCATACTATTATTCATAGTGGCTACACCATTTTGCAATCATTTATCAATAGTTTACAAGGTTTCCAATTTCTCCACAACCTTGACAACATTTTTAAAAATTTTAATAGCCATCCTAACAGTTGTGAAGTGGTATCTCATAGTTTTGATTTTCATTTCACTGATGATCAGTGACATTGGACATCTCTTCATACACCACCTATTGGCCATTTGTGTATCTTCTCTGGAGAAATGTCTATTTAAGTCCTTTGTCCATTTCTAAATTGGGTTATTGGGGTTTTTGCTGTTGAGTTGTAGGGTTTCTTTACATATTTTGGAAATTAACTCCTTATTGGATATATGGTTTGCAGTATTTTCTCTCATTCCATGGTTTGCCTTTTTACTTTATTGTTTCCTTTGCTGTGCAGAAACTTTTAAATTGTATGTAGTACTGCTTGCTGCCTTTTTTTTTTTTTTTTTTTTTGCTTTCATTGCCTGTGCTTTGGTGTGAACATGAATCATATATTTATCTGTATGTTGCTTATCTATTTTCTCTTCCTGATTGCAAAATAGTTCCTGATTCTAAATTCTAAGAGGAATTTGTAATGTAGATCTTTTATTTTAAAGGACAGCATAAAAACTAATGCCTTAAACATTGTAGGATCATTAACTGAGGAACTTACTGAATGTTGGAGTTTGTACCATCTGAAGCTATCAAAAGTAATCTTAGAACTACAGTTAATTGAATCCTGAAGCCTCACAATAGTGAATATTTAGAAAGGACTTGAAGCTAATTTGTCATTTTTAAAAGATAAATATTAAATATATTCTACATTTTAATTTATTTGTATGTATTTTCTTGATCTCTATAATTATTGTTCTGGTATACCACTATATTTTGGACTGGCAAGATAACATTATAAAAGTACCCTTTGTATGGAAAAATAATTACATACCTTTTTCCTTTTTGCTTAGATATGGAGTATGAAACAAGACAACTGTGTCCATGATTTACAAGCACATAATAAAGAAATTTATACTATCAAGTGGAGTCCAACAGGGCCAGGGACAAATAATCCAAATGCCAACCTCATGTTAGCAAGGTAACATTTCTGTTTTGCTTTTCCTTTATGAGTCTTTTACAAAGAAAACCTCTTATAAATATGACAGAAAATTAGGAAAAATTCCATGAAATGGGAATGTATCCTATAAGGAATATTTTTTTTTAATGGGAACCTTTAGACACAGAGTTTTATTATTATTTCAGGTCATAATGGATATTTGTATCTGTAGATAGCAAATAATTTACTGATAATATCAAATATTGATTAAAACCCAAGTAATTGAGGCATAATGCAATAAAGTTTTTTCAGCATTTAAAAAAAATAAGTTAAAAACATATTTAATGTAGCATTTCAAAACCGTGGGTCAATATAAAGGAGTTATTTAAAGAGAAAAGGAATACAGTGAATTAGCTCATTTATGTTTTCCAGTTTACAGACTTGGAGATGCCCTTAATGAAGCTGTCATGTCTCCGATTAGCTTTGTTTCCAGAACACTTTCTTCCTAACAGCACCGTCTGCTTCTCATGAGGAATTCATGGCTAGCTATTAGGAATGGCTGAATATTGTAGATTGGGGGTGGGGCTGAGAGTATTTCATTACTTATAAAATCTTTTTTTTTTCTCCCTTGTCAGTGCATCCTTTGATTCTACTGTTAGATTATGGGATGTAGACCGAGGAATTTGCATCCATACTCTGACAAAACACCAAGAGCCTGTGTACAGTGTAGCTTTCAGTCCTGATGGCAGGTATCTGGCGAGTGGTTCTTTTGACAAATGTGTGCACATCTGGAACACACAGGTATGTCCAAGTTATTTAAATAGTCAAGTATTCTTATATAAGAATATAAGAAGCATTTGTCTGAACAGAATTTTTTTTTTTTAGTTTTGGTTGTCATTCCTTTTGTGTCATTAATTCAGTTCGTTTTTATATGAGCACTTTTTTGGGGGAATTTACAGCTAAGTAAAGATCGAAACCAGCTGAAGTGAGATTTTCATAATATGGACCAAAATTTAGAGTCTCTGTTTTATTTTTTCCAACAGTTTTGCAGACATGAAATGTGAGAGTTTAAGATGCATTTATTTAGATAAATGATACCATTTCTTTATGTTCTAAAAGAATTGTCTTCAGAGAAGGTATATATGAGCAGTTTAAAAAATGTGTTAAAGGACAAGGTTTTATGATTGAGCACATAATTTACCAGAAACGAACTTAAAACTATGTACCACCTTTTTAGGGACAATGCTACAGAGATCCTTTCTTAAAAATGGAGAAAACAGTTTTGTTGTTTTCATTATTTTAATCTTTTCAGTGTTTTAGTTTTTACATGCCAAATACTTTTTCTTTAATATCAGTCATGTGACTCTCCCTGCCCCACCCCTTGTTCAAAAATCAGATCTTTACTGCTTGTATTATATGCACAATAAGTTATTGTGGGTTATTTCTCTTTGTGTTGCTGATCACCATAGTTGGTCAGCCTATTTTGCATAAATCATCATTTTCCCATATTATTTTTGATTAAGTTATACATTCAAATGGTCTCCAACACCCTCCCCCCACTATAAAAAGGTATACACTGAGAAGTTTTGCTCCCATTTTTTTCTTGATCCTCTACAGATAACTTTTTTTATCAGTTTCTCTTTCATTCTTCTTGAGGTTTTTTTGTAAATAAAAGCATTATGATTCTTTCATTTTATACTCCCACTGTTTTATTTTTTCATTTATATTATACTCCCTTAGAATTGGTTTTTATATATGGTGTGAGGTATAGTTCTAATTCTGTCTTTCTTTATGGATCACCAGTTTTCTTGGCACTATTTACTGTCCCTTCACTGTTTCAGAATGTCACTTCTTTCATATACTACGTTCTTGTATGTTTTGTTCATAGATTCTCTTGTATTCCATTGATTGATACATTTGTATGTACCTGCATTGTTAGTTTAATTTTAGTGACTGTAACTTTGTTATTCCCCCTCATTAAGTCTTTTTCTTTTTCCTTCAGTAAAGTTTTATAATTTCTTCATAAAGATCTTTTTTACAAAATGTATTCTGAGATGCCTTATGGATTTTATTGTTACTGTGTTTAGCATGTTTTAAAAAATAATATTCCTTTTACTTGTGGTTGCTCATGTTTGGAACATTATGAATTTTGGCATGTTGATGTTGACTCCATCAAACCTGCTGAGCCCTCTCATTGCTTCTAATTACTAACCGGCTTGCAGGATCTTAGTTCCCCGACCAGGGATTGAACCCATGCCCCCTGCAGTGGAAGCACAGAGTCCTAACCACTGGGCCATCAGGGAATTCCCAATCTTTCTGTTTTGCTTGAATAGCAGAGGCTTTATAGATAATCTGCCGGTTGTATACATTTTCCATCACTCATTCACTCCATTTTGAGTAAATTAATTTAAAATAAAATTTGGGTATAGAACTGTAGAGTTCTAAGGGAAGACACTGCTAGACTTCTAAGGGCATTTGAGTAACCATACTGTTTTGTTGTATCACTATTGTGTATCAAAATGTCATTTTACTTTTTTTCTTTTAAGTTTGAAAATAGCAAAATGCATCTTGTGAGCTTTCAGTGCAGGAGAAAGTAATTGTCTTTTTTTCAATATGTACATCTATTTCTTTCATTACTTGGATGATATGTTATCTAAGCATTTGACAGTTAAATTGTTACAGTCTGGTCAGAACACAGGTTTGAGTAGATGCTGAGGATCCTTTGGCTTTTGTTAATGTGATAGCTCTGGCTTGTTGACCATGCTGTCTCGGTTCAATTATAGCCTGATTCAAGCTTAGAAATTGGTAAGTACTATTGAAAGACAGTGTCGGTTTTTAACCCCAAAATTGACAATCCTGTAGATTTTACTCTCTATACAACAGCCTATCTTAGATCTCGTTGGCGCCACTCCATTCTCTTCTAATTAACTGTAGATACTTAAGGCCTCCTGTACTCGTGCTTTTTCATTAATCTCTTAAATTGTGAGAAATTTTAGGTAGGAGGAAAAGAACAGTTAGACTTCCCATTGTGATCTTCTAGCTTAGTGATTAGCTTAGGGCTGGCTGTCTCAGAAGGTTATGTCTTGGTTCCATGTTGTGTTTAGGTAGTTCTGCTACTTCCAGTTTGAGTTTTTTAGTTCACCATGAAGCTGTGAGATACTCTTCTGGTTTGTCAGGACAGAACACCGGAAGCATATTTTTCATTATTTTTCATTTCTCACAGCAGAACCTCTGACCTTTGCCCTGTTTAATAACTGGTTTCCTAGGAGAATACATTTTTGTACTAAGTTTCAGTTATTGAATGGCAGCTGAATGATTTTGGTTTCCATTGCCGAAGGAATAAAATAATTGAGTTATATTTATGAGTTGGCTAAATTGATGATGAAATTGGTAGTGTTCCTGGTTGTACTTTGTTTTCTTTTAACTTAAAAAATCTTTCAATAATAATGTACATATGCTCTTTTAGCTTCTTTTATAATTCTCCTAGCTTAGGGGCACTTCTAGGGTCAAAGCACTTCTTAGCTAAGAATGGTTATCAATACTGGAGAAGCCGCGCGCGCGCGCGTGTGTGTGTGTGTGTGTGTGTGTGTGATCGGTTGAGAGCAGGCTAGTGCTGTCTGTTTGTAAAAGGATCATCATTTTACGTTTCTGGTATTTCAGAACTTGTTTATTTTGAAGTTGAAGCTAAATCCTACATTGGATTGCTAGAAATAAAGCCATATAATATTTTTACCTCAGTATTTGAACATATATAATAATATATTATTTTTAAGATTCCACTTCTCATTATTTTAGACAGGTGCTCTAGTTCACAGCTATAGGGGAACAGGTGGAATTTTTGAAGTTTGTTGGAATGCAGCAGGAGACAAGGTTGGAGCCAGTGCATCAGATGGTTCAGTAAGTATATAATGACGTGTTTCCAAAGGGTGTGTGTGTGTGTGTGTGTGTGTGTGTGTGTGTGTGTGTGTGTGTGTGTGTGTGTGTGTGTGTGTGTGTGTGTGTGTGTGTGTGTGTGTGTAAGAAAGAGAGAAAGCATAGTGAATAAATGTGGCTTGTTGTGGTAGTGACTACAAAAGTGTTCTTTTTAAAAAATAAATTTTATGATATGGGTATTGACCTTTTTTACTGAAGGCTCTATACTTTTTATGTTCATTTCATTCAGATAATGTAAACAGAATTTAGGCTATCTTTGCCAGAAGAGTGCCTTCATAATCAAGAAATGGACAGTTATTTTTAGTGTAAAACTTCATCACTGAAATTAAGTGTAGCACTGTGAGAGAGACTTGAATTTTTAATGCCTATTTTTGCCTTCTCTTCCTTGTAGAAGAGTGTTGGTGGCCCAGGGAAGGGGAAGTAGAGGCAGTTGGGTCTGCATTGAGGAATGTGTGATACCAAGAGACTTTCAGGATGAGGTTGGCCATGTATTCACAGAAATACTAGTGATGACTTCTAAAGCTCTGAAAGCCAAGGGAAGATGGAAAGGGGATAGCTATTAGCTGTTTACTGAAGCAATGGCTTAATGTAATCTGTAGTATCTTTCATTAAGATCCAAGAGATAGAAAATGGTCTATTTTGAGTATATTTTTTCTACTTTTTAATTAAGAGAGTAAATCTTCAGCATGTTAGCCATGGTTCTTCCTCTGTAGTATTAACCCATGGTTGTTAACTCCATCTGCTTTCAGCCAATTTATCTGATTTCTGTTGGTGCCCATTGCTATGATTACTTTTGTTTTACCAGTTTCGTAAACTTGGAACTAAGAAATAGATTCCAAACTGTATAAAAATGTACAATGAAATTCTTTACACACTGGTTGATTATTTTAATTTCTTACAGGTTTGTGTATTAGACCTTCGGAAATAGCGCTACTAGTTGGAAGCCATGGACCGACTATGAATGTGTATATAGCCAAAATGACTGTCCCCGACCCAAGTACTGCTATAGTCCCACTTGAACCATGGCCAGTCCACTACAGCCAAATCTAAGAGAAATATATACATACAGTGTATATAAACAAAATTGCACCCTGAAGATGACAGAATTTTGTCACAGCTTGTGAATTCTGTTCACCAAGTGCTGGAATCTAATCTGCTGTGCCCCTAAAATAGCATTTAGAAGTTTTGGATATGAAAAACAGAAGAGAGAAAAAAATAAGCGTTATAAAAGCAGCCCATACATGTACGAGTTTTTGGATACTAATGACAGCCTTGTTTCTCCCCTTTGAATCAGCAGACACCATGGATTATATTCTTTTTTCCCTTCAGTAGTTTAGCAGTTTGTATGTACAGAGAAAATGGACTTACAAAAACTTGCAGCAGTAGTTTGTTCTTGCTTTTAAACTTTGTTTTTGGTTTAGTTTATGGATGCATGAAGTAAGGGAGTGAATCAGTTTCTTGTTTATATTTTTTTCACCTTTTAAACAAAAAATTCTTAAAAATATTTTAATGCATTCTTTTGAAGAGATAGATGTTTGGTACATTTATGGCTCCCAGAGCATATATTCGATTGGTGCATGTTGTAGAAGGGGGAATTGGAAATTAAATGGAACTATATGACTTTGGTCATGTCAATCTGTAAGACACATCAGTAAAAGGGTATTATGCTCTGTTTTTTGTTTTTGCTTTTGCTTTGTGTTTTTGTTGTGAGGTTTTTTTTTTTTTTCTCTTTGTTTTTTTTGTTTTGTTTTTTGGTGATGTGGCTTAAATGCAATAGTTTCTTTTTTGGGACATATTTCTGCCAATTAAAGACTAGAAGGGCACAAAAAATTTTTTAATACCATAGAGAAGATGCATAAAAAAAAAATCTTCTGATGTCTTGTAGCCATAACTAAATTATGGTTAAAATGTGCACTATTGTGAAAAGGAGCAAAGTAGGTTTGAGGTTTTTTTGTTGTTTGTTTATTTGTTTCTTTTGCTTTGTTTTTTAAGAGATTAAAATGTTTCTGGATAAGGATTAGCTTCTCAAAGTGTCCATCATTCTGTGTAGAAGCTTAAATATGTAATGTAACCAAACTCCAGTATTAAAAATCTCTCATGTTATTTTTCTTTTTACAAAGCAAGATAACAACATATAACACTGCCATTACATGGCAAAATGTTTGCTACCTTAGTTTAAAAACAATCTTTAAAACAAAAGACTTGCTTCAAGGTGTTTTCACATAGCGGTGGTTCAAAATTTTTTAAAAAGGTATAATTGCACTAACTTCCCTGCTGCTCTAATTCTGCATTTGTGGTACTTGTGACTACATTTTTTCAAATAATAGATAGATTTAAGCTGCTATGTTTCGTTTTTTCAGTAATCACTACTATATCATGTCTTTTACTCTGTTTATAATATCACGTATTTTCTTAAAGGTATAGGTATCAGATCAAAAACCTCCTGTGCTCATGCAACTAAAAGTTAAACTATACAGAATCTACAAATGATAGCATGGGGCTATGTTTATATGTGTGATTAACAGGGTTTGTCATGATTAATGTAATAATCCAGAAGTGTCGATTTTGAAGAGAATAGTTGTCAAATTTATGTCTCAAAGATTTTAATTAAGGAATATCATTTATTATCAAGCTTGGCAAATTTATAACACTGTCACTAATTATTTTGAAGCTTTTACTGCTAAAATTTTAACCTATGTTTTAAGTTTAAGTAGAAACTGATTTAACCCAAGTAATGCAGCTTTGATTTTCAGCATTTGTTGTTTTGCTATTTTTACAAAACAGCATTGATTGAAGCAAGTCTTGGTTTTACTAAGGTAGGATAGCATTTGCTATTGGTAAAGAGAATAAATACACTTAATTTCACAATACATTGTTTTATGTGTACCCCAGTTGTTGTTAGTGGGGACTATGATACTGTAATAATATTTTTTAAAATTTACATCCAGAGAGGCAGTCATTCATGATGGTTTTGTGCCAGCTGTTTTTAGGGTTTTCGATCACATTATAGATATTTAGAACTATTACCCTGTGACTTACGTAGGAAACCTAATACGCTGAGTATCTGGCACTTGAAATCCTGCTTTTATTGCTGGAGGTCCACATCTGTGGTTGACCTCTGTTGTTGTTTTAAAAAAGTAAATAAAATTTTAAAAATCTGTGCAATAATTTTTAAATGTGCTCCCAGGAATAGACACAAATGTTTTGAGTATGTTTAAGCTGCATTTTCCTTTAGCGATGCATTTGTCAATTGCACTGAATTTAAATCTGAAAGTCAGAGGTGATTATTGATAGTACTTTTTGTATTTTGATATGGACAGTTTATTCATTTGCATACAGTTATTGACTTTTTTTCCCCAGCTGATTAAAAGATAGTCATGAAGTTCTGCAGTATAGCTGCCAAAATAGACAGCTACATGTTTATGGTGTTGTCATCTTCTCTGTTTTTTGGGGGGTTTTTTTGTTGTTGTTTTTTTATCTTTAGCTATTTTACTTAAGCATAATAGCCACAATAGGACATATAAAAGATTATAAATACAGAGCTTTATTATCCTGAAGTCTTGGGTCTTTTAAGTATAAACTATCAGAAAGGTATCCATTTTGTAGGCTTGGGTTCTTTGTGAGCATACAGTTATTTCTTTTTGCTGCTGTTCTCACCATCATCATTGCCTGCTGATGTGCCACGATGCTGCTCCAGTAGACATAAATAAGATTGCCTCTAATTTGAGCAGTAACATGATTATAAGAGACCAAGTTTCACAGCCTGTAAAGTTCTATTTTTGAGGTTCTTGCTTATTTTTCCTTCCTTTTTTTTTTTTTCTCTCTAAGAACTTATCTGAAGATCTACTGATTCCAGTAGATTTTCTGTGGTATTCATTATATATCATTGTTGTATAGGCTACTGTAAGAAACTTATAAGGAAAAATAGAAAGGAAAACTTGAATGAATAGAATACTCATTGATTAAAATAGAATAAGGAAAGAGCAGCTGTCACTCTTAAACATCGTAAAGGAATATCTTTTTTCTTCTCCATGTAGGAAATCCCCTAAGTTCTTAATATTTGTTCCATTCCCAATTTCCTGTCATTGATCAGGTACCATCATTGACTTTCAAGTGACTTTTAGAAGTGGTTAACTTTTAATTTCCTAATAGGTCTTAGAGTGTATTGAATTCTGTTTTAATTAGTTATTCTCTAGGTAAGTATGTTTTAGGATTAAACACCTTTTACAGATACTGAAAGTGCCTCCTTTTGTGGTGTAAAAAACAAATTATGGTGCAAAAAGTAATCATTAGATTGAATTACATGAAGGTTTTTTGCTTTTTGACATATAAAAATGTCAAGAGAAAGGCCAAAGATTTGTACTTTTTCACTTAACTTATAAAGCACTCCTTTTTTCCTTAAACTTATTTCTGTCAAATTAGATTTAATGAGAGAGTACTATTTTTAAGGAGCTATCTGTTTATGTAGAATGATTTTGTTAAGAGTAATGTAAACTATTATTGAGTAGAGGCCTGAAGAGGAGTATGCATTTTTGCTGTTTAAAGGACTCACAAGTGACCATTCTTATGTCAGCAAAAATGTTAAGTTTTACTAGATAAGTAGAAAAAATAAATCTCAAATGCAGTGCTATTTACTCTTTTCAAACAGTTTTCATTTTCTTAAGCACATTGTACATTTCTATAGAACCCGCATTTATTCTCACATGCTAAGGACGGTACTTGCATTTGGTGAATTACTGTTGACAGTTTCCACAGAAATCCTATTTCAGTGGACCAACATTGTGGCATGGCAGCAAATGCCAACATTTTGGGGAATAGCAGCAAATCTACAAGAGACCCTGGTTGGTTTTTTGTTTGTTTGTTTGTTTGTTTTCTTCTGAATCAGCAGGGACGGAAGGGGAGTTAGGGAAGTTATGAATTACTCCTTCCTGTAATAGCTCTGACGTGTCACGTTCAATATCAGTTTTTTTTTTTAAAAACGTGATTCTAACTAAATGTAGAAGAGAGAGCAAAAAAAAAAAAAAAGAGAAAGTGTTCACTTTTTTAATACACTGATTTAGAAATTTGATGTCTTATATCAGTAGTTCTGAAGTATTAATAGCATTCTTTATTTCCGCCTTTACGTTGACAGTGTTGAAGCAGGGTGAATAACTAGGGCATATTTTTTTTTCTAGTAAGCTGTTTCATGATGTTTTCTTTGGAGTTTCTGGATAAGTTGAAGAAAACATTCTGCATGTTGTATCTAGTCTAATGTACTTTTCCATCTCATTAAAAACAAAAACAGACAGACTGCATTCTGTAGCTCTGTAATCCCTAAATACAGAAGTAATTTTCTTCTTTCCTGACTTTGACATTGTAGCTATAATGTTCTAATTTTGATTTTTACAAATCCTTTGGGTCTAATTCTGTGAGCCTACTTATAGCACTGGATTAAAATGTCTGCATCATTTCTTTAGTTATCCAGTTAACTTTAAAACTGTTGTACAAGTGTAAACCAGCCCATGACAGTTTTTTGTACATGTTAAAGAACTTTATTGTTCAGTTTTCATGATTATTGTGTAAGGAAGACTGATATAGATGTTCTATGCTGTCCTGGACCATGTTAATTACACTTATGATGTATTTTGGTTCCACATCACAATGATTTGTCCCCAATGACCCTTTTCTCCTTTCTAGGCACATTTTTTGTTGTTGTTGTTGTTGCAGTTTCCCTTTGCATTGTATTGCTTTGACAACTGTAATTTGAATCAGATCTGAAAGAGGTCCAGAATAAAATATATTTTGATATTATGTTGGCTGTGTACATATATAAAACCTTTGATATCTATGTAGTTTGTATAGACTATTTACTAGTCAAGTAAAGGGAGAGGGATGCTATTTCTTGTTTACAATTCCTTGTTTACATTTTATTGCAATTACTCCTCCAGTGTTCTTTTGTAGAATAAACTTTTTTGCTCTGACTTAGCCTTCATAACATATAGCATGTCTATTCTCCCATACTGGTATTACCAGTTGTAACAACTGCCATCAGAACCCAAACCACTGTATTTCATAAATGTATTGTTTTACAAGATAGACACTTTAAGGTAAGCCCATAGATAAAATTACAAATTTTACTATTTTATTACTTCTCGTAGGAGATAAGATTTTTTAAATGAAGGGATTACTTACTATTTTTATTAAAGACTAATAGAGCATTTAATCAGCTAAGGAATAACAATTAACTTTTGAATTATTTTAAAAAAATCAATGTTGTACTTAGAAGACATTGTTTCACATAAACAGAGACAGATTCATTTGCTAGAGTCCATTTGAGCACAAAACAATGTGTACATGTTGTTGAAGATTTTTAGGACAGGGTGTGCTCAACATCCTTAATGCCCTTTTTTCTTCATAGAAACCTATTATAATTTAATAGTTTTTTTCCTTAGCTACTGGCTTATGTTGCTAACAAACCTTATAAGCTGTGAGGAAAGATACTAGGCACCTTCCAGTTTTAATTAATCCCAACTCCTGTAGAGTTACCTAGAGACTTTTTTAAAGAATCATTGAGCATATTTTTTAATTTTTTGTTTTTTTAAAAACTTGTATTCTACAGGTCTTCTACATTTCCCTTCCATTACCTTAAGTATAAACTACTTATGGGCATATAGCCTTGTCACGTTTTATTAAATGATAAGCTACTGCAGTTACTAGAACTTTCTGGCAGCCTTTCATTTTCAAAGGGTTAACTTTTATTGCATGGCATAGATTGTTAATACCGTTCTGCATTTTACACTTTTTCCGAAAGTGTTGGACAGCTAAGGATTATAATCTAAGTTTGAGGTAAAACAAGTGCAGAAGGGGTTATTTGAAATTTCCTAGTTCTTACACTTTACAGTAGATCAGATTTCTTACCTATTATAATACATAGCAGGTCAAATTAAAGTTTACTGTTTCCCTAGTATATACGCTTGCAAATGCAGTGGAGGAAAAGACACTATGGACAGTAGTTTTACGGTGCTTTTCTCTGCTGTACCAAAGCTCTGTCAACAATGAAATGTTAACCCTATGCTACTTTTTCTGCATGTTTCTTCTCTTCAAATGTCATATATCTCAATGCTTACTTGTCCTAACTTGTAATATTTTTGTATTAAATTTTTTTAGGAGTTCCTTGTAATTTCTTTATAATTTAAAATATATTAAACACAAAGTGTTTAGTAAAGTAAGAAGACAATTATTAACGTTTCTTGGTTGTTGGGTTTGTATGATCAATTGTGCAAACAATTCACACTTCAAGAACTAGGACCAGTGGGGTGTAATCTGCACAGAAAAATATACCACAATTCTAGTAAAAAACAAGCCATCTTAATAAGTTATACAATCGAGTGTCAGAATGGGCTGCTTTAAGAGTTACTGCACTACCAGAAATACCAGAATCGTAGGTCGGAGGGCTCCTGGACTGCTGTGGAGGGATTTAAACACTGCATGGATACCTCAAGTAGTCAACTCCTCTTACATTAAAAATCCAGTCACACTGAACTCAGTCTGAGATCAGACATTTGAAAACATCAGCTTCCAGAATCTCACACATTCAAATTTCGGGGATTTTGAAAACTCTGCATATTGTCAGGTCCTTCTCCACATAAACTTTTACTGGCTTAAGTTATATACACTACTTGACCTTAAGTTATATACACTACTTTTCCAACTCGGGTACCTGAGGAACAGAATACCTCAGGACAAGGAATGGCGACCTACACATCTGGCGTGGGTAGTATCATACTGAAGGCCCAGAGTCATCAGATAACTCAAGTTGAGTTTAATATGACATAAAACTATAGCTGTGTGGTATGTTTTTAAATGTCTCCTGTGAAATGGTTGAAATAAACAAGTTTGAAGTTGGACAAGTGTGTTGAAATAAATGAAGTCTTACTATAATCGAGACTAAATTAGAGGTAAGTAAATTTTACTTTTTTAAAAACAGTGTTGACTTAGAGTCCCTTAAAACCCTTTTTAAAGTAATATGCCTGGCCCTACCTTAACCTACTCGCTAATGTGATGGCGCTAGGTATGTGTGCCTTTTCATAATGTTTGTGTGCCATAGATGATATTCATAAGTACCCGCTCATAAAGAAATTGAAAAATTTCCATTTGCAAATATCCAACCAGTTCTTCTGTGGTTACACGGTTACCACTTTGCTGTGTGTCCTTCCAGACATTTTTAATACATGCGTAAAGAACAAAACAGGGTTGTAATATTCACGGATTTGAGAAACTAGCTTTTTCACTGAACCGGTCAAGGCCTTTTGTGCCATCAGTGTATATATGCCCCTCTGCTGTAGATGTGGAGTCTACCATAGAGATTTAGGGCATGAATTCTACCTGACTGTCTGCGTTGAATCCCAGCTCCACTCTTAAGTTGTTTGGCCTAAGGAGTTACTGTCCTGGCTTTCCCATGTGTAAAATGGGGCTAGCAATAGTACCTACCTCATAGATTGCTTATGAGGATTAAAATTGTTAAGGTATATAAAGCCCTTAGGGAATCATGCCTGCTTGTATAAAGCATGCTATATGCTACCTTTATTTTGATTTTTAATGGTTGTATTGTATACCGTAATTTAATTAGCCCCCTATAATGTATATTTACTTTTTCACTGTTTCCTATTATAAACAGTGATGCAGTAAACGAATCAGTTGGGCAAACTCAACAGTTGATTCTGATGTACACTCCTGGTTAATAGGCATTTTCAAAGAATCTATACGACTTGCTACCCACCCATTTGCTGGCATTAACTGAATATGTTATTTTGAAAAGAGTCACCTGGGAATCTGTGGAAGGGAGATTTCTTGGGGAAAATGCTCTGGATGTTTACTCAATGTACATACAGGAACAAGAGACAAAATAATTTAGACCAATAAAGGACAATCATGTGACAGGAGTTAGCAGAAAACCACTAATGTTTTAAGCCTATGTTACTAGTCATTAAATGTTCAAGATATGAGTAAGATTTTGTTTAAACATGGAAGAGTATTTCTGCCACGGAGCAAGATACATAGGTTATAAAGTTACAGAACTCCCAGAATATTTAGTGACATATACTGATAATGCTGGGAGCCAAGTCCCTAGTCCACGTGCTAGAATGGCAGACATGTCTTTATTATAGGACTTAAAAATTAAGTTCTGTCGTTATACATTTTACCTTCTCGAGTCTTGGGTCTTCTTTTGTTACTTTTTCAGCACATATTTATTTGTTGAAAATCTAGTATGTCCCAGGAAGTGCCTTTCCCACTACAGTAGTAGTACAATGGTGAGCAGGAAAAGATAGGCTCTGCCTTTGTGAAGTATTGTAATTGAATGCTGTAATAGGGAATTAGGTTGAAGCTGTTTCTCTAAGTCAAAAACTACTAAACACTGGAAATTTTAAAAGGTTCAGCTTAATTTGAGGTACTGTTTCTAAATGGCAAGGGGTTTCTAACAGTTTGGGTTGTTGGCCCCTTAGACTAGGTGAGCTCATCCGGCTATGTATGTCCCAGTACGGGCCTCTCTGTGACCCACGTTGCACGTGTAATTACTTGTTTTATGTCAGTCTTCTAATGCTGCTAGTAAAATTTTAAATAGTATGTATTTACCTCCATTTATTACTTAAAACAGTGTCCATCGATTCCTTACCTGGAAAGCCAGAGAAATTAAGCACTTCATCTCTTCTCACCTCAAGAGCTCTCTTATGATTTTCACTCGTTAAAGGTGATAGGCGTATTTTTGCTGTTACTGCTGTTACAGTCAGGAACTCATAAATGTTGGAAATGTGTGCCAATCTGTGTCTCAAACCTCACCCCTACCAGGTTTCCAAAGGCAGTTACACACAAACAGTATATGAGTCAAAGTACCTCTTTTTTAATAGCTACAGGCTATACTTGTATCAACCCATGCAGCTCTAGAGGGAGGCTGCTTTGAGGTTTGTGGTTTAGGGTTTTGCTACTCAAAACTGTAGCCCATAGGCCTCACCTGGAAACTTGTTAGAAGTCGTCCCAAGCCCCACCCCAGGACCTAATGAATCTGAAGCTGCAGTGTAACAGGGTTCCCCCCACCACACACACCCAAGTAAATTGCATGCACATGAAGGTCTGAGAATTACTGTAGGGTCCGAAGTCAAACTAGAGGACCTTGTACCACTTTCCCCCTCCCCATGCCTATCCTGAAGTCCTTGAGACTAGCAGCGTATGTTGGGACACTGTAACAGTTGCTGTTCATGATAGGGGTAGAGGTCCTCAAAGGGACTCTAAAACACAGCTTACTGATATGACATGGAGTGGTAAAATTTTAGGGTATTGTATTAAAGGGTTCTCAATAAACACAGTAATCCTGCTAAACTTAATAATATCCCAACATCTCAGGCTCTGACCAATCAACTGGGAGACCATGGGCAAGAACACCCTCTCTCTGCCTATGTCCTTACCTGTAAACTGGAAAATGACAGTCACCTGTCTTGGGTTGTAAGGATTAAACGAGATGATGCATGTAGTTTTGAGCACCATGCCCAGCTCATAGTTAGGCATGAGGAAAAGTATAACCATTATTGTCCTCTGGTGGTGGTGCTGATGGAGGGTGCTAGGATGATGCAAGGAGCAGAAGCTCCTATACCTTTATGTTGAGATGTATGTGATTTGTATTGTCTTCTGTATACACATCTGTTTATATTCAGTTTTATATCTCGGTAAGTTCAGTACTCCCTTTGAGACCGTGGCTTCTTTGTTCCTGAGTTTATTTGGACCCAGTTTTTAGTTGTTGGATTTAGTTGGATTTCATCTTCGTTTAGTCCTAGTGAGTTCTGTCTTCCTTGAATCCTTGTGCATTTGAGGCTCTTGCTGTACTGTCCTACACAAAAATGAATACTTGATAGAGTATATTATTCTTGCATCACATTTTCGTAAATCTCAGTTGATCAGCATTAAAGTGGAAGTCAAGAAATCCCAACGTGAGAATAAGTGGTATTTCACCCAGGACCTGCTAAATCAGATTGCATGCAGAGTGAGGATCCTCCATCTGTGTTTCCAGAAGTTTCTAATGCACAGGAAACCTAGAGAACCACACTGTGCTACTCGCCTGTCTTCTGGCAATCACCGCTGCTGTGCTGAAGTGCGAGACCACCGTGGCTTTTGTCTCAGGTAATTTTTTCCCCCTGGATTCTTGAGGATTCCTTGTCCTTGAAATTCTATAACTTCTCAGGATATGCCTAGGTATTGTTCCCTTCTGAATCTGTTCTGGAACCCAGCAAAACCTAGTAAACACAGTAAGCCCACAGTCACGTTTTTCTTCACTTCCAAAAACCTTATTAAAATGTTGAATCTGTTTTTTCTTTTCATGATATTTTGCTGAGCCTTGCGGCAGACCCAGCTGAAGTTAGCAATCATGACTATCCAGTGACACCAGTCTGCACGCCCTTGTGTGCTTTTTCTCCATGGTGCTCAACAGGCCTGGGGAAGAGGATGTCTTAGGTGGTGATTGAGACTAGCAGGGTCAAGGAGCTTTCAACAGTTCACACCTTGCCAGAGGGTTAGCACTCCAAGAACTTCCAGGACATGGGGTCCTGTAGTCAGGATATGCCTGGGACAGAGTGAGTAGCACTTGTGAGAAACCTCAGGTTTCTGGAGACTGGAAAGGTTTCCATGTGTCTGGAAGGAACCGTCATGACCCAGGTTAAAGGCAAGGGTGATACCTGGCTTACGTATGCCTGGCGTTCATGCTTCCTGGGAGATAGTGGAAGTTCTGCTGCCGTGAAGGAGCTTGTCAGATGGGTTAGAAGATTATGGTTGCTCAGAGCTGTCAATGAGAATACGCGGCAATGCCTGGGAAGGGGACTGTGGAATAGAGGCTAAGTGTGGGGCGGGGCAGGGGAGCAGGGTCGGTTTAGCAACGTGAAGTTAGGCGGCTGAGGCAGCTGTGTCTCTTGGATTCAGTCACATTCTTATCTAGCCATACTGAAATAGATGCACCTCCTGTAAGGTTTCTTCTCCCCTATATAGTCATGTAATTTCTGTACCTGGAATGCCTTCTCCTTTGCCTAATTCCTAATTATCAGGTTCAGTCAAGCCAAGTGCTTCTCGGAAGACTGGCCGTTGCCTACTGCCTTCCTTCTGCCTCTACTTCTGCTCTGGGGTAGGTGCCCCTGCCACTCTCAGTGCCCTGTCCACAGCTCTGGTGATAGAATGGCTTCCTAGACTGCCTCTACTAAACTGAGTTCCCGAAGGGCAAAGCCTATCTATTGTATTTCTCTCTGGATTCTCAGAACCTAGGATAGTGCCTGGGGGAAATAGCTGTTTGATTAATTCGAGAGATAAGGGATGGAAGGCACTCTTGGAGAGTAAATTGTGAAAATGAGAAAGTCACATACTGTAGTGAAAAAAAGCATTACCTTTTTCCTATGGATGTGAGCTGGAACAAGTTTCTTTATATCTGAGCATCAATTTCTTATGTCTGAGAAATATCTATGTAAGATATCTTGCTTTCAAGGTAGTTTTAAGGATTAGCAGTCTTGTAACTTGTTTAGCACAGTGGCTGGCATAAATTAGGCTTTTACATACATGGCATGATTATTATTGTTGCTATTTTTACCGTTATAAACATGCCAGAGAAAACATTTGTTTGACAGGATCATTTGTTGAAAATAATTAGTGGTAATTAGATTTACAAAAGCACTACTATTATGGACATGAATGTGGAAGTAGTTATTGAACAAGCTGTTATTTACAGTTGCATTTTGTTATGATGGTACATTTTAAAATACGTAATTGTTTTTTGTATGCAACCTAGTTGCGTGATGATGATGATGGCTGTGTGTCTGTGTAATCAGTTCCCTTGTGTTACTTCACCTGTGTTTTTTTCTGTCTTGCCCTTAGTCTCCACTAAATTTTTTTTTGGCGGGGGCGGGGGTGGTGGGCATTGTCAAAAATTGGAGAATGCACTTTTAAATGCAACTCTGTGCCAAACATCCGTTTTGTGATCTATTATTTATAGAAAAACATCGGAAATGGCATCAATATTAAGAACCAAGGTTCTAAAGGAGTAGCATTTCACATTTCGCTTTCTTTTGCCTTGATTTCAATTATCTCACTTAGACTTCAATTTTGAAACATGAATCAAGGTCAAAATAGCACTCTACTTCTGTGTGTTTGGTCACCTTCATTTTTCAGACATAGACCTTTTGACCTACGTAATTGTTTTTTTCCTTATGGTAGTAATGTGTGCTCATTTTAGAAAATCTTTAAGAAAAAGTGTTGAGGTATATGTGTAAATAAGGAGAAAAATCACAAGTGTAAATTTTATCTAGCTTTAAGCAGGATGCTTAGGTACTGCTAAATATAGGCCTTTCTGCCATTTCAGTGAAGAATAGGGCATCCTGCTGACCTCCATGGGACGCATAACATGAGTAAGAAAGATTCCTTGTTATTTCAGGTTACTGAGATTTTGGAGTTGTTTGTTATTGTAGCATACTCACTCTTTTACCCCTACCTCTGACCCACCTGGGCATTCTCTCCTATAGTAGCCTCTGTTAGCTACATAATATTCTAGACACTTTCCTACGTGTTTATAAACATAAACCAATGGTTTATTTTAACATAAAGGGGATTATGCTGTACTTGTTTTTCTGTGGCTTGATTTTATTTCATTTAGTATATTAAAACGTCTTTCCATGTCCTTTTTCAAAACAGCTTTATCAAGCGCTAATTGACATAAAGTACATATTTATTTGTTTATTTTTAAAAGTTTAATTTTATTTTTGGCTGCGTTGGGTCTTCGTTGCTGTGTGCGGGCTTTCTTTAGTTGCAACGAGCAGGGGCTACTCTTCATGGCTGTGCATGGGCTTCTCCTTGTGGTGGCTTCTCTTGTTGCGGAACATGGGCTCTAGGCACGTGGGCTTCAGTAGCTGTGGCTCATGGGCTTAGCTGCTTCGCGGCATGTGGGACCTTTCCGGACCAGGGATTGAATCCGTGTCCCCTGCGTTGGCAGGCGGATTCTTATCCACTGCGCCACCAGGGAAGTCCCAAAGTACATATTTAAATTGTACAGGTTTACGTGTTTCTACCTATGTATATACCTGTGACATAATCACACTTAAAAAATGGACCTATCTGTCCCCTTCAAAGTTTGCTTTTGCCCCTTGGGAATCCCTCTCAGCCATCCCTGTCCTGACCCCAACCATTCTCAGGTTATCTTCTCCCAAAGATGTGTGGCAACATGCATGGAGTATCGCCAACCAGGAAAACTTGTCCAAGCCCTGGTGTTAATGCCGAAAACTCAGCCTCTGTGCACTGGTGCCGAATTGAATCTTGGAGACAAGAGTTTGGGGTGAGGTAGAAGAGAATAGTTTTATTGCTTTGCTGGACAAAGCGGGACACAGCAGGCTTGTGCCCTCAAAAACTGTGTCCCAACCCGGGAGGATTTGGTGAGGAGTTTTATAGCCATGGTTCAAGGGCGGGGTTGCTGATAAGGATCAGGGTGCGTGCAGGGCCAGCACCCCTTTAATCTGGCCTCGGGTGGTCTCCTGGTGATCAGCTTCTCTGCAATGAAGAATGCTGACATCTTCCATTTGTTGGGGGGTTTCCTGCTGCAGAAGAGCTCAAAGATATTATCATGTGTATCCCTTGAGGCAGAACCAGGATCCTGCCCCAAGCCTGGCTTGACTGCTCCTTCCTTGCCTCCGCATCCCCTCCCTTCCCCGATTAACAACCCTTTGAACCTGCCTTTTAGAACTCAGGGAAGGTCATGGAGGCTGAAGCCTGTTACCTATAAACCAAAGACGGGGAACAGAAAGGCTTCCATGCCCAGGAGTCCCACAGGGTCCTGCTGGATTTCAGTGGTCCAGATCTTACTGGGAGCTGGGTCACAAACACGTAGTTGACCACCCATGTGGTTGACCTTAGTTTCCAGCCCCTTTGAAGGCTGAGCTGATAACTGTCTGGCCCAAGCCCCTCCTCCCCCACCCTAACCATAAATCACATTGTTAGCATAGATTATCTGGCATGGCCCAATGCCTCCAGGTAAACAAAGACACTCTTATCAGGCAGGACGCTGAAGAGCTTATAAATTACCTCCCAGGAGCTAGAGGCAAAGGCCAAATCTCTTTAGGCAAGGTTAATCCTTTACTGCTCAACTGGTATTGACTTGCAGATATTTATTTTATTCTTCAGGTTAGAATCCAATGCTGTCACTATCTATTTTGATGATCACATCAGTCCTTATTTGGCCATTGAGAGGTCTTTCAGGTTGGCTTCTGTGCTCTTTCAACATGCCCCAGCACTTTTTTTTTTTTATAAGCACATTATTACTTTTTGACACTTCAAGTTTGCCCAGATTCATCTAGTATTTTCCCTGCCCCCACCATAGAAAAAGCCATTTCTTCAAAGAGCTCAGTTTTCTTTTACTGGAGAGTGGTATTTAGGCTGTAGGTGTTTTCATTGTTACTGTCGCTGCTTCTAAGTCCCCCTCAGAGCTAGTACACAAATACATCGATGTATGTTAACCCATGTATACTTATATATCTTGATTTATTTCTCTAGCTTTACATGTATTAAAATAAATGTGAGTTTATACTGACATCTGACTTTCTTCTAGTACCACTTGGGTTCCTTCTAGTTTTCCCCCTTGTCTACGTGTCACTTCACTCTTGTAACCTGCCTCTCATTATCTATAATTTATTTGCATATTGATTTAACCCTAGTCTACATATAGTTTCAGAATTACTAAACTGTGCCCCTGTGTAAAAAAAATTTTATGAGCCATAATACAATGTTGTTTTGTACAATTCTTTACATTTACAGTGTCTAGTCAAAGCAGTGTTATCCAAAGTTAGGTAATCTCCTTTTTTTCCCACCCCTTCATTGAAGTTATGCTTTTGTAATATAATTGAATTTATTTTTCAGCCTGGATTTCATACTGACATCCTACTTGAACTATTTCTTAATTTGCATGCAGTAAAATTCACTTTTTACGGTATAAAATATGGGTTTTGTTAAATGCATAGTCATTTATATACCAACCACCAAAGTACCACAGAGAAACAGTTCCATTACCCTGAAACTTCCCTGGACAGCTACTTTGTAGTCAACTGCCCTCCCCTCCCTCAGCCTTCAAGCAATCACTGATCTGTTTTCCATACCTGTAGTTTTGGGCTTTTTCAGAATGTGATGTAAATGCAGTAATACACGTAGCCTTTTAAGGCTGCCCTCTTTCAAATTTTTAAATGCATATGTGATTCATCCATTTTGTTAGATCAATCAATAGTTTATTCCTTTCAACTGCTGACTAATGTTCCATTGTATGGATGTACCACAGTTTTTTAATTCATTCACCCATTGGACATTTTGGTGGTTTTCAGTTTTTGGTGATTATGGCTAAAGATGCTATAAACACTTACATACAGATTTTAGTGTACACAGAAGTTTTCAAATCACTTGGGTAAATGCATAGAAGTGGGAAGAAACAGTCAACTGTTTTTGCCAAGTGGCTGTACCATTTTTTTATTCCCACCACAATTGAATGAGTTCTTGTTGCTCCACATCCATGTCAGCATTTGTAACCATTAAGCTGTTTTGAAAAGCCATTCTAATAATTGTGCAATGGTATCTCAGTGTGGTTTTAACTTGCATTTACCTAGTGACTATCTTTTCATGTGCTTATTTGCCAGCCATATATCTTCTATGGCAGTGTCTGTTCAAAGCTGGCCCATTTTTTAATTGGGATGCTTGTTTCCTTTTTTTTTTTTTGAGCTTTGATAGTTTTTTATATCCTGGTTATGAGTCTTTTATCAGATACTCATTTTTTCTTTTAACAGTGTCTTTCTAAAAGCACATATTCTTAATTTTGATGGTGTCTACTGTATCACTTTTTAAGCAGTTATTATTTGGTGGTGTATCTAAGAATGTCATATAGTTGGAATCATATGGTATGTAGTAGCCTTTTCACATAGTCTTCTTTTACTTAGTAATATGTATTTAAGTTTCCTCCATATCTTTTCATGGCTTTATAGCTCATTTCTTTTTAGTGCTAAAATTGCATTGTATTGATATACCACAGATTTTTTAAAATTAATTAATTTATTTTTATGTTTGGCTGCGTTGGGTCTTTGTTGCGGTGTGCGGGCTTTCTCTAGTTGCGGTGAGCAGGGGCTACTCTTTATTGCAGTGCACAGGTTTCTCGTTGCGGTGGCTTCTCTTGTTGCGGAGCATGGGCTCTAGGCGTGCGGAGCATGGGCTCTAGGCGTGCGGACTTCAGTAGTTGCAGCACGTGGACTCAGTAGTTGTGGCTCGTGGGCTCTAGAGCGTAGGCTCAGTAGTTGTGACACACGGACTTAGTTGCTCCGCAGCATGTGGGCTCTTCCTGGAGCAGGGCTCAAACCCGTGTCCCCTGCATTGGCACGAGGGTTCTTAACCACTGTGCTACCAGGGAAGCCCCTGTACCACAGATTAACCATTCATCTGCTGAAAGCCATCTTGGTTGCTTTCAAATTTGGCAATTATTAATAAGGCTGCTATAAACACTCATATGCAGATTTTTGTATAGACATATGTTTTCAAATCCTTTAGGTAAATACCAAAGAGTGTGATTACTGAATCATATGGTAACGGTACATTTAGTTTAGTAATACACCACCAAACTGTCTTCCAAAGTGGCTGTACCATGTGAGCTTGAGAAGAATGTGTATTCTGCTGTTGGATGAAGTTTTCTACAGATGTTGTTTATACATCCAGTTGATTGATGGTGTTGTTGAGTCTGTTTCTGAAAGAGGAGGTGTGGACTTGCCCAACTACGGTAATAGATTCATCTGTTTCTCCTTGTAGTTCTATCAGTTTTTGCTTCACATAGTTTGATTCTCTCTTGTTAGACATATGCATGTTAAGGGTTGTTATGTATTCTTGAAGGATTGACCCCTTTATTATTATGTAATGCCCTTCTTTATCCCTGGTAACTTTCCTTGCTTTGAAGTCTGCTTTGTCTGAAGTTAATATAGTTACCTCTGCTATCTTTTTTTTTTTTTTTTTTTTTTGCGGTACGCGGGCCTCTCACTGCTGTGGCCTCTCCCGTTGTGGAACACAGGTTCTGGACGCGCAGGCTCAGCAGCCATGGCTCACGGGCCCAGCCGCTTAACGGCATGTGGGATCCTCCCGGACCGGGGCATGAACCTGTGTCCCCTGCATCGGCAGGCGGACTCCCAACAACTGCGCCACCAGGGCAGCCCACTCCTGCTATCTTTTGATTAGTGCGAGCACGGTATATTTTTCTCCATCCACTTACTTTTAATCTATATGTCTTTATAATTAAAATGGTTTTCTTGTAGACAACATATAGTTGGGTCTTGTTTTTTGATCCACTCTGACAATCTCTCATTTTCCCCCAGTTTTATGGAAGTATTGCTGACAAATAAAAATTGTGTATATTTAAGGTATATGTGATGTTTTGATATGTGTGTACATTGTGAAATATTTACCACGATCAAGCTAATTAATATATCCATAACTTGACAGTTACCTTTTTCCGAATATGTAGTGAGAACACTTTAAATCTACTCTTAGCAAATTTCAAATATAATACATTATTATTAACTATAATCACCGTGTACATTAAATCTCCAGAACTTATTCATTTTATAACTGAAAGTTTGTACCTTTGACCAACTTTTCCCCTTCCCCCCATCCCCCAGCCCCTGGTAAATATCATTCTACTGTCTGTTACTATGAGTTTGACTTCATTATTTTTTAATTCCATATATAAGTGAGATCACATAAATATAATATATATCACATATTCTTGATTCAGTTGTCTATTAACAGACACTCGTTTCCATATCTTGGCTACTGTGAATAATGCAGCAATGAACATGGGAGTGCAAATATCTTTTTGAGGTAGTGGTTTTATTTCCCTTGGATATATATCCAGAAGTGGAATTGCTGGATCATATGGTACTTCTATTTTCAATTTTTTTGACTTTTTGATAATAGCCATCCTAACAGGTGTGAAGTGATAGCTCATGATTTTGATATGCACTTCCTTGATGGTTAGTGATGCTGCGCATCTTTTCATATACCCATTAGCCATTTGTACATCTTTGGAGAAATGTCTATTCAAGTCCTTTGCCCATTTTTAAATTACTTTCTTTGCTTTTTTGCTATTGATGTATGAATTCCTTACATATTTGGGATTTAATCCCTTACTGGATATTATGGTTTACAAATATGTTCTCCCATTCCATAGGTTGCCTTTCATTTTGCTGATTGTTTCATTTGCTGTGCAGAACTTTTTAGTTTGATGTAGTACCACTTGTTTATTTTTGCTTTTGTTGCTTATATAAAATCTGTCTTTTAATTGGTGCATTTAGACCATTAACATTCAAAGTGATTATTGATATAGTTGGATGATTATCTACCATATTCATTACTGTTTTCTGGTTGTTGCCCTTGGTCTTTGTTCCTACTCTTGTCTTCCACTCCTATTTTGCCTTTTGTGGTTTTAATTAGCATATCAGTTATACAGTCACCCATCCTCATCCAGGGTTTTCACATTCAAGGATTCAACCAACTTCGGGTCAAAATTATTCAAAAAGAGATTCCAGAAAGTTCCAAAAAGCAAAATTTGAATTTGCTGTGTGCTGGCAAACATTTACGTAGCATTTCCATGGTATTTGGTATGATAAGTAATTTAGAAATAATTTAAAGTATATAGGAGGATATGCATAGGTTATATGCAAATACAATACCATTTTATAAGAGAAACTTGAGCATCCTTGGATTTTTGGTATCTTCAGCGGGTCCTGGAACAAATCTCTCGCAGATACTGGGAGATAACTGTACTGTTTTTCTTAAAAAAATTTTTTTTTAGTGGTTGCCCTGGAGTTTGCAATATACATGTACAACAAATTCAAGTCCACCCTCAAATAACAGTATACTACTCAGTTTACAGGCATGAACAAAATAATCCTAATTCCTCCCTCCCGTCCCTTGTATCATTCCTGTAATTCATTTTACTTATATATAAGCATATATACATTAGACATACATACACACACTGTTGACCCTTGAACAACAAAGGGGATAGGGGTGCTGACCTCTGTACAGTTAAAAATCCACGTATAACTTTATAGTTGGCCCTCCGTTACTGAGGTTCTGCGTCTGCAGATTCAACCAACTTCAGATCATGTAGTACCATATTATCTATTTAGTGAAAAAAAAAATCCATGTATAAGTGGACCTGTGCAGTTCAAAACCATGTTAAGGGTCAACTCTGTGTGTGTGTGTATGTGTGCGCACACGTGTGTGTGTGTGCGCATGTGCATGTATGATATATGTAAGTGTATATAGTTGAATGCACTCTTGCTATTATTTTGAATTAACATCTGTTACACCAATTAAAAATAAGAAAAATAAAAGTTTTTATTTGACCTTCACTTTTCTGAGACTCTTCCTTTCTTTATGTAAATCTGAATTTCTGACCTATATCATTTTCCTTGTCTCCAAATAACTTTTTTAAACATTTCTTGCAAGTCAAGTCTATTGGCAACAAAATCCCTCAAATTTTGTCTGTCTGACAAAGTCTTTATTTCTACTTCACTTTTGAAAGATTATTTTGCAGGGTACAGAATTCTAGGGTCTTTTTTTTTCTCTCAGCACTAACTATTTCATTCCACTTTCTTCTTGTTTGCATGGTTTCTGAGAAGTTGCATTTAATTCTTGCCTTTCTTCCTATGTAGGTAAGTGTGATTTTCCTCTGGCTTCTCCCAGGATTTTTTCTTTATCTTTGATTTTCTCTTGTTTGAAAATTATATACCTAGATGTAGGATTTTTTCAGTTTTGATTTTGGTTTTGTTTTGTTTTATTTGTATTTATTATGCTTCATGTTTTCTGAATTTCGTGAATCTGTGGTTTGGTGTCTGATATTAGTTTGAGGAGCTCTCAGTCATTATTGGTTCAAATATTTCTTCTATTTCTTTCTACCTTTCTTCTTCGGATGCTCCCATTACATGTATGTTACACTTTCTGTGGTTGTCCTACAGTCCTTGGATATTCTGTTTTTTTTCAGTCTTTATTCTCTTTGCTTTTCAGTTTTGTAGGTTTTTACTTTTACTGAGATACCTTCAAGCTCGGAGACTCTTTCCTCGGGCATGTCCAGTCTACTAAGTCTATCAAAGACATTCTTTATTTCTGTTACAGTGTTTTAGATCTCCAGCGTGTCTTTTTGTTTCTTTTTGAGAATCTCTGTCATCTCTCCTTACATTACCTATCTGTTCTTGCATACTGTCTACTTTATCTATTAGACTCCTTACCATTTTAATCATAGTTACTTTAAATTCTCAAGTCTGACAGTTCCAAAATCCCTCCATGTCTGAATGTGATGCTTGCTCTGTCTCTTCAGATTGTGTTTTTTGCCTTTCAGTATGCCTTGAATTTTTTTCTTCATAGCCAGACATGATGTGCTGGGTGAAAGGAACTGCTGTAAACAGGCGTTTAGTAACGTGGGTGAAGTGTGGGAGGAGAGGAAGTGTTCTATAACCCTGTGATTAGGTCTCAGACTTCTAATGAGCATGTCTCTCTGGACTGTGAACTTCACAAGCGTTTTTCAGTTTTTCCCTCCTCACTTAGGTGGGACAGGTTGGCTAAAGCTGACCTGAGTTGGGTATTTCCCCCCCGCAGAAGGTTTGCTCCGGTTAACTAGTTTCTCCTGAGGGCAGGCCTGCACAGAGTGCTCTGGCGTATTTCAAAATGGTTCCTTTTCCCCTCCCACTGCCAGCAGAGCAGCACAAGGGAGTTTTTCTCAGATTTTTACTGTGAGAACCTAGTTGAGCTCCTTCAGATGAAACACAGAAGTGCGGGGGGGTCCCCTATGACTGGGTCCCCCTGGAGTTTTTAAACCTCAAACTTATCCTCACTGAGTCTCCAGCAATTCATCAGTTACAGTTCAGGTTTTCCTACCATGGCACTGGGTCCCCTGGCTGTTTCTGTTCCTTTGTGTCTGCTTCCGTAAGCTGTGATGATCTTATTCATCCTATCTGTCTCTCCGTCTTGGAGGGAAACATTTTACCTGTCTCCTCTTCTCTCTTATGGGCCCAAGAAGAGCTGTTCTTTCAGTCTGTTCAGCTTTTTACTTGTTAGGACAGAGCAGTAACTTCCAAACTCCTTACACATGGGACTGGAAACCAGAAGTTTCATCTACCACTTTTAAAGGACCCTTTATTTACATCGGGTCTACTTGAAAAATCCAGGGTAATCTCCCTATTCTAAAGTCAGCTGATAAACAGCTTTGGTTCTGACTGCAACCTTAATTCCTCTTTGCCATGTGGCAGACTGTCATCACTGGTTCTGGGGATTGGGATGTGGACATGTTTTGGGTGTCATTACTCTGCCTACCACACCCCACTGTATCTCTTTTAAAAAAAATATTTTAACGATGAAATGTTGAATAGAGGGTTAGAAATCACTCTTACTACTGCTAAGCAGCTATTGTTATTTTTGGATAATATTTAGATGTACTAAGCTATGTCCACCTCCTTCTTTGATACCAGCAGGCAGCCAGCTCTGTGTTCATTGCCTCAGGGAAAGTATACGGCAGTGCAGAAAACAAATTTTCTCCAAGTCTTTCTGAGTTCTCTTAGGAGAACTTAGTGGATTTGGAGTCATAGTAAGAGTATGGGGTGGGGGGGGGGGGGAGGGAGAGAGAGAGGAAAAGAATGAAAGGTCTGTGTGTTCCAAGAGCAGAGAGGACCATTTCCTGCTTCCAGACAACACTACTGTGTGGTCCACGTTATCCTGAGAGGAACGGCACTAAGCTATGTCTAGGCATATGGGCTCTGTGTGGCCAAGCAGATTTCCATCTTCTGTCCAAGAAGAGCCTAGAAGGAGCAGAGAATCTCTAGGTCTAAAGAGACTATAAACTTAAGGAAAAGTGCTCATCTTTTGCCCCAACAAAGGAGTATCTGAAAATCACATCTCTCCCCATGCTTCGGCATATCCGAGGGGCCTGGAACTGTAGTACCACCCAGAGGAGGGTGGTGAGAACTTCATAAAGTACTAGGGTACTTTTTTCTTTGACCCTGTGGAGTGGGGTAGACTGGAGGGTGGCTCAGAGTCAGAAATTAAGTTTTGTTTTTAAAAAATCTACTTTCTTATAATTTTGTTGAATGGCATTCCTGCCTGGTGCTTTGTAGTTAATTTCTGAAAGTCATTTATTCTGCCTGTGTTCACAAAGTAAACGGTTTCCGCATTCAGCTGTGTTGATAAAGAGTAAAAATGAGTTGTCTTTTTTTTTAATGTGTATCTCTCTTAGCAATCCTAAGACGAAGCTTACTTAAAAATCTTCAACTGCAGAATATCATAAAAGTCCAAATGTAAATTATACTGTGGCAATCAGTTGGTTTTGACACATTTTAGGTAAACAGTTGTAGTCAGAAAGATCCAGGAAGGTTTTAATCTCACCTAGCTTAAAAATTTCTGCTCTAAAGTCTCTTGAAATTTGATAACATTTTTACAAATTCCTTACTTTCCCTTAAATTCTTTACAATTGCTTCTTGACAGGTTATGACAGCATTTTAGACAAGTAGCCTGAAACGATGTTGCTTCACTTTCAATACTGTGTTCCCAAATGAAATTAAGAGTTCTTTAGCATGAAGATTACTTTTTGAATACTCAGATTTAACTGAGGGAAAATAGAAAGCATCTCAGTAAATCTGAATGGAATGATTTGAGCATCCTTGCATCATCATCACTCTGTACTAAGGAAGTAAGTTCATGAAGAAGGTGCTCCCTGGAGACAGGTGCTTCTTAGTGAAACATTTGAATGCTGGCCCATTACATACAGTAGTCTGACGACTGTGGAAGCAGCCATTATAAAAACCACAAGCTCCTCCCTACCAAGGACCATTCTTTTTCATTTTATATTTCCAGAACCTACCACATGTTTTGAATGAATGACAGCCCGAATAATTGAAAGAATCAGTCATTTGGACTAAGTTTGTATCACTCACAGGAGAGGACGTGGCACGTGGTTGGTACTCAAAACTCTTTTTAGTTGCATGAAGGAAAGAATAAATAAAGGAAATAAACGTGGCAACTCATGATTAGTCATTAGTAAGATCTAATGTTTGCTATTTTCACGCGGTGGAGATTTCCTGTCTGATCAATCAGCTGTTCACACTTGCACCAACTGAGGGCCTCGGCTCGGCCAACTCTCCACCAGTTTACAGGGCTGTGGTCTTTGAATGGAGCAGAGAGGAAGGAGAGTCTGGGTGTGAGTGAGTGGAGCCTTGTGCATTTCACCTAACCTCTCAGAAACCGCTCCCTCATTTGCAACATGAGAACCACAGTGCGGATTTAACAGGGTTGCTCTGAGGATTAACCAAAAATCATACAAAGTTTTGGCACACTCTGCAGATGTTAAATATTGTTATTTCTCAGGGGAAGACAAAGGTTCTGGGATTATAGCAGTGCTTACCTTTTTTAAAAAATGTATGCGCGTAACTAGTGGTTTTGTTTCTGAAACTAATGTTTAATTAATTTGGATCAGTCGATGTATTCACTAGGTTATACTTTCTAGGGGTTACTGTTATGCAAATTCAGTAGAATTTTGTGTTCCTATCAAACTTTGTTATTGTCAGTCTCCCTTTATTACCCCTAGCTTTCACTTATTCAAAGTCATTTAGCCAACTTCTTAAAAACTTCGATAATGGGAAAAAAATGAAGCATGGTTATCATCAAGACAGGTTAACCTAATCACTTCTGGGACTTCAAACCAGTCTCCAGTAGTAGCTTCTCTGTGCATTTACTAAGACATTGAGAACCGTAAATTACAAAATAATTACAATACATTAAGGATGAAATTAAAAATACATTTTGCATAAATATTTGAACTTACATGGAACGTCAAGATTGAGTTTAAAGACCTAAGAAGAGTTAGTGTTAAAAAATTAGAAGTGTTGGGGCTTCCCTGGTGGCGCAGTGGTTGAGAGTCCGCCTGCCGATGCAGGGGACGCGGGTTCGTGCCCGGGTCCGGGTGGATCCCACATGCCGCGGAGTGGCTGGGCCCGTGAGCCATGGCCGCTGGGCCTGCGTGTCTGGAGCCTGTGCTCTGCAACGAGAGAGGCCACAACAGTGAGAGGCCCACGTTCCGAAAAAAGAAAAAAATTAGAAGTGTTTTGTTAAGAAGATTAAGATGACAGGTTACACTCTATCTTGACACAGGAATTTCAGAATTCGGAAGGAATATAGAGATAACCTTTAAATGTAACTGCTGGGTTTTTTTGTTTTTGTTTTTTGTTTTTTTTAATAGATGGAAAGACTGAGGCCAGGAGAGGGTGAGTGGCCTATCCAAAGTTTAACAGGGGAAAGTAAATATATAACAGCTGTTAATAAACATCGAGGTAATGATACAAGACAGAACATGAATTCTAGAGAGCAGGGGCTAGACCTGTGGTATATGTAGTAATGTTTTGTTGCTTCATAAGTTGAGTCAGTGAGAAAGAGCCACATGGTAATATTTGGTCCTGGTTAATATTTCCTCCAATTAATTATTCCCTGAGACTGTGGTGGTATAGTAGAAATCTGGTTCTGAAAGTAATGATTTGAATAACCTCAGGCAAATCGTGTGGTCTTTAAAATTCTGTGTTGTTGCTTTTTTTTTCTTTTAATCTATATAGTGGAAATAATCTGCATCACCTATCTGGTTATGTACAGAACCACTTAGGAAAGAACTGACTCATGTCCAAATGAAATTTTTCCATTAACAACAAGCTGCTTATAAGGGTGCTCAGGTGTTGGGCCAAGTGACCATGACCTTAATGGACTGACACATGTTAGGAGGCATCTTAACATTTGGCCTTATGATGAGTTAATGTGGTGGTGGTAGTCGTAGTGACACGGGGACAGCTGTCTGAGGTCCTTCCCCCTGTACCCTATAGCTCCCCATTGTTGGGACACTGTTAGCATTTCCTTTTCCTGGGGTCACCCCAAAAAGCCTGCACAACAATGATGAATTTACAGTGACAGTTCAGTATCCACAAAGATGGAGGTTAGCGCCAGTTGAATGATTATAAGGAAGATCTATTTAAAAACATACTGATTCTGATACTTGAGCAGCAATCAACTCAGAATCTTTTCCTCTGTCTCCTTTTCGTTTTTACTGGAGTGAGTTTCAAGAGGAGGAGCTGTTGTACCGTCCCCTGGAGACGCTGGGGAAAAGATAGGGTGTTGTCACAGTGACTGGGTGACACTATGTGTGTTAGTGCTGACATCCTATAGCGTGCCAGAAAGCCTTACACAGGAAGGAATGGCCTCTCCCACAGAGAGGAGCAGCTGCACCTTTCTCTGAAGAAGAACCGTCATAGAGGCCCTGAATCTAAGACCAGGGCTCTTCTGAGTTCCGCTCTACCGAGACAATGTCCTTCAGTGCGAGGATCTGCATTTTGCTTTTACGTTACCTCTGGTTTTGCAGCGCAGATAACCTCTTCCCAGCTGTGTAACTTCAGCAAGTTCCTTCATTTGTTGAATGCTCCCTTTTCTCCCACATATAATGTTGGGATAATAATAGTGACCTTTTAGGGCTGCTGTAAGGATTCAACGGCATGACGTATATATGAAGTGCTTAATGCCCACAGGAGCAGATAAATGTTTGTTTCCTTCTTTCCATAAAAGAGATGCCTCCTTTAGAAGAGGATGGAAAACTGAATCAGCTGTTTCTTCAAAACTGCAGAGATGCAGTTAAAGTTCCTACTGGGCCTCCTTGGTCTTCCATGGCAGACTGGCTGAAACCCCACTGGCTGTTTTTGGGAAAGGAGGGCAGGATCAAGCCTTCCTAAAGTGAAGTGGTCCCCCTGGGTGTGTATGACGGCGATTTGAAAGGGTCCCTCTCCCCAGCCTGCGGGCAGTGAGTGCTGTAACCTGTGTGGAGTTCCTGGGCTTCCCTTTTATCGGGGTGCTGTGTCTTCCCAAGAGTAGTGAGGTTAGAGACCAGAGCAAGTGGAAGGCGCCCTCAGCTGGGGCTGGGCTGGGGTGCAGGGGCAGGAGTGGGGTGGGATGGGGAGGGGAGGGGAGGGTGGGCCCGGGGCTGCGAGCTCAGGCCAAGCTGGGGGCCATGAGGTCAGAGCCAGGCTATAGGTCACCCTCACGTCCCAGCCAAGGTGAAGGTGGGGCCCATGTTCTGAAATGTCCCTGAAATCTGGGCCAGCAGAGGTTTAGCACAGGCGCAGAGCTCATCGCTGGCCTCAGGATAATATCCATATTCTTTCCAATGGCTTTTCATTGCCTTAAGGGGATCTGGCCAGAGTTCACAACTCCAGGGTCACCCCCTTTCCCATATAGGTTATGCTTCAGCCACAGTGAAAGGAGTTCCGTCTTTTTATCTCAAGGCTTGTTCTTCGGTCCTTTGTTGTTCTTTCTCCTTTGGATGTCATCTTCACCCCCACTTCTGCCTTCAGTAGCTTTCAGACTACCTCTTGACATCAATTTCTAGGAAAGCCACACTCCTCTCTGGTTGTCTCTCCCATGTGCTTTCACTGTAGTAATTAAATAATTGATCAATCTAATCATTGTTTAGGTCTCATTGTGTAGTAAGTATGAATATTGTCCCCCAACTAAAGTACACTAAGACTTTATTTTCTAATAACTTCATGTCTGGCTTCACGCTCCGTATCCACCAAACTAGAGGAAAAATTTAACCTCAGATCTTTTCAGAACTTGCCTCCAGAATCTGTCCCCCGCCCAGGGTTGAGCTACAGTTCCAGGATCCAAAGCATGAGGAGGGCCATGCAGTCCTTGGCACTTGGTACTCACAGGCTGTTCTTGAGTTGCTCACTGTGCCTGCCTCTCTGGTCCCTTCGGGTCCAGCTTCTCCCTGCTCCTCACATGCTCCCCAGGGACATGGGAGCCTTGCAAGGCTGACGTGGTCTTCCTCGCCTTGACATTCCACACTGCTGACTCCGCCTGCATCACCGAGGAACAGGGCAAGGGTGTCTGCTCCCGTCACCAAGGAACTTCCCTCTATCTCTTCACTTCCAGCCCAGGATGGGCTCCTGCAGATCTGGAGGGACGTCCTATCCTCCTCCCTCACTCTTTCTCCAGCACCAGCGATTTAAGCTTGGACATTCTGTTTTACTTTTTATCCTTAGCAAACTCTGGAAATTCTCTGACAGGTTTAAGTCTTTTGGAAAACAAAGGATCCTCCTCTGAGGCAATGAGTACACACCTGACTACCTATCTGAAGGTTGAATGCAGAGAAAAAAACAGAGGGGAGAAAAAGCCCTTAATATCCCCAAACATTACCCAGCCACAGCTGTATGCTGTTCACTGCTGAGCACAGAGACATAGGCTAAGTCAATGTACAATTAAAACATACCCTATACTTACCCAAAGCCTAGAATTTATCACACACTATCAGAATTATTTCACTACTTTTACTCCAGCATTTATTTGGGGGCTGTTCATGTCCCTTGTTACCTTCTCCCAGATCCTTTAAATATCCCCACACCAGACTAATCTATTTGGACAAAGCATATGTCCAAATTGGGGTATTAAAAATAATGGAGAGAAGGAAACCAAGCCAAAACTCTCTTCCTAAAGACTATGCATATGTTGATTTACCTTTTCTGTAAAAAAATAAAAAATGTCCCCGTTACAAATCAAGATATGGAATAATTTCAATTTGTATTAGGGGAAAAGGATATTTTTTTCCACACATTCTTTTTTTAGTATCATTATTTTACTGTTTTCCAGAAAGGAGAAAATAAACAGCAATAAATACATGAATTTAAAAGTTTTGATTTCTTCTGAAATTATATGTTTTGTTGTTTTTAATTATCAAGTTCAATATTACAGCATACAAAGTTCCTTTTTTTTTTAAAAAAAATGTTATTATCACTTAACGTAGCGCATTTGTCTGTTCATATATGCGGTCTCGCTCTGGCAGCTGTCTGAGGCATGGTACTTCCTGGGGAGGCATTTGTATCGTGTTTATGTGCATATTAATGAAACTCTACAACTTTCCTATTTTAACTTAAACACTTCGCTGCCACTTCAGCTGATTATGGCTTTGGATAATTGCCACAGTGAATCTTGTATTTAGTGGAAACAAGATACATTGATGACAAACATGTTTTCTATCAAAAGCCAGAAAGATGGATCTGAATTCAGATTGTGCAGTAAAAAGAAGTATGTAAACTCATTAGACAAGATTCAAATTTACAAAGCCTGAGAAAAATGTTGAGGACATGGGAAGAGGTAGCATCAGGCCTCATAATTGTGAAAGCTGGGCTAGAAGCTAGAGTTTTCAGGGCATGCTTGTGTGGAGGTGAATATTAAATTATCAAGTCCCCTGGGTGGTAAAAGAGTGAGAGCCCAGTGACTGTGGTGGAGCAGCTTAAGGGGCTGGAACCACTGTGATCGTGATTGTCACTCCTTGTTGTGTTTGCTTTGTGGTCCTGCCTAAGCAGAGGATTGAACCAATAATTTAAGCCCAAGGGTTTCCTTTTTATACTGGCTAGGTGGCTATCTTAGTCTGTTCCAGCTGCTATAACAAAAATACCATAGACAGGGTGACTTAAACAACATTTATTTCTCACAGTTTTGGAGGCTGAGATATCCAAAGTCAGGATGCTGGCAGACCCAGTGTCTTGTGAGGGCCTGCTTCCTGGTTCACAGATGGCCATCTTCTTGCTGTGTCCACCCATGGTGGAAGCTGCAAGACAATTGTACATTGTCTGGGGTCTCCTTTATAAGGGCACTAATCCCATTCATGAGGATTCTACCTTCATGACCTAATCACCTCCCAAAGGTCCCACCGCCACATACCATCTCATTGGGGATTAGGTTTCAACATATGCATTTTGGGGAGACACAAACATTTAGTTTAAAGCAGTGGATTTACAAGTTTTCACATACTATGCACCTAACCTCAGTTAAGTGTTCTGTAAATATAGGTGTCTTAACTCAAACCAAGCCTCTAGGACTACTATGAGAGAGGGAAAGAGAGAGAGAGAGAGAGGCTAAATTTTAATTATATTTGAAGCCCTACCAGAAAAGCACCTTATGTGGTAGGCCAAAAAGTGACTCCCCAAAAGGCATCCATGTCCTAACCCTTGGTACCTGTGGACATTACCTTATATGACAAGAACACAGAACTTTGCAGATATGATTAAGGATGTTGAGATGGGAAGACGATCCTGGATCCTCCAGGTGAGTACAAAATGCCAGTACATGTATCCTTATAAGTGGCAGGCAGAAGGAGATTGGATACAGAAGAGGGGAAGGCAGTGTGACTATGGAGGGGGAGGATGGAGTGATGTGACCACAGGCCAAGGACTGCTGGCAGCCACCACAAGCTGGAAGAAGCAGGGAAGGGGTTTTCCTTTAGAGGCTCTAGAGGGAATGCAGTGATGCTGACACCTTGATTTCAGCCCAGTGAGACTGATTTCGGACTTCTGGCCTCTGGAACTGTGAGAGAATACATTTTTGTGTTTTCCGCCACCCAGTTTGTGGTGATTTGTTTTAATGGTGATGTAAACACATCCAGCTTCCTTCAGACAACTTCTCTGACCTGTCGGTTGGGGTTGGATGCCCTTGTATACGTTTGGCAGCACACAGTACTTGGTGTGTCATGGCACTAATGGCCCTGCTAATGATTTCTTCTGTCAGGGTCGTTTGCCTGCTGGATGGAAGCTCTCTCAGTGTAGGGGCCCCATTAGTCTTGTTTTTACTGCCCCAGAGCCCAACATTGTGCTTGGCACCTGACAGGTACTTATGTTTAACTGAGAAATTTTAATTTGCTGACATTGTATTACTTAAACTTCCAATATTTATTGGAAAAAAAAAGAGTGTAATATATATATATATATATATATAACACTCTTTTTTTTTTTACAGTCTTTTTCCTAACTTCCAATATTTAAAAATGGGCATGTTAGTTTTCTAGACGGTGTCTGTGTGTCTCATATTAATTGTAAAGGATCAAATCCCAGAGTTTCCCCAGAAAGTTGCAGCATAAAAACAAAAACCCTACTGTTGGAAATTTGCCTATGTTTACAGAAGAACTGACATTTGGGAAATAATTTTATACTATAAAATCCTGAACAACCTTCAAGATGGCAGAGGAGTAAGATGTGGAGATCACCTTCCCACAAATACACCAGAAATACATCTACACGTGGAACAACTCCTACAGAACACCTACTGAACGCTGGCAGAAGACCTCAGACCTCCCAAAAGGCAAGAAACTCCCCACGTACCTGGGTAGGGCAAAAGAAAAAAGAAAAAGAGACAAAAGGATAGGGACGGGACCCGCACCAGTGGGAGGGAGCTGTGAAGGAGGAAAGGTTTCCACACACTAGAAGCCCCTTCGTGGACGGAGACTGCGGGTGGTGGAGGGGGAAAGCTTCGGAGCCCCGGAGGAGAGCACAGCAACAGGGGTGTGGTGGTCAAAGCGGAGAGATTCCCGCACAGAGGATCAGGGCCGACCGGCACTCACCAGCCCGAGAGGCTTGTCTGCTCACCCGCCGGGGCGGGTGGGGGCTGGGATCTGAGGCTCGGGCTTCGGAGGTCAGATCCCATGGAGAGGACTGGGGCTGGCTGCGTGAACACAGCCTGAAGGGGGCTAGTGAGCCACAGCTAACCTGGAGGGAGTCCAGGAAAAAGTCTGGAACTGCCTAAGAGTCAAGACACCATTGTTTTGTGGTGCGTGAGGAGAGGAGATTCAGAGCACCGCCTAAACGAGCTTCAGAGAAGGGCACGAGCCGTGGCTGTCAGCGTGAACACCAGAGACAGGCATGAAACGCTAAGGCTGCTGGTGCAGCCACCAAGAAGCCTGTGTGCAAGCCTGTGTGCAAGATAGTATCCACACCTCCCCTCCCGGGAGCCTGTGCAGCCCGCCACTGCCAGGGTCCCATGATCAGGGAGAACTTTCCCAGGAGAACACACGGCATGCCTCAGGCTGGTGCAATGTCATGCCACCCTCTGCCGCCGCAGGCTCGCCCGCACTCCGTACCCCTCCCTCCCCCCCAGCCTGAGTGAGCGGGAGCCCCCTAATCAGCTGCTCCTTTAACCCCATCCTGTCTGAGCAGGAACAGATGCCCTCAGGCAACCTACATGCAGAGCCGGGTCCAAATCCAAAGCTGAACCCTGGGAGCTGTGCGAACAAAGAAGAGAAAGGGAAATCTCTCCCAGCAGCCTCAGGAGCAATGGATTAAATCTCCACAATCAACTTGATGTACCCTGCATCCAGGGAACAACTGAATAGATAATGAATCATCCCAAAATTGAGGCAGTGGACTTTGGGGGCAACTGTAGACTTGGGGTTTGCTTTCTGCACCTAATTTGTTTCTGGCTTTATGTTTATCCTAGTTTAGTATTCAGAGCTTATTATCATTGGTAAATTTGTTTATTGGTTTGGTTGCTCTCTTCCTTTTTTTTTCATATATAGATATATATTTTTTCCTTTTTCTCTTTTTCTGAGTGTGTATGTGTATGCTTCTTTGTGTGATTTTTGTCTGTATAGCTTTGCTTTTACCATTTCTCCAGGGTTCTGTCTGTCCGTTTTTTTGTTTTTTGTGTTTTTTTTTTAGTATAGATTTTAGTGCTTGTTATCCTTGGTGGATTTGTTTTTTGATTTGGTTGCCCTCTTCTTTCTTTCTTTGTTTTATTACTTTAAAATGTTTTTAATAATATTTTTTAATTTTAATAATTTTATTTTACTTATTAACTTTAATTTATTTTTTAAATTTTCTTTCTTTCTTTGTTTCTCTCCCTTTTCTTCTAAGCCATGTGGCTGACAGGGTCTTGGTGCTCCGATTGGGTGTCAGGCCTGAGCCTCTGAGGTGGGAGAGCCGAGTTCAGGACATTGGTCCACCAGAAACCTCCAGGCTCCACATAATACCAAACGGTGAAAACTCTCCCAGAGATCTCCATCTCAACGCTAAGACCCAGCTCCATGCAACAACCAGCAAGCTACAGTGCTGGAAACCCTATGCCAAACAACTAGCAGGGCAGGAACACAACCCCACCCATTAGCAGAGAGGCTGCCCAAAATTAGAGTAAGTTCACAGACACCTCAAAACACACCACTGGATGTGGTCCTTCCCACCAGAAAGACAAGATCCAGCCTCAAACATCAGAACACAGGCACCCGTCCCCTCCACCAGGAAGCCAACACAACCCACTGAACCAACGTTACCCACTGGGGGCAGACACCAAAAACAATGGGAACTACAAACCTGCAGCCTGCAAAAAGGAGACCCCAAACACAGTAAGTTAAAAAAAATGAGAAGACAGAGAAATACACAACAGATGAAGGAGCAAGGCAAAAATCCACCAGTCCAAAAAATGAAGAGAAAATAGGTAGTTTACCTGAAAAAGAATTCAGAATAATGATAGTAAAGATGATCCAAAATCTTGAGAATAGAATGGAGAAAATACAAGGAACGTTTAACACGGACCTAGCAGAACTAAAGAGCAAACAAACAATGATGAACAACACAATAAGTGAAATTAAAAATTTGCTAGAAGGAATCAATAGCAGAATAACTGAGGCAGAAGAACGGATAAGTGGCCTGGAAGATAAAATAGTGGAAATAACTACCACAGAGCAGAATAAAGAAAAAAGAATGAAAAGACTTGAAGACAGTCTCAGAGACCTCTGGGACAACATTAAATACACCAACATTCTAATTATACAGATCCCGGAAGATGAAGAAGGATAAAAAAGGACTGAGAAAATATTTGAAGAGATTACAGTTGAAAACTTCCCTAATATGGGAAAGAAAATAGTCAATCAAGTCCAGGAAGGTCAGAGAGTCCCATACAGGATAAATCCAAGGAGAAACACACCAAGACACATTAATCAAACTATCAAAAATTAAATACAAAGAAAAAATATTAAAAGCAGCAAGGGAAAAGCAACAAATAACATACAAGGGAATCCCCCATAAGGTTAACAGCTGATCTTTCAGCAGAAACTCTGCAGGCCAGAAGGGAGTGACAGGACATATTTAAACTTATGAAAGGGAAAAACCTACAACCAAGATTACTCTACCCAGCAAGGATCTCATTCAGATTTGACGGAGAAATTAAAAGCTTTACAGACAAGCAAAAGCTAAGAGAATTCAGAACCACCAAACCAGCTTTACAATGAATGCTAAAGGAACTTCTCTAGGCAGGAAACACAAGAGAAGGAAAAGACCTGCAAAAACAAACCCAAAACAATTAAGAAAATGGCAGTAGGAACCTACCTACTGATAATACCTTAAATGTAAATGACTTAAATGCTCCAACCAAAAGACATAGACTGGCTGAATGGACACAAAAACAGGACCCATATATATGCTGTCTACAAGAGACCCGCTTCTGACCTAGGGACACATACAGACTGAAAGTGAGGGAATGGAAAAAGATATTCAATGCAAATGGAAATCAAAAGAAAGCTGGAGTAACAATTCTCATATCAGAGAAAATAGACTTTAAAACAAAGACTATTACAAGAGACAAAGAAGGACACTACATAATGATCAAGGGATCAATCCAAGAAGAAGATATAACAATTGCAAATATTTATGCATCCAAAATAGGAGCACCTCAATACATAAGACAAATGCTAACAGCCATAAAAGGGGAAATCAACAGTAACACAATATAGCAGGGGACTCTAACACCCCAGTTTCACCAATGGACAGATCATCCAAAATGAACATAAATAAGGAAACACAACCTTTAAATAATACATTAAACTAGATGGACTTAATTGATATTTATAGGACACTCCATCCAAAAACAGCAGAATACACTTTCTTCTCAAGTGCTTATGGAACATTCTCCAGGATAGATCATATCTTGGGTCACAAATCAAGCCTTGGTAAATATAAGAAAATTGAAATCATATCAAGTATCTTTTCCAACCACAACGCAATGAGACTAGATATCAATTACAGGAAAAAATCTGTAGAAAATAGAAACACATGGAGACTAAACAATACACTACTAAATAACCAAGAGATCATTGAAGAAATCAAAGAAGAAATTTAAAAATACATAGAAATAAACGACAATGAAAACATGACAACATAAAACCTATGGGATGCCGCAAAAGCAGTTCTAAGAGGGAAGTTTATAGCAATACAGTCCTACCTTAAGAAACAAGAAACATCTCAAATAAACAACCTAACCTTACACCTAAAGCGATTAGAGAAAGAAGAACAAAAAAACCCCGAAAGTTAGCAGAAGGAAAGAAATCATAAAGATCAGATCAGAAATAAATGAAAAAGAAATGAAGGAAACTATAGCAAAGATCAATAAAACTAAAAGCTGGTTCTTTGAGAAGGTGAACAAAATTGATAAACCATTAGCCAGACTCAACAAGAGAAAAAGGGAGAAGACTCAAACCAACAGAATTAGAAGTGAAAAAGGAGAAGTAACAACTGACACTGCAGAAATACAAAGGATCATGAGAGATTACTACAAGCAACTCTATGCCAATAAAATGGACAACCTGGAAGAAATGGACAAAGTCTTAGAAAAGCACAACCTTCCAAGACTGAACCCAGAAAAAAGAGAAAATATAAATACACCAATCACAAGCACTGAAATTGAAACTGTGATTTAAAATCTTCCAACAAATAAAAGCCCACAACTAGATGGCTTCACAGGCGAATTCTATCAAACATTTAGAAAAGAACTAACACCTATCCTTCTCAAACTCTTCCAAAATATAGCAGAGGGAGGACACTCCCAAACTCATTCTATGAGGCCACCATCACCCTGATACCAAAACCAGATAAAGATGGCACAAAAAGAGAAAACTACAGGCCAATATCCCTGATGAACATAGATGCAAAATCCTCACAAAAATACTAGCAAACAGAATCCAAAGCACATTAAAAGGATCAAACACCATGATCAAATGCGGTTTATTCCAGGAATGCAAGGATTCTTCAATATATGCAAATCAATCAATGTGATAAACCATATTAAAAAACTGAAGGATAAAAACCATATGATCATCTCAATCGATACAGAAAAGGCTTTTGACAAAATTCAACACCAATTTATAATAAAAACCCTCTAGAAAGTAGGCATAGAGGGAACTTACTTCAACATAATGAAGCTCATATATAACAAACCCACAGCCAACATCATTTTCAATGGTGAGAAACTGAAACCATTTCCTCTAAGATCAGGAACAAGACAAGGTTGCCCACTCTCACCACTATTATTCAACATAGTTCTGGAAGTTTTAGGCACAGCAATCAGAGAAGAAAAAGAAATAAAATGAATCCAAATCGGAAAAGGAGTACAACTGTCACTGTTTGCAGATGACATGATACCATACATAGAGAATCCCAAAGATGCTCCCAGAAAACTACTAGAGCTAATCAACGAATTTGGTAAAGTAGCAGAATACAAAATTAATGCATAGAAATCTCTTGCATTCCTATACACTAACAATGAAGAATCTGAATAAGAATTTAAGGAAACACTCCCTTTTACCATTGTAACAAAAAACTAAAATACCAAGGAATAAACCTACCTAAGGAGACAAAAGACCTGTATGCAGCACACTATAAGACACTGATGAAAGAAATTAAAGATGATATAAATAGATGGAGAGATATACCATGTTCTTGGATTGGAAGAATCAACTATGTGAAAGTGACTATACTACCCAAAGCAATCTACAGATCCAATGCAATCCCTATCAAACTACCAATGACATTTTTCACATAACTAGAACAAAAAATTGCACAATTTGTATGGAAATACAAAAGACCCCGAATACTCAAAGCAATCTTGAGAAAGAAAAATAGAGCTGGAGGAATCAGGCTCCCTGACTTTAGAATATACTACAAAGCTATAGTAATCAAGACAATATGGTACTGGCACAAAAACAGAAATATAGACCAATGGAACAGGATAGAAAGCCCAGAGATAAGCTCACGCACATATGGTCACCTTATCTTTGATAAAGGAGGCAAGAATATACACTGGAGAGAAGACAACCTCTTTAATAAGTGGTGCTGGATATACTGGACAGCTACATGTAAAAGAATGAAATTAGAACACTCCCTAACACCATACACAAAAATAAACTCAAAATGGATTAAAGAACTAAATGTTAAGTCACACACTATAAAACTCTTAGAGGAAAAGATAGGCAGAACACTCTATGACATAAATCATAGCAAGATCCTTTTTGACCCACCTCCTAGAGAAATGGAAATAAAAACAAAAATAAACAAATGAGGCCTAATAAAACTTAAAAGTTTTTGAACAGCAATGGAAACCATAAACAAGCTGAAAAGACAACTCTCAGAATGGGAGAAAATATTTGCAAATGAAACAACTGACAAAGGATTAATCTCCAACATATACAAGCAGCTCATGCAGCTCAATATTAAAAAAACAAACAACCCAATCCAAAAATCGTCAGAAGGTCTAAACAGACATTTCTCTAAAGAAGATATACAGAGTTAACAAACACACAAAAGGTTGCTCAACATCACTGATTATTAGAGAGATGCAAATCAAAACTACAATGAGGTATCACCTCACACCAGTCAGAGTGGCCATCATCAAAATATCTACAAACAATAAATGCTGGAAAGCATGTGGAGAAAAGGGAACCCTTTTGCACTGTTGGTGGGAATGTAAATTGATACAGCCATTATGGAGAACAGTATGGAGTTTCCTTAAAAAACTAAAAATAGAATTGCCATATGACCTAACAATCCCACTCCTGGGCATATACCCTGAGAAAACCATAATTCAAAGAGTCATGTACCACAATGTTCATTGCAGGTCTATTTACAATAGCCAGGACATGGAAGCAACCTAAGTGTCCACTGACAGATAAATGGATAAAGAAGATGTGGCACATGTATACAATGGAACATTACTCAGCCATAAGAAGAAACGAAACTGAGTTGTTTGTAGTGAGGTGGATGGACCTAGAGTCTGTCATACAGAGTGAAGTAAGTCAGAAAGAGAAAAACAAATACCATATGCTAACACGTATATATGGAATCTAAGAAAAAAAAATGGTTCTGAAGAACCTAGAGGCAGGACAGGAATAAAGACACAGAGGTAGAGAATGGACTTGAGGATATGGGAAGGGGGAAGCGTAAGCTGGGATGAAGTGAGAGAGTGGCATGGACATATATACACTACCAAATGTAAAATAGATAGCTAGTGGGAAGCAGCCACATAGCACAGGGAGATCAGCTCTGTGCTTTGTGACCGCCTGGAGGGGTGGGATAGGGAGGGTGGGAGGGAGGGAGACGCAAGAGGGAAGAGATATGGGAACATATGTATATGTATAACTGATTCACTTTGTTATACAGCAGAAACTAAGACACCATTGTAAAGCAATTAGACTCCAATAAAGATACTAAAAAAAAAAAAAAAAATCCTGATGGTATTGACATGGTTCCAAATGTGCTTCACCAAATTTTGGCACCTTGGCATTTGAAGTTTCAAGCTGAAGGAATTTGAGAAATGGGAGGTGCTGGAAGGACTCTCTGACCTCCCTTGTCTCCCCTGAAACAGGTCAGAAGACTCTCACTGGACAGGCACACTCACTGTACCTGCAGGAAAAAAGCATTCTATCTCCAAGATGAGGGATGCCCAGAGGAACCTGAATGAACAGGCCTTGCTATTTCCCCCAGTTTATCATCCTTAGGTCATTGCCTTTTGTCCCAACACGTTTTCCCACAGCTTTCCACTCTTCATTAAACCACAGAACAACACAGGTGTAGCTGCTTCTTCAGGTCTTCATTTCCTTATGAAGATTCTCGTGTCACCTAAAACTTACATTAAACACATCTATGTGCTTTTCTCTTGTTAATCTGTCTTTGGTTAGACTGCTCAGCCCAGAACCCTCCTCAAAAGGTTAGAAGGAAAAAGAACAGTTTTTCTCCCCTACAATGTAAGGAAGTACCTCTAAGTTTGAGTAGGACAACTGTACATCTACTCGTATTATTTAAAGTGTCTTATGTTTGGTTTTCTAACTGGTCTCTGCCTCGCTCTGCCTTTCCTGTCCCATCACCATCGGGGTAGTGTTCAAACTTGATAGAGGTGCGATCATTCCAGAGCCTGGCCCCATCTGCTTTCATAGCCTCATTTCCCACTGCTCACCGATATGTAACTTCTCCGCTGCAAACCAAAATCGTGTCCATCCCCGGGTGCAACATGGTGTCTTGTTCTGTTTTACTCCTCCTGATATTCTTCACAAGTTAATTTCTCTACATTTGAGGCTGTTTTCTCTCATTTCTGCTTCCCCAAACCCCTATCCTTCTAGAACCTGATCAAATGTCACTTTTCTGAAGCTTCCCCACCACAGTGTTGAAGGACTCATTAGAAATCTGATTGCACTTAGCTTTATCTCATATTTTCATTTCACTAAATGGCAGGAATCTTTCCCTGTGTGGATTCTGTGTCTTCTCATCTGGCCTAGAAATGGAAGTCGAAGGTGTTCTATTATGCTGCTTACAATAGACATTCAACAGATATCATATAATAGGTGAATAACATCCAGCAACTACTTGAACAGCCTCGCATTATCTACTGAGGGCTCAACAGACAGCTAAAGAAGCATGTTGTACAGTAGCATCATTTGACTGAAATGTTGAGCAGCTGATCTCACGGGATGCAGCATCCACCTCATAAGTCAATGAACTTGCCTTTACTTAATGCTTTCCCCCTCCCCTCAGGCTGGCGCTGAGCTTACTTAGGAAAATGCTTTTGACAAAATGACCATGTACACGATAAAATATCTCAGAGTTTGAGAAATGTACCAAATGTCAGGCTGTGGTTTTGTCTTTATCATGTTGTGGCTCTGGGGTCCAGACTGCACCCTGTGGTGACAACTGAATGGATGTTGTCACTATTGGTTATTGTAGGAAGAGGTAAATCCTACGACAGTGAGAGGTAGACAGTGGTGAGGGACGACTTCTTACTCCCTGGGACTGGGAGGGAGCTGGACCCAACCTCCCAGGCCTGAAGAAGCCTAAATGGTTTTAGGAGGGGACTGAGCTGCTGCTGGCCATCTGGAGGCGAGCGGAGGACAACAGCCAGAGAGAGCCTTTGCTTTTCAGCGGCACTAACACTGTGGACAGGGCAGATGCTTGTCAGCTTCTGAGAGTGAGGTTAGTCATCAGTTAGATCCATTTCACCTTTTTTTTTTTTTTTTTTTTTTTTTTGCGGTACGCGGGCCTCTCACTGTTGTGGCCTCTCCCGTCGCGGAGCACAGGCTCCGGACGCGCAGGCTCTGCGGCCATGGCTCACGGCCCCAGCCGCTCCGCGGCATGTGGGATCCTCCCAGACCGGGGCACGAACCCGTGTCCCCTGCATCGGCAGGCGGACTCTCAACCACTGCGCCACCAGGGAAGCCCCCCCATTTCACCTTTAACCTGCCCTCACTGATCAAGCTGGCTTCCACTGTTTTCACAAAAACGTGCATGTCCTCCAAGCCTTATGTAGCCTAAATAATAAGATGTTTGCCTAAGTTGTTTTCTAGGAACTTGGAGTCAGCTGTGTCCAGTTTGAGCTCCAGCTGGTTAAGACTTGTTAAGACCACCGACCATCCAACTGAGCATGTGCGAGTGGCCGCTGGGTGACCTTTTGACGTCAGAGGGCCCAAACTCCACCCTCGGTTCGTGCTAACTGCTGTTTTCTGAGCACGTGTCCCAAGGAGGGGCCTGGAGCTTAATTGCATCTGCACAGGATGGTGATGACCTCACCTTTTTCCTCTCTCCAATTACGTTTCCCCATGCTCCCTACACCTGGGCTTTATCCCACAAGCGCCCAGAGCCCTGCGCTCCAGGCAGTCAGAGCTCTGCGCAGGGCTGAGAACCTTGGCGTCTTGGTGTTTGGCCTCTGTGGATCCGGCCACTGAACCTCGTTTGTTAGTACTTCTAACAAAGCCAGGACCTGGGGAAAATGCTGGGGAAGTCTTCTGGTCGCAGGAAGGTATGTTTGATTTTCGGCTTCATCAGAATAAGTTGGGATGTGCATGAAGAATTGTGGGGATTTTTGGACATGGGAGAAGGGAGCTTGGGAATGACCAAACTTTCTGCTTGTCTGGTATACGAGGTCTTAAAGTTGGCACACTTCGAGAACAGATTTTTTTATCCTAAGTCAGTAAAGGTGGCTTTTTGGACCAATACAATCGGTTGGGTTGTTCAGGTTTCCTACTAGGTTTAGTCAGATTTCCAAACTCTTTCCCCTGGTACCGGTAGCCGGATGATACCTCCTGGTATTTTCTCTTCCTCTCCCGTCACTCATACAATGGTCATTTAGTGGCCATATGGTGAAATTTGTGCCAGTGGGCCTTAAGTAGGATTGATATTTATATCTTCTAAGTACTCTTTCTAAAAAAGAAGCTGCTATCCTTGGACTTCGTCCCCTCTCTGTAGGCTGGTATATTGATGTAGTGTCCACTCGGCTTCAGCCATGAAGGGCAGTGCCCTGGGGTAATGCAGAACAACAAGACGGAAGGAATGGGAGCTCCTGCAGAAGAGCTCTAGCATAGACCTCCCAGGCTGTTTCATGAGAGAGAAATGTAAGTCAGTCACTTGCTTTTGGAGTCTCGTTTTTGCAGTGTCATTCTTACTCTAATTAATACAGATATTGGTGCTTATCATTATAAAAACCTTAAACATGTGGTGTTGCCCTAGATGTCAGACAGTGGGCAGTGAAAAAACAGGAATTTCAGATACTGGGAAGACGATGAACTTTGTACTGTCAAGGCAACATTTGGTAAGATTGTCTTCAGTTTTTAGAAAAACCTCATGTCTGTATAATCGTTAGTCCTAGAGAAAGCAGTTGGAAGTAATCAGGTTATTTGTACGTTGCCTGCCCTTTGCTGCTTTCCACAGGTGGTTATTAGCAAGAAATGAGCCCAGGCAAGAAATGGCTAATTGGCAAGAAGAGTGGGAAGATAATAGAACCCCATGGGGTCGGAAAAATCAGCTGTTATTAATCCGACAAAGGCAGAAAACTGTTAGGAAGGGTGCTCTTCCAAGTTCTCCTATTAAAAGATTCTCAACTGAACAAAGGTAGTCCTAGCAACAAAGGTCAGATTAAGTCTACTATGTCAAATGGCCTCAAGGGAGTAGCCTTTTAAGGGAGGAAAGAGTGATGGCTAAACTCAGATGCCAGAAAATAAGGCGGGCTTAAGAAACAATGCCCAGTAAAAATTCTGGGTGGGTACTGCCGTGTTAAATCAGAACAGAATCAAATAGACCAGAAATCTACCACGGATTGAAGCAAACTTTGTTGCCAAATGAACCACTGGCTTGTGAATGTTCAATCCTAATGTAATCCTCAGGCTCACTGCACTGGTAGGAAGCAGTGTAAAAAGAACTGAGCATCCTGGAAGCAGGGCTCATGAAAGAAATGTCTCCAAACTCTGGTGTGGCCATGAGGAACCGTGGGCAAGGAAGAACCACCGAGGCAAAGCCACAGGCTCGGGACAATGGACAAGGGAATGCCCCCAGAAACAAAAACCAAGATCTAACCATGAAAATACTCCACTGCCAGGGCAGGTCCCTTTATAATTACTGCCCAGCGCGACGCCATCATTGCTAAGGACCAGTGGCTGCTGTGTGTTTTGCTGCTTCTCTTTTCTGAGAAGAAATGTCTATTGTGCATGTCTTGTCTTACCTACAGTTGTTTACTGAGTTTGTTGTGGGTACAGGGATGGGTAGGTGGGACATGGGGGAGGGAATGAGCTCGTAACTTCTTGGCTAGGAGACACATCCAGATGTGGTAGAAGAGACTGCATGCTGCCCACGTATCTTGGACTTTAAGCTGTGTGCCATGGCAGGATGGGAGCTGTCTCTTTTAGGGTAGGGGTAATGTGTTCTGTGTGAGGGAGGAAAAGGGCATGCCATGTTCTCTTTCCAGCTGGGTGCGGACATGCGAATAGTTTTTGGCAAATGGAAAGTGAGCTGAAGTGGTCTGTGTAGTTGGGATATAATTTGCCACTTAAAGACAATCCTGTTTCTCTGGATTTTGGCTTTCTCCCCCTTCTTATAGGCTGTAATATGGAGGTTGGGGCAACCTAGCTGTGACAGTATGGATGAGCATGTTGGGGAGGAAAACATTTTCCTCTGCCCATCTAGGTTCTTATGGCTGGTCTAAGAATTAAATTGACATGAGACAGATGAACAGAGAAAATCGAACAAAAGTTTAATAACATGTATACGTGAGAGACACCCAGGAAAACTGAGTAACTCGCCAAAATGGTCAAAACCCTCACCTTCAATAATATCTTCAGCTAAAGTTAACAAAAGAGGATGTTAGGGGTAATGGTTTGGGACTTCAAAGGGGAGGAAAACAATTCACATGAAAATGGAAAAGCATATTTTTGGTAAAACAAATGTTTGCTGGGCCATGCAGAGAGGATGGGACACAGAGGACTCTGATCTCTAGGTCTTGTTGAGTCTCCCCTGACACACCTGGTCCATATTCTCTGCAGATACCTCAGGTGGTAGCTGTATTGTGGGAACAAGCCCATTATGTGAATTCTTTTAGGCAGTTAAGGGAGAGGTAACGAGAAAAACTGAGTCTTCAGTTTCTGAAAAATAATGAGCCTATTCTTTTCTATCATGGCTTATCACAGAATATTGAATATAGTTCCCTGTGCTATACAGTAGACTATAAAATACATATGTGTGATTGAATCATTTTGCTGTACTGCGTAAATTAACACAGCTTTGTAAGTCAACTATATTTCAATAAAGAAAGAATAATTTTAAAAAATCAGCCTAAATTGATCGCCACGCCACAGAGACATTTTGGGGTGGCAAATGTTCCTCCACAGCTTCCTGTGTAACTGTCTACTGAATGAACACAGGAAAACTATTCTAGATTATACATGGTTGGTTTCTAAAGTTAGAGGTCTAGGGACTTCCCTGGTGGCTCAGTGGTTGGGAATCTACCTGCCAATGCAGGGGACATGGATTCAATCCCTGGTCTGGGAAGATTCCACATGCTGTGCAGCAACTAAGCCCGTGCGCCACAACTACTGAGCCTGTGCTCTAGAGCTCGTGAGCCACAACTACTGAGCCCGCACGTCACAACTGCTGAGGTTCGCGTGCCTAGAGTCCGTGCTCCACAACAGGAGAGGCCACTGCAGTGAGAAGCCTGTGCACTGCAGCGAGGAGTGGCCCCCGCTCACTGCAACTAGAGAAAGCCCGCGCACAGCAACGAAGACCCAACACAGCCAAAAATAAATAAATAAATAAATAATAATAAACGTAGAGGTCTAGATTGCTTAAGACCTGGGACTTTCCTCACAGTGTTACCGGAGTGGCCATTGCCACAGATGAGAGGAAATAAGTGTCAGTCTGTTCAGGCTGCTGTAACAGAATACAACAGAACGAGTAGCTTATAAACAACAGAAATTTATTCCTCATAGTTCTGGAAGCTGCAAATCTGAGATGAAGGGTGCCAGCCAACAAGGTCGAACCTCTTCCAGGTTGCAGAGGCTGGTTGTGTCCTCCCATGGCAGAAGGGCCCAGGGAGCTGTGTTGTCCTTTTGTATGAGGGCACTAGTCCCAGTCATGAAGGCAAGAGGCGTCACCTTGAAGTTAGGTTTCCGGTGTGAATTTTGGGGGGACACAAACATGAAGACCAGAGCAGTAGGTGATTGTTCTCAGACGTGATTCTGAAAGCCCATTTCGGGGGAATGTTAGGACAAAACAGAATGTTGAGGAAAAGCCTTCTGTAGTTCTCCTTGCCGTGGTTCTCATGCATTGCCATTTCTGCAGCTTTACAACCTTGACTTTTTCCTTTCAGAGATCTTAATTTAGTCCCTAGGGATTCCTCTAAGTAATTTGCAAGCACAATGGAACAAAGCAGTGTGAGATCCCCTGTAGGTCCCAAACCCTCCAAAATGTATCAGACGTTAGTGAGAAGACATCACTCAAAGTCCTGCTTATACTGGCTCCCTCTGCTTAAAATCCTCTCATAAACGTCTTCCCGTGGAAGGTGCATAATTCATGGTATGATGATATCTGTAAACTGAATCACTAACAGAGAAGTCAGTAGGTTACAGTCTAAAAAGACGTATTTAAAATTTTGTACTCACTCTACTACCCTTCTTTGCAAGGAGGTTTCCTGATGATGGAAATCATGGGGCAGTAGGTGGGCTTCCTGTGTGGGATCTACCAGAACGCCTCCCCAGTTCACTTCTTTCCCTAGAGTGCCTCTGGCTCTTTCTTGCCTTTGCTCTTAAGTGTGTGAGAGGGTGACCTTAACTAGTCTCCGTTGGATGACTCTCCTTGGATGTGTGGTGATACTAGACGCAATCACCCTTTTGTTGGTGACTAGCCCTTAATCCTTGCCCTGCGTGTGAAAGAAAATCATTAAGTTATCTAAAAGTGTCTCATTGTGCTTCTAAGTTCTAATTTTATAACAACCCTTTGTGATCTTAAAAACTTCAAAAGTAGACTCTACTGATCAGATTCTAAAAGCATTGGAATTTGGAGAATTCCTGTCACCTTGGGCTTTTTTTAGGATGGGGCTGTCTCTTTCAATTACACCAGGCTCCCCTTCTTTTCCATGCACTGGGTTTACTCATGGTCTCCCAACATCCCTGCTTTTGTTTTCATCGCTCCTGTTTTGGAGACAAGGATTTGTAGTGGTCCCAACTCCTCATGGGATCAAGTGAACATCCCCCTCTGACTTTGCTTTTTTCCTTTGCAAATAAATATATAACCTGTATGATCATTTGGTATTGTGTTCCATATCTTTGGGTGACATAATTTTTTATGCTCACAGGCAAATAAGCATCATCCAATAATAAAAAGTGGTAGATGTACTTGAATTGAAAGCTTTGATAATTATGCAATCTTTAAATTAATTAATGAGCCAAAGGCAGCTAAACGTTAGCATTTAGAAAGCTCTCTACAGCATCAGCTACTAATGAGTTCATTTAGACCCATCCTGCAACCCGTTTTGGAACGCACAGACCATATTTAATCATATTCAATCAGATCTAATATTGAAATTATGAACACAAGGCATTGTTGAGTGTGAAATTACCATAGAATTTTACTTGTTAAACACATTTCTTGTTGGTGCTCCTAGATGAATGGTAATTTGATGATGAAGTAGGTAATTTGTATACAATGGACCATTTGTGGAACAATAAGGAACTCTGAGGTGTCTTGATTTGTGTTGCTCATTCACATACAAATTTAAATTCATTTGCCTCAGCTGCTTCAGAGGTTCTGCTGCCCTCAGGCAAGAAGGATGCACTCTTGGACATCTTTTCCCCTTGAGTTTGTAATTTCTTTTTTTGAGAGGACATAGAAAATTTTAGAAACGTATTATAGCAATTGACTAAGATCATTAAAAAATTTTTTAAAAGGTAATAATAATACAAAAACAGCCCCCCTGGCTCCACTTGGCTTCTTTTTAGTCATTACCCACCCTCTTATCCTGACTTCTAACATAATTGAAGTGTTTTGCCTGTTTTTGTACTTTATATAAATAGACTCATATATAGTATATATCTTTTTCGTCTGGCTTCTTCTGCTTAACATTATGTTTGTAAGACTTATTCATATTGTTTCATGTCACAGGTCATGCATTTCTCATTGCTGTGTAATATTGCAGTGGGTGAACAGCCCACAATTTATTCATTTTACTGTTGGAGGACATTTGGTTAGTTTCCAGTTTCCAGCTATTATAATTTGTGCTACTCTGAACATTCTGATACATGTTTTTGTTTTTATGCTTAATTATGGTAAAATACATATAACGTAAAAATTACTATTGTAACCATGTTGAAGTAACAATTCAGTGGCGTTAAGTACATTTACATGGTCGTGAAACCAATCTCGAGAACTCTTCATCTTGCAAAACCAAAACTATCTCCACTAAACAACACCCCCCTATTCCTCATGCCCTTGGCAACCACCATTCCTACTTTCTGTTTTTATGAGTCTTTTGGGACGGGCTTATTTCATTTAGCATAATGTCCTCACGGTTCACGCATGTTGTAGCATGTGTCAGAATTTCCTTCCTTTTGTAAGACAATATTTCATTGCATGTATAGGCCACATTCTAGTACATGTTTCTGATGAGCATATGCACATATTTCTGATGGGATTATATGTAGTTGGGGTCATAGAATATTTAAAGATTCAGCTTCTGTAGATTTTGCCAGTGTTTCACAGTAATTGTACCAATTTACATTCTTGCCAAACACGTGCGAGTTAAGTACCTTTTAATGCAATTAAATTGTTTCTTTTACCTATGTACGCTACAACAGTGGCCAGATGCCAGTTATAGGATCGTATTGTTTATTTTCCTTTTTAAAACTCATGGTATATAGTTATGATAACATCAGCTTCTGCAGTAGATTCAGTTTATTTCTCACTCACTAAATAGTTCAGTGTGGGGAACACCCAGGAAGGCAGTCTCCTCTCCTCTGAGAAGTGATTCAGGGACTGAGAATTATTCCATTTGGTGGCTCCACCGTATTTGACATGTGCCTTCCAAGGTCACCCTGAGCTTCGACATCCAGAGGAATGTGGAGAAGGCACACTGTCTTTTAACTATCTTAGCCAGGAAGTGACACATCCTTTCTGTTCACATCCCCTTCGTAGGAAAATGTCACATGCTACATCTAGATGCAAAGATTGGGGTGGGGGTGTGTGTGGAGGAGAGGAAAAATGTTCCCTGGCTGGGCAGCTGCTTCCATTAGCAGCTCTACACTTAGGGAAAGGAGCACAGATACCTGCTGGGCAGCTGTGTTTGCCGCACATGCGTTGGCATTTTTGTGTTCCATCCTCTCAGAGACTCTTGTCCTTAGGATCCCTGGCTGAAAGCAGTGATGACAGAACAATTGAAGAATCTTAGAAAACTTGCTGGAAAAATTTGTCACGGACAAACGTAATCCGTTGAGACCCAGTTCATAGAAGTATTTTATAAATGCTTGTATACTGTGAGCCCATCTGCATGGTAACATCTTTTTTATTTATTTATTTATTTTTGCGGTACGCGGGCCTCTCACTGCTGCGGCCTCTCCCGCCGTGGAGCACAGGCTCTGGACGCGCAGGCCCAGCAGCCATGGCTCACGGGCCCAGCCGCTCCACGGCATGTGGGATCTTCCTAGACCGGGGCACGAACCCGCGTCCCCTGCATCAGCAGGCAGACTCCCAACCACTGCGCCACCAGGGAAGCCCTGCATGGTAACATCTTAAATACTCCTCTCACTGTTTGACATCTTCCTCATAACTTTGAACCAGAAGTAAGCAAGGAGGAGGAGAGTGACTTGCAGGGAAATTGAGAAGTGAGGCTGCGGAAGGGCACATTTGTCCTCTGTGATCTCACCCAATGTCTTGGTAGATCCTTGATAAGCACCAGGTGTTCAATATTTGAAAGTTCTGATCAGAATCAAGGCCTTGGATTTGGGCCCCCTGGAGAAAGCTTCAGGTAAGGCAGGCCTCAGTCATGTCCAATATCTATATCTCAAGCATAAGACAAAAGTGCAGATCACATACATCCAAGGTAACAAATAGGAAGAAGGTGGAGGGCCCAGGATTCCTCATCCCTTCTGAGGTCATGATGATTTTGTTTTACAAGATAAAAGGGTATGCAGTTTATTACTGAAAGCATTAGCATAAGAAAGGAAAGTAGCAATCTCCGCCCAGGGTGACAGAGAGCTATTTGGCTAAGACCTGTTTGGAGAACATACGAATCTCCCATCTCTCTGATCCGTAACCAGAGTGACCTGTGTACATTGTTAGTGTAGCTTCCTTTTCATCTGCTTCCTAAGATGTCTCTCAGTTATGTTATGAGGCTGTTTTTGGTTGAACGAGTTTTGAGGTTTTAAGAATGAGTAAATTGCCATGTGGCGCTGAAATCTGTATGCATAAGGGGTGGTGTTGGGGAGGGGGAGGATGGAGAAGTCTCCAGAAATAACAGCTCCATGGGTGGAATACTACACAATGTGCAGTTACTATGTGCTACACACTTGATCTGCGCTAGTCCCTTTAATCCTCACATGGAGAAGGAAAATGAGGTTCAGAGAGGGGACTGCTCATGGCCACTCAGCTAATAAGAGGAGGAGCCACAGTGTGAGCTGGCTCTGACTCCTAGTCACAGGCGCCACAGGGAGGAAAGAGGTCCTCTAAAGGAGGCGCTGAGAAACCTGAGAGTGGATACAGCAGCATGGATTATCCTCGGAGTCACGGACTTGCCTCCTTTTTTTTTTTTTTTTTTTTTTTGTGGTACGTGGGCCTCTCACCATTGTGGCCTCTCCCGTTGCGGAGCACAGGCTCCGGATGCGCAGGCTCAGCGGCCATGGCTCACGGGCCCAGCCGCTCCGCGGCATGTGGGATCTTCCCGGACCGGGGCACGAACCTGTGTCCCCTGCATCAGCAGGCGGACTCTCAACCACTGCGCCACCAGGGAAGCCCATGGACTTGCCTTTTATCAGCCTTCCCACCACCCCAAAATTGGCATCCCCCTAGTAGTGAGGGCTCACTGCCATTCACATTCATCACCGTGACCTTTTCTGGTGGTATGGAAAATAAGCAGAAGCTAAAAAGCAATCACACTTCTCAGGTGCTAATGTCTAAATATTCTTTTCAATTGTAATTGATTTCTACATGTGCAAGTATGCAAGTGAGCAGTGGGTTCAAATCCTCACCAGCTTTCACGATTAAAATGTTAACAGCCATTCCTATACACTAAAACAAAAGATCAGAAAGAGAAATTAAGAAAACAATTCCATTCACCATTGCAACAAAAAAAATAAAATGCCTAGAAATAAACCTACCTAGGAGGTAAAAGACCTGTACTCAGAAAACTATAAGACACTGATGAAAGAAATCAAAGATGACACAAACAGATGGAGAGATATACCATGTTCTTGGATTGGAAGAATCAATATTGTGAGAATATACTACCCAAAGCAATCTACAGATTCAGTGCAATCCCTATCAAATTACCAGTGGCATTTTTTACAGAACTAGAACAAAAAGTCTTAAAATTTGTATGGAGACACATAAGACCCCAAATAGCCAAAGCAATCTTGAGAGAAAAAAATGGAGCTGGGAGAATCAGACTCCCTGACTTCAGACTATACTACAAAGCTGCAGTAATCAAGACAATATGGTACTGGCACAAAAACAGAAATATAGATCAATGGAACAGGATAGAAAGCCCAGAGAGAAACGCACGCACCTATGGTCAACTAATCTATGACAAAGGAGGCAAGGGTATACAATGGAGAAAAGACAGCCTCTTCAATAAGTGGTGCTGGGAAAACTGGACAACTACATGTAAAAGAGTGAAATTAGAACACTCCCTAACACCATACACAAAAATAAACTCAAAGTGGATTAGAGACTTAAATGTAAGACTGGACCCTATATAAAATCTTAGAGCAAAATATAGAGCACTCTTTGACATAAATCACAGCAAGATTTTTTTGGATCCACCTCCTAGAGTAATGGAAATAAAAACAAAAATAAACAGGACGTAATGGAACTTAAAAGCTTTTGCAAAGCAAAGGAAACTACAAACAAGATGAAAAGACAACCCTCAGAATGGGAGAAAATATTTGCAAATGAATCAACAGACAAAGGATTAATCTCCAAAATATATAAACAGCTCATGCAGCTCAATATTAAAAAAAAAAACAACCTAATCCAAAAAAATGGGCAGAAAACCTAAATAGCCATTTCTCCAAAGAAGGCATACAGATGGCCAAGAAGCACATGAAAAGCTGTTCAACATCACTAATTATTAGAGAAATGCAAATCAAAACTACAATGAGGGGCTTCCCTGGTGGCGCAGTGGTTGAGAGTCTGCCTGCCGATGCAGGGGACACGGGTACGTGCCCCCGTCCGGGAAGATCCCACATGCCACGGAGCGGCTGGGCCCGTGAGCCATGGTCGCTGAGCCTGCGTGTCTGGAGCCTGTGCTCCGCAACGGGAGAGGCCACAACAGTGAGAGGCCTGTGTACAGAAGAAAAAAAAAACTACAATGAGGTATCACCTCACACCAGTTAGAATGGGCATCATCAGAAAATCTACAAACAAATGCTGTAGAGGATGTGGAGAAAAGGGAACCTTCTTGCACTGTTGGTGGAAATGTAAATTGATACAGCCATTATGGAGAACAGTATGGAGGTTCCTTAGAAAACTAAAAATAGAATTACCATATGATCCAGCAATCCCACTACTGGGCATATACCCTGAGAAAACCATATTTCAAAAGGACATATGCACCCCAATGTTCATTGCAGCACTATTTACAATAGCCAGCTCATGGAAGCAACCTAAATGCCCATTGACAGATGAATGGATAAAGAAGATGTGGTACATATATACAATGGCCTATTACTCAGCCATAAAAAGGAACGAAATTGGGTCATTTGCAGAGATGTGGATGGATCTAGAGACTGTGATACAGAGTGAAGTAAGTCAGAAAGAAAAAAACAAATATCGTATATTAATGCATATATGTGGAACCTAGAGAAATGGTACAGATGAACCAGTTTGCAGGACAGAAATAGAGACACAGATGTAGAGAACAAATGTATGGACACCAAGTGGGGAAAGCGGTGGGGGGTGTGTGTGTGATGAATTGGGCGATTGGGATTGGCATGTATACACTGATGTGTATAAAATAGATAGCTGATAAGAACCTGCTGTATAAAAAATAAAATTCAAAAAAAATGTTAATAGCCAATTGAGGGTGTATGCTCCAGGTTTTTTCACCACATCACTGGAAAGGTAAAAGCTTGTTTTCTAGAACTGTAGCATAAACCCATCCCTAAAGCAGGGTGCTGGTCACGGTGACTGTCTTGCAAGTGATGGATGGCTAGTGGTGTTTGGGAGCTACGCTGGTGTCATTTGTTTTGAAAGTGCTCAGACAAGCCGAATTTCACAACCATTAGGAGTATTGGGTTACAATAAATATCAATAAGAGATACAGCTGCTCCAGGGAACCAGTGGATTTTAGAAAAAGTGGCTTTATGCCTGCGTATAGTATGTCAGGTTGCCTCAAAATGATAAATTATTTACCAGTGAGAGAGGTGAATTAATTTTGTAGTAAAAGGGAGCTTAATTTGTTACCCAATCAGAAGGAAACTGGAAATATCAAACTGTAACTATATCAAGAGTTTGTTTCTTTTAGATACCTTATTTTTCTTCCCAAAGTATTGGCCACTATTTGACCTCTGCCAGACAGTTCTACCAAGTTAGGGAACATTTACATTTTCTAACTCCTTTCCATCTGTTTTCAATCTCAATCCTCAATTTACTGAATTCCATAACAAACTTAATTAGAATTACTTTACTTAGAGGCATTAGAGCCAGTTAAATTAAAGATTCAAGTCCTCAGTTGTACTAACCATACATCAAATGTTCACTTGGGGCTAGGGGATACCATATGAGATAGTGCAGACGTGGAATACATCCATTATTTCAGAAAGCTCATTGGACAGCCTTGTCTTCACCCACCTGGCCAAAGGGGAAAAGCAAGTGAGCAAGTCTTGACCTGGACGTGGTACACATCACTTCTGCTCACTTTGGTCGGTTTGGACTCCCACACACTGGGGCCTGGTGTCTTACTCCATTCGGGCTGCTGTAACAAAAATGCCAGAGACTGGGTGGCTTATACAACAAACATTTGTTTCTCACAATTGTGGAGTCTGAGAAGTTCAAGATTAAGGGGCCAGCAGATCCCATATCTGGTGAGGGCTCGCTTCTGGCTTCAAAGATAGCTGTTTTCTCACTGTATCCTCACATGGTAGAAGGGGTGAGAGAGCTGTCTGGGGTCTCTTTTATAAGGGCAGTAATGCCATTCATGAGAACTCTGTCCCCATCACCTAATCACCTCCCAAAGGCTCCACCTCCAAATACCATTACTTTGGGGATTAGGTTTCAACATATGAGTTTTGGGGGGACACCAATATTCAGTCTATAGCACCTGAGTAGCTACAGTCCTATACTATGGACAAGAAGGATTGAATTTTACCAGGCCGTAGCCATTGCCGCCTCACTAGACAAATTTAATAATGCAAATACTGCCCAGAGGAAAAGCCTTTGGAAATAGGCTTGGATTCAGTCCTTCTTCTGCCACTTCCAGACTGTATGACATTGGGCAAGGAGGAAGCCCTGACTCAGCTTCATCATTCTTAAACGGCAACAATGATAATACCTAATTCCTAGAACCTTCATCAGGATTAAATATTAAAATTATATCATGTAGATGTGCTCGCTTCAGCGGCACATATACTAAAATTGGAACAATACAGAGAAGATTAGCATTGCCCCTGCGCAAGGATGACATGCAAATCCGTGAAGCGTTCCATATTTAAAAAAAAAATTATATCATGTAGAAATGCAAATGTACTTTAAAGTTCACATGTGTACCCACGTGTGATAGATTGTCTCATGGACCACAGTTCTTCATCTGTCCCTGCAGCCTTGCCTTTTGCTATGTGACTTTGCAGTATAGTTTCCTGCCCCTTGAATCTGGGTTGACCTTGTGAATTGTTTTGGCCAATGGGATGTGGTGAGAGTGTCACTGTGCCAGTCCTGAGTCTAGGTTTTGAGAAACCTTGTAGGTTTCTGCCATCATGAGAAAATCCTACCTAGGGTAGCCTCCTGGTCCCAGGAAGAGGTTTGATAGGAGAGTGGTACTCTCTTATCAGCTAGTACCATGTGGAAGAGTGGTACGAGTTGGCCCGGCTTAGACCAGTAGCTTAGACCCTCAGCAGAGGCATGATCTAAATAAGTGCCTATTATTGTATGGCAATGAGGTATTGTTGCTTGTTAACTATTGCTATAGTAACGGTAAACAACTACAATTAGTTTGTTCATCTATATCTCTTCACTTGAGCAACTTTTGACATTTAATTAATATAATCTAAAACAGTAAACGTCAGTAAAGGAAAAGTTTGAGTTAAATTTTAAAAATATTAAAAACTTTTTTTTTACATTGTCTGGTACTTTTCATATGGTGACTCAGAAAAGAATTAAAAAGCAATAACAAATGAGATGAGATATAAACAATGAAAAGAGAAATAATTATGTGATCACTACTTTTTTTCCCCTTCAGATTTTTTTTTTAATTGAACTGTGGTGTTTCAGGTATGGAGCATAGTGATTGAGAGTTTTTTTTTTCCCAGATTATATTCCATTATAGGTTATTAAAAGATATTGGTTATAATTCCTTATGCTATACAGTAAATCTTTGTTGCTTGTCTGTTGTATGTATAGTAGTTTGTATCTGTTAATCCCATGGTCCTAATTTGTCCCTCCCCTACTTCTTCTCCCCTCTGGTGACCATAAGTTTGTTCTCTGTGTCTGTGAGTCTGTTTCTGTTTTGCATGTAGATTCACTGGTATTATTTTTTAGATTCCACATATAAGGGATATCATAAAATATTTGTCTTTGTCTGACTTACTTCACTAAGCATAATATTCCCTAGGTCCATTCATGTTGCTGTAAATGGCAATATTTCATTCTTTTTTATGGCTGTGTAATATTCCATTGTATATATGTACCATGTCTTAAGCCAGTCATCTGTTGATGGGTACTTGTGTTGCTTCCTCATCTTGGCTGTTGTAAATAGTGCTGCTATGAACATTGGGGCGCATGTATCATTTTGAGTTATTTTTTTTCCCAGACACATACCCAGGAGTAGAATTGCTAGCTCATGTGATAATTCTGTTTTTTTAGGGAAACTCCATACTGTTTTCCATAGTGGCTGCACCAATTTATATTTTCAACAGCAGTGTAGGAGAATTCCCTTTTCCCCACACCCTCTCCAACATTTAATATTTGTAGACTTTTTGATGATAGCCATTCTGACAGGTGTAAGGTGATACCTCCTTGTGGCTTTGATTTGTATTTCTCTAATAATTAGCAATGTTGAGCTTTTTTTCATGTGCCTGTTGGCCATCTGTATGTCTTCTTTGGAAAAACGTCTGTTTAGGTCTTCTGCCCGTTTTTTCATTGGGTTGTTTGTTTTCTTGATATTGAGTTGTATGAGCTGTTTGTATATTTTGGATATTAACCGCTTGTCAGTCACATCATTTGCAAATATCTTCTTCCAGTCTGTAAGTTGTCTTTTTGTTGATGGTTTCTTCTGCTGTGCTTTCAAGTTTGATTAGGTCCCATTTGTTTATTTTTGCTTTGATTTCTTTTGCTTTGGGAGACTGTGTGATCAGTATTTTTAGGTAAAGGGCTAGATAGTAAATATTTTCGGCTTTGCAAATTCTCACCTCTGCCTTTGTGGTGTGAAAGCAGCTGTAGAAAATATGTAAACAAATGAGTGTAACTCTGTTTCAATAAAACTTTGTTTACAAAAATAGACAGCAGGCCAGATTTGGCCCACAAGCCATTGTTTGTGGACTCCTGCTCTTAGACATACTAATTATTGGTATGGAGATAAATATACTTAGACCCATGCCTCATTTCACACACTGTAAAAAAAAAAAAAATGAAATTACAGAAAGAATACAAAATTATAAGACATGAGAAAGGATTATTCTGGTTATAAAGCGCAATAAGTTTAGAGCTATTGGGTTGAATTTAAGTCTAATGTCTACTACATTAGACAAATTAGACTTCTAATTTAAGTCTTCAACTTAGTATTTGGCACACAGGGCATGCTCTGGGACTGTGAACTATATTAATGTGAGAGCAATATAAAAGTAGTATAAACAAGCTGATGGGCTTAATTATATAAATATAAAATCCCTCAAATATGTGCTCAATAAAAATCAGTTAAGGTAAAATGGAAAAATCATATAAAAGTGTACATATAAGCTCTGTAAATACAGCATACTATTGCTTCACCAGCCTTGGGTACTAATAAGGCCATATCTCACTATCAAGAAATTCTTTCTTTTATCCTTTGGAGTCCAGATAGTTTCATCCATCGTTTTTACTATGGATGTTTTTACTCAGCCCAGATATTAGTCTACAATAATTTTTACTCAGTCCAGATATTAGTCTACAATATGTTGACTTCTTTGAAAGAAAACTGAAAAATCTAACCAGTCTCCAATAAGCCCTGATGCTATTACGGGGAGTTATGTGAGGCTATTAGAACTGGGGGTTCTGCTATTAGTTTTATAACATGTAGTGTCTGATATGTCAAGTTGCTCCAGCGTTGATGGCGCCAGAGCTGGGATGAGCTCCCTTTGTACTGGCTACCACCTATGCTGCCACAGAGCTGCTGCCAACACTGTTATGGGGAGGGGGGAACACAGGGTGGGAGGTCTGGGAGTACTGCCCTCTTCCAGCTGCCTCCTAAGACTGTATTCTTTCCATCACCTTCTTATCATTCCCAAAGTCTGTTTGAAGTGTGCCTCACCTCCATTCCTACTCTTAACATCTTTCTGGTCCTATAGTTTTGCTACTCAAGGCTCCTTATTGGCATTTTTGAACAGTCTGACGTAAGTGGTTTCCCTAAGCTCTGGGCTGTTCAGAGTTCTCCAAGGTCACTGTGGTGCTTAATTTTAAATTTTATATGTCAGCTTGGCTAAAAGATGCCCAGATAGCTGGAATAAACATTATTTCTGGGTGTGTCTATGAGGATGCTTCTGGAAGAGATGGGTTTGATTCAGTAGACTGAGTAAAGAAGATTGGTTAATGCCCACCCACACTGGTGATGGCAATCTGTTGAGGGTCTGAACGGTGAAGGGTGAATTCTCTTTCATTGTGAGTTGGGTCATCCATCTTCTCCTGCCCTTGGACATTGGTGCTCTTGGTTCTTGGGCCTTCAGACTCTGGGGTTTATTTACCCTCTACTCCTCCCCTGGACTGGGAGTTACACCATTGACTCCCCTTGCTTCTCAGGCCTACTGACTTGGACTGAATGGCAACATCAGCCTTTCTAGTTCTGCAGCTTGTAGACCACAGATTGTACAGATTGTGGGATTCTTGGCTTCCATGACTGTATGAGCCAATTCTTTTTTTTTTTTTGCGGTACGCGGGCCTCTCACTGTTGTGGCCTCTCCCGCTCTCCCGCTGCGGAGCACAGGCTCTGGACGCGCAGGCTCAGCGGCCATGGCTCACGGGCCCAGCCGCTCCACGGCATGTGGGATCTTCCTGGACCGGGGCACGAACCCGTGTCCCCAACATTGGCAGGCGGACACTCAACCACTGTGCCACCAGGGAAGAAGCCCTGAGCCAATTCTTATAATAAGTTTCCTCTTATACATATCTATATATATCCTACTGGTTCTGTTTCTCTGGAGAACTTTAATACAGTCACATTACTACATAAATATTATGAATAAAGTATTAATATTAATAACATAAAGTGAATGGAAGCCTATACAGATAATACTTAAAATCCACTGAACAAATGAGTAAATACAAATTCTAAATCTCTCCTGTCCCCTGTGGGATAGAATGCAGTTTCTGGTCCTTCCTCTTTCGTTCAGCTCTTTTTTTGTGGCCCTCAATGTGGAGGCACTTAGGAGAGAGAGGTGAATTCATATTCTTGCCAAAAGAGGGACTTTGAAAACAACAAATGCCACAGGCTTCTAGCCGGAGATACTGGCTAGTGGTTAAAAACCTGTGACTAAAACGTTCACTTTTCGGCTTCCCTGGTGGCGCAGTGGTTGAGAGTCCGCCTGCCGATGCGGGGGACACGGGTTCGTGCCCCGGTCTGGGTAGATCCCACATGCCGCGGAGCGGCTGGGCCCGTGAGCCATGGCTGCTGAGCCTGCGCGTCCGGAGCCTGTGCTCCGCAACGGGAGAGGCCGCGGCGGTGAGAGGCCCACGTACCGTAAAAAAAAAAAAAAAAAAAAAAAGTTCACTTTTTAAAAGAAATTTAAGTGCCTGTTCTAATAAAACCCCAGAGAAATAAGCTTTGATAGGTGATATTTATCAAATGGACCATAAACAGATTAGGGAGTATGACTTTGAAAAGGTGTACAAGGTGATAGTTGTACGCAGTGGTTTTAAAAAATAACCCCCTTTCCCCCTTTATGTAATAATTTTTTTTATATATATGAAAGAAGCAAATACAAAAAAGTGCAAGGTTAAGAGCCTGAGCTCTGAAGTCAGTTAGCCGAGTTAAATCCCAGCCCTGCCACTTACCAGTGTGACCTTGGGTAAGTGTGTTGACCTTTCTAAACCTCAGGTGCTTCATTTGAAAAGAGAGAAATAATGGTCTCTCTCAGGGGGTTTCTGTGAATACTAGATGAGGTCATGCTTGCAGAGTGCTTTGCATGCAATGCACAGTGAGCATTCAGTGTGAGTTATTTTTATTACCCATAATACCACTGCTTAGGGATCACTGCTGCTAACATTTTGATGTTTAGGGGTTTCTGATTATCTGAATATATATTTTTTTTGACTCACAGCAGTTACAAAGTTGTTAGAATATAGCAGCATAAAAATATTCACTAATTTAACTGACCAGTTATAAGATGTCTGCTGTTAGAGATTTCCTGCTTAATCCTTGCATCCAGCCACCCAGGGTATCAACGCTCAGTGTTCCAGTGCAAAAACAAAGCAAACTGAAATGTGAAACTGCAAATTTTACAGAAGATGGGGGATTTCAAGTAAGTGATGTTGGGGGACTTACATTGAGAAATGAGTATCTGGCAGAGTTAGACCAGTTAACAACTGAAGAATGGAAAATCAGCTGCAATAGTGGCCTCAGAGGCCCTTTGAAAGGGAATAATTTGGATATCAAAGGGCTCAGAGAGGCCCTCAGGATAATTGAAGCCCTCAAATATTTCTGTAAAAGAGACTCTTCAGTCTTGCTTTTTAGACAGGAACTAATTTTGCTAGATAGTTTTTCTAGATGGACTCCATTTCTTCACTGTAGTTGTATCTTGCTATGCCCATGGCCATCAAAGTGTGACTGTTAAAGTGGGTTCTCCAACACAAACCCTGTAAATATTGATGTAGAAGAGCTTGAGGTCTACGGTGACGCCTGTTTGCCCTCCCCTTATCCCAGACAGGGACCTTGCATAACAAAAAGGACTGTGACTTTGGAGAAACATGACCTATTTTATTTTAAAAGATCTGATCTCTTTGCTTTTGGGGGGCAATCTTTAGAGTTTTTGGTAGTAGAACTCTATTTTTTTTAGTAGTAGATCCCATTGAGAAACTGATAACAGTTAATTATGCTCATCCCAGAAAAATGAACATTTGTATCCACTGTGGAAATTTTCATACAATTTGAAGGGAGGCCCCATGGAATCCATTTACAGATCACAGGTTCAGAAACTACATACTGTTGTATTTCAACATCTGAAAGTATTTATGCTTTTTAAAATGTTCAGACTTGCATGAGCTTTAATTCAATACATATGTTATTGAATATTTGCTCTTTTATCTGTAGGAGAGAAAGGAGAAATGTTGGACATAACTCGAGTTTCAGCTAGACCAAGGGAACACACGGAGGTGCAGACACAAGATATGGTGAAGTAGAGAGAGACTGTCAGTCTACATAGGCAGAGTTACTCCAAAATATCATCGGCAGAAGGTATTAGGAACGAGCCTATAGTGAGGGCAGGTAAGGGTAGGGGCCCAGCTAAAACTTCTATCCAGATCAGGATACGGAAAAGTGTGCAGCTAAGAAACAGGAAAAGGAAGGCACTTGAGTCAAGAAGTTCTTACATGTTCTCATTCAGGGCCGGACTGATTTCAAGTCTATAAAGAACTGGCTTTATCAGGCAGCCTACTCTTCTGCCTCCTCAGCCTGGGCACCCCTATGGTGACGACAGCCAGCATGGGCTTCTACCTTGTTAAATGTACTTGAAAAAGATTTTATAGTGAAAATAAAAACCAAAAGTGAGTGAATATATATGATCAAAAAAACCAAAGTGTTTACTTAAACATCACACCCATGTCTGTATACATACGTACAGGATTTAAAACTCATTTACAGGTGTAGCTGCTGGCTGGTGCTGGTGTTCCTCATGAATTCCTCCTCTCTAGGATATTGTGGAAGCCATCAGCCAGGCGGCATGACTTATTTCTGCACAAGTTCTAGGAGGTGCAGCTCTCCTTACTACAAAGTCACTGTGCAAAATGCAGTAAAATGAATTCTCCCTCCTACTGTGGCTAGGGGGGGTCTCACAGGCTTCTAGCTTCTAGCAGGGAAAGGATTGACTGTTACTTAGAAGAATCCTTCTCTGTGGCTTTGTGTCTCCTTCCCCTCTTTTCCTATCTACTTTTTCTGCTTGTAGTAGCAAGTGTTAAAATGATTCAGCTTTTGCTACCTTGCCAAAATTTTGCTGTTGAGTTATTTAAGCTTCAGTGTAAATGGATCCCACCTGGAGATTGACAGACATACCTGGCTTGGTTGAAATAAGGAAGAGGGAAAGGAACTGAAGACAAGACCAACATACAATAGAAGCCAGTATAAGATGGTGCATGACCAAATGCTCCATTATGCGATTATGAAATATGGGCAGATTCATGCGGGGAGGCTTTGAAACAAAGCGAGGTGTGAGTGTGGCATTGACGTCCAGGTAATAATCACCTAAATCTGATGTCTAGGCTGGATGTGGGAAGGAGAATGGAGGACGGAGGAATCATATATTTCCTAGGAAGGCAATGTGATGCAGAGCAAAGAGCATGACGCTACAATCCTTTCATTGCACAAATATTTAGTGAGAGCCTACTATGTGCAGGCACTGTTCTGGGTCTAGTATGGAGTAGTGAACCCAAGTCCGCAGGGCACTCGCGCTGGGATGAGACTTGTATTCAAACCTGACTCTACAAATTGTCCTGTTCACGTGGAGAAAACTTCTTAACCTCTTCGAGCCTCAGTCTCCTTATCTATACAGCTGAATTATACTAATTCCTTCAGTTCGGTTTGGAGTAGAATAAACCAGATTAGATAACTGAATTACTTAATAAGCCATAAAATTCAATGCCAAATTTTAGTTACTATTCCAACTAGCAAGTGACAGGATGTATGATTTTTTGAATTCTGAATTTTCAAATATGAATTCTTGGAAGAAGAGAACGTCATCCTCTGGCTGGAGAAGGGTCCAGTAAAATGCTGGAACTGAGCTCACCTGGCCCTCCTCTACCTGAAAGCTGGTCTGGGATGACAGCCTTGGCTCTGGACAGAATGAAAGGGGAGTGAGCAAAGTGAGAGGAGAAGAGGAGCTCAGTGTAGAACGAATGACTGAAGATGGTGTATGAAACAATAAGGGGGAGACAACTGTTCCCACCAGGTTATATGGGAGATACAGAGTTCACAGGAAAGGTGCCACTCAACTGTGGACTGAAGGATCTGGTGTGCTATAGCTCTTGGATGAGGTTGAAACAGTGTATTTTTAGAAAGTTCATCATTAATAGTGCTGTTTCCTGAAGCCCACAGTGTTTAGGATCAACTGCAAATACTATATTTCTTCCTAAGAGCTTAGGCTTGAAAGCTATGGCTTTCTTTCCTTTATGTCTTTAGAATTTTCTATATGGTTTATTGGTTGTAGTGACCTAAGTACCTTCATCAAGCTGCAATTAAGTCCTTGGGACTGAGCCACGTGCATCTGTGGGAGATAATTATAAAAGCTGGATTAATTTGCCATTGAATTATTTATGTAAACGTAAATATTGCAGAGGCAATTAAACCTCAGGTATTTCTTAAGGCATAGATAAATTAATTTACATCGTGTTCCTCCAGTTCATTTCAGAGGAAATGTTTGACAGGAAATAGAAATCTTTGTCAAAAGGAAAAATACCCTAAGAATCCGTCCCTCCATTAATTTTCTTTGCTCTCTAAACATACCCTGGAAAGTAATTTCGTGTTTTGTTGTAATTCTTTCCAACTGCCAGAGATAATAAGTCAAAAGACATTGAGAATTTTCTCTCCTCAGTACCAGGAAGTCAATCTTCTGTCTATTTCGGTATAATTTAGTACAGTGAGAATCAACTGATTTCACAGATACTAACTTTATCGAGTATACAAATGGAAGTGTTATAGGGAAAATAATTTCTTAGTGAACAGCAGAGGTAACTTAGCAATCAGGAAATGCAATCTCCTTTTAGTCTCAAAACTTAACTCAAAGTCTGGAGCACGCCTGGAATCCACCCCCCTTCTCCCCCCACAAAGCAGTGATTTAACAGAAATGAAACCTGCAGGATACCTATTATGCAAATGCTCTGGGGAAGTGAATCATAGCACAACCAAACTAAAATTGATGGAGCCGCAGCGAAAATAAAGTTATTAAATTTGTGGTGAAGGGGAAAATGCAAAAGGTAACACTCTAACGGTATCTCATATATAAAACCAATCAGCTACTTCTTCAGAAGTTGTTACTTGCGGTCATCACATCCTCTGCCCTTCTTATCCCATCATATACTTCCAGCTCTGTCTTAATTTTTGGCCTTCTCTCATCAAGTCGGTCAAGATTTCAGATGCTTTATTTTCACCCCAGCTCCAGTGTAAGCACTGCGTCTCAGATAATTTTTTCCTTATATACAAGGCCACCGAAGCCAGCTTACAGCCCTCATTCAAAGCCACCCTGATTCAACTTAGGTGATATCTTCCAGAGCAACTGAATTTTTCACAGATCTAAGCCATCTTTATCTAGATCTTTCCTATGGTGGACACATGGAGGTATCCTAAGCAGAGAAGTGAAAGGCTTAAAAGATGTTAACTGAAATGAACAAATTTATAGTACATTGAAATAGAAGCTACAGGAGGGCAGGGGCTTCTCTTATTACTGATTCAACAGTGAAAATCACTTGTGATTCAGATTGGTGCTCTGCACATTATTGGGAATAAATGACACATGACAAATTTCAAGGGCCTGGGTTGCGTTATGTGAGGGATGCAAAAGAAGGTGTTAGATGTGGAAGAGACAAGCTCCAAGAGTTTACCCTAATCTCAGGTTCTGTGGGAAGCTGGAACGCAAGGTCTTAACCCCATTCTGGTCCATCCTCTAGCACAGAGCGAGTGGCTTTGTTGGAATGAAGATCTCATCATAGCATTTCTTGGTTTAAGACACATTTTTGGCTTCCTGCTGCTCTTGGTCTAAGGGACCAAATCTTTAATATGGACTGACAAGGCCCGGCATGGCCTGGTCCCTGTCTACCTGTCCAGATTCACTTAGCTCTGTGTGCTACAGCCGTGCAGCCACTTCCTTGAAAACACTGTACTTTTTCCCTGTGCTGGGCCTTGCACGTGCAACTTGATCTGCCTGGATGCGGCTTCTCTCCCTGCTCCAATCCACTAACGCTTACCCATTTCTCAGGTCTCAGTACAAACTTCATATCTTCAGGGAGAACTCAGATCTTTGCAATGTGGGGAGACATGAATTTCTTTCATGCCTCATTTGTCCAAGCCTTCTGAGCAAAGGACATGTTGGAATAGCAAACAGCCTAGGAAGCTGGAGATAGTGTTTCCCTAGAGAGAGATTTGGAGACATACTGCCTGGAGACACCCTGGGAATAAGCTCTCTCCTTCCCCTCCCTGGAGACATTTGCTTACATTCCAGAGTAATGATTTGTCCCCTTCTCCTCTGGAGGAGATTTAATTTACATTAATCTCACTTTCTCTCCCGAGGCATGGATGGGTTGGATAGACAGCCTTCTAAGAGCCAGTGTCCTAGAATTCGAGGCTCCTTTCCTGTGGTGTACCTTACTACAGGAGCAGGTAACGCCTGGTCAAATCCTGTTGCTCTGTGGAGACTGGGGAAATGATACAAGATACTGCCCTGGATGCTGTTTTGTTATGAGTAACCAACAATTAATATCACTGTTTCTTACCCAGGAGTCTTATCTTGGGTCTTCTGTCATTATATGTACATAAAACTGGCAGGCTATCTTGTTAACTTGCGGGTTGGATAACATTTCAGACCCTTTACAGTTTCTGACTTAACACATGGCTGGTCAAATTCCCTCTGTCCTAGCATCATGTGCCACTCATTTATGGCATATGACACAATCAATTTTACATTTATCCATTGATGATTTGAGAAATGTTTCTCTCTCCAAGTATGTTGTATTTTTTTCCACTGTTGTATATCTTGCCCCTAAAACAGTGCCCAGTGAATGCTTTATTTGTTAAATGTGGGGAGAGAGCTTAATTCTAACTTAGAGGATGAGAAAAGACTTCATAGAGAAGGAGACACGTGAAGTGGGCAGAAAATAGACAGTTGGAAGCAGAGGATGCGTGTGTCTGGCAATGCGAACAGAGCAGTCAGGGCTGGATAGAGCACTGTGGGCTGTAGGACCAGTTCCTTGTGGCTTGGGTGTGAACTAGTATGTGTGGGGGGTAATAATGAAAAAGGAGCCATTTTCTTGGCAAATGTCACTCTGTTTCTGAATGTAATAAAACATAGAAAATTCCGAAGGCGAGTGGAAATAAGAGACTGATGTGTTTATAGGGATTTAATTTCAGGAGGCCAAATAGAATCAAGAAGGGAAGGACTTAAAGGTGCTTAAGGATTTGGGTCTTATTTCTTTTTTCTTTTTAACATTGCTAGGGAGGAAGATGATTTATATCTTAAATTTTTTTTTTTTTTTTTTCCCTTTCTGGTTGACGGGAGAAGGAGGAAGATGTTAGCTGAAGTATACTTTGTTCTTGAATTTAGTGTTGGTTAATGCCAAGGCATTTTAGGACTAGGAGAAGTAAGAAAAATATTAGGACACAAAACAAAATAACTAACTCTGGAAGACGACAATAACTGTAGTTCGTAAATGAGAAGGTGAAGGCTAGGGGTGATGCCGGAGGCTGTTGATGTCCGTAATGACAGCTCCTGTTACATGGTTTCTCTGAGTTTTAGGGCTCTTCACAGAGACGGGATGTTGGTGTGTTCCTTAGGACGTGGTGAGGCAGCTGTGCAGTAACTCCTCCAGGTACAAAATTAATGAATGTATTGAGCTTAATTTCAACATTTCTGAGAGAATTAAAAATATTTTCGGGGACTTCCCTGGTGGCGCAGTGGTTAAGAATCTGCCTGCCAATGCAAGGGATATGGGTTCGAGCCCTGGTCTGGGAAGATCCGACATGCCGCGGAGCAACTAAGCCCGTGCGCCGCGACTACTGAGCCTGCGCTCTAGAGCCCGCGAGCCACAACTACTGAAGCCTGTGCGCCTAGAGCCCGTGCTCCGCAACAAGAGAAGCCACCGCAATGAGAAGCCCGCGCACCACAATGAAGAGTAGCCCCCACTCACCGCAACTAGAGAAAAACCCACATGCAGCAATGACGACCCAATGCAGCCAAAAATAAATAAATACATTTATTAAAAAAAAAACGTTTGTGTTTTCTTTAGTTGTTCCTTTAATTCAAAAATAGAATTGGGAATTAAGTGATCTCTCTGGGATTCTCTTAAGGAAAAAGTATAAGAATATGAAATCGTGTCTCAAAAACCTAAAAGAAAAACTTTTCCCGGAGATTGTCTTCAGCAATTATAAGTACAAAAAATTATATTTAATGGGACTGTCATGAGTAAGCCTCTATCCTTTATTAATATTTTAGGGACCTCGTTAATTCTTGAGTTCTGAATTTGGTAAAAAATCTCTAGGGTTTTTGGTTCATATGATGCTGCTTGTCTTTTTACTGAATGGCCACAGATAGCTGTGCCTCTTGAAAGTAATAGGGTGGACTTTTTATGACTTTTCAGTTTCTTACCTCAATTTCTGTTGCCATGGTATACCTGGTTTGATTCTAGCCACATTTTTTCCCTTTCTATGCTGTGGTCATTAATCTTCTTTGGAAGGAGAGTCCCGATGAAACAAGCTGGTTAGAGGTATGTGGGAAGCAAATGCAGATCAGCTATGAGTGATGGCCTAGGGAGCTGGATCAGTTAGGATTGGGTTGGACTGCACATAATAGAAAAATCCATAATACCTTTGGCTTAAACAAGATATGTTTGTTTGTCACATAATATAAATCAGAAAGTAGGTAATTCAGGGCTAGTATGGCACTATGGCAGATTTTATTTTATTTTTTTTTGTGGTACGCGGGCCTCTCACTGCTGTGGCCTCTCCCGTTGCGGAGCACAGGCTCCGGACGCACAGGCTCAGCGGCCATGGCTCACGGGCCCAGCCGCTCCGCGGCATGTGGGATCCTCCCGGACCGGGGCTCGAACCAACGTCCCCTACATCGGCAGGCGGACTCTCAACCACTGCGCCACCAGGGAAGCCCCAGATTTTATTTTTTGAAGATGGCTGTAACGATATCTGCTGCTGTTCTTAAATTATGATCTTGCTGTTCTCTGTCCTCATCCCCCAGAGGTGAATCTGAGACCCCTCTCCTTGAACCTGGGCAGAACTCGGGTTTGCCTCAGCCAGTAGAGTGAGTGCAGCAGAAGCAACACCGTGTATTTTCTGAGGCCAGGTCATAAAGGTCTGTACGATGACTGCTTGCTTCTGCTGCCGTGCTGTGAGGAAGCCCAGGACACGTTGGGAAGCCATGGGTAGGAAACCCGGGCAAGAGTAAACATGAACCTTCATATGTGAGTGAAGAAGTCTACATGATGACTTCAGCCCCACACGAGCAACCCTGAGCAAGAACTGCCTCACTGAGCCTAGTCAACCCTTAGAACCATGAGAGAAAATGATAGTAAATAATTGCTGCTGTTTTATGTCACTAAATTTTTGGTGTTTTTGTTACTCGGAAATATAAGACTGGAAGGGGGACTCAAGAAAGTTATTAGTGACCTGGGCTCCTTCCAGCTCTCTGCTCTGTTATCTCTAGCACAGAACTATCATCCTCATGTCTCAAGATGCTGCTGGAGTTCCAGTCATCACATCTGTATTCCCAGCAGCAGGAGGGAGGCATAGAAGAAGAAGAGTGTACTTCTTTTCGAGGAGACTTCCTGGAATCCCGTACAATATTTCTAGGTTTTAGTGGTCAGAGTTTAGTCACATGGTCACTCTTAGCAGCAGGGAAGGCTGAATAATGAATCTTTTATTTTGGGTTGTAATGTACCCAACTAAAAATTGGGCTGTCTGAGGAGGAAGACCCAAATGGCTGTTGGATTAGACAATTGGTAGTTTTCAGGCCTTTTCGTGAGCCAAGTGTATGAGTTTTAATTCACAGAAGCTGGTACTTTTTTACTGCATTCTCAGTATCTTTGGTTGATGGTTAGGTGACCTCTTTGTACAACTTTCACTGGAACTGGGATGTCAGTATGCTTATTCTGTTATTTCTGTGTTGCTATGGTAGCTGATAAGCAATGCCTGATAAGGCTCCTTCAAATTGCCTCTTAAAATACCCACAAATAACGACAAATAAAATTGGCACCAAAGCCATAAACTGAGGAAAAAACAAAAATAGTTGAGTCCAGATAGACCGTACTTTTACTGCAACATGCTTGGGTTTCGATTTTGGAAAACATTGTATGGCTTCACATATCCATCCACTGAGCCAAAACAGTGGAGAGAGGAGAAGACTTGGATGAAGGCCAATGACCTCCCTTAACTCTGGGACTCTGAGTCCTCCACAGTCAATGAATCCGGGAACTGGCTTTCATTTGCGTATGAATCATCTTCTGAACCAGCAACATCTGTTCCGTGTTCCCCAAATCTTTGCCTCTCCATGACTCTTCCCCTCTGACTTTCATTATGAGGTCGATTTGAGGAATATGACTTCCAGGATTCAACATAGCTGGTAGGAAATCTTAGAGGATGGGCCATGAGGAGCTGCATCATTGGAGATCCCATCACTTTAGAAAGGCCCGTGAAAAGGCAGAACCAGGAATAGGAAGAGAGGCCAGAGCAGACCACAGTGGGGTGAGCCAGTATGGGCTGGCTCGGCTCCTTAAGAAAAACTCTGCTGAAGGACTCAGAACACGGGTAGGAGAAGAGTTCCCTTGACGAGTGCCTATAGGCTGGGCACACTAACCTTCTCCCTAGGTCTAGATCATATAGAGGAATGTATCTAGTTCTCAAGTGGTCAGGGAGGGGATGAAGGAGCCTCTCCCTTCTGTGTGGAAAGAGAGGGCGCATTTATCTCACTCAGAGAACAGTAAACGAAGTTCCCTTAGACTCAATCAGATGGAGAAAATTCACAAACAAAAATCATACCAAACTGATATCAAATATTTATTATTTTTTAAAGGGCATAGACAAAAAATCCTTATGGGCGTATCTCAAGGCCATTAAAGATTCTGTCTAATCTGTTTGCTATGATGAGAACTGATGTTCAGTGTGAGAACCCACAGACACTGCAAGATTTTCAATCATCAAATATTCAATTACGTTCTCTATGTTCTATTTACTAAGGCAGGGAAGCAGACATTAAAAAAAAGGATTTCCATAATAAGAATTGGTTTTAGTTTCAGACACTGTACTCTCCTGGTTGCGTTTGTTCACTAGAGTAATTTAGAGTCCCGCCAGCAAGGAATCCAGACAATGCCATGGACAAGTAGAAAATGTTGAACATTTGCGTTTGGGTGACCTAGAAACAGAATAACATAAAAAAAAAAAAGTTTAACCACTCTACAATCTCCAGTCATAGCCTTACAGTCCTCCATTTGTCTATCCATTTATTGTTATGTGCACTGTCTTTTAACATGGGTCAGTGGACATGAATGGTTATAGAATTTGCTGTATTACTGCTCATTTTATTTATGCCATTCAAACATTTTGTTACAAACTGAATGTTTGGGTCCTTCGAAATTCGTATGTTGAGGTCCTAATCGCCAGTGTGATCGTATTTGGAGGTGGGGCCTTTAGGAGGTCATTAGGGTTAAAATAGGTCATGATGGTGAGGACTCAGGATAGGATTTGTGGCCTTGTAACAAGAGGAAGAGAAATCTTTCTTTCTCCTTTTCCCTGCCATGTGAGGATCCAGTGAGAAGGCAGCCATCGGCAAGAAAGGAAGACAGCTCTCCCCAGAAATTGAATTGGCTGGCACCTTGGTCTTGGACTTTCCAGGCTCCAGAACTGTGAGAATATGGATTTCTGTTGTGAGGCCACCCCATTTATGATAGTTATGGCAGCCCAAGCTAACAGATTTCTATGTAATAATGATGATAATGATGGTAGTAGTTTGGATTCTGGCCATTTGCTAGACATTGTCTTAGATGGTTTATGTGCATGAGTGCTTTTAATCTCCACACCAGCACTGTGGGTCGGTTATTATTCATTAGTCCCATTTGATAGGGAAGCAGAGGTTAAGTTACTGAACCAAGGCCCTGTGGTCAGTAAGTGACAGAGCTGGGACTTGAACCCAAGCCTGAGACTGGAAAGACTCTGTCCTTTTCCAGTACTAGGTACAGTACTTCAGTTCTGAAAGCCGTCAGTTAATAACTGTGGTTGGTGTGCGTATTATGCTTTGTTCTGTAAAGTGTGTGTCTATTTGCATCTGCTTCTCGCAGCATCTCCAGGAATAGGTGTTACTGATCTTGCCTCAAACATAGACATCCTTGGGTCACATCTAGTGCTGTTTCCCCTGTGCCTCACCTGCCACTTCCTTACCTTACAGATGCTGCCAGTACCCACCCTATCCTTTCAGACCTTACCATGTCATTGTATTGTAGGTCAGCTGCATTCAACGCCGGCACACATCTCCCTCACTGAGGGCTTTTCTGGCTGCTAGAGTAAGTCTGCCCATGTGCCTGGCAGGTCTGAACTGCCAATGTTGATGCCCTTCTGCTTCTCTCAACCAATGGTAAATTCCTTTGCTCCCCCGCCTGGGTGGTGTGCTTCTGAGGGGTGTGTCCCTCACAGGCTCCCAGGTTTTCCTGCTGTGTGATGTGATGCTGCGACTGCTTGTAGGCGTAATTTGCTTGAGGACACATCCTTTAGTGCCTGCCTTCTCTTCCCTGTCCCCGAATAAAATACCTGTACTTGAATTCCTTGTCTCACGTTCTGCTTAGGGAGGGACACAAACCAAAACAGCTCCGCGGTTTTTTTGTTTTTTTTTAAATAAAATTCTTTTTAAAAAATGAATTTATTTTATTTTTGCCTGCATTGGGTCTTCGTTGCTGTGCGCAGGCCTTCTCTAGTTGCGCCGAGCGGGGGCTACTCTTCTTTGCGGTGCGCTGGCTTCTCATTGCAGTGGCTTGTCTTGTTGCGGAGCACGGGCTCTAGACACGTGGGCTTCAGTAGTTGTGGCTCGTGGGCTCTAGAGCGCAGGCTCAGTAGTTGTGGCGCACAGGCTTAGTTTCTCCGCGGTATGTGGGATCTTCCCAGACCAGGGATCGAACCCGGATGCCCTGTATTGACAGGCGGATTCTTAACCACTGCGCCACCAGGGAATCCCAGCTCCGTGTTTTTGGACGACAACCATTATGTACTTTATCTGGCACTTTACCTCACCACTATTTTATCTCCTCTCCCCAGTCATACTGTGAATATATAGTTTTCCTTTCATGACACCTAGACTCTCGTGTGTTTTGAATTCAAGAGTGATGTTAACTAGATGGACCAGCCATTCCTTGGAAGCTCTGGGGGTAGGGCTGGGCTCATGCCAACTCACTGTGGGCTCTTACGTTGACTCATGTAGCCCTTACTGTGTATCACTCATTCTCTCTCTCAATCACATGCTCTCTTGAGATGCTTGATGATTTCTTGAGTGTAGGTTTGGTCACCCATTCAAAGCAGTGGTTATCTTGAAAGCAGCAGCTGTCTCACCCTGATTTTGAACTTCCCCTGGTATGAGTGCTTCGTAGATACTTCTCATATGCTTGAGTTTGGAAGTGTATATACTGTTTTTGACTTATAAGTTATTCCATGTGTGCTGTGTGTGCTTTCCCTTGAATATCTGTGTCATAGCTGAGATGGTTGTTTATTAAAAGTTCATTTGAACTTTTTTTTTTTTTTTTTTTTTGAGGTACACGGGCCTCTCACTGTTGTGGCCTCTCCCGTCGCGGAGCACAGGCTCCGGACGCGCAGGCTCAGTGGCCATGGCTCACGGGCCCAGCTGCTCCGTGGCATGTGGGATCTTCCCGGAGCAGGGCACGAACCCGCGTCCCCTGCATCGGCAGGCGGACGCTCAACCACTGCGCCACCAGGGAAGCCCTCATTTGAGCTTCTTTAACTCCAAGTTTGTGTTAGGGCTAAATGCAGACTAGAGTCATCTTTGCACTACCTATTAGGTAAAGAGAGCCTATTAAGTTTGGCGTAAACAGTCTTGTCTGGGAAATACTTTCTAAGTTAGAGAAGCTTTTCTTTCGTTGTTTAAGCTACTATTTCACATACACTTATAAGGAGAGCAGAAGGAAATGGAGACTCGGCTTTGTTCCAGTTTCTACAAACCATGCTTATTTACTAATGCAGAATGTTTACCAGGTGACATTGGTGTTTGAATGAATAAATACAGGAGGGTTCATTCATGGCCAGGGTGCATGACACATCTCTGCACTCAACGTTGGTGTCATCCTGGGCTGCCCCACTGGAATCTGGATTCTGTGGTGCTGTTTTATCTGCGCGTGTGCTTAGCGAGGAAAGGAGTTAAGCATGAGACTTCCCATTGCACTCACGGGTGGTGTAATGGACGTGTTTTTGGGTGGCTGCCTAGCTCTCAGAACTCCAGCCTGCTCTGATCCATAGGCAGGGACTCCCAGCTGCCACCTGCCGTGTCTGGTCCAATATGACCTTGCTTTCTCTGCAATGGCTAATGTTTTTTTCAGTGAATATAAACTGAGCCACTTAAATTCTCTGTCCTGGGGATTTTATTTTATTTATTTATTTATTAATATTTATTTATTTGGCTGCACCGGGTCTTAGTTGCAGCACATGGGATCTTCGTTGCTGCTTGCGGGATTTAGTTCCCTGACCAGGGATCGAACATGGGCCCCCTGCATTGGGAGTGCGGAGTATCAACCACTGGACTACCATGGAAGTCCCTGTCCTGGGAATTGTAGAATTTGACCTAAAAGCAGTGGACCTGGGAGTCATCAATGTGATATTAATTCAACATTCCAGAGGTTCTCAACCCTGGCTATACATTAAGATCAGCTGGGGAACTTTTGAAATATACTTATTCAAGGGCCCCACCCCCAGAGATTTTAATGGAATTTGTCCTAGTAAAGCCAGTACATTGCTTGTTTTTCACATTTACCCATGTGATTCTATTATGTGATCAATGTTACATAATAAGAAATAAGAAATTGCCGATGAAGCCCCTGGAGTGCCACAAAATCCTACTGGTGTCCTTCTAATAAATTCTTTCTCTCTCTCTCTCCTTCCATGACTCTGAATCTAGCCAGAGTCAGTATTTATTTCTTGCTACTAGAAGAACCTTACTTAATATAGATGGTATCAGTGTCAGAATTACCATCTTTGGAATTTTGTTTATGGAAGCCACATGACTTCCTATTTTGCTATTATGCATCTGGGTTTTTAAAAACTGCTATTTTAAAATTTTCCAATATTTTCTTAAAGAGTCATGCATATTCCCCTAGGATATGACTATTTTGTTTCCTTTGGGTTTTCAGGCACTACTTCTATTCCATTATTTTAGTTTCCTATTTTTGTGTCTGCATAATTCTTGTCATAGTGGCCAGACTATAACTTTTGAGAGTGAACAAGAAGTATAGACAGCTAGTATATGTGTGTGTATTTTAGTAAAACTGCAGGACCAGTCCTCACACCTTAACATACTGTAAAATACCTCATTTACCTTCTTTTTCTGGCTGTTTTTTAAATTTTTCTTATTTGCTCCACATTATTTCAAAGGGATGAGAAACTTCATTTATTTGAGCCTTTTCTTGCTTACTATCAGTCTGAAAAACAATTGCCGATAGACTATATTGGTTTGTATCATCAAACGTACATAGATTCACACACACACACACACACACAAATTTTAGTGTAATCAAATGGCCAAATATGTCTTTGGCACGGCTGCCTTGCCAGTGACCAGCTGAGACTTCTGCTCCCAGAATCAGTATGTGTGTGCTCCCCAGCTGTACTGACCAGCTGGCATATGACACCATGCTGGCACAGGGGTCCTGTCAGCCCACAAGCATGCCGTTCCACCCAGAATAGAACCAGAGGGCCCGTTTCTGCCTCTGCACTGTCAGCAGAAATGTCCTTTCACAATGGCTTACGATAATTTTGTAAGCATGAAGGAGATCCATTTAGTAGTATAACTTACTTCATAGCCTTACTTAAGGTTCAGAGAACCCAATGAGTTTTTAAAAATTGAAATATAGCTGTACAATTGATGTACAATATTATGTCAGTTTTAGGTGTACAGATAGTGGTTTAACCTTTGCGTACATTATAAACTGATCACCATAAGTCTAATAACCATCTGTCTCCATACAAAACGACTACAATATTATTGACCATATTTCTTAGGCTGTGTATTGCATCTCCGTGGCTTATTTATTTTCTTTTGTACCTCTTAGTCCCCTTCAGCTATTTCACTCAACCCTCTCCCCCTCTCCCCTCTGGCAACCATCTGTTTGTTTTCTATATCTATGAGTCTGTTTTTGTTCTGTTTTTTAGGTTTCACATGTGAGTGAGATTACATGGTATTTGTCTTTCTCTGCCTGACTGAGTTCACCTAGCATAATACCCTCTATGTCCATCCACGTTGTCACAAATGGCAAGATTTTTTTTATGGCTGAGTAATACTCCACTGTGTGTGTGTGTGTGTGTGTGTATATATATATACCACATCATCTTTATCTGTTCATCTATTGATGGGCACAAGTTGCTTCCATATCTTGGCTATAGTAAATAATGCTGCAGTGAACTTTGGAGTGCATGTATATCTTTTTGCATTAGTGTTTTTGTTTTATTTGGGTAAATACCCAGGATTGGAATTGCTGGATCATATGGCTGTGCTATTTTTAGCTTTTTGAGGTGCTTCCATACTGTTTTCCATAATGTCTGCACCAGTTTACATTCACACCAACAGTATATGAGGGGTGGGAGAACCTAATGATTTCTTTTTTTTCTTCTTTAACATCTTTATTGGAGTATAATTGCTTTACAATGGTGTGTCAGTTTCTGCTTTATAACAAAGTGAATCAGTTATACATATACATATGTCCCTATATCTCTTCCCTCTTGCATCTCCCTCCCTCCCACCCTCCCTATCCCACCTCTCTGGGTGGTCACAAAGCACCGAGCTGATCTCCCAGTGCTATGTGGCTGCTTCCCACTAGCTATCTATTTTACACTTGATAGTGTATATATGTCCATGCCACTCTCTTACTTCGTCCCAGCTTACCCTTCCCTATCCCTGTATCCTCAAGTCCATTCTCTAGTAGGTCTGCATCTTTATTCCCACCTTGCCCCTAGGTTCTGCATGACCATTTTTTTTTATATTCCATATATATATGTTAGCGTATGATTTTTTTTTCTCTTTCTGACTTACTTCACTCTGTATGACAGACTCTAGGTCCATCCACCTCACTACAAATAACTCAATTTCGTTTCTTTTTATGGCTGAGTAATATTCCACTGTATATATGTGCCACATCTTCTTTATCCATTCATCCAATGATGGACACGTAGATTGCTTCCATGTCCTGGCTATTGTAAATAGAGCTGCACTGAACATTGTGGTACATGACTCTTTTTGAATTATGGTTTTCTCAGGGTATATGCCCAGTAGTGGGATTGCTGGGTCGTATGGTACTTCTACTTTTACTTTTGTAAGGAACCTTCATACTATTCTCCACAGTGGCTGTATCAATTTACATTCCCACCAACAGTGCAAGAGGGTTCCCTTTTCTCCACACCCTCTCCAGAATTCATTGTTTGTAGATTTTTTGATGATGGCCATTCTGACCGGTGAGAGATGGTATTTCATTGTAGTTTTGATTTGCATTTCTCTAATGATTAATGATGTTGAGCATTCTATCATGTGTTTGTTGGCAATCTGTATATCTTCTTTGGAGAAATGTCTATTTAGTTCTTCTGCCCATTTTTGGATTGGGTTTTTGGTTTTTTGATATTGAGCTGCATGAGCTGCTTATATATTTTGGAGATTAATCCTTTGTCAGTTGCTTTGTTTGCAAATATTTTCTCCCATTCAGAGGGTTGTCTTTTCGTCTTGTTTCCTTTGCTGTGCAAAAGCTTTGAAGTATCATTAGGTCCCATTTGTTTATTTTTGTTTTTATTTCCATTTCTCTAGGAGGTGGGTCAAAAAGAATCTTGCTTTGTTTTATGTCATAGAGTGTTTTGCCTGTCTTTTCCTCTAAGAGTTTGATGGTGTCTGGCCTTACATTTAGGTCTTTAATCCGTTTTGAGTTTATTTTTGTGTATGGTGTTAGGGAGTGTTCTAATTTCATTCTTTTACATGTAGCTGTCCAGTTTTCCCAGCACCACTTATTGAAGAGGCTGTCTGTTCTCCACTGTATATTCTTGCCTCCTTTATCAAAGATAAGGTGACCATATGTGCGTGGGTTTATCTCTGGGCTTTCTATCCTGTTCTATTGATCTATATTTCTGTTTTGGTGCCAGTACCATACTGTCTTGATTACTGTAGCTTTGTACTATAGTCTGAAGTCAGGGAGCCTGATTCCTCCAGCTCCGTTTTTCGTTCTCAAGATTGCTTTGGCTATTCAGGGTCTTTTGTGTTTCCATACAAATTGTGAAATTTTTTGTTCTAATTCAGTGAAGAATGCCCTTGGTAGCTTGATAGGGATTGCATTGAATCTGTAGATTGCTTTGGGTAGTAGAGTCACTTTCACAATGTTGATTCTTCCAATCCAAGAACATGGTATATCTCTCCATCTATTTGTATCATCTTTAATTTCTTTCATCAGTGTCTTATAATTTTCTGCATACAGGTCTTTTGTCTCTTTAGGTAGGTTTATTCCTAGATATTTTATTCTTTTTGTTGCAATGGTAAATGGGAGTGTTTTCTTAATTTCGCTTTCAGATTTTTCATCATTAATGTATAGGAATGCAAGAGATTTCTGTTCATTAATATTGTATCCTGCTACTTTACCAAATTCATTGATTAGCTCTAGTAGTTTTCTTGTACCATCTTTAGGATTCTCTATGTATAGTATCATGTCATTTGCAAACAGTGACAGCTTTACTTCTTCTTTTCCAATTTGGATTCCTTTTATTTCTTTTTCTTCTCTGATTGCTGTGGCTAAAACTTCCAAAACTATTGTTGAATAATAGTGGAGAGAGTGGGCAACCTTGCCTTGTTCCTGATCTTAGTGGAAATGGTTTCAGTTTTTTACCATTGAGGACGAAGTTGTCTGTGGGTTTGTCATATATGGTGTTTATTATGTTGAAGTAAGTTCCCTGTATGCCTACTTTCTGGAGGGATTATATCATAAACGGGTGTTGAATTTTGTTGAAAGTTTCCTCTGCATCTATTGAGATGATCATATGGTTTTTCTCCTTCAGTTTGTTAATATGGTGTATCACATTGACTGAATTGTGTATATTGAAGAATGCTTGCATTCTGGGGATAAACCCCACTTGATCATGGTGTATGATCCTTTTAATGTGCTGTTGGATTCTGTTTGCTAGTATTTTTTTGAGGATTTTTGCATCTATGTTTATCAGTGATATTGGCCTATAGTTTTCTTTCTTTGTGACATCTGTGTCTGGTTTTGGTATCAGGGTGATGGTGGCCTCATAGAATGAGTTTGGGAATCTTCCTCCCTCTGCTATATTTTGGAAGAGTTTGAGAAGGATAGGTGTTAGCTCTTCTCTAAATATTTGATAGAATTCGCCTGTGAAGCCATCTGGTCTTGGGCTTTTGTTTGTTGGAAGATTTTTTTTTTTTTTGCGCGGAACGCCGGCCTCTCACTGCTGTGGCCTCTCCCACTGCAGAGCACAGCGGGCCTAGCCACTCCATGGCATGTGGGATCCTCCCGAACCGGGGCACGAACCTACCTCCTCTGTATCGGCAGGCGGACTCCCAACCACTGCATCCCCAGGGAAGCCTCCTGTTGGAAGATTTTTACTCATAGTTTCAATTTCAGTGCTTGTAATTGGTCTGTTCATATTTTCTATTTTTTCCTGTTTCAGTCTCGGAAGGTTGTGCATTTCTAAGAATTTGTCCATTTCTTCCAGGTTGTCTGTTTTATTGGCATGTAGTTGCTTGTAGTAATCTCTCATGATCCTTTGTATTTCTGCAGGGTCAGTTGTTACTTCTCCTTTTTCACTTCTAATTCTGTTGGTTTGAGTCTTCTCCCTTTTTTTCTTGATGAGTCAGGCTAATGGTTTATCCATTTTGTTTATCTTCTCAAAGAACCAGCTTTTAGTTTTATTTATGCTTGCTATTGTTTCCTTTATTTCTTTTTCTTTTATTTCTGATCTGATCTTTATGATTTCTTTCCTTCTGCTAACTTTGGGGTTGTTTTGTTCTTCGTTCTCTAATTGCTTTAGGTGTAAGGTTAGGTTGTTTATTTGAGATGTTTCTTATTTCTTAAGGTAGGGTTGTATTGCTATATATTCCCTCTTAGAACTGCTTTTGCTGCATCCCATAGGTTTTGCCTCGTGGTGTTTTCATCGTCATTTGTTTCTAGGTATTTTTTCATTTCCTCTTTGATTTCTTCAGTGATCTCTTGCTTTTTAAGTACTGTATTGTTTAGCCTCCATGTGTTTGTACTTTTTACAGATTGTTTCCTGTAATTGATATCTAGTCTCATAGCATTGTGGTCAGAAAAGATAGTTGATATGATTTCAATTTTCTTAAATTTACAAAGGCTTGATTTGTGACCCAAGGTATGATCTATCCTGGAGAATGTTCCATGGGCACTTGAGAAGAAAGTGTATTCTGTTGTTTTTGGATGGAATGTCCTATAAATATCAATTAAGTCTATCTTGTTTAATGTATCATGTTAAGCTTGTGCTTCCTTATTTATTTTCATTTTGGATGATCTGTCCATTGGTGAAAGTGGGGTGTTAAAGTCCCCTACTATGAATGTGTTACTGTTGATTTCCCCTTTCATGGCTGATAGTATTTGCCTTATGAATTGAGGTGCTCCTCTGTTGGGTGCATAAATATTTGCAATTGTTATATCTTCTTCTTGGATTGACCCCTTGATCATTATGTAGTGTCCTTCTTTGTCTCTTGTAATGGTCTTTGTTTTAAAGTCTATTTTGTCTGATATGAGAATTGCTATTCCTGCTGTCTTTTGATTTCCATTTGCATGGAATATCTTTTTCCATTCCCTCACTTTCAGTCTGTATGTGTCTCTAGGTCTGAAGTGGGTCTCCTGTAGACAGCATATATACAGGTCTTGTTTTTGTATCCATTCAGCTATTCTATGTCTTTTGGTTGGAGCATTTAATCTGTTTCATTTAAGGTAATTATTGATATGTATGTTCCTATTATCATTTTCTTAATTGTTTTGTGTTTGTTATTGTAGGTTTTTTCCTTCTCTTGTGTTTCCTGCCTAGAGAAGTTCCTTTAGCATTTGTTGTAAAGCTGGTTTGGTGGTGCTGAATTCTCTTAACTTTTGATTGTCTGTAAAGGTTTTAATTTCTCTGTCAAATACGAAGGAGATCCTTGCTGGGTAGAGTAATCTTGGTTGTAGGTTTTTCTCCTTCATCACTTTAAATATGTCCTGCCACTCCCTTCTGTCTTGCAGAGTTTCTACTGAAAGATCATCTGTTAACTTTATGGGGACTCCCTCGTGTGTTACTTGTTATTTTTCCCTTGCTGCTTTTAATATTTTTTTCTCTGTATTTAATTTTTGATAGTTTGATTAATATGTGTCTTGGCATGTTTCTCCATACAGGATTTATCCTATATGGGACTCTCTGTGCTTTCTGGAGTTGATTAACTGTTTCCTTTCCCATATTAGGGAAGTTTTCAACTATAATCTCTTCTAATATTTTCTCAGTCCCTTTCCTTTTCTCTTCTTCTGCGACCCCTCTAATTCCAATGTTGGTGCGTTTAATGTTGTCCCAGAGGTCTCTGAGACTGTCCTCAATTCTTTTCATTCTTTTTTCTTTATTCTGCTCTGCAGTAGTTATTTCCACTATTTTATCTTGCAGGTCACTTATCCATTCTTCTGCCTCAGTTATTCTGCTATTGATCCCATCTAGAGTACTTTTAATTTCCTTTATTGTGTTGTTCATCACTGTTTGTTTGCTCTTTAGTTCTTCTAGGTCCTTGTTAAATGTTTCTTGCATTTTGTCTATTCTATTTCCAAGATTTTGGATCATCTTTACTATCATTATTCTGAATTCTTTTTCAGGTAGCCTGCCTATTTCCTCTTCATTTGTTAGGTCTGGTGGATTTTTGCATTGCTCCTTCATCTGCTGTGTGTCTCTGTCTTCTCATTTTGCTTATCTTACTGTGTTTGGGGTCTCCTTTTCGAAGGCTGCAGGTTCATAGTTTCCGTTGTTTTTGGTGTGTGTTCCCAGTGGCTAAGGTTGGTTCAGAGGGTTGTGTAGGCTTCCTGGTGGATGGGACTAGTGCCTGTGTTCTGGTGGATGAGGCTGGATCTTGTCTTTCTGGTGGGCAGGTCCATGTCTGATGGTGTGTTTTGGGGTGTCTGTGGCCTTATTATGATTTTAGGCAGCCTCTCTGCTAATGGATGGAGTTGTATTCCTGTCTTGCTAGTTGTTTGGCATAGGGTGTCCTGCACTGTAGCTTGCTGGTCGTTGAGTGGAGCTGGGTCTTGGCTTTGAGACAGAGATCTCTGGGAGATTTTTGCAGTTTGATATTATGTAGAGCTGGGAGGTCCCTTGTGGACCAGTGTCCTGAGCTTGGCTCTCCCACCTCGGAGGCACAGCCCTGATGCCTGGCTGGAGCACCAAAAGCCTGCCATCGACACAGCTCAGAATAAAAGGAAGAAAAGAAAGAAAGAAAGAAAGAAGCAGATAAAATAAAATAAGGAAAAATAAAATAATGGTATTAAAATTAAAAAGAAAAAATAATTATGAAGAAAAATTTTTTGAAAAGTAATAAAACAAAAACAAAAAAATGGACAGACAGAACCCTAGCACAAATGGTAAAAGCAAAGATATACAGACTAAATCACACACAGAAGCATACACATACACACTCAGAAAAAGAGAAAAAGGGGGGAAAAATATATATATATATATTTATCGTTGCTCCCAAAGTCCACCTCCTCAATTTAGGATGATTCGTTGTCTATTCACGTATTCCACAGATGCAGGGTACATCAAGTTGTTGTGGAGATTTAATCCACTGCTCCTGAGGCTGCTGGGAGAGATTTCCCTTTCTCTTCTTTGTTCTCACAGCTCCCAGGGGCTCAACTTTGGATTTGGCCCCGCCTCTGAGTGTAGGTCGCCTGAGGGCGTCTGTTCTTCACTCAGACAGGACGGGGTTAAAGGAGCAGCTGCTTCGGGGACTCCGGCTCACTCAGGCTGGGGGGAGGGAGGGGCACTGCGTGCGGGGCGAGCCTGCGTCGGCAGAGGCCGGTGGGACATTGCACCAGCCTGAGGTGCGCCGTGCGTTCTCCCGGGGAAATTGTCTCTGGATCCCGGGACCCTGGCAGTGGCGGGCTGCACAGGCTCCCCGGAAGGGGGGTGTGGATAGTGACCTGTGCTCGCACACAGGCTTCTTGGTGGCGGCAGCAGCAGCCTTAGCGTCTCATGCCCGTCTCTGGGGTCCACGCTGATAGCCATGTCTTGCGCCCGTCTCTGGAGCTCCTTTAAGCAGCGCTCTTAATCTCCACTCCTCGCGCACCAGGAAACACAGGGGCAAGAAGAAGTCTCTTGCCTCTTCGGCAGCTGCAGCCTTTTTCCTAGACTCCCTCCCAGCTAGCTGTGGTGCACTAACCCCTTCAGTCTGTGTTCATGCAGCCAACCCCAGTCCTCTCCCTGGGATCCGACCTCCGAAGCCCGAGCCTTAGCTCACAGCACCTGCCCATCCTGGCGGGTGAGCAGACAAGCCTCTTGGGCTGGTGAGAGCTGGTCGGCACCAATCCTCTGTGCGGGAATCTCTCCGCTTTGCCCTCCGCACCCCTGTGGCTGCGCTCTCCTTCGCGGCTCCGAAGCTTCCCCCCTCCGCCATCCGCAGTCTCCACCCGCAAAGGGGCTTCTAGTGTGTAGAAACCTTTCCTCCTTCACAGCTCCCTCCCACTGGTGCAGGTCCCGTCCCTATCCTTTTGTCTCTGTTTATTCTTTTTTCTTTTGCCCTACCCAGGTACGTGGGGACTTTCTTGCCTTTTAGGAGGTCTGAGGTCTTCTGCCAGTGTTCGGTAGGTGTTCTGTAGGAGTTGTTCCACGTGTAGATGTATTTCTGATGTATTTGTGGGGAGGAAGGTGATCTCCGCAGCTTACTCTTCTGCCATCTTGAAGCTCCTCCCCAATGACATTTTATTGAATGTATTGTCACAAATTAGATTTAATAATGTTATTCCTGTATTGAAATTCCATTACCCAGGATTGTGCCGAAGAGCTTTTGTGAGTCACCTGGATTCACCAGCTGCACTTTTGATTCTGAATTATTGTGCTGCCTTGGATCTAAGAAGGTGCCCGCTATTCTTTTTGTCTTTAGCAAGTGACATCCCTTCTAGTTTGTTTTAAAGTGAAGGATGGTAAACTGGGTTGGGAATCAAGAGATAACCAAGCGATAATATAATCGAGATAAATATTTGGATTACGTTTCTACCACAAGGGTTTGAGTGACCTGTGATTTAGTTAGGCAGGGATATGATGGTAATTCACTGAAAAAATGCCATACCATTCATCACTGTGTCATTCAAAGATATCAGCCTTTGGGGGCTTCCCTGGTGGTGCAGTGGTTGAGAGTCCGCCTGCCGATGCAGGGGACGCGGGTTCGTGCCCCGGTCAGGGAGGATCCCGCATGCCGCGGAGCGGCTGGGCCCGTGAGCCATGGCCGCTGAGCCTGCGTGGCCGGAGCCTGTGATCCGCAATGGGAGAGGCCAGAACAGCGAGAGGCCGTCATACCGCAAAAAAAAAAAAAAAAAAAGATATCAGCCTTCAGGAGTTATCATTCCTGGGCTTCCCTGGTGGCGCAGTGGTTGAGAATCTGCCTGCCAGTGCAGGGGACACGGGTTTGAGCCCTGGTCTGGGAAGGTCCCACATGCCGCGTAGCAACTGGGCCCATGAGCCACAACTACTGAGCCTGCGCATCTGGAGCCTGTGATCCGCAACAAGAGAGGCTGCAACAGTGAGAGGCCCGCGTACTGCGATGAAGAGTGGCTCCTGCTCGTTGCAACTAGAGAAAGCACTCGCACAGAAATGAAGACCCCACATAGCCAAAAATAAATAAATTTATTAAAAAAAAGAGTTATCATTCCTTTGCTACTCACAAGCAAACGAAACAAAATATACTCAAGGCCCATCTCACGTATAGTTGGGAATCCTATTATCTCTGTAAGGGGGGGCTGGGGAACTAAACTGTTCCTAGCATGTCTTCCTGTGGTTTCTTCCTGCTTATGCTAAATTATTTGCTGCCCTCCATCTGACCTCCTGGTCTGTTTTTTCCCTTCTGTTTTCTCATCAATTCCATATATGGAAGACAGTTTTGCCTTCAATTTTCCACCACATGTCTCTTATCTAAGACAGTGTGTCTAAGAGACTTTTACTGAAAATCTAGAGGTAGAGCGTATGGGTGGGGTGCATGCGTGTCACGGGCTGAATTGTGCACCCCCAAATTCATATGTTGAAATCCTAACCTCCAGTACCTCAGAAGGTGACTGTATTTGAAGATAAGGTTTTTAAAGAGATAATTAAATTTAAAGGAGGTCAAAAGGGGTGGTCCTAAACCAACATGACTTTTGACCTTATGAGAAGATTAGACACAGGCATATACAGAAGAAAAGACCACATGCATGAAGACACAGGGAGAAGATGACCATAGACCAAGAGATGGTCTGTCAGCCAAGGAGAGAGTACTCAGAAGAAACCAACCCTGTCGACACAGCGATCTCAGACTTTGAGCCTCCAGAACTGTGAGAAAATCCTGCTGTTTAAGCCACCCAGTCTGTGGCGACTTGTTACGGCAGCTCTTGAAAAATGAATCCTGGGGGCTATTTCAGAGCAGAGCACTGCACAGGAAACAATTTACAATTGAATAGTAACCATCTTTGCTTCAAAGATGTCTTGGCTTCCCTCTTATCTTTCTCTGATTTTACCTCTGAGGGGGAACTGACTTTGGCAAGGAGAAATGGACTATTTAGGGAAGCACACGGCAAGTGTGGGTTCTTGGGGGGCAGAAAGGCCTGGCAATTCCTGCTGGGCTCCACTACTTCCCAGCTGTAGGGTTTGGTGTAGATTACTGAAGATCTTCATTCATAAGTGTACTTACCTGTAAATTGGAGGTTTGGCATTTGCATTTCCGCAGTTGTTTTGATGATTAAATAAAACAGTGCATGTAAAGCACTTAGCAGAGTGCTGAACTCAACAAATACAAGCTGTTATTATGTCGCCGTCCCATCAAGTGGTGCATAAGTGGGTGTAGCAAAAGGATGATAAATTGATGCAGGTGCCCAACCAGCCTGTGTATAAATACTGAACAAGGTCACCTTGACTTTGATGTACAAATGGACCAGGCAGGCCTTTCTCTTTGAATTAGTGCATCTCTTCTTTTACAAGCTCTGCTGTCTTTCTACTCGGGGCTCTGGTTCAGGCACCAGCAAGTTCTTTGAAGGCCCGACAGTCGCAGAGCGGGCCGAGACAAGGGAGCCACTGAACAGTTGTCTTGCTTGCCTGTGGTACAGCTCAAGATGTCTTTTTGGCTCACAGAATGTCCAGCCTAGGTCACAAGGTAGGAGAACAGAGAGTTCAGAGCAGAAATCTTAGTTAATAATAATGTCTGTGTGTATGTGCATATTTTTGGGGGGACCTGGTGTGGCTATAAATTGCAGGATAGGATTCAAGAATACAGAGAACTGACCCTTTACCACAACCAATATAACGTTGTTGTTGTTGTTGAGGCATAAGTAGAAACAGCCTATGCTAACCTGCTGGCATTAGCTCATTGCGAGATAGACCAGCCTGCACTGTTGCCATCCCCATGGCTGGGGATGAGCCCCATTTATAACTCAGAAATAATGAGTGAAACTGTCTGTAAGGAGCCAGCAGCCAGAGTGCCCCCCAAAGATGTTCAATCCCAGAGAGATGCCACTTCAGGCACACAGGGCAAGGACAGACCCAAGTGACACCAGTCTATGGCCATCAGGGATGTAAGCTGTGTAACAGCGTCTGTACATTCTGCCATCGAGTCTTGATTTCATCTCCTTGGAAAGCTTTCCCTTTTATGTGTAGTTAATAAAAGACATGGAGGAGAAAGCACTGTTCAGGGCTTGACTTTTTGTCTAATGTGAATCCTTACAATTTCTCACACAGAGCTTTTAGGGGGTAGTTATTAGTTACACACATTACAGATTATACAATCAAAGTGCCTGAATTCCTCTAAATTATCCCATAATTTGATCACAGAGTAACCCAGTTAACATGGCAGAAATAACTTTTAAATGATGTCTAATTACCACCCTAACCGCCAGATGTCAGTTTTTAAATGCAGGTCACTGATCAAAAGGCATTTTTCACAACTGTAGGGGAGGGAACAGTGGCTGGTGAAGGAGTTCAGCAGTCTTGGTCCATGGCTTCCTGGGGAGTGTGTTTGGGGATTAGAGCAGAGCGGCGAGAGTGTCATTTCCATTTGAACAATGCTGCCTAGTGATGGAGTTTGTGTCTGTGTCCTGTATATCATAGTCAGACTGTAGGGTGACCCTGATCAGTATATGCCTGGGCCCCAGAAACTATCATAAGGCCTCCAAACATATGCTGAGTTGAGTATCCGGGGGTGGTGCTGTTTTGTAGGTGACGGAGCTGGACACTAAGTGCCTGTGGCAGGGGGGTGGGGGGAGGTGTGTGAAGCATCCCCTTGTCTCTCTCTAAGCGGCACCATCACACAGAGCAGCAAGCAGCCCAGGCACTGTGTAACGTTTCAGTAGAGCACCTCAATCCAATTTCAAGGTAAAAGCCTCAAAGCTGCCTCGGTGTTATTTTTTCTCACGTATGTCCAGACATTAACATTCAAAGCTGCCTCGGTGTTATTTTTTCTCACGTATGTCCAGACATTAACATTTTGGTGGCTAATGAGCAATGCCATCATTTTCATTGTCATAATTCTATTTCATAACTAGGTAATGTGAAATGTGAAACTCTGCATCTTCTTCCAACCAAAGATGGTCTCTCTATGGGATCAGTGAAGCTGTTGTATGAAAGAAGATGTAGGCTTGTCATAGACGTTCCTGTTTTTCTGAATTGGCTCTCATATATAAATTGACGTACAGCCTGACTGGCAGGCTCTGGAGGTGATGTGGAGCCCCCTGCATTTCAAAGAGGCAGAGAAGTATGGTAAAGGCAAAGGCATGTGGTCTGTGAAGTTGTAGGAACTTGTGTTCTAATCACAGATTTACTATTTTTTTTTATGCTTTGGGCAAGATAAGTTGAGGGTAAGATGTGGATTATGATACCTCTTTTTTTTTTTTGCGGTACGCAGGCCCTTCACTGTTGTGGCCTCTCCCGTTGTGGAGCACAGGCTCCGGACGTGCAGGCCCAGCGGCCATGGCTCACGGGCCCAGCCGCTCTGCAGCATGTGGGATCTTCCCGGCCCGGGGCACGAACCGGTGTCCCCTGCATCAGCAGGCGGACCCCCAACCACTGCGCCACCAGGGAAGCCCTTTCCTAGAGTTCTTATGAGGATTATATGAAGTAGTGTAACTGACGTGCTGGCACTTGGTAGGTCACAGTAACCTGCGGCTGTCGCAGTCATCAAGCATCGTCATCAGAGTTGTCCGTCATCATAACCATCTTGTTTACTCATAGTTTCATAAACAGATGAACTCAATTCCTGGCCTGCAGTGCTTACTTACCCGCTTTCCACATTCTCTTTGATCTTTTAAATCATACGTGGCTTGACTCTAACTTCCCCCTTCACCTCACTCTTCCTGCCCAGGACACTCCTCTGTTCCACCCTGGGCTAACTTTGCTAGTGTTTGCTGCCCTGTTTTCTAACTTCTTTTCGTATTTGCCTTTTCTCCCCAGTGAAGGTTCTGGAAAGCAGGAACTTGCCTCACCCCTTGTGTTTGTCTTATCAGTTCCATGCCGAGTAGAGCCCATACAGTAAGAGGTCAGTACGTACTTGAATGATGAATAAAAAAGTGTGTGCAAATTGTTAAGTATATGCACTTGGTGATGTGGATGGATCAGGATTCAGACGCACAGAATGAAGAAATCGGGAAAGACCTCTGAACTCGTCTAGTCCATCTTTTATTTAATAGGTGGGGAAACGGAGACCCAGAGGAGAAACCGACGCTAGTATTCAGAGCTTTAACTTAAGTGTGTCCCTTTGCTTGAACTGCATCATGTTCAGTAAAAGTTCACAGAACATTTATGTCCTAATAGACCTAAAGGTGAAACTTTGCTATGGAAGCATATTGGGTTCTTTGTACGTGGACTGCCGGAAAGTGTCCCCGTAAAATTATTTCAAGGATTAAAAAAAAGTGATGAACAATTCATCATATTGATCTTTGTTTTCACAGCCCATACCACTACGTCTCTGTGTTCTCACGAGAGTGGGGACTTTGAGCTTCCTGCCGTGCCTCCACCCTTTCCCTTTTCCTTTTTAACGAACCTGAGTTGTGTGCAGGTCTACTCTCCTCCTTCATACAGCCCATGGGACTCAGAGGAAGCTGACCCTATTCAGCCCCAGGGACAGATCATGATGGATCTAAGACTCCAAAGCAATCAGATTAATCTTAGAGGCAGCCAGTTCAAGAATGGATACATTTTAGTATCTTGACCGATGATCCAAGAGAAATGGTTTGTCAGGGCTTTATGGGAAAATCCTTTGCCTGCCCTAGGATCCTCCTGAGAACCATTCTTTTTCCCAATGAATGTGAATAGCATGCACTATGGCCCAGATTTCTACTGGAAACATTATAAGATCCCAAGAGTAACCAGCTTCGGGATAAAATAACATTGTGGACAGCAGAGCAAGGCATGAAAAGAACATGCGTTCATTTTTCTTTTTTTAAATATTTATTTATTTATTTGGTTGCACTGGGGTCTTAGTTGTGGCACGTGTTCTCCTTAGTTGCGGCTCTTCGTGATAACTGTCCAGCTGCCAATCAGCAACAACATTAGCTCTGGACTTCATGTTACATAAGACAAAGTTCCTTGATGTTTTAAGTCCATTTCAGCGGGTGTTCTGTTGCATGGCTAGCACTCTAACAGAAGCATTCATGGGTAGGTGTGTCCCTGCAAGTACAGAATGGTTTCCTGTCAGGTAACAAGGTATTATGTCAGCTGTAATACAAATTAAAACACTTGCAAAACCCTCCAGTGAGTTTTGAACTATTTAAGTATTTCAGAGTACTCTTAGAGATTTCTAGAACAGTGACTTCTTAAGTGTCACACTGCAACTAACAGCTCTAAAGGTCTACGACTTCTGAATGCTAAAGCTTACTGGATACCGGTTTGGAACGAGCACTTGATGGAAGTGGAGAATTCTGTAGGCTGGGAGTTGATGGCAAGGATGACAGAGAAGGAAGAGCTCTTAGCAGGCTTAAGGTCTTTATTAAATTGCCGAAAACCCCTCACTTGAGTTTTAGAACTTACTAATAATGGTCATAATATTAATTATTATGCACTTACTCTGTGCCAACTACTTTGTAAACATTTATTTGCCCATTTAGTTGGTCTAACTACCTTGGTGTTATTATCTTTAATAGATCAGCAAACTGAGGCTCAGAGAAATTAAGAAATATGACAAAAGTCCAGTGGAAGATAGAAAAGAGAACCACAGTTTCAACTTATGTTCATTTGTTTTTAGAACTTAGTTTATTAGCCAGTGCACTAAAAAAAAAAAGTGCACAAACGTGTGTGTGTGTAATGCTTACACAATGTAAAATGTAATGAAAAAACCGAAACTCCTTGTGTGATTTCCTTACAAAAATAATAACATCTAGTGAGGCAAGATGTACACCTAACAGAACTGGTGCATTTTGGCTCTAGGGAAAAATGCTGTCACAGTTAGATTGCAAAAATGAGTCTGTGGCTCTTGGTGGGATGGTGCAATCTTTAATGCTTGCCAGTAGGTGGCATTCATGCCCTATAAACATTAGAGACAGGACCCTGATTGGCACTTCCAGCTTACAAAGAGACTTAAGTTCTTTGATTTTATAATGCTAGAGCTTCCTATGCTGTCTAATTATCTCTGCTGAACGGGTTGGGTATATGAAAGACTTAATCAGTGCAATTTGAAATACAGGTAATGTGGCTGTGTAATTTTCAGTGACAATTTATACAACTTTTATTTTAACGTAGTCCTTAAAGTGCAGCACATTTCGTTGAAGCCTATGGATTATATTTATATAACCATCCACTGCATGATGAAAATAGGATTATGGAAGTACAGCATTTCGCTAAATTATATGGTCAGAACACACTTAGAGTCGAAAATCTAATAAAGGTTTTCACAGTGGAAAATGCAATTGAAAAATAAAACCCATTCCTAGAAATTGATATGCCTTTTAATCAAGCTTGCAGAGTTGTTCTGATAATCTGCTCGGAATCTTTGCTATTTTAAAGGAAGGTGAACATTGCAATCTGCTGGATTTAGAAAGAAAAGGCATGCACATTTTGCACTTTGATGAAAGACCTTTGGTATTATCCTTTTACCATCACCCTTGTCATTTTTCTTTCGAAATTAGGTTGAGGGGTTAAAACAGGTAGGTTTGTAGCACAGGGGCATCATTTGGTCTTTTCAAGCCACACTACTTTTTGCAGTAAGTGATTGAGCCCCAGTGTTGGATGAAGCCTGAGATGGAGAAGTGAAGGGAATTTTAAAGGAGGTGTCTATCCTGCTGCTTTGCTAGTGTTGTTAAAAGGCTCGCAGACACTGGGCCTTCGAATGCTTCCTTCTCCCTTGCTGTTATACTTGCTAGTCTGTAGCCTTCTGCATTTGCTGAGAATGTTATTTGCTTTCTGTCAGATTTATTGTTTGAATTGCAAGGAAACATCTTATTTTAAAAGCCTCAAACCCCTTTTGTTGCATTGTTAAGAAGCTATCTGTCAATTAGTATTCACAAAAGACATCTTGCTGGTGTGTGCAGCAGCCACTGAATGTGTGACTCAGTTGCTTTTGTGCTGAAGACCTGGGGGTGCCAGTGCTATCTCTTCTACATCTAATCTGGAAATAATTGTGTTTTAGGAAGTTGCTAGATTTTTTTTTTTTTAAAGGAAATACCAACCTCTTATGTGTTTCAATTGCTAGCCTAGAATTATGCTATTCTATGACTCTGAAATTACTGTGGATATATTTATTTTTGTTTACTTTCTTTCCCTCTCTGGGGTGTGTGCCTATTAATCTCAGTAATAATAAAATGGCATCTTCTTGAATTAAATTTCATTTAGGAAGTTAAAACCTGTCCTTTACCTTTTTTCTTGGAGGCTAGCAGGAGAGTATAAGGAAGTTTTCAATCCCTAGAGGGACTCCTTTTCTCAGATCCTTTCTGAGAAGTTGGCCACTCACCTGTCTGTAGTTCTGGTTCTTTCTTAAGCTGGATTTAGTCCAATTGTTCACTATGCCAAATTCGTCTAAACAAAATCATGTCTGATGCCTTCCACTTCTACCCTATCTAAGCCTTAGAATTAAAAAAAAAATCCAGAATTTGTTCCTGATAGATTTTTAAAAACCTCACAATTTGTTTTTGTTTTGCTGCAAGACCAAAGGAAAAGAAAAAAATAAACAACTGAACTAGTAATAACAACCTGTCTTGAGCTGGGATAAGGTGGGAGATGAACTAAAATTGGGCAAAATGTCTATATATAAACAAAAAATCTTTCTTTGATTTTGGCTTAGTGATCGTCCTGAAGGTGTTAACCTAATGATACTTGGGTAGGAAATCTCAGAGCATAGGAGGACTGTCAATTTAGAATTCTTTGCATAAGTCAATTCAGTGCTGTTCCTGGGACTCTGTTCGCAAATGCCAGGGAGAGATTTCCTCCAAAATGCCTCGGTAAAAAGTGGATCAGGGTGGGAGAGCCTTTGATAGAGCGGAAGCCAAGAAATTAAAGGTAAGTCACTTGTGCGATGTGGCATTTCAACAAGAGTGACAGCCGAAGAGCATAGTTTTCTATTCCCTGCCTTTACTGAATGTATCTTTCTTGGAATGCTAAGGTGGAGGAAAAAAAATCAACATTGTTTATAGCTGGAAAGAAAACCTTTTATGAAACCGTGGAAAAGTGGGGACGCAGTGCAGCTTTCTGAAGTGTCTGAGGAAAAACGGCACAGCTCACTGCTTCTAAATTAGATCACAAATTTTCTGGCTGATAGCAGCATCTTCGTGCTTGCCCTAAAGGCAAAGATCTGAACAAATTACATTTTAATATCTTAGGTTCATTTATCCCTGCTGAGATCACACAGAAGCCAAGAAATACACATACATGGAAATCCAATAGGCCCGAGGGGCTTGGCAGCGGTGCTGGAAAGAGGGTGACAGTGAAAGTGATATGAAACCTCTCTGTTTCTGCAGCAGGTGATATACTCCACCTCATATGTGTCATCGCTCCGATAGAGCACACCCCTCTCGGGTAAAAAGGGGCATGATGGATTTAAGAGCTAAACTTTGCTTATTGAAATGTTCATGTAGTTAAGTGCTTCAACCCTCACTTTTCCCCCCTATACATAGGAAAGATGCTAATGTTGACCTAAAACTCAAATAAAATGTTTTTGTGAGAGTGTAATGACTTTGGAGGACAAACGTAGGAAAAGGTAACATAAGATGTGACCAGATTGGAGAAGACTTTGGGCTGGGCTAAGGCATTCCATCTTTATTCAACAGATCTTGGGAACCACAGTATATCTTTCAGAGTGGAAATGATTACCATGGAAGAGGCGTGTATCTTACGTGTGGATGGTGAAATGGAGGCAGATCATTTAGGATACTTTTGTAATGCTTGGGGTTAAGAGAGAACTATGACCTAAAAGAAGGATGAGAAAGGGGAGGAATGGAGATAAGAAAATGGAAGAAGGGGCAATCATGAACTGGTAGGCTTGAGAGCTGCTTGGTTACAGCGACCAAAGAGAGAGAGCTTTTGAGCCTGGATCACTCTCCAACTGGTGGTGCTACTGATAGAAATAGGAGTGGAAACAGGTTTGGGAAGAGACGAGTATTCCATTTTCAATATGGAGAGGGAGGGACATCTGGGAGAGCCATATGGAATTGTCTCTGAAGACAGTAAAAATGTGGAACAGGAATGAATGAAGGCCTGACCTGGAGTTGTTTAGGGAGGGGAGAGTTAGTGCATAAGAAGCAAATTTTCTTGGAAAGTTTATGCTTCATCTAAAAATTCATTTCAATTTTGCATTTTATTCTTCGATATATATGTTTTTTCCCCTTAACATTGCTTTACAACTGAGCTTGACAAGTAGTTAAATGAAAAAAATCTGAAGTGTACAGATTGATATTTGTATTTGTTTTTAACATGAGAAGAGGTTTGAGAAGCATCAATACTTCTGGGTATTGGCCTATACTCTACCATGGACCCCAACGAGTATGTAAATGAGCTTTTGACTTCAGTGGTCGCTTTTAGTAACGGAAGAGATTGTCAAAGGAGAGAAAAGAGAAAGGAGGCTAAAGGGCTATAGCGACACATTGGGGACAAATCTGTACCTAAGAGAAAGAGGAAGATAAGCCCAGGCGGTTGAGGAGAAAATTCAGAGAATTTGTGTTGCTGGCACCGTGGGGAGGAGGCGGAGATTAAAACATGAATGGTCAGCTCAGCCAGATGTTCCAGAGAAAGCTTCAAGAATGAAGAAAGAATCTAGATCAGAAGGGGAGGTTGAGGGAAGAGAAATTCCAGCAGAGCAAAGAGAGCGGAAATCAGATGTCAGGATTAAGGAGTAAGTGGATTAGTGAAGCAGTAGAGGAAGGTGAGTTTAGAATGAAAAAATTTGCATGTTTGCAGGCTGATGAGAACAAAGCAGCTTCCAAGGAAGGACAGAAAATACAAGCGAGACAGAGGAGAACTTCGTCTGGGGGAGGCAGGAAAAGGGGGTGGGTAGGAGGAAAGACTTAAACCCGGATGAATCCACAGATGCTAGATCCTGTTTCGCTCCTCTATGTTTAGCACAACTACAAGGAATTTAGCGGTTAAGAAAAAAATCCTGTTTTGTAAAGTCACGACAGATCTAGGTTATTCAAAAGGCAGCATTTATTCTTGTTGGGAAATGAGCTGTGGGGAATCCAGTCTGCTCAGATGGTCTTGTTGCATGCTGATGGAGTAGCAAAGCATTCCAGAAGCTCCCTCCTTGCCAATCTGGGGTTACTGGAATGTGTCTGCTGTGATACAGTGACCAGCTCTGCCTCGTTTCTCTCATCCAGTGGGTTATTCCAGGCCATGGAAGCATGCAATTTAATGGTTGCTGGCCTTGCTGGGAGATGTTCTCTAACATCCTTGGGCTTAAGAACTATCGTGGAAAGCATGGGTTAGGTTGGCATTTGAGTTTGCTGAGGTGCCAGCATTGCAGGATGCATATCCTGTTCCTGGAGAAAACGATAAACCTACTTGGCAAGTTTGCTAACTATGCCCAAAACATTCTTAAATCCGTTAGAGGTTGGGCATACATTTCTTTTGCCAGTATGGCCAAAGCAGCGTGTATACTTCTTTTCCAAGCTGAGGAAAATGAGCAGACTTTACCCAGTTCCCTAGAGGGACGGCTCTGCCCGTCAAATTGCTACTCTTACTTATACCTCTCATCAGACGTCAGTGTTAATTATGACTGATTAAGATGAGCTGGATTTGTGGACAGAATAGCTAATGTCGCTAATCCAATTTTAGCTACAATGTTTGTTCCAAGTTAATTTTGTAAATGTATTCCAACTGAAGCACCATGGGGTAAGAACCTTTCTTGTTGCAGCCCTTGATCTATCAAAAATAGAAAAAGGAGATAGACTGTTGTATTGTACCTCCCTTAAACCGCTTAGGCTTGTGCCTGAGAAAAGCAAAGAAAGGAATTCCTGGGGGAACAGACCAATCTTCAGAGTTGTATGTGAGGTTTTTGCTGTGTACGTATCAATGAACACAGTGGTTCTCAGATGCCATCTATCCTGGGATTGATTACTCAAGAATTCCTTATGGGCAGCAGTGGAGTTTATGGAAGGTCACTTAGTGTCATGTCTGGAAATGTAAGCTCAAATTCATTTCACTTGGGCGGACTAGCGACATCTCCTTGTGTTAAACGGAGGTATGTCAAAACGCTGCAATATTGATGTTGACACTTTTGAACTGATAGTGACATTTCGATATCCATGAAACCAGAGCTGTAAGCTTCCACAATAAGTAGCTTCCCTTAGCAAATGTAAATATTCTGATCTGACAAAGTAATATAAAATTAGTTTAAATCTAACCTCTTAAAAAAATCCTCACCAAAGTCACCTTAATACTTAGAGATGTGTTTTCAATTTTCTCAATTCCGTCTCCCTGCCCCAAGGTGCTATTTGAGTATGCTCTCCCCTTGGCCATGCTAGGATTTGAGTGTGAAGTTTTTTGTGTGTGTTTTTTATTTCCTTTGGTCAACTTAAATGCCATATTCCAGTTTTCAATGGCAGGAGATTTGATTTATATTAAACATAATTTAAAGAACATTCAAGGCATTATTTACATGGTATTTCATTTTTCCAAATTAAACTTAATCACTTAAAATGGTTCCTATTGTATGTATACATTTCCGGATAAGTGTTCTCATATACAGAAACCCAACCTCATGATCTCAAAGGTTATCATTAAAATGCTTATTACATATATATCCACAGGGGATATAGAAAGACCAAGGATTTCCATAGTTAAACTTCAGAGGTTTGACTGAAGTCGGTAAGAAGGCTATGAAATATGTGAATTTAACCTTTGCCTATTACCATGTAAATCATTTAGTTTCAGAATGTTTGCCCTGGAATGAGTGAAAGTTTGTATTTTCTTCTTGTCAAAATGCCCGTGAACTGGGAGAGAAACAGTGATGTTTGTAAATGTCAACTTTAATGCCTGTCTGCTGGATCCCAGGCACCTGCTTTTATATGTTTAAAAAGTTTGAAACCTCTGGATGTAGTTTAAGTACGAGCAGTGCGTAAAGGTGGTTTTTCGAAAAAATGTTGAGTGTGTATAGTGACCAAATGTGAAAATCAATGTCATTCCTGCTCTACTTACCACCAGAAAGCAGGTAAAATGAGAAAATTATGTTCTTTATTTTGCCATAAAACCACTTCAAAATAAGTGTCATTGTTGAGGTATTTTCTTCCAGCACTATCTTATGTCTTTTCCCCAATGAAACATGTTCATTCCTGTGTTTACAGCACGACATTTGAGATGTAATTTCTTCCAGGAAACTTAGAAGCTTTGGGTTATGGTTGTGATCTCATTAGGAACCCCTTCTACCCAATAATTGCTATTGGTTTCACATGGTAAAAATAAGTTACTGCTCTCAAAACAGCAGATGACAGACGAATGGTTAAAATTCTTGCCACAGTGCTGCCTGCTCCTCCAGGAAAGAATTCTAATATGCTTTGCATATAGTTGACTTCACTAAATCTCTCATTAGGGGGATACATTTTATAAGTGTGGGAGAAATGAAATGACTAGATTCAATTTTAATATAGTAAAAATAAGTTTTTGAGTGTTTACTCTCTGCTAGAGACTGTTCTAGGTACTTTCCACGTGTTATCTCATTTGGTCCTCAGGAAAGCTCAACACAGTAGCTATCTTTGTTTTTTCCCCTTTTACAGGTGACTCCACTGAGGTATTCCTTCCGAAAGTTTGAGTTCATACAGAGAGAATACAAATGAATTCAAAGATATTCTGAAAGTTGGCTGAGTTAAAGATTCTGCTTAAGCTTAATCTTTCCCCTTAGCTTCAGTAGGGATTCTTTCAGCCTGAACTCCAGGTTCCCTGAAGATAATAAACAGCCTGTCCCATCACTAGGAGGAGGGAGGATAGGAAAGATGTGACCGATGGTTCCTGCCTTCCAAGAGGCAGGTGGCTAGTGTGCCCTCTGTGGGTGGGTTAGATTTACTGGAGGTTTCTGCAGGGAGGTTGTAGGATTGTAAGGTAACACCCATACTAGCTATTAGCTCCCATCCTTTGAGAGGTGCTTACCTGGGGCAATTGCAGCTTCAAATTAATAGCAGACTACCAGCTTTAAGCCCCTCTGATATAAAATTTTGCAGCCCCCATCTGCCTGGGGGTCTTGAGAGCAGGGGTGTTCAGCCTTTGGCTGGATATGGACAGCATGTGTAGTAGATGTGAGCTGATGGGAACCAGCAGAGAAGAATGGTGGCAGGGTTCAAGGATGCTGCATGAAGGTTACAACTCTGGCAACATATGCAGGATGGAGAGGAGGAAGGATAAGAACAAGTAAAGATTTGCCACCAGGGCAACAAAGGCCAGACAGGGAGTAAATTCAGGAGTGGGGTGGGGGGCGCCCGATTTTTCGGCAATGTACAAAAAAAACAACTAAAAGCAAAATGGAAACACTGGCTAAGCTATCCCTGTTCACAGAGGATTGATCTTTCTGTCTGAGAGGAGATCAGTGGTCAAAGCTAAAATCACACTTGTCTTATTTAACTGAGGGATTCTATTTTTTAGAATAATTAGTTCAGTTAATAATTTAGCAATCACAATAAATTTTCTTTTGGGGTGTTGTGATTAAAAACCAGAGCTATCTATTTTTAATCACATCAGATTTACCTGAGTCTGACCAATGACTTTTTTTTTTTAATTTTTATTTATTTTTATTTTTTTCGGGGGAAAACAAAATTTTATTTTATTTTTATTATTTTTAAATTTTTATTTATTATTTATTTTTGGCTGTGTTGGGTCTTCGTTTCTGTGCGTGGGCTTTCTCTAGTTACGGCGAGCTGGGGCCACTCTTCATTGTGGTGTGTGGGCCTCTCACTGTCGTGGCCTCTCTTGTTGCAGAGCACAAGCTCCAGATGCACAGGCTCAGTAGTTGTGACTCACGGGCCTAGTTGCTCCGCGGCATGTGGGATCTTCCCAGACCAGGGCTCGAACCCGTGTCCCCTGCATTGGCAGGCAGATTCTCAACCACTGTGCCCCCAGGGAAGCCCCCAAATTTTATTTTTTAGTTGAAGTATTGTTTTTTTTTGACCAATGACTTTTTGATTATTGGGCCAGTGTCTGACCTGGGAGGAACTTTCCCCAATCCTGTGTCCCTGATCTTCGACCTTCCTGGAAAAGAGGAAAGGAGGCCCTGAAAAAAATAGTAAAACAAAGCCAGAGACTTGGGTTATTTTCTAATATTGAATGTGGAGGAGGGCTGCGAACCACTGAGACAAGATTATATTCCATTTGCATGAGTGGGGGCAGAGAAATTTGCTGGAGGTGTTTGTTTAATGTTGCTGTTAGTCTTTGGCTTGCACTACTTAATAGCATAGCTGTCACTTTGTCTCATGGGAATGTGGTATTTCTAGTAATTTGCAAGAATTTGTGAGCTAAAGTTTGCCAGATCTCATGGCTGGGATGAAATTAACGCATGTGATCAGTCTTCCTCTTGAGGGTCTTATCCCATTAGGACCAGAATACTAAATAACCTGTTTAAATATGCTCTGTTGTCTATCAGTTTATTTTACAAACGACTTTAAAAGTTGAGGCAGATATATCTATACCTATATATCTACAGACATGCATACGTACATACATACACATAATGTACATATAAAATACATATTTTAAAGATAACATGCCAAGAATTAAAAAGCAGAAAAACATAAATGCAACTTTAAATCTTCTGTTCAAAGCTAAGCTTTAGCAAAAGTATTTTTTTCCCTCTCCTTCTATTTACATTCTGTGTTCTACTTGATTACCCCAAATATTCATGAGTTTAAAACACTAGGTGCCTGTTATACAGTTTCTTGTAAAGTGCATTTGATATGCAAATTGTTATAGTGAACCATCATTCATAAGCTATTTATATTCATTTTGATAGGGGAAGAAGTACCCTGTCTCATTCCATATAAATTCCTCTTTACAGTCTATCAAATACAGAAAGATGCTTGAGATTAAATAAATGTGCTTCTAATGTTAGTGAATATCTGATGCTTGACATATGTCAGAGATTTTTGGACATTTATAATTATGTTGCCCTAATTGCTCTGGGAATTGGAGACAAAAATGAGTGATGTGTAGCGCTTCAGATAGTGGTCTCCATGGTCCCTCGTCTCACTCCTAAAGATGACTTACTTCATAAAGAGACACGGGTCAGTAAGTGGAAAAGAGAAGCATTAAAAAGGTGAATATCCAGGAGAGAATGAAACAAGCATTCCTTCCTTCCTTTATTTACTGTTTGTTAATGGTCACCACCTCTGGTGGCGTGCATGAAGACGTGGCTCCTACTCTCAATATACTGAGAGTCTAGCGGGGGTTCAGACATGTGACACAATGAGTGCTTCTTACTATCTCACCTTAACCTTAACTCTTGCTACAGAGAGCATGTTCTTTGCTCCCTTCTGTAAGCATGTGTCATGGTGCAGCCACCTCAGTTCTAGGCTGTACAGCTTTCCTGCATCTCTTCATCTTAGAACTGGCTTTCCTCCAGACGTGAGGAAGGACCATCCGACCCAGTGCTTCGCATCTATAGATGCTGCTTGTTACACTCTCTGTTTTTGTCCATTTTGAATCACTGGAAGAGCAGCAGCATTGCTTCCTGTGAGAGTGGAGGACATCTTTTCGGAATGCTGAAAACCCTCGTAAACCTGGTCCTATTAGTTGATGGTGGTGGCAATAGCATTCTAAATGTGACAGGTCTCCTGGGATTACTTACGGCAGCTCTCACTGGCCTTACAGATGGATTTTTACATCCTCTTGCACTTAGCTTACAAACAAGAAGCAATTTTTTTTTTACTTTAATAGATCAGGCTGATGGTTGGTTGCTGTGAAGCTTAAGGCTATAGTTTACACAAGACTAGAGACAAGTTTGTGCTGCACACCCCCAGGCACAGGCACAATGGCCCCAGCCGAGGAACTGGTTCCATCCTATTTTTTCCATTTTATGTTTTAAAATACTTCTGTTTTCATTATGAAAGAATTTTCTGGAGATATATTTAAGTATTGGAGATTCAGTTGGATAACTAGCAATTTGTAATTAGTAACGTTTTTTAGATCAAGGATTCTCACTTTTTGGGAGCTTGTCAGGGTTGTAATGCAGGTTGTGACACAACATAGAGTTTGTGAAGTTGTTTGTAGAGAGTGTAATTCTGTTCTATAGGTGGATAACTATATGGCAACACATACTATATTTCTGATAAAAACGATACAACAATGTGAACACTAAACAGTTGGTGGGATACTTAATATTTCTAGGTCAAATGATGATGTTGGCTTTGTTTTCAAGACAATTGCCTTCCAAACATATGAAGATGTTAGCGAGAGAGGAAGTTGGTAATGGTGGGAAGGCCATGTTCACAGATTTGTTTTTAAATGTATCATTTGTTCCCTAATGATAACACACGTAGAAATCTTTTTCTTTGAGTAGCCTTAAGATGAAAAAGGAAAAACAGGTTTTCAAGTCAAACACACCGGGGATTGAATCTGAGCTCTGCCATTTACTGGCTGTATGACGTGAGTTAGATAAACTTACCTGGAGTGTCAGTTTATTCACCTGTAAAACATGAGTGAACATATACTTCTTAAAGGATGGCTGTGAGTTTACATTAAATCATGTATGTTTGGTATTCATCCCAGTCTTGCTGCAGGCAGGTCATCAATAAATGTTGGTGGATGAAGGGGTACAACCTTAATTGAGCTAAGATGCTGCCCAAGTGATGGGGGGCCTTTGTGGACAATGCATTACTGTTTACTGAGCACCTTTTGTGTGCTGGACTGTGGGCCAAGCACAGGCCTACAGAAATGTTGAGCCCCAGGTCCTCTCCTCAAGGAAGTCCCCGTCTGCTGGGGAAGTCGAGCCCCCGCATCTGCGTCACAGTGTCACGCAGTAGGAACGATGCAGTGGGGCACAGCAGGCGTCCTGGCAGCCTGAGGAGGGGAGGCCCTTTTGGGAGAGCTTCCTGGAGGGAGTGACACTCGAGCTGACTATGGAAGGACAAGTATGAATCACTTGAATGTATTCAATAAGGGAGTGAGAAAGGAAGAAAGCGGGGAAAAGGCCACTGAGGCCTGAAGTCATGTCCAACTTCTCAGTTTGGGGTAGAACTTATATGGATGAAAACATCTTCTTCCTTTTTTGTGGAATTCATGCATGTTCCTTTCTCTCCCTCTGTCAGCACAGGAAGATCTGAGGAGGAGGGAGAAGACTGCAGGGCACACCACTGTAGGCCTCTGAGTCCCAGGTTCTCCATTCCAAATGGTGTCATTGGGGAGGTGGTGGTGTACTGGTCGTTTCCCAGGCCCGGGGAAGCCTTGCTGTCTATTTCCCAGGGGGTGGCAAGTGGGAGGGCAGGGCACCTTGGCAATGGTGATCCCACTGCTTTATGTGTGTGTGTGTGTGGTGGGTGCATCACCGAGTAATTACGTGGCATTGATGATCACTGTGCCCCACGATCCTGCAAGTCAGTGAGGGAGCATTTTGATAGCAGGATGGCTGTCATGCTGGAGTATGAAGGCTCCTCCCGGCTGTGTTCTGTATCTCAGTGATTCCCACCTGTCTCCAAACCACCCTCTCCCAACATCCCATGGCAATAATATTTCTTCTGGGAAACACACGTACCTAAAATACTGTTCCTTTCATCACCAGAATGTAAATCACTCCTTTGCATTCCTGGGTAGGTGGAATCTCTGAGGCCTGCAATTACCAAAGTTATGCAAACAGCCTCTTTTTAAGATTTCCTTAGAGTATGTGCTGCACAGGAAGAAGAAGATGCTTTGTGGAAATTGGGCATTAAAATTACCTTGAAAATACATTTATAATTGCATATAAAACAAAATGTGCATGTGAGCTGTGTGGTTTTATTTTTAATTATCTGTTTTTTAGTAAACATTCCACTAAGATTTCAAGAAACAATCCCAGGGCCTCATAAATGAATAAATAAAATATGAGGCATAATAAAATCAGATGGTATAATGCATGTGATAAATGGGACAAGAGGAATATAAATATATAGTCTTGTAAGACTAACACTGTGCTTCTTTATGAAATATCTCTGGAACATTATAAGCAAACAAGTTTTAAAATTTAGAAATGCACTCTATTATTTTATCTTAGGTTTTATATCTAAACATTAATGTATTTAGATTTCTTTTCGTTTTTATGAATCCACAGAAGCAGCCTTTAGCTAATTCCCACAACCAAAATGTAGTTCACAGATGCTATCTTTTCATAAAGAAAAGAAATTTTGTATCTCGTGATGTGGCCGTATTATTTTCAATGAGAGGAGTTTTATTGTATTAGATTTTTCAATTCCTGCGTAACATAACAGTCTCAAAGTCTATAAAACAGCCCCACAAATAATAAATACTACGGAGAAAAGTAGGTCGCTCCGCATTAATTCATAGAGAAAATAGGTCAGCTCGAACGCTGGTCAGAGAGACGTAATTAGTGTTAGTCACTGCTTTAACGCTGGAAGAAGTTGCTACCGATTCTTGTCCTCCTTCCCTCCCTCACTTCCCAGACTCTTGTGTCAGCAAACACTGAAAAGGCAAATAAAAGAGCTGTTTCAGCGGTTCTGAGAGAGGCGGTCAGGTGAAGGTCTGGGGTTAATATGACCGCGTTTCGAGGCCCATCAGACAATGACTGCCCTGCCGCGGAGGTTGTGTGGCAGCCGGTCCCCTCACCTGGAGCCGCAGAGATGCCGCTGCCCTTTCTTCTCTAGAGGAAACTTGAATCCAAATACAAAAATAGGAGGGTCATCTGACAGTCACGTCTCCCGTGTTTGTTGCTGATGTTTATATCTCTCGGGGCCGGTATAACTGCTGCTTGTGGGTTTCATTAGAATAATGAACTTCTCCACTAATAACTTCTCCACTAAGCTGGCCTTTGGTCCTGAGAGAATCATCCTGGCCATCTGTGTGGGTGGTGGTGAAGTAGTTTTATTTATGGAAAATTCTCAGGTGTAAATCGGCATATCTAGGGCACAGGTGGCAAACTCGTTGTTCCAAGATGTACTTTGTTTAGGGTGCCTAGTATTCTGAATTATTTTTCAACACTTAAAATTCAGGGGATTTGGTGTTAAAAATATCCAGATTTCTGGGTATTTTTAACAAATCAGAAAATGTGACAGCAACCCGCTCCTATTCCTTCATGGCAACAGCTGGCTGGGGCTAGGTATCAACAGTTAAATATACACCCACGTGTGTGGTTTCCGGCTCCGCAGGATGCCCTACCTGTTTCCCCACATTGCTGCCTACCTTTTTGTTTTTGGACCAGTGGTTGGCAAAACTGGCTGCATATTAGAATCACCTGGGGAACTCTTTGGCCTTGGCTTCACCCCCAGAGATTCGACGGTATTGGTTTGGCATGGGGTAGTTTCAGCAGCACCTCAGGAGATGCTAATATATGGCCAAGGTTGAGAAACCACGGCCCAGGGGGAATAGAAAGTGGGCACTGGTCACCTTCTCATGAGGTCCCAGGGGAACCATTGCTTGCCCTTGTGATGTTCATTAAAGAAATTTCTTTCTTGGTTCTTCCAAGGAGAATTGATCTAATTTTCTCTTCCTTTTTCATTTTATGGTGGTGTTTGGGGGTCGTGAGATTCACAGTTTGGTGCTGCTGGCAGGGGACGGATCGAGGATCTCATCTGTTAAGCAGTCACAGATGTCGAGACTCACGCCCTGGGTTTTCCCATCTTACAGAGCACGTCGTGTGGAGAGCTGTAGCTTGCTCCCCCATTATCTCTTCCTCACTCCGGAGGAGGGACGGGGGTTGTTTCTCTGGAGTATGTTATGAGATCAACCTTTTTAATGCCCATAAAAAGACAGGATGTCAATTTAAAGCCTCATCTGTCACAAGCGTTTTCAATCTTGCAGTGATTTATGAATTACTGTAAATTGCAATCACACTGGCCCATAACAACCTGGCAGCTACTTCAATAGCAAACCTTGATGCAAAAATATGGCTCTATAGGTGGAATAAAAGTTTCAGAAAGGGAGTGTCGTTTAATAGGCAGGTGCTATTATCATGCGCTTACTGACAAGGGAAAGGTTTCTCAGTAAGAAATGTTCTTTTCCACCCACACAACACCCTGCACGAAGTGTGGTGAAGGGGGATTCTGCTTTGCAGTTTTGTGCGTCTCATGAGGGAGGAAGAGTTCAAGGAGGATATATCAGAAAAGGCAGGAGGAGAATTGAAGCTTTCATTTGAAATGAACCATCCAGGGTCCTCTTCACTGTCGTCTGTATTTCCGCCTGCAGACAGATTTTCCCCGCAGTCCTGTGGGAGAAGGCAGGAAGCTGTGCAGAACCGTCAGAACGGGCCAGTTTGATGTGTAAGGGGTTGGCAGATTTAAGATAAAAAAAAATGCAACTGTGTGTGTGTGGTGGAGGGGAAGGGGGATCAGTTGGGGCTGTGTTCCAGTTGGTTCTTGTACAGAAACTTTCATGTTAAAAAAGAGTGACTTCTTCAGAGCGGGTTGACAGAGAATCATACTCTTGGCTTCTCAGAAGAAATTTAGGATTTAGGATTCCTAGACTGCTTTTTGGACATGGGTTTGCTATCACCTTAGGTTTAGATGTTACCAGATTTCAGGGAGCTTCATCTCAGCAGGGATCTGGTGCTGGTGGGGGAGACCACAGACTCAACTTTAAAACCAGGTGTTGCTGCTTAGAGGACCTGCATTGCAGAAAGGAAAGAGGGGGCTCACTAGCCAGGGGCTGGGAACTGCCTCATGCCAGTTTTTTTTAACACATCAAAGTGACAGGCTTTCCTTTACATTCAATCTACCCTTCAAGTTTTGCCTTGTGGTCAGCTGGGGAGAAGAGGCTTCATAACACTCAGGTAAGAAAAAGGAGACCAAGGGACATTTAAGAGGGAAGGGAGGATGAACTTACGAGTTGTCAGGCTTCCAAAAATCTATTTGAAAGGGGTATATTTAAAAGGGATACCGATAATGTCCTTGAAAGATGTCAAATATCCATTTGAAAAGAGGTCAAACACATTTTTGAAAACAAAGGGAGGAGCAGTGTTTGTTCTGGAGAACAAAGGAGATTATGATATTGAAATTCTATAAAGGTGTCATGACTGTACAAGGGAGTAAAATCTTAAGGATATTTTTGGATAGTTGACTTTTTGATGAGACAAATTCTTTCGATTTAGGAGGGCTGATTTCCCCTCATATCCTATTTGTTTTTTTTTTTAGTTTTATAAAAAAATTACTGTTATTGATTTATACATCTTTATCTGACAAAAAGGATTTGAAGCAGCTGTCAGTTTCAAGATTTATCATTTCCTGACACTATACCAGGGTGGACAATAGAACTAAGCTAGGGCAAGATGAGGATAAGTATCTCTTTCATTTATTTTGCTTTAAAAATATTTATACTATATCTTTATCTCATATCCTGTCTTGATCATCTTGGTATTCCTTTCAGATAGTCTGACCCAGAGTAGGTGCTCAAAGAATACATTTTGATAAGTGATATTTCCCTCATGGGCAGAAAGAAGTTAGACTTCATCAGGATTTTGAAAGCACTTAATTATTTGTTGGAAGCCACCGTGGGAGATCAATTTTGTTATATCCTCTGACAGTGTTAAACTTTATAACAGGCCTGGGCTTCCCGAAAGCAGTGACAGTTAAGAAATCCCACCACACGTTTGTGTTTTGGAAATGGCTAATGGTTGTCCAAAAAAAAAAAAAAAAATTGTGCAGGATAGAGTTAAACAGTCAAGGAAGACTTTATTGAAGACTATTGCAAGTAGGGAGAGATTGAACTCGTCTCCAATACAACAGGGGCAGCTGTGGGTTTATAGACAAGAGGCAGGATTAGCAAGTGAGTGGATGAAGAACTAACAGAAACTTGGGTAGCTACCAAGGGTGGGGAGATTCTTGCTAAACTGGCGTGGCAGGGTTCTTGTTACACGGGGTCAATAGGCCATGCATGGGGCCTAGTTGAGAAGAGGGCCCAGAGGAGCCTGGCTAAAGTGCAGTTGAGGAGGGAATACTTGTCCCCATGAAGGACCATCTTGCTCTTGTTTGTTCTGAGGTAAAATCCACCCCATCTATCCTCATGACTCCTCTAAGACTGGCAGATGACTCTTTTGTTTACTTGTCTCTATGAAACCCCAGGCCCTCTCCACCCCCCCCCCACCCCCCTTTTTTTGAGGCATTTCTCATTAATGAATCTTCGTCTCCTTAGTTGACTGATGCAGATTGTGTTTTCCAGTTCTGGGGCTGTGTCTCGGGGAGGGAGGGGAAGGTTGCCCTTGGAAACCTGTCCACTCCACCCAGGTATTATGGCCTCTCAGAGCCCTTTGTGCTCAGTTTCTGACTGACGATTTATAGGGGGTGGATTCAGTGTGTGTCAGACTCTTGCCTTCCCAAAACTGAATCCTAAAGGATATCTTTTGCATGTAAACTGTCTTTGAGATTTCCAGAGGGCTCTGGAAAATCACAAAGAATTTGTTCTTTCCCCTTGTAAAAAAGAGAGATGCTAGAAAGAATTAGGCTTATTTGATATGTTACCACTGATGAATTGCACGGAAAGAGAGATCAAACCAGAAGAGATACTCGGCCTTCTATAGGTTACGTTTGTCTGGGCAAAGTGTTAATAATACAGATATTTCAGAAATTGTATGCTGTTGGAGAACTTCCCAGAGAATTGTCAGGGCCCTTGCTGTCCATGCTGTTTCTACCTACCAGAGACCTGGGATGTTTTTCTTGATAATTGACAACAACGGGATAGTGTTATCAGCCGCAATTTCGGTTATTTTTTCAGTGTTAACTTGGTTGCAACTTATGTTGTGGGCAATTAGAGTATGTATGCCTCTGATGAGATATAGTATTGTTCCCCCTGAAACCACTAGATCACTTAAACTACAAGCATGCATACATGCAATACAGACTTTCAATAAATGTCAAATGACAGCTACGTATCAAGCACTGTGCTAGGCACTAGCGGCCAGTCAGATTTATTATCAGGCTTATTCTATTGGTGAAGACAGATAATAGACAAGTGGTTAAAAAATAAGAGTTACAGATGATTTTTTGTAAAAGAAAAGATGACGTGATGAAGATGAGAGGAAAGGTAAGGGCAGTCCTGGAAGGCTTCCGAGGGAGGTGGCACAGGCTGAAATTGGAAGACTGCTGCTGAGCCAGCCACGCAGACAACTGGGAGAAGGGCCTTTCTACTTTTCTCTGATCTCCACTCGGGCTACACGCTGGGGTAAACAGTGCTTTCCATTTGCTCAGTAAAAACTTTTTGCCTGATGTGGTTGGCAAGCTACTTTCAAGAATGCATTTACCTTCCCACCAGTTTTATCTACTGATCAAGAGTCAGTTGTATTTTTTCCCCAAATTTATTTATACTGGTTGTGTTGTGTCAGTTATGCAAACTGATGAGAGATGCTTTTGCAAAGAGTCATTTCTATGAAAATTAACTTCAGTAGTATAGAAAAAATTTTCAAAAGGTGACTTGCTAAATTTTTGCTATCAAATTAGTTGTGTGGGCAAGACAACTGTCAGAGTTGGAGAAAAATTATAAAAATATGGAAGCATTTTTTGGACTTAGACTGCTTCACAAGAGTCTTTTTGTTTTCTCACCAGTTAAAGAAATCGAAACTGGAAATATTTGACAGTGTGGTACATAAAGACAGATGATGTGGAACTATAAAAAGTGGACCCACAACCCAAAAAATTGAGTCTTGGCCCTTTATCAAATGACTGGAGGAGTGTACATTTATGTTTTAGGTTAAAACAAAAAAATATATATATTTATACATTTAACATTAAACATTTTAACATAAGCTACCTATCATCTTTCTTTCATTCTATTTCTTATGTTTTACCACTTTAACTTTTTTTTTCTTTTAACTGACCAGTCTCCTGACCTGACTAGGTAAAAACAAACAAACAAACAAACAAAAAACTACAGTATTTTTCTCACAAAAATGATATCACCCTATTCATATTGTTTTGTAACATTTTTTCCTATTTACCATACTATGAACACCTCTCAGTGTCAATCAATATATTTCTCTAATACAATTTTAGATGCCATCGTATTTCATGATATGAATGGATCATAGTTTTTTTTTTAGCTGTTTATAATGATCAGCTGTTTAAGGGGTTCAAACTTGTCACTACAATGATCAGCCTTACATACACATATTTGCACACGTCCTTAATAATTTTCTTAAGATGAATTCCCAGGTGAATTTCTGGCTCAAAGGCAGACACATTTTTAAGACCTTTGATATATACGGTTAAATTTTCCTCCAGTACGATGAACGGTCACATGTCCTTTTGGAGTGAAATGTTTCTGAAATTCTCTGAATATTTCTGAGGCAATGTGATAATCAGACAGTAGGGTCTGCTGTTAAAGGTTATGTGCACATATAGAAATATGGAATTCAGGCCCCTCGAAGGACAGAAAGAATAGAACATAGCACTAAAAACAATAAAACATAGCACAGCAGCTAATACATACCCAGCAATTTCCCATCATCTGGTCAGAAGCTTGCTTTTGCCAGTTAAAGCCTTTATTTTGAGTGACAAATAAAATGTAATAGAATGTGAACTATTTTTGTCCTAGTGGTCCTCCCACTCTCTTCATTAAAATTCCTCACTGGCGGGCTTCCCTGGTGGCACAGTGGTTGAGAGTCCGCCTGCCGATGCAGGGGACATGTGTTCGTGCCCCTGTTCGGGAAGATCCCACATGCCACGGAGCAGCTGGGCCCGTGAGCCATGGCCGCTGAGCCTGCGCGTCCGGAGCCTGTGCTCCGCAACGGGAGGGGCCACAACAGTGAGAGGCCCACGTACCGCAAAAAAAAAAAAAAAAATTCCTCACTGGCTACCTCCACCTTTTAGTTTAAAGGTTGCCCTTCAGAGAATAGGTATAACCTTGCTTGAAGGAGCAATCTCCTTTGTCAGCACACCTGGCTCTCTTTTTGATGATGTCTGTATAAAATTTGTTACTTCCTTTTCTTTAATCTAATATGTGGTCACTTTAAATATCATTCTTTAAAATGTCTCTTAGAGACAGCCCTAGAGGAAAAATAATTGCATTAGGTACAAACACTGAGATGCCGCACAGGCCCAGGATGATATACCAGTCAGATTTCACACCTTTTCCTGACATAGCTGTCCCTGGATGTCTTTCGAGCTGATAATTAGGTTTCCAGGGTTTTCTTTCTCATTAATGGCCTGGTACTGTCAAAACCCCCATTGAGGGTGAGATTTATTTAAGATAGAAATTAAATTCCAGTGCAGAGGGGAGAGCCAGACATTGCTGCCACATCATCCAGTGATAATGCTGTCTCTTGCCACTCTGTGCTTTAAAACGATTTAATAAGGGCCTCTTTCTTGTTCCAAGCTCAGATAATGACTTCCATATGTAAAGTTCTCTGTCAGTTATAATTAATTTCCTCTTTACTCAGTCTGCAGCTTTGGATATAAATGCTGGGTCATCTTCGGAAGCAAAATCTCTTAGGCATCCTGGAGAAGGAAGACATTGACACTTGTGGGAAGCTCTCTTCGTTCTGATGTGGGGAAGCAGCCCCTTGGGGGCCTTGAGTGGAATGTGATATAGGCCAGTGGAAGAGGTAGGCATGAACTTCTGTGGAAACACAGAGAAAGAAGTGACCTGAGTCCTTCTCGCGGTATCAGAACAGGCTCTACAGAGGAGGTGAGCTTTGACTGGGGCCTTGAAGGATGGGTAAGAGTGATGTAGGCAGAGAAGACAGGCAGAACAAGCACTGCAGGTGGAGGAAGACGGGGACAACCAGAGGGTAGGATTGTTTAAGGAGACAAAGTAGGTAGCTGTTTGTGAGATGACCTGAGGGGACCAGGCAGGATCCTCTCTCCAAATCTTTGCCCTTACTGCCTCTACTGTCATCTGCTGTTACCTTCATTAAATGGTGATTTAAAAAATGGCAAAGTCGGGCTTCCCTGGTGGCGCAGCGGTTGAGATTCTGCCTGCCGATGCAGGGGACACGGGTTTATGCCCCAGTCCGGGAGTATCCCACATGCCGCGGAGTGGCTGGGCCCGTGAGCCATGGCCGCTGAGCCTGCGCGTCCGGAGCCTGTGCTCTGCAACGGGAGAGGCCACAAAAAAAAAAAAAAGGCAAAGTCTTTCTTGTTTTCAAGAATCTATTAAAAGGGAAACAATACTGGGAGAAATGGAGGGTAGTAGGGACCCAGATTCTGTTGGAGTTGCTTTACATGTGCTGTCCCACTTAGTTCACTCAACCAGCCATTGGCTTTTGGTTAAGGAAACTGAAGGTTTTTGGTGAACAGTTGTCAAAGGCCATATCCCCTGGCAAATCATCAAAGAGTAGAACCTTCAAGTGTCTCGGCAAAGGCGTCAGCAGGGAGGAGAACACGTTGCTGGGTGGGGCGTGGTCAGGCATGGGGGCCTTGGGGTGCATCTGCTGGCAGTGCTGGTGTGGCACTCAGCAGAGTGGGTTCCTGGAAATGGGGTATGGGGTAAAGAGAGGAGGTAGAAGGAAACCAAAAGAACTTGTCACAGATCTCCCAAGGGCATGTACGCATCTCTCTCTTACTCCTTTAATAAAAGTTTATTGAGCATCTACTGTGAGGTAGGCAGTGAGCCAGGATTGGGGTGACAAGGACACGCTGAGGCAGGATTGTTACTCCTGTGGTGCTCACAGCCTCGTGAAAACATGAGCACAGATGTATCACAGTTCACTGTAGAAGTCCTCACAGGGAGGTTCACCCAGTGTATCGAGGTGGGAGCTCTGCTTGAGGCAGGGGATAACGTTGAGATGGACCTTGAAGGATTCCCAGAAGGTTTTCTGAGGAAGGCCGGTGGGGAAAGGCATTTGAGGCAGAAGCGGTGAGGATAAAGGTGTCAACTTGTGAGGGGAACGACGAGTATGTGGAGTGGTGCATTCATCATGACTGAAAGAGGGTGAGGATGTGCAGTAGGGATGAAGGTGGGACACAGACCTGATTGTGAATGGCCTTAGGAGTCATTCTGAGGAGGGAACTGAACCCTGTACGTTTTGGGTTTTAAGGAGGAGCAATAGGATAGTAACCCTGGTGGCGATTTGGAGGATAGAGCTGAGGAAGAGAGAGATTGGAGGCAACAAAATAAAACAGGAGGATGGCACAACGGCCATGGAAGAAGTGATGAAGATCAGTAGCAGTTGGAAAAGAGAGAAGGATATGGAATTCCTTTAGATTTCTATATATTTTTAAAAGTTGTAAAAGCGATTCATGCTCACTGTAGAAAATGCAAATGATGCATGTGTATAAAATAAAAACTGGAGGTCCACACTTCCCGCAGAATTACCCCAGCAAACCTGTATGAATCCTTTCTAGACAGTGTTGTGCTCTTTCTACACACACACACACACACTCATTGATATATGCACGTGCATAACCCACCTTCTGGGTCAGTCCAACATTGGTCCTGTCCTTCCGGAGTTCACAGGCATCCACTAGGCTTCCAGTCATATGAATTTGAAGCTCAAAGCAGGGATTTGAGATTATGGGTGAATAACTGAAATATATCTACTCACCCCCCTCCATGGGAGACAGAAGAATCTTTGAATTCTTGTCTGTTCACTGCTACTCACACTGTGAACAAAATAATTGTTCCTACCTAAGCCTCCTCAGCGATCTAAAAGGAGAATCCAAGAAAATAGATTTAATGAGTTTCTGTTCCAAGTAAAATGTTTGGCTTTTTAAAAATTGGTGAATTAAAGACACCTTCTGTTGCCTCCTTGGCAGTCCTTACTTATGAGGCAGTGCAGTAGATATCTAACACCATCGTTATTATCTCTCTGTTCACAGGTTTTTATAAGAACCTCTCAATCTCTCAGGAGGGGTATTTTAAAAAGCAACTCCATGATGAAGAGGGACTAACTGTTCTTTTAATAGTACTAGGACTTGGTTTCCTGAAAGTATGTGTGTATATTCTCATTTGTTATTTTCACTTTTTTTTTTTTAGTTTTTCACTTTACTTTTTTTTTTTTTTTTTTTTGCGATACGCGGGCCTCTCACTGTTGTGGCCTCTCTCGTTGCGGAGCACAGACGCGCAGGCTCAGCGGCCATGGCTCATGGGCCCAGCCGCTTCGCGGCATGTGGGATCTTCCTGGACCGGGGCACGAACCCGTGTCCCCTGCATCGGCAGGCGGACTCTCAACCACTGCGCCACCAGGGAAGCCTCACTTTACATTTTTAACAGCTCTAATAATGTATAATCTGTCTTAGTCTGTTTAGGCTGCTATAACAGAAGTACCCTAGACCAGGTAGCTTATAAATAACAAAGATTTATTTCTCCCAGTTTTGGAGGCTGGAAGTCCAAGATCAAGGCTCCAGCAGATTTGTTGTCTGGTGAGATGGCCATCTACTTGCTGGGTCCTCACATGGCAGAGGGGAGGCCAGGGAGCTCTCTGGGGTCTCTTTTATGAAGGCACTAATTTCATTCCTGAAGGCTCCACCCTCATGACCTAATCACCTCCCAAAGCCTCTACCTCCAAATACCACCACATTGGGGATTAGGTTTCAACATATGAATTTAAGGAGACATAAACATTTGGTCTACAGCACAGTACATTCCCCATATTTATGCATGCACTGGACGTGTGTAGAACTGGGAAACATCGTTACAATCAAGATAGTGAACATGTCCATCATTCCTACAAGATGCCTCATGTCCCTATGTAGTTCCCCTCCTGTACCTTTTTCCTATCCCCAGGCAACCACTGATCTGTTTTCTGTCACTACATAGTCACATGTTAGGTTTTATAAACAAGGGAAAAAAATCCAACCAGTCAGGGAAAGGTAGTTGCTTACCCAAACATCCACTCCCACTCTTTTCCTTTTAAATGAATCCTGATTTATATCACGGAGGGCAGTGATATCTCTAGAAGATTTTTTCCCCAGCCTTCCTTGCCACTAGCTATAACTAAGACCTTGCCAATGAGATGCAGGCAGAAGTGTTATATGAGATTTCTGGGAAGAGTGCTTAATGGGGGCTAACTTGGCTGGGGAAAAGGCCTCTTCGCCTTTTCTCCCATTTCTCTTGGTATTGTATGGAATGCATCTGTAATGGCTGGAGCTCCACCAGCCATCTTGGACTATGAGATGACCTTGAAAATGAAAGCTATTTACTGAGTTGGTGGAGCAGAGAGATGAACTTGCATTTCTGATGTCCCTGTGATGCTTTCCTACCAAACCTACACTGTCTGTATTTGGATTTCTTTTATGTGAAGGTATCATAAACTTGTAATTTTCTTAAGAAACTCTTACTTTGCTTTTATTTTCATATGCAACTGACCTCTTATCCTAACAGAAACATTCATACTTCTATGAATGTTTCCCATTAGCTTTCTCAGAACAGTTAGAGCAATGCCATTTGATTTAATTTCCATTTGAATTATATGCCTGATGTAGATCCCCCTTTAAACATTTATATTTCACTTTGACAGGGAATGGGTCAGCTTGCTGGGGTCAAGCCGATCTCAAAAACATTAGCAAGCAAGTTGTTATAGCAACTTGATTCCCTAGGCTATGACACATCAGCTCCTCCGCCAGACTAAACTGGCTGTGCAGTTAAGCACCTTTTTACCTTAAGGGAATTTCATAATGCATGGCGCCTTCAACACTTTGGAAGGGGGCTGGGGAGAATCCTTCCGACACTCTTTCGCAATGTTAAGGAAAAGAAAGAATATAGAAGCTACAAACCTAGGCGGTAAAGAAGTGTCATTAGGGCTAAATAAGATCTTCCTAGAGACACTATTCCTTTTCTGACATGGACATAGGATATTTCCAATACTGCCCTGCCTTCGTGTACAGTGTCTGTTATCTTCATGTGTGTGAAACAGAGTCCTTGTTGCATGAGCCACCGGGCATAAGGCTCCACAGAAGACTGTGGAGGGCTTCACAGGCTTCTTTATGGACTGGGTTCTAGGACACATTCTCCTCACTTGCCTCTAACAAGTTTTCTTTTGTAAGGCGACGTGGCTCATGCTGTAAGATGTAAGCTTAATTAAGCTCTGTTAGGTGCTGCCTTCCTTGTGAAAAAAAAGAAAACGGATGAACTAAAATAAAGAAGAATTGCCCTAGGCAAACATTGGTGCTGTTTTTCACTGGCATTTCTGGAGATTACACTATTAAATCAGGAGAACGGGTCAGACCAGTTTGATATTTATTTTTCATTCCTTGACTGCAAAGTAAAAGGCTTAACTTATCATGACATAAAATCAACACCTACTATGTTCCATTCATTAATTCTGGCATTCTTCAAAAACATCTCCCAAGTTTGTCTAATCTGATTTTTTTTTCCCCTTTGTAAAAGCCTGAAGCATATTAGTCACGATGCCACTATATTCTAGATGCTTTTTTTTTTTTTTTTTTTTTTGCGGTACGCGGGTCTCTCACCGCTGTGGCCTCTCCCGCTGCGGAGCACAGGCTCCGGACGCGCAGGCTCAGCGGCCACGGCTCACGGGCCCAGCCACTCCACGGCATGTGGGATCCTTCCGGACCGGGGCACGAACCCGTGTCCCCTGCATCGGCAGGCGGACTCTCAACCACTGCGCCACCAGGGAAGCCCATATTCTAGATGCTTTAAAAAGACTTCTGTAATTCCTCTCATCCCCTGCCTAGTACTTTTTAGTAAGAAAACAAAGCTGGGTAAATCAGAAAGTTTGTGGCTTGTAAAGATGTCTTGGCGTTTTCTCATAGACTTTGGGGGTCTCCCCTCAGTTTTCAGTATTTTAAGAATATTGTAAGCAGTTTATTTAAAGGCGTGAACAATTTGGATACTCTGTGGCATATTTAACTCAGAGCTTCTTATTTATTTCAGCTTAAACTTTACAGGGGCTTATTTCAAAATAATATTTCCCCAAATCTTCATTATTTTCCCACTGAGCACATTTATTTTTGCCATTTAAAAAAATTTATATGTAATGGATTTGTCTTGCTCTCATAACATTTCTACCCTAGACGGTAAAGATATTTCCAGTTGCTTTCCTTTCCTTAATTTTATGCAAAAATTCCTCTCATTTCCTTTACTCAGATCACATAACCATCTTAAGGAGACGAGTACAAGACTGTTGGTTCACTGGCTTGGACACTGTAGTGAAACGTGGCGCAGTGATGTAGCCGTCCATCTCCCTGCTAGATTGAAAGCTTCTTAAGGTGGGAGGTGTGTTTATCTCTCTTAGCCCATTTCCTGCATCTAGAAAATGCTCCATATACATTTGTTGAATTGATTAATAACGGTACCAGAACAGAACTTGACTTGTGCTCACCAAGGCTGTGTTTACATAAAACATTGGACCTAATAACTTAAAAAATTGACATGACTAAACATTTATTTCCCTCTAAGCCAGGCCTGTTATGGTTGCATAGATACAATATTATAAGTTGATTTGACTGTCTACTCTTGAATTTTTCATGTGAAGGTGTTAGAACAGTGTAAGGACCCCTTTTCAATTATTTGGTTATCTACTTTTCACTCTACAAATGCCTCCACCTCTTGACCTGGGATCAGAGAAGGTCATATTTTCCTTGTAGCCACATGCCTCAAGCAGGGTAAAACTGAGCAATAAACATTTATTGAGGAATAGGTGATCGACACATACGGATTAAACTAACAAACGGAGAATATAACCATGAACAAGTATGAAACTATCAAATTTATTTTTGACTTAAAAAAAAAACCATACTTTTTATTTATAATCTCTGAATTTCACACATCACCTTTCCTCAGCTCTTTGTATACTTTTTTAATATGAAGAAGAATTGAATCCCACAGACCGAAGGCTGAGAAGGGAGGCGGTGGGAAACAAGCAACCTTCTAATACCTGATGACAGGCCAAAGTGGAGTTCACTCCATGCTGCTTCTATGATGAGCATTTCAAACTGACTCAGACTGCTGGCATCCCAGAAGAGACTTATGCCAGAAGCCTTGGAAACAAGGAATGCTGGATAGCCAGAGGCTGTGTGGGGCTTGGCTGCTACCTGAGCTGGAGTGTCAGGAGGGTAGCTGTTTCCAGCTCCGAATACACTCAGAGTGAGTCACCTACCCGTTAGGGAAAGATAATCCTTTTCCTCTAATCCGATCAGAATGATAGTAACTCTATATGTTGGTTAGAAGGTGCCTATCTTATAGTATTTTATAGGTGGAATTTTTGAAGTAAATGTATTACATAGATGAGTGAATTAAAGCTAATTTATAATAATACCCTGCTACGAAACATCCAGAAACAAATTCACTGACTGTAATATCACCCACCCGCCCAAGTTCTTATTTACAATTCAAATCTCTGTTCAAAGCACCTGTGGATGAAATTACTTTCCAAATAACTGATGGCGTGCAATAAGACATAGCGTTTGTGGATTTGGACTGCTTTGAGTCCTTATGGAAAACAAAGGTGTCCTGCTGTTGTTTATTGAGAAACGAGCTGGTGTGATACTTAGCCATTTTCACCTCCACGGGCTCCCAGAGGCCTCTGGACTGACGTGGCCACCTATAGATAGGCACGTGGGATGCAGCGTTTGCCAAGCTGACTGCAACAGCTTCTCCCCTCCCTGTGCGCATGCTCCTTTCCAGTGTGATCTGGATGCCCCTCCCATTGAGAGGTGAAGGATCTGCTCCACCCCTTTGAGTCTGGGCTGGGCTCGGGATTCACTCTAACCAGTCGACTGTGGTAAAAATAATGTTGTGGGAATTCCAACCAGGCCTGAAACTTCAGTTCTCACTCTTTTGGAATGTTGCCCTGTAATTGCCATAGGGCAAAATGTGGTCTACCCAACAAGAAGATGAGAGGTCATATCAGAGACCACCCCAGACCAACGAGCCAGTGGCCAGCACCAGCCAGCAGGCACGTGAGCGAGGCCACCTTAGAGCACCCGGTCCCACGCAGCTGCCCGATGCCTTCAGCTGCGGGAGTGGCCTAAGGCAAAAGCAACAGAAGGGCTGCCCGCCAAGCCCAGGCCAAGTTGCTCTTCCACAGAATCAAGAGCAAATACAGTCACTGTTATTTTTAAGCCATTAACTTTTGGGGTGATTTGTGACACGGTAATAGACAACCATTACAGCGCCCTGTGGAAAGGACCCTTTTCTTCATTTCGGCAGTTCATGGTATCTCTTCAGGCGGCTTCTTGTCAGCTCTGCTGCCCCTGCTGGCCTCACCCCTTGTTATGCCCTCTTTGACTCACACTTGGTCTGTGCCTCTCTGTCTCTGGCCTCTTTTCGACTCATGGCTTTGTTTGGAGTATCCGTTTTGATTCATGACTCCAGCCTCACCCTGGGATGCTGGACCTTTGGATGTCCTTCGGCCCCATACTTTTTAGCCTGAAGGCCAGACCAGCTGTGCTCGTAGTTACCAGAAACCTGGCTGGATGTGGTGTCCAGGGACCCTTCTTGGTCAAGAGGGGAGCTCGGAGGCAACAGCTAGTTGAGTAAAGGCTGGCTTGCAGAGTCCTGGGGCCTACGTGAGAACTTACTTGGGTTAAATGCAGCCTATTTATACCCAGAACATACGCTTGTGCTTACAGTTATAGTGATTATTTAGAGGCAAATCTGATCACATTTCCAACCCCCTTTAAAAAGCCTTCACCATTGCTCTTAAAATAAAGTCAAACTCTCTTTTTATGGCTCACAGAGCTCTGCATATTTTGTTTGCTGCCAAACTCCATCATCTCCTCCCTTACCGTTAACAGTCCCTGCACTTACTCCATGCTCCTGTCAGACTGAACTTATTACTTCATACTCTTGAATGTGCCTTGCTTACCAGCCCTGTTGTTTAAGCCACCCAGTTTATGCTACTTTGTGTTACGATCTCCCGAGGAAACTAACATAGTCTACTGTTTGCCACACGGTGTTCAGATGCTTGGTATATATGATTATACATCATTTAGCAAAATAAAGATGCCCACCCTTGAATAATTTACATTCTAGTGGAGAATGACAGACCATGAACCACAGATATCTGTTAGAATGTAGTACAGGCTGTGGAAAAAGGAGAAAATATGGAAGAGTAAGCGGCTTGGAAGTGTGGAGGAGTGGGTCAGCGGAGGTCTCACTGAGAACATGACATTTGGCAAAGATTTGAAGTTGACGAAGAAGTTATCCAAGGGTTATGTGGGGAACCAGTGTTCCAGGCAAGGGAAGAGCAAAGCCAGGTCCCCGAGGCAGCGTGGGTCTAGAGGAGAACTAAGGGAGTCAGCATGGGGGAAGTCAGAGGTAAGTCCAAGGGGTGGGGTGGTGTGGTGTGTTCGGGATCCAGCTTACACGGGGCTCCTTAGGCTCCTGAAAGCTCGCTGGCTTCTACTCTGACTGAAAGCAGAATCTGATATGGGCTCTGGATGAGGGAGCGATATAATCTAATTTGTGTTTAAAGAAGATCACTCTGGCTGCTGCATGTTAGCACAAGCGTAGAAGGAGAGCCTACCGCAGTAATCTAGGTGAGAATGGGGCCTCACTTGGGCAGTGGCAGTGAATGAGATAAGAAGTGGTCAAATTCTGTGTGGGTTTGGAAGGCAGGGACAGATTGAATATAGGAATGAGTGTGTGAAAAAGAGAGGAGTCAAGGGTGACTCCAAAGATTTTGGCTTGAGTAAACGAAGAGACGGTGTCGTCTGTTATTTCTTCTCTTAATTTGCTGAGGATGTTAAGACCTTTTGGGTGAAGTTGATTCCTTCTCTCTTTGCAGCCTCTGTTTCTTCTAGTTTGATTTGTTTGCTTTAGAATAGATACCTGCTTTCCATTTTAGGTGATTTCCTGCAATGCCCAGTAATCCTTGACTGTTCACATGTAAGAGTAGGGCACAAAAAATTGATTTGGAAGCTCTGTGTGTGTAAGGGAGGTGGGGAATGCGTGTTGGCTGTGGTCTTCACGGTAGGGTGACCTTGTCATGCCACTTGATTAGGGAATCCCAGTGATAGACACTTTTGTCTTTCTTCCATTTGTTGAGATTCCTTAGAAAAGAATCTTTCAGTTGCAGAGAGTTACTTGTAAATATGTGCTTAGGGTGTTAAGTGGTTCAAGAAGGGTGGGTCTCTCAACGATGAGTGGGAGACCTACTTCCAGTAATGTGTCCTTGCCTTGGGCTGTAACATGTGTTTTTAGTCTAGAGACTTGTTTTACTCTTTCCAAAGGAAAAACCTTGGGTGTCTTGTCAGGGTAGGTAATGGGCAGGTGCCAGGCTAGGCAAAGAGAAGGAGGGGACCAAATCCCTCTCGTAGAAGAGTTTGAATCAGTGCACTTGTTTTAAAGCCATCTGTACTCCTACTTCCCCAGGTACCAAGGCACCACGGATTCATTCAGCAGCATAAATGGCGTTGCTTTTTGGTTTTTCCCTCTTGTGGTTGAGAGTCACTTTTCTCCATTCAGCTAAGTCATTTTCCCTTTGTCAGTCTGCTTTCCGAATTCCAGAATTTCTTGTTGGTGTCTTATTTCCCATTCTCTTTGCCCTCATAGGCTTATGTGTTTACGTCTTTTATTTAAAAAGTTCTTTTACTTTCATGTTAGTGAATTCTGCCACCTTTATCCAGAAGTCCATGTCTTCTCCTCTTGAGTAATCACTGCACATCCTTCAATCCTCAGCTTAGGTGTCACTTCTTTTGGGAAGTCTTCAACTCTGAGTTAGGTGTTCTTACTGTGTTTCCAGAGTTTTCTGTATTTCCCTATCCATTTCTTTTCACATCATGTTGGAATGGCTTGATCACCATCCAACTTCCTCAGTAGATGATAATCTCTGTAAGGGCAGGGAGGGTGTCTGTCTTATTTGACATTGTATCCCTGGAACCTGACATAGTGTCTAGTACATAATAGAGATTCAGAAATGTCCGTTGACTCATTGGTTACATAATCCTTAACAGCATCCACAGTGCTCTGAACTCTGACCACACGTCTCATGGAGACAGCCCACGGCTATTTTCTATTTTCTTTGACAGCATACACCACACCCCCGGAGTGTCTACCTCACAGCCCTGTCATGGGACACTTTGAACTTAACACAAGAAGCACATTTCCAACAAACCTGCTGGGAAGAGAATAACACTCTGGTGGAGAGCTTTCGCGCAGCTGTATGACAAATCTGCCACGTGCTCTTGTGTTCCATCTTTTCTCCCACAGGATTCTTCGTCTCAAATACTCTTCGAACAGCCATCAAAACCCCTAAATCTTCTTCTCAGTGTGCTGTATATAGATTAATAAGTCGACTACCTCCAGCACACCAGGTTTTCAAACCCTGGAATCTCAGCTTATCGATCTGGATCTTCTAACAAAACGCGCAACTGTGGTTTCATTTTGTGCCACAGAAAATGCCTTTGCTAGGAAAACACTGTCGTTAAAACTAGCTTTGGGCATCTGGGAACTCACAGCCTGGAGGCCTGTAGATCAAAGGGAAAATTATGCGCTCGAAAGACTCAGCTTTCTTAATTATAATAAATTCCTCAAATTAAGAGAAGACTTTGACATGATAAAAAAGTTACTGTTTCACAAAAGTTATTTCTCCCTTTTTCCAGGATTGTACTAGACTTTCTTTGAAAGGAATATTTCCCCCCAACTTTTCTTCTATTTTCACCATGCAATCATACAATAATTTGGCCAGGAGAAATAAATACGTGTGCAGCACAGACATAGTAAAATGAGGCATTAGGAATCAGGTAGATACAAGAAGTGAAAAGCTCTGATATTTATACAAAGGAAATAAGTCTTCCCTGACTTCCCTTCTCCAACCTAGCTCCACTGTACTACCTCCCCCTCTAGATTGGGTCAGCCTACACTATTCTCCCATCCAACTGGGTACTTTTTTGTTTGTTTTTGGCTGTTCCGTGTGGCATGTGGGATCTTAGTTCCCAGACCAGGGATCGAACCCGTGTCCCCTGCATTGGGAGCGGGGAGTCTTAACCACTGGACCACCAGGGAAGTCCCCAACCAGGTACTTTTTTGTAGCATTCACAGCATGTCATCACTGACCAATGCCTGTCTTCCCTGCTAACTGTGACCCCCCCAAGGGCAAGGATTATGTCTATCTTGTTCATTGGTATTCTCCTGGGCTAGAACAGTATTTAGCACTTAGGAGGCATTCAAAAACTTTTTTTTTTTTTAACCTAACCATGAATGAATTTATAACAGGGTAAGGGGGACATGGTAAGTTGTTTGCAATGATGGCTGTAGCAATTCCTTGCACCCCTTTGCAATGTGACTTTGCTGCTCTTTGCATCAAGAGGTGGAGTCTGTCCCTTCCACACCTTGAGTCTTGGCTGGCCTTGTGCAGCTTCTGTTGTCACCGTCTTGGAACCAATCCTCCCTTGAGGAAGCCCAGTTAGCCTGCTGGCTCAGTGGCAAGCTGAGGTGCCAAGCCAAAAGCCTCCCCAGCTGCCATAAAATGAGGTCTTCCAGAAAGACCCAGCCCCTGCCCACCAGCTGCCTGATCACAAGCACATGAGTGAGCCCAGCCAATACCAGGTGGAGCAGAGTTGAGCCTTCCCAATTGAGACCTGCCCCATTGTTGATCCAAAGAATGTGAGCCAGTAAATTATTGATGTTTTGAGGCATTAACAGTTGCGGGGGGGGGGGTGATTTTTTGTGCAGCAATGATCGATACAGGAGGATTTTTCAGATTTTCCTCAGCACGAGCGTTTCTCCTCTTTATTTAAACTAGAGAATCTGTGAAATCTGCTCTCCGCCAACCTCTGTGGCTTCATGGCAGCCTCCAAAGGTAAAAGCTATTCCTGGGTAATTGAAAGCAGCTCTAGGTAACTTACGAAGAGCAAATCAAATTAAATCCCAGAATAACACAGGTCTGTTACATAGAGTGATTAAAATGAAGAATCCGTTTTTAAAGAAAATCATTATTTTTATGAATCCACCCTGATTAGAGAAGTGGTTCATGCTAATTACGGGAAATCTGGAAAAATCAGATTATATAGCAATGATAAAATTTATACTTAAAAATTCCAAAATATGGATATTACTCTACTAATAATGCATGACGACTACTGCTGGACTAATATGTGTTAGTGGTGAGTTTGCTCCAGATCTTTCAAGCTGCTGTAGTGACCTTTCTTTACAAGAACATGGAACTATCTTTTTATTTACTCTAGTTTTCGCTTAGGTGGCTCTCATATGTGCAGGGGTCCAGCTGATCTGGGAGGCCTCTGTTGGTAGGACAAGGTTGGCTCGAGTCAGCTCCACGAATTTCATCTTTCACTAGCGTAGTCCGGCAAGTACTTGATGGCAAAGACAGAGACCTGCGAACTCATTGCAGAGGAGAGGAGGCACAAGAAGTAGTAGAAACATGCAAGCACTTTTTCAAGGTTCTGATTACGTAAAACTTACTAGTGATGCGTTGGCCAAAGCAAGTCACATAGACAAAAACCGCCAATGCAGACAGACACCACTGCCACATGGCACAGAGACAAGGAATTTTACTGGTAAAAAAGGAAAGCAATTGATTTTGTACACTTGTCTTTTAAATAACTATCTTACAGTTATTCCAACAGACATTTTAGTAAATTCTCATGTTACCCTCTTTTTGATACTAATAACTGTAATTTCTGTTTCAAGTGTGAATGCATTGACCAGAACTTCCAGATTAGATAGTTGGACCCTTGGTGCCGTTCTGATTATTTTTATTTTATTTTATTTTGTTTTAGTTTAGTTTATTTGGTTGCGCCACATGGGATCTTCGCTGCTGCGTGCGAGATCTTCATTGCGGCATGCGGGATCTTTTAGTTGCGGCATGTGGGATCTAGTTCCCTGACCAGGGATCGAACCCCAGCCCCCTGCATTGGGAGCATGGAGTCTCAGCCACTGGACCACCAGGGAAGTCCCTGTGCTGTTCTGATTTTAATGGGAAAGCATCTATTGTTTAGATGCTAAGGATGTAAGTGGCTGTTGGTTTAAGATAAATATTCTTTATCAAGTTAAAAAGGGATCTTTGGGGAACAGCTTACAAGGAATTTATGTCAGCATTGTAGTTTGGATATTATTGAACGTCTCCTAATAGCACTAGCTTGGGTCCTGTTGGAGGTCTTTGAAAGACATGGCCACTGGTTGACCCACAGGCTGGACCCAGGCACTCAAAGACCCCTTCCCACCTCCTGTCCTTGGAAAGTGTGTTCCCCTTGTCGTCACTGCTCCCAGAGGCTGCCTCAGGGACGCTAGTCCTGAGATGATGTGGTGTGGAAACAATCCAGATGGTGAACATGCCTCAGTTAAGGCCTCTGTATAAACCTTTAAGATGCTGGTGGCCTGGTGCAGAGATCTCCTTGTTTTGTGGTACCCAAGACAAGCCTCCTATGTAGGTTTACTTATTAAACCTGCCACCTACCAATCTGGAGTGGTCTGCTTCTTTGGTTTCCCTTTGCCTTTTGTGTATGGGTCAGTTTGCAAACCAACAGGTCATGACTTGGAGTTTCTTATTAGATCTGTTAATATATTAAGCAAATAAATTTCATGATATAAAGTCATCCTTGCTCTTATGAGAGAAAAATCTTTTATTTTCAGGTGGCTATTTGCTGTTAGACAGTAGACCAGCATTTTATTTAGAAATTTTACTTCTATATTTACAAATAAAATTGCTTTATGGGGTGGGTCCATTTTTCCTTTGCCAGTTTGTAAAATCTGGGTTATACTAGTTTTATAAGGGGCATTATGTAGCTATAATAGATTTCGAAGACTTTGGGAGCATTATTAATAATGTAGAAATGACCATTTTCTTAAATATTTGAAGAACATTAATGGTAAAACTTTAGACATTAGAGGGCTTTTTTTTGAGGGACTATGTTGATAAAAATTTCAGTTTATTTCATGGATATTTATGGAAAGTCTTTTTGATCCTATTTAGATAATTAACTAAAAAACTATTCATTTAATTTGAGATTTCATTTCTTCAAAATCATAAAAACCAAATCTTAAAAATATTTTATATACACTTTTATACTAATATTTCATTTTAATAGGTTGAATATATTTTTCCTCCTTTAATACTAGATTTTTAAGAGAAATGTTTATCTAAATTGTTTTCCAAAGAACTAAGTTTTTGATGTATTCAACTGTGATTTTTTGAGTTTACTAATGTTGTCTTAATGTGTTTTATCTTTTCTTTTACTAGCCTTAAGTTTGTTTTGTTGGCTTTTTTAATTCTTAATTTTGTTTAATAATGAAATTTAAATTTTTAAAAAATTAAAAAAAATTTTTATTTATTTTTGGCTGTTAGGTCTTTGTTGCTGCGTGCAGGCTTTCTATAGTTGTGGCGAGCAGGGGCTACTCTTCATTGTGGTGCACGGGCTTCTTGTGGTGGCTTTTCTCGCTGCGGAGCACAGGCTCTAGGCACATGGGCTTCAGTAGTTGTGACGTGCAGCCTTAGTAGTTGTGGCACGCGGGCTTAAGTTGCTCTGTGGCATGTGGGATCTTCCCGGACCAGGAATTGAACCCATGTCCCCTGCATTGGCAGGCAGATTCTTATCCACTGCGTCACCAGGGAAGTCCCTAAATGTTTTAACACATTTCAAATATACAGGAAATTATGGAGATAATCTAGGGAACATGCATGCAGCTTCCTTGAAGGTTGAACAAAATTTAACATTTTTCCCTGTTTGCTAGACACACACATACAAATACACACACACACATATACTATTTCAGACACAGGTGAAGCCCTCTTTTGCTTCTGATGGGTTATTCCATCCTCCTCCCCCGAGACGATCACTGACCTGAAGCCAGTGTATATACTGCTGACATAAAAGCTTTTATATTTTTAACACATATATTAGCATTTATGGCAATGTATACTATCATTTCATGTGTTTTAAATCTTAAATGAAGGTTTTTATACTTGCATGTTATCCTACAACTTGCCCTTTTATCCAATTTAATTTTTTATTATATTTTTATTTAATTTGTTTTCTGGTTTTTTTTTTTTATTTTTTAATTTTTTTGGTACGCGGGCCTCTCACTGTTGTGGCCTCTCCTGTTGCGGAGCACAGGCTCCGGACGCGCAGGCCCAGCGGCCATGGCTCACGGGCCCAGCCGCTCCGCGGCATGTGGGATCTTCCCGGACCGGGGCACGAACCCGTGTCCCCTGCATTGGCAGGCGGACTCTCGACCACTGCGCCACCAAGGAAGCCCTGTTTTTTGGTTTATTTTATATTCAGGTGAATTAACCTTACTGCCTGTTCCTACTGTACATCTGTTTTTATACTCTATTGAAAATGCCAATAATCTTCACTATTTTTCTTTTGTTTTCCTCTGGTGTGTCGTTTTCAGAGGTATGCATTTTTTCTGATTGTTCAGGATAGTGTTCCATTGATTTCTAGTGTTTTTTTCCTCCCCATAGTTCTTATGGATTTTTGTTTCCTTACGCGTGAATCAAAAGAAACTCTCCCAGGCCCGCTATTTGCCAACAGGGAAGGTGTATCCGCCTTGGGTCCCACTCAGAGTCCAACTGAGTCTTGTTAAATATCGTTCTGAAATCATGGTCGAAAAGTAGATTACTGTGCTTATTCTTAGTCCCATGTATATTGTTTAGTAGACATTTAACTTACGCAGTTACTCTGGTTGAGGTAGGGTCTCCTGCCGTCAGTACCTGACTTCTGACAGTCGGAAGCAAGGTAGGACATGAAAAGCAGCAAAGCCACTGTTAACATTTCCTCGCTCTGCTCTGTTTCTGTGCTGGGGCTTCTCTTTCCAGGACAGAATAGAGCATCATCTATCTGGATAATACGTATCCGTCATGTATCTGTGGATAATATGTGTAGATTTCTGAATTGTGCTCTTTCTATGGATGTAGGAAGGGAGATATTAACTAAGACAGTAACTAAGGAGGTAGCTTGTACAGTGGCCACCTCAATGGCAGTCCCCATGGGATTGCCCCCGACTGGTTTGGACCTCAGGACCTTGAGCCATGGGGCAGGCAGAGAGTGTGGGAGGGAAAGAGTGTCGCCCAGGGCTTCCCTGGTGGCGCAGTGGTTGAGAGTCCGCCTGCCGATGCAGGGGACACGGGTTCGTGCCCCGGTCCGGGAAGATCCCACATGCCGCGGAGCGGCTGGCCCCGTGAGCCATGGCCGCTGAGCCTGGTCCGGAGCCTGTGCTCCGCAATGGGAGAGACCACAATAGTGAGAGGCCCTCGTACAGCAAAAAAAAAAAAAAGAATGTCGCCCTGCCTTTGTCAGGAGTGAAATGCTCTGGGTCGGTATCAAATCATGCATTTTCCCTTCAGTTTTGATTCTGAATTTTGTCCTGTAAGTCTTATAGTTTGTACAAGTTCTTTTCAGATTAGCAGGAAATTGATATTCTTAGATATTCTGTGTTAGGTTTTTTTTTTTTTTTTTTTTTTTTTCCTGTAATTTCACCTGTGTTTTTAGTGGGATGTTAGGAGAAGTTGCACGGGGCTATACAATTCAGATGCCATATATAAATTAAAGTTCACAAACTCTGTAAGGTTTAAAAATTGTACTATACTGATTTAGAACAGACTAGTTTGCAGTTTGTAACAGCCTGGGGCAATGGAAGGGCTTAGTGAAAGACACAGCCATATAACAAGGAAAGTTGAAAAAGATCTTCAGAGAACCAAGGCAGAGATGTTTTCCTTAGTCATTCCTCACCAAGTGTTTAATAAATTTCTTAGTTAGTAGAAATTACAATTTACTGTCAGATCTACCCTGTAAATATACTGTTATATACTCAGTATATAACTCAGGTCAATTGATGGCTAATGTGCATTAAAGAGAAGTGTGAGATCATGTCTGGGCTCCACCAGAGGTTGAGAGCCAAGAACAGTTAGGAATGGCTGCTGTGGTGTAGGATGTGTTGTGTATTTACAGCACCAAGAGTACTTAGTCAATAGGTTAAGTACTGCAGTATGTTCTCACTGTGTCAATTCAGGTCCTTTGAGAAGCAGATGTCAACATGATTAGGATGTTGATATGATTGAGATTGTTTTGTGGGGGAAATGCCAGTGAAGGAAGAAAGGGGAGGGAACAGTAGGCAGCAGGTAGAGCCTTTAGGTGATGATACAGGTTCGGGACTTGTGAAAGGAAAGAGGAGAGGAAAGATTCAACAGGAAGAGTCTCAGATTGCAGTGTGTTTCTGAGAAAGTTTTGACCGGGCTGATGTGAAGTCCTTGAGCTAAGACTGCAGACTGGAAGAGTCCTGAATTTAGACAGCAGTGGTCCAGCTCTAGTAGCCCCCGTCAAGCTCAGTCATTGGCTGGGAGCACCGGGGACGAAGTGTGGCCTCGGCATGAACACCATGCTGGATCCCCAGGGTGGCAGCTGGAAGTGTCAGTCTCCGTTAACACCTGCCATTTAAAGAGAGCATACTATGATCCATGAAACTTTAATATTTAATTTACAAAACAAACTTGTAAGGTAAATAGTATTGCCCCTATTTTATGAATAACCAAAGTTCAATTTGGAGAGGATAAATAAGTTAAGGTCAAACACTCAGGAAGTGGCAGTGCTAGACTTTGAACATAAATCTATAGATACAGGTTAGGATTCTTTTGGTTGAAAGCAACAGAAAGTATTTTTTAAGAGGAGAAAAAATTTTTTCTAAGATATAGGCACGGTTGTTGCACAGACCCCAAGGGCAGACATGCACCCAGGTTGGCCTAGAAGCTGAGACTGGCATGTCATCAGCATTCTCTCCAGTTCTCACCTGTACTCCTCCCAGAGCATCTGATTATTTCTTCTCTCTTGCTGCAGAACTGGTTTTCTTGTATATAGCAGAAAAGTGGCTGCTGACAGCTGTTGAGTTCAAGAGAGCATCCACTAAAGCTGGAACTGCTTTCTCAGGGAAGGGGTTCAGCATCAGCTAGGATCAGGTGTCCACCTTTAGAAAGGTTGGTTGACGGGGCCTGGGTTCTAGTGGGGAGATTTTGTTGGGGTGGGGTGGGGGTCAGGGTGTGCTACTGCAGTTATCATGTAAATAGCTGGGAAAGGGGAAAGGAGTTACCAGAAATTGGAGGTGTTGGTTGTAAAACTCAATAGCTGTCCATTGCAAGATAGCTTCTTTAGTGGGGTGAACCCTAAATATATAATAATATATATATGCATATGAAGACCAGTAAGAACAGTCTTTATATGTGGCCATTTAGCAAGACGTATTTCCTGTCTGAATACACACTTGTTTCACATAAAGATAACTGAACTGATTTTTCCCAATAAAATGTTCCACAAAATGTATTATTTTTGACATGAATAAGCAAGGTATACTGAAGACCGTGTAGGGAAATCGAAGTGTGAGTTCACTGGATCCCTGGGGAAAATGTTACAGCATCTGGCCCTGATCTGTTTCTCTCCTGTTCCTGGGAGGATGCTCCTGGGGAAAGGAACAAGGCAGTGACTTGATCTAATCTTGTTGTGAACATGCTGATAGCTGAAACTTCTGGTAGATAAATTAATGACATCTGCTAGGAAGAGACTCTTTATCTATTTTCCTGCTTTAAGACTGCATATGGTGACCAAATTTAGGATATATGGATTTCTGGGGCATGGCTCCCTAGAAAATTTTCTTTTTTTTTTTTTTAATTGAAGTATAGTGGATTTACAATATCATGTTAGCTTCAAATATACAGCAAAGTGATTCAATTATATATATAGATATGTATATATCTATATTCTTTGGATACTTTTATAGTTTATTACAAGATACTGATTATAGTTCCCTGTGCCATGCAGTAAATCCTTGTTGTTTATTTTATATATGGTAGTGTACATCTGTTAATCACATACTCCCAGTATATCCCTCCCTCCTTCCCCCTTTGGTAGCCATAAGTTTGTTTTCTATGTCTGAGTCTGTTTCTGTTTTGTAAATAAGTTCATTTGTACTATTTTTTTAGAGTTCACATATAAGTGATATCATATGATATTTCTCTTTCTCTGTCTGATTTACTTCACTTAGTATGATAATCTCTAGGTCCATCCATGTTGCTGCAAATGGCATTCTTTCATTCTTTTTTATGGCTGAGTAATATTCCATTGTATATATATACCACATCTTCTTTGTCCATTCATCTGTTGAACATTTAGGTTGCTTCCATGTCTTGGCTATTATAAATAGTGCTGCTATGAACATTGGGGTGCATATATCTTTTTGCATTAGAGTTTTTGTCTTTTCCAGATATATTCCTAGGAGTGGGATTGCTGGATCACATGGTTACTCTATTTTTAGTTTCTTAAGGAACCTTCATACTGTTTTCCATAGTGGCTGCATCAATTTACATTCTCACCAACAGTATAGGGAGGTTCCCTTTTCTCCACGTGCTCTCCAGCATTTATGATTTTCAGACTTTTTGATGATGGCCATTCTGACTGTGTGAGGTGATACCTTCTTGTAGTTTTGATTTTCATTTCTCTAATAATTAGCAACGTTGAGTGTCTTTTCATGTGCCTGTCGGCCATCTGTATGTCTTCTTTGGAAAAACAGCTCTTAAGATCTTCTGCCCATTTTTTGATTGGGTTGTTTTTTTTGTTGTTGTTATTGAGTTGTGTGAGCTGTTTGTATATTTTGGAAATTAAGCCCTTGTCAGTTGCAGCATTTGCAAGTATTTTCTTCCAGTCCGTAGGTTGTCTTTTCATTTTGTTGATAGTTTCCTTTGCTGTGCAAAAGCTTTTAAGTTTGACTATGTCCCATTTGTTAATTTTTGCTTTTATTTCTATTGCCTTGGGAGACTGACCTAAGAAAACATTGGTACAATTTATGTCAGAGAATGTTCTGTCAGTGTTCTCGTCTAGGAGTTTTATGGTGTCATGTTTTATAAGACTTTAAGCTATTTTGAGTTTATTTTTGTGTGTGGTATGAGGGAGTGTTCTAAGACAATATTTTTTAAGCTAGATATAAAATGAAAGTTTTCCATATCCTAAATGTTTCCTGCTGTGAGGTCCTATGTACCTCATTAGAGACCTCACTATCACTCTGGGCTGGACAGATGGAAGGACCTGGGGAACCCTGTGGCATGTTCCAGAACTTTCATGCTTCAACTGTGCCTTTTGATTGCTTGTATCCTTGAAATCCTCCTCACAGAGGAGGACCATGTGAGGACACAGTGAGAAGACAGCCATCTACCAGCCTTAGGAGAGAGGCCTATTGGGAGAGAACTCTGCTGATATCTTGACCTTGGACTTCTAGCCTCCAGATTGTGAGAAAATAAATTTCTGAGGTTTAAATCACCCAGCCTGTGGTATTTATCATGGCAGCCCTAGGAAGCTAGTACAGATGGGAAGGGAGATTGTGTCCCCGTTTTTGTTAACTCTTAGAAGCCATGAAGAATCCAGCATTACTGGTTTGTGTGTCTTCCTTCTAGGGCTTTCCTTGATACTTAAAATTCCTTACCCTTTTAGTATTTAGAATATTTTTGTAACTTGACCATTCCCTCCCATATTAATAATAATGGATTATTATCAAGGAATAATTCATTTGAAGTGGAGGAATTCTTGTAAATAATTTTTCTCACTATTGTAGCGTTTTGTTTATTCTGCTAGAAAATACAGGTCAAACTTTGTACCTATGATGAATGCAGTAAATTATCTTGATGCTATTTTGGGAATATGATAAAATATAAGAAAAGAAATAGGGACTTCCCTGGTGGTGCAGTGGTTAAGAATCTGCTTGCCAATGCAGGGGACATGGGTTCGAGCCCTGGTCTGGGAAGATCCCACATGCCGCAGAGCAACTAAGCCCGTGCGCCACAGCTACTGAGCCTGTGCTCTAGAGCCTGTGAGCCACAACTACTGAAGCCCGTGTAGCTAGAGCCCGTGCTCCGCAACAAGGGAAGCCACCGCAATGAGAAGCCCACGCGCTGCGACGAAGAGTCGCCCCCGCTCGCTGCAACTAGAGAAAGCCCAAATGCAGCAATGAAGACCCAACACAGCCAAAAATAATAAGTAAATAAATAAAAAGAAAAGAGATATATAATAAGTACCTGAAAACTTAAAAACATTTATTGTGCTGTGTAACTATTACTGGAGATTCTGAATAGGTTTACTGGTTAACTTACCCACTCCCTCTTTTTTTTTTTTCCTGGAAGCTTTGCAAATTGCAAACTTTCTAGTATTCTCAGTAGAGTCTATGCTGATTATAATTATACAGGCTAATAGAGATTCTTCTATCATTTTAAGTGGGGAATTTCCCCAGGGTGACTACTAGGATTGTGAACTATCTCATTTAATGCCTTAGTTTGGAAAATGTCTATGACTTCTTCCCCAAATGGGGCAGAGGGGAGTCACTCAACTGTTCTGTTTAAAGGGCATGAGGGAATCTGAATATTGAATTTTTATCTGTTCTCACCCTGCTTGCTAATTTTCACAGTGGTTTAACTACTTGAAAGCCTTCTTAGAAGTGAATATTTGACTTGGTATTCTAACTTTTCCAGCAGCTAAACAGTGGAAGGGTAGCAGCCAGCCGCTTTCCTTTATTGGTCCCCACTTCTATTTTCTGGGCTCAAGTAGGCGCTCAAGTGAGATAAAAGGCTTCAGTGCTCATGCCAGATCTATTCATAAATAAAATACCCACCCACTTTCTACCTCCTGCTTATTTTTTGAAAGGAATAATATGCAGTAGATAATGTTTAAAAAATGTTAAACCTGTGAGAAGACATTCATACTGACTTTGAGAACTCCAGAGCAAACAGATAGAAGAGAGACAAGAAGAGTGATTGAGAAGTATTTTGTAGATGTACCTTTTTTGTCATTACTATTGCTGAAGGAGATGAAGATATCTTAGAGCTGATGAGAACTAGTTTAGGTACCATGCTCCAAACAGAAGGGGGCAGGGAGGTGAGAGGAAAGGGGCCACGTTATTTGTTTCCTTGCAGGCAGTATTCCCGGGAGCCTCTGGACAATGAGTTACAGGAGCTTAAGGTATATTTCCTAAGGGAAACCATAAAGGTGTTTATTTCCGGTAACAATCTACAAGGTGTGCTTAGGGCAGAAGTGTGTGTCTAAGCCTGCAAGGTGTTTGTCTTCCTGCCTGAGGCCCTGACCAATTATGCGATCTATCAATTCTCTCTGTTCGTCTCATCTCAGATCACCTCAGAAGGTGTTTACTGTGGTTTATGAGCCACCAGCTTAACGGAGTGCCAGTATTAAGGGAGTTTGGATAAGGGACTGCATCAAGATGAATACAGATTTTTTTCCTTCCCTTGAAAAGTTTACTGTCTTGTAATAGAGCGAGCATGGAGGATATAAGACTCTCTAAACTCTAGCCTGATTAGAAATTATGAGTGATTGCCAGTCAGAATGGAAGAAATAATCAAAGAATAAAGGGAGAAGGAAAGAAAGTTTTTTTTTTTTTTTCTTGCGGTACGCGGGCCTCTCACTGTTGTGGCCTCTCCTGTTGCGGAGCACAGGCTCCGGACGCGCAGGCTCAGTGGCCAAGGCTCACGGGCCCAGCCACTCCTCAGCATGTGGGATCCTCCCGGACCGGGGCACGAACCCGTGTCCCCTGCATCGGTAGGCGGACTCTCAACCACTGCGCCACCAGGGAAGCCCAGGAAAGGAAGTTTTAACGAAGAGGTAAGAGATATATACTACTGGCACGTGGCAGATTCTGACACAGGGGAAAGCAGAGAATATATGCTTTAGTTTGAGTTATAATATGTCTATGGGACCTTTCCAGAAAAGGGGAATTTGGATCTTATGAAGAAATGGTAGCATCCCATTCTCCAGAGAAGGATCAGTAAAATTCCTAGATCCTAGTCTATGCAGGTAAACCTGATATGAGGTCAGGGAGGGAGAGGTGCCCAACAGTGGTTGGTGTCTTCTCATTCAGGCCATAGCATCATCAGTTATATGCGAACTTGACATGGGAAATTGGACAGTGCTCTGTTTTCCTGGAACAGGTCCATGAGATGTGATACAGGGTTTCACTAATATATCAAATCCTACCAACCGCGATCTCATTCTGTTGACTCACGTGAGGTCAACTGTGTCTATCAGAGAAAAGTTGTGGTAAGTAAGGATGATTTAGAAGTCCCGTTAGAAATGGAAGAATTTAAGTACACAGTGGGTGTCCTTATTTCTTCTCGTCTGGGGATGGAATTATAGACAAATGTTAAAATTTCCTGTTTATTTATTTCAACACACTCATTAGAGGGAGGGGACATTGTTTATCTTTCCACTACTATAACCTCAGTTACTACCACAGCACGCTGTATTAAGATGTCTGTTGAATAAATACATGAAAAAGGAAAACGTTTATATTGAATGTATGGCAGTGAGGAAGGTGTTGCTGAAATAGAATTTAGATTTTTGAACTGTAACTTAAGACCCCAGGATAGTGGGGTTTTGGCTAGGGTGAGGATAGACCTCAAAATTATATGGTTGAGGTTTAAACTAAATATGAAAGAGAAGGAGACCAAATAATAAGATACACTGGAGTAGCCTCTGATTTTGGAGAACGAGAGTAGTAACAGGGCATGTAGGAGGCGCTTAGTGATTTGCATGGAAAATCAGCAATGGTCCTGAAAGCCAAAATTATGGCCTCCAATTCTTATATACCTCTGCAGAACCTGAGAAATGAACAAGACACAGTGAGATTTAACACATGGCAAGAAGTTTAAATACTTTCATAATTATTATTGAAATTCATTGAGATGTGATTCAAAATTGAACGATTATGACAGCATGTCTTTAAAAGGAACAGACATTTTGTAATAAGAGATTAGAGAAGTACTTACGTATCAAGGAGACATAGACAAGTGTAGAAAACTCTGAATGGTATGGACTGTCAATGAGGAAAACAGAAAAGGAATCAGAAATTATATTGTTGGAGGAGGGTTTTTCAAGCTGGCCAGATGACAGAAAAGATAACATGCTTTTGATGGAGATCCAAAAGACGATCTGTGTCGAGATGCAGTCATGATTGAGGGATTTTAGTTATCAAGAAACCTGCTGGAATTCCCAACCTGCTATGAAGCCGAGTGCTTGCAAGCTCATGAAGTTCTTTGAGAAGCTGACAAAGTCTCCCGAAAGATAGGCTAGTAAAAGAACACTCCCTCTGGGTCTGTCTGTGACATCTAGCAAAAAGGTATTGCCAAAGTGAAAGGGGCAGAAGCTTTGGGGAAAATCCTGTGACTTCTTAGAGTTTGTGGTAACCACAGAAGGGAAACCTGGCATGTTTGGTCATGTGCTACAGACTTCAAGAGGGCAGTTTTCAAAAAAGATCAAGGATAACATGGGCATGACTTCATTGCATGCTGTATCCAAGGGAAGATGACAACAGGTTTAGGAGCTTCTTACAAATACAGTTCTGATTCTCCATATTGTAAACCATCCATCTGATAACAATTAGGGGGAATTCCAAAAAGAAATTAAGGTCATTGCATAGAGAGATCTCTAGTGAACTCAGACTTTAGAAAGAGATGTATAAGTGATACAAGTCAATTAATAAATATGTGAGGATGATCCACATGTATAAATGGACATTAGTCTGTAACACTCAAGTATACACAGGTTTGCAGAAATTGCCACTGGTAATAAAAATAAAATGGGATTTCTCCAATATATTCAGAGCTAGAAAAAGATCAAGGAAGAGGCAAGGTAACAGAGGTGGGAAGAAGGTGCTATATTACGTATAATCCAGTAGATTTCCTTGTATCGGCTTGATCATCATACTAAAGAGTGGGGCAGGCATTAGAATGGGAAAATGCAAACTCTACAAATACAGAGGTGAGAGAACATTAGCAGTTCAGGTGAATCCAAATCTTATGACGCAAATGAATGACACCTTAGGGTACTCAGAAAATTCAAACAAATGAACTGAATCACTATTTGTTATTGCAAAGAAATTGTGGAAACTGGGGAAGATGTGGGATGTTGTCCAGTTGACAGTTATCCTAAAAGTTTTTAAATAAAAGGTGATCTCTGTAAACACAATACACTTTTCTGTCAATATTTACCCATGTGTGTTGTTAATCTATTACAACCCTTCCCCCTTTTTTTGCTGATAATTTTACCACAATGCCAGATATCATGTAATTTTATCTCTAAATATCTCAGTATTCATTTAGAAAATTTAAAGAAGTTATTTTTATACATAACCATGGTACCAGTAGAGGTGGCTTATTTAAAAGATTTGTCATCTACCATAAGTAGAGAACGATCACTGGGATATGTACTGGGTTGACACAAGTTCATCCTAGACTGACTTTCTTTCTTTGATAGGATTTCTTGTCGAGGAAATGATACAAAATGATACTGTATATCTGAACTTAATCGAGGAATTTGACACGGTCTCCTTAATTTGTGGATGAGATGGAGATACACAAATTGAATTCCAATACTCTATTGAAATAATTGATTTCTGTTCAATTGGAGGAAGTTTCTATTCTTAGCCTTGTCATTTCTGATATTTTTGCCCATGACTTTGAAGAAGATACAGAAAGTCTATTCATTCTTGTTGTGGATAAAAGAATCATTAACCAAATACTATTTTTTATCTGGAGGGTAGACTGAATCCAATAGGCTAAAGTTTAACAGCTCTGAATATATGGTCCATTATTAATTTCCAGATCTACTCTAGAGACAGGTTTCCGTTGGCAGTAAGTACACAATTGACTTAGTGTGTGATGAGGCTTTCAAAGAAAAGAGAATATGATTTGAGATTGTAGGAATACTCATACAAGAGAGTAGTTATAACTTTGTTCCTTCTCTGCTCTGGTAGGTCAGTTTAAGAGGCTTTAGACAGACGAAGTAGCCAAGAGATATAAGAGAGAGTAACCAATGTGGTTAAGCCGTGTCATGTAAATAATGTACTGAATGAAGTGAGAATAAATAAATATTCTGGGGAAGAGAACACTTGGGTGATGTGATAACTGTCTTCTGATATTTGAAGGGTTGTCATTTGAACATATAATTAGACTTTCTGTGAAGACTTGAATGTTAGCGTTTTAACCAGTAATAGAACGTCCAGGGAGAGAGATTTTTGGCTCCAGATATGGAAGAAGTTTCCAATGGTCACAGCCATCTAAAGTTGGAATGTGTGTGATTTATTTCTTAAGCCATTGGAGGTATTCCAGAATAGATGCATCATTTCTTGGGATGTTATAACAGGCATCTAAGCTTTGGATGATTAGGTGACACTTAGTCTTTTTTCATGCTTGAATTTTTAGCATTCTGTGAAGCTGTTTTCAGCTTGCTTGACTTGAAAGAGGCCCATTTTCTAGTAATCCAATCCAAGATCATTTTGTTTTAACTGCAAAGGGATGGTGCCACTTAACAGGGGTCTTGCTTAGCTTCTTTTCTTCCTAACTTTCTTCCTAATCAACATTCAAGTGGCCTCTGACTGCTATCCTGTCTTCCTGGAAAATTCCTTCCTCCTTTAAACTTATGCCCCTTTCACAGCACAGGTATCCAGATCACCTGTACCTTTCTAATTTCTCATTCTGGTCTGATGGAAAGGTTCTTTGACATTTGATTGGCAGGAATTTGGTGACAGGCCCTCCGAAACACCCAATGAATATTCTAGCTCTTCTTCTCCTAGGTTATTACATTTGACCGGCTAAAGAACTTTCTGTGAAAACTCAGTCTTTATACATTTATAAGTTTACAAAATAGCCATAATTTAACTCTAGACAGAATCGCCACAATTATATTGAAGTCCTTTTATGTATAAAGTGAATTTATTTTGAAACTCACTTGGCTTGTGGGAGGGTAACGGTGGCAGACACAAGTAGAGATAAGCCAGCATATGTGGAGACAATGTTAGTAGGATTTGGGGGAATTTATGTAATAGATCGGTTGCTTAAAGAATGTGTAGAGAGAAAATCATGGGAATTTCAGCTCTGGGATGAGTGTCCTTTCCTGGTATTACTCCAAGCGTGCTCTGATATTTAGACAGGAGATTTAAATTTATTCAACACTCAGACCAAACATTAGTACTAAGAAAAGAATAAAGATAAATAGTGTTTACATTCTTTTGTGTCATGGCCTGTGTAAGTACTTTATCTATGTTATTTTATTCAATTCTCATAACAACCCTTGGAGGCAGGTGATTAAAAAATACAGGTAAGGAAACAGTCCAGGAGGTTAAACACTTGCTCAAGTATACACGGCTAGCAAGCTATAGAGTGGCGGTTCACACTGAGATATGCTTGCGTTTTCTACGGTACCACACTGCATTCTCTGCTGTAGGGATGGAGGCGGGGGTCTCAAGACGTAACATGTAGCAATGGGGCAATGAGGCCGTAAGTATCTTTTCATCAATCTTTTTTTCCTACTTTTTGACCGCACTGTGAGGCATGTGGGATCTTAGTTCCCCGACCAGGGATTGAACCCGTGCCCCCTGCAGTCGAAGTGCGGCGTCTTAACTGCTGGACTGCCAGGGAAGTCCCTCTTTTCATCAATTTAAGCAACAAATGGTTATTTGCTTTAAATGGAAAACTCACAAGATTAAAATATTGGATTTCTGGAACACTCTTGACTTCAAAGCAGTTTATTTTAAGAAGCCATAAACCAGCTGCAAGTTTGGCAGCCGTCAAATACATGGAGCCCATAGCTCAAAGCATTCTGTAAAACATGGAAAAGCAGAGGTTGTTTATTTTGTTTGTTTGTTTGTCTTTGTTTTTTAAAATAATTCTGTTGCTGTCTCTGGAAACCAATGTGACAAATTTGCTCGACCACAAGTGTTTCAGGTGAGGAGATTAAATCAATATGGGAAAAGGTTTCTCGACCTTTAAATACCTTGAGTTCAGTGCGATTTGCTTGAGAGGATCTCTGATGCAACTCTAGGCTCAGGACTGTGGGAAGCCTTTGGAAGCTGCCGGCGTGTCGGTGGAGGGCTGTGATAACGCACTCTCCATCAATTTCCTTATCTCCTGATTACACTGCTGTTTAGAAGCTATCCCTAGGGTAAATCTCTTCAATTGATTTTGCTGTCAGGAGTCAGTTTGAGTTCACATAGGAAAGGAAGATTAGTACCTCACTGGTCAAGTGCTTTAGCAATTTGCCCTACATGTTAAATTATGGGCTTTATCAACTCAGAGCTGCTTAATTTCCAGAGCAGGGCGAAAATGATAGCACTTGGACCAACGGTTGAGCTTACATTGCAGCCGTTGGGGACTTTGGCTGTTCAAACTTCTCTGTAACTTTAGTAAAACCCTCCAAGTCCTGAAATTGATTTTTAAATATCACTGGCAGCTCGTGTCTCTCTTGATGAATTGCATGGTCACATTACTGTGACTTGCTAGAGAATCTGCCTTCACTATCTCTTCCAATTTCTTTAAGTGTAAGAATTTGCCCCAAATGATAATACTGTTGTTCGGGTTGGTTCCTGGTTGTGTGATGTGGCATATGCAAATAAAGCAAAAATAATTATGTTACCGAGAGAAGTGACGGGAAAAGCCACAGTCCAGCTCAGTATCAAAAAGTTGGAATAAACCACAGTGCTATACCCCCAATTTTATGTTTATTAGAGGAGGGGCAGTATTTCATTCCCTCCGTAGTCTTTGTTTCCTTCAGGCAACCCTCGCTGAATCTCCTAGAAACAAATATCCCTTTCTTTGTTTTGTACATTATTTCACTCTCCTTGAAATCTCTGAACTTCACTTACGTGACTAAATGGACTTCTATTTTGCAAATCAAATTTTTAAAGGAATGAGAAAGATTTTTAGTGAATCCTCTTGTTGGATGTTGGAAGAGGCTTGGTGATGATCTCCCACTGTGTTACTCGTTTCTAAGTGCTTTTAAAAAATAGATGAGCATCATGTTCACAAAATAATCCCTTATAATTTCTCTGAGCAACAGAGGAATAGATTTTACTCACTGACTTGTTCCCGATCTCCTTGCTTTCTGACCATTTTCTTTCCACTATGTGGACCTCTACTTGGCCACAGCCTCTCAGATTCCCTCTGCCTTCCTGACAGCTGCCAGTTGAATGACATCTAGGAGGTGGATTTTCAAATTTTGAAATCTGGTGAGCCTCCAGGTTGGAAACAGGTGGTGCACCTGGCATCACATAGACATCAGGATAGGGTATCAACTTACTTCAGTGTTGAGGACTCAGAAAAGACTTCCTGGGAGAAGCGTCTTCTGAACTGAAGGATGGATGCATAAGCATTACCCAGGTAGAGCAAAAGCAGGGACAAAGATCCAAAAACGAGAGAGACTGATGTGAATGGAGAACCACAAGTGGTTTAGTACGGCTACAGCAAAAGGTAAAGAGGGGGCGGACGGGCAGGTGAGGTTGGAGAAGTAGGCAGAGCCAGATTGGAAAGGATTTTTTCCAGTTGCAGTTTACTTTGCTAAAGAGTTTGCATTTACTCTAAAAGAAGCAATTTCCTGGTCCTTCAGGAAATTTGTGGTTCCTGATACCAACGATCTACCTCCGTATCTCAAACAGGTATTGCTCTTTGGCAAACAAGGGTCTATCTCCTGGGATGAATAGAAGGGCAGATAAAAATCCTTCCCACTGTTCTTCATGAAGCAGGTGTGAACCCTGAGCACATTAGCCTCAGAGATATGTCTTAGGATGAATCACTCTTAGTAGACATCTTTGAAAATCACATTCCTTCTATTTGTAGGGTCTCCTACATTTAGCCACTAAATCTCTTGACTGGATCATTTCAAAATGCAAAATCTGATTGTCTCTCTCTCAACCTGAAACCATTCAATGGCCTCTCATTACTCTGCTGTGTGGGGTCCTTTCTGGTCTGGTTCCCTGACGCCTCCCAACTTCATATGCTTGTTCTTTCCCGCAGGCTCAGAGCTCACTGACTTTCTTCCAGGCCCTTGTCCCTCCTGCCATAGAGAATTTGTACCTGAATATCCCTCTTTTTGTAATATTGTTTCATTTCCTTCTCACTCAGCTAACTCTCATTTCCCCACCAGATCTCAGCTCCATCAACACCTCCTCAGGGAAATCTTTCCCAGATCCTCTCTCTGACCAGGCTGGGTTCCCCGTGGTACTTAGTCGTTTTTGCTAACCCTGCTTCCCAAGAGTTAGTTCAGGCCTTATGATTTTCTGGATGGGTGCAGCACTCTGTTTCTCCCTTTGGTATGTGTTTCCGGTAATTTCTTGGTTAACAGAACAATCAGCCACACATGTTGTCCTCACTGCCTCCCCGAATAGGTTTTCCCTGTGCTCTTGTGTGTTTGGGTTTACTCTGTTCTCTCCCCTTTCGTACGATGACTCTTAGGTCTACTCCAATATCTCCCACCACTTCTCCTTCTTCTCTGTTAGGTTCCTCTTTCTGTGTCCCTGCTATGTAGGTACTCCTCAGGGCCCTGTTGTTATTTCTATTCTTTTCTTCCCATATAAACTTCCCCTAGGTTATCACGTCTACCCTCGTGACCTCTGCTGCTACTTAGGCACCAGTGAGTCTGAGACCTTTTATCCTCTCTGTCTAGCATTCTCCTGTCACTTGAGCTCAGTTGCATTTTTCTAAGAAACAACTGAACGTTTCACTTGGATGTGTGGAAGACACCTTCTATTCTGTATATCTAATGTCGACCTCCACATTTCTTCTCCCATTAGCACTGCTCCTTTTCCTTTATTCCCCAAGCTAGATCTTTGTATTTTCTTCCAGTTTATTGACATTCGTATACAATACTGTATAAGTTAAGGATGTTCAACAAAATGACTTGACTTACATTGCATGAAAGGATTATCACCATAAGTTTAGAGAACATCCATTATCTCATATAGGTACAGAATTAAGTAAAAAATATCTTTCCTTGTGATGAGAACTCTTAGGATTTATTCTCTTAATTTTCATATATAACATAAAGCAGAGTTAATTATATTTATCATGTCGTACATTACAACCCTAGTGCTTATTTATCTTATAACTGGAGGTGTGTACCTTTTGCCTACTCCTCCCTCCCCCCACCCACCTCTGGCAACCTCAAATTTGATCTCTTTTTCTATGAGTTTGCTTGTTTTCGAAGTGTAATTGACCTACAACACCATGTTAGTTCCTGTCACACAGTGTAGTACATTTCAAAATGATGACCATATGTGCACATGCATATGTTTCAAAATGATCACCGTAATAAGTCTAATTACGATCCATCACCATACAAAGAAATTAAACAGTTATTGACTATATTCCCTACACTGTACATTCCATACTTCAGACTCCTTTATTTTGCAACTAGAAGTTTGTACCTCTTAATCTCTCTTACCTATTTCTTTTTACCCCCTCTTTGGCAACCTCCTGCTTGTTCTCTGTATCTATAACTATGTTTTGTTATGTTTGTTCATTTGTTTTGTTTTTTAGATTCCATATATAGGTGAAATCATACAATACCTGTCTTTCTTTGTTTGACTTATTTCACTTAGCACAATACCTTCTAGGTCCACTCATGTTTTCACAAATGGCAAGATTTCCTTCTTTTTTATGGCTAATATTCAACTGTATAGATGCACCACATCTTCTTTATCCATTCATCAGTGTATGGACACTTGGGTTGCCTCCATATCTTGGCTACTGTAAATAATACTGCAATGAACATAGAGGTTCATGTTTTTTCAAATTAATGTTTTTGTTTTCTTCAGGTAAATACCCAGGAGTGGAATTGCTAAATCGTATGGTAGTTTTACTTTTAATTTTCTGAGGAGCCTCCATTCTGTTCTCCACAGTGGCTGCACCAATTTACCTTCCCACCAACAGTGCACAAGGGTTCCCTTTTCCCCACATCCTTGCTGACACTCGCTATTTATTGTCTTTTGATAATAACCATTCTGACAGGCCTGAGGTGATATCTCATTGTGGTTTTGATTTGCATTTCCCAGATTAATGACATTGAGCTGCTTTTCATGTGCTTGTTGGCCATTTGTATGTCTTTGGCACGATGACTATTCAGGTCCTCTGCCCATTTTTTAATCGGGTTGTTTAGTTTTTTGATGTTGACTATGAATTCTTTGTATGTATATTTTGTATATTAGCCCCTTATCAGGTATTTGCAAATATCTTCTCTCTGTCAGTAGGCGGCCTTTTCATTTTGTTGATAGTTTCCTTTGGTGTGCAAAACTTTTTAGTTTGATGTAGTCACATTTGTTTATTTTTGCCTTTTTTTCCTCTTGCCTGAGGAGACATATCCAAACTAGATCTCTCGGAATCAGTTCAGACTCCTCCCTCTTTCTAATTCCTTCTACCTTCATCTCTATACTCATCTGATCACCAAGTGAAATTGGGTCTGCCTCTTCAATGTCTCTAGAATCTGACTTCTCTATTCCTATCTTTCCCCAAGAGGATATCTTCCGTGTCTCCATCATTTGATGAACTCCCAGAGTTCATCAACAATATTGTCATCAGAGTTATTTCAAAACAAAGAGAAACTTGGTCATTCAACAATGGTTAAAAAACTTTGTTCATTATACATTTTCAGCCTGATGGTGTTTAAGATCCTTGGCATGACATTTAACATCCTAGTCATCTCTTGTTACTTTGCCCATGAATCATTCACTCTGATGATGCTGGTCTTCCCCATTCTCTACACACTTGCCGCCCCCTGTGGTTTTGCTCATGGTGATTCCTCTACCATTTGTTCCTTCTTCTTCCTTCTTTGACTGGGTAACTTCTTTATTATTCAAATGTCACCTTCCTTGTGAAACTTCCCTGGAACCCCCTAGCAGGAATTAGTACCTGTCCCTTCCTTGTTGCTGCCACAGTATTTTTGAACATGTCGTTGTAGCACTCATTATAATGAACAAACAAATATTATACATAGGTGTGTTTATGTGATTTTAGCTATTTTCACTTATGGGTGTGCTCTCTCCAATAAATAGGAACACTGTGAACATAGAGACAGCATCTTAGTATTGTTTTCATTTTTACATCTCCAGAGTTTAGTACAGTGCTTGGAACTAGGCCACATGGTAGGGATTTGAAACCTTTCTGTCAAATTGAATTTAGCAAAAGGTCCTGTGCATTGGATGAACATTCTCTTATTTAGAATATGGGCAGAAATTGCTGAAAAAAAAATCTAACTATCAAGAAACAGACCATGTGTATTTTTTTAAATCAGTGTCGAGTGAATTGTTTGCTAAAATATTGAAAGGTAAAAACATGTTTGACTTGTATTTGATGTAATATGTGCTGCAGGCATTAATATCCCCCCTTTAGAGAAAAATAAATAGAGCCTCAGAGAGGCTGATACAGAAATCAAGTCCTCTGTTTTTGTTTTCCCTTCAGGTTGTCCACAGGTAAGAGAGATGGGGCAGAGCTGTGAGTGCAGTATTGTTAGGCTAAAGCAGAGGAAGTGTGCCATGGTGGTTAAGGCAGGTGCTTTGAGAGACATACTGGTTTTAGAGAAGATAAATTAATCCACAATAAAGTCAGTAAAGGAGTCATTTCAGAGGTTCCCCAGCAGTTGGAAAAACCACATTTATTTATACTTTCAATTCATAGTATTTTCTGTTGAATGGTGAAATGAGTATTCAGTGATAAGTACATTTTGGGGGCTAAACTCAGTATGTGCTTGGCTCAGCGGTGGTCTGATGAGAAATGTTACTGCACTTCATGTCAGGGGTTAAGCATAAAAGCATTTCATTCTGAAGTTAAAATCCATTTCAGTCGAGTAGATTGGAAATAATTATATCGTAGGACTGACTCACAATTTCTCAGTTTTAGAAAAGGGAGAATTATAAATGAAATTTAGGGTAGAAAAGGAGATTAAAATAATATGAAAAACACTTTACATGCATCTAATTTACCCAGAGAACACTGGGGCTCTAAAAGTCATGTGATTTGTCTAAAGCCAAATGAGTCTGTGGCCAAGGCTTGACTGAACCCCAGTGAACTGACTGCTTGTCCAATACTCCTTCTGTCACCAGAGACCTGATTCCCCAGTAAGAATGAAAGTACATGCGCTTCTAAAATTTTCTTATCTTGGGCCAGTGGCTTTGATTTTTATCTGCTTTGAGAGTTTTTTTGATAGCTTCTATCCAGTTATCTCTTGGATTCAGGAGAATTTATCTAAATAGAGAGCTGTGCTTCTCCTTAATATTCAAGCACCTTATAAGATAATAAGTCAACTTGGGAAAGTGTATTTTTTCTAGAAAACTTATAGGAATATACCTCATCATTTTAAGAAACTCTTCATGACAAATAATTTCTTGACTTTTTTGAAAGTACCTAGCGTATAAGATGGTCCTTGCAACCTGCCAGAACAAAGCAGTTCCTTGTTCAAGCAGTCGAATTTAGTATAAGTGTGTATTTTGTTCTTACCAAAGTCATGTTTAATGTGAGAGTGTCAGGTCTGTCTCTCCTGTTGGAGCCTCTAGAACTTTCCTGGATGAAGTCCTGCTTTAATAAATGTTAGCATGAGACCTTCAAACTTTCTACTCTGAATGAAAGGAGGTGGAAACTAGGAAGAAAAGGGAAAGGTAGAGGAGGGGGAGTGAGTGCCTGGGAATCAACCCCTAAAGCCTCCTTCAACTCTCCTTGCCTAGTATTTGCAGAGTGCTGAATTGACCAACACTTTCATGTTTTTCAGCCATTTTGTTTTTACAATAGCCCTCAGTGTTATCACTGTGGACATCATTATATAATGAAAGCTGAGGCTCAGTGGTGTTAGGTAATTTTCGCCATGTGACACACCCAGCACACTGCGGAGCTGGGACCTGGCCAACCTCTGAAAACTCCTAGCCCAGAGTTCTTTCCTCTCAGTTGTCACATTTCCAGTGTGGAGACCCTCCAGAGACAACAGCATTTCAACTCTCATGGTATTTCTCTGGAGCATTTTATTGGGCCCTTGGGCACTGGAATTGAAAAGTGAATAATTTAGTCTTTCAAAGGAGCCTTTACATAACCCTTTTGTTTGGCTTATTCCAGGATTCCAATGATCTTTCAGTAGGAGAGTTTCAAAGATGTTTATGGAAATGAAAATCACAGCCTTGACAAAAGCAATGTGTCAGATCTTTCCAAGAGGAATCGGAGTTTCTCAAGAGTATGGGTTAGGCTGTTTTGTTTCTTTGTTATCTGTCTCATCCACATCCCAACAATAGTTACTAGCATGGTATCCTACCCAAAGAGAGAGTTATTTGGATGTTAATTTGCCAGTGATACTAACGTCCAAATTTTCATTTAGCTCCAAGACCTTATAATGCTATGGGTCTGTACAATGAAAAAGATTTGTTTTATATACACTGTCATTCTATTTCAGAAACTCAATTATGTTTATATGCAAGAATACTATACATGTAATCATCCTTCTAAAATTCCCACATTTCTTCTACACTAAATCCAATTTTCATGTTATGAATAATTGAATTGCAAATATTGTACACATATAAATGACAGGCGTGTGTATGAATGTGGTTTGTGTGTGTACATGTGTCTAAATTCTACACATCAACCTCTTGTGTCTTCTCACTGTTGGTGATGCTGGGCTTGATCACTTCTTAAGGCAGTGACCACCAGAGCTCTCCACTGTAGACCCACATTACCCCTTTGTGATAAATAAGTAATCTATGGTTGACACTTTGAGGCCATGTGAATATATAAATAAATTTCTTTCTCCATCTCTAGAAAAAATGGGCCCATGCTATTCTCGCCCATGATCTGTCTTCTGTTAACTCCACCCTATGCAATATCCTTTTCAAATTAACTGTGCTGGAGGTCCCTAAACCACTGTCAGTTTTTTATGATCCACTAGGACTCAGAACTTAGAAAGTTGTTATACTCAGGGTTATGTCTTATTACAGGGAAAGAATACAGATTAAAATCAGCAAATGAAAAAGGTGCATAGGGCAGAGTCCAGGAGAAGCCGGGCCCCAGCTTCTAGCTGTTTTCTCCCAGGGAACTCATTTGAATAGCTCTTAATTCTCCTGCAACGGGTGTGACAACATGTCTGATGTATTGCCTACCAGTGCAGCTCATCTAAGCCTTGGTGTTTAGGGTTTTATTGGGTGTCAGTCATGTAGGCCAGGAGCACCTATTCAGTTTCTACCTATCTCCTCCCACCCCTGGAAGTCAAACTAATGTAGCATGTCCTAGGGGCCCAGGAGAACAAAAATAGACATTCACCGTAAATCTAGTTGGCTTAAACTATCTGATGTAATTCAAGGTTTCAGGTATAAAAGGACAATCTTATCAGGCAGGAAGGGTTTAGGGGTTATCTCCCAGGAACTAGTTAAGGGCCAGTTCTTTCCTTGGAATGTAAAGGGCTTGAGGCATCCCAAGCCCACTGAGTTAACCCTTTAATGCACATTTACACAAATATCCTCATTCTTCTAATTAACAGTTCCTTAAGAAGAAGTATACTGTCTTTATCTCTTTGGCCCTCCCTTCTCTGTTGTACTTGGGAGTCCTCAAAATGTCACTAATTATAGCGGAAAAGCTGTGCATAATATTAGCGGTACATGTATTTCTTAGAAAAGGGATGCCATAGTTTTCTGAAGAAAAATTAGACATATAAATGAATCAGTATCATCACTTCTAATATTCTGTTGAGAAGCTCAATAACAATTTCTAAGTTTTCTTCATATAATGAAATTCATTTGTCCCCGCCAGAACCAGCATTCACTCTAAATTCAATTTTTCTTACTTAATTTCTTTCTATTTTGTATAATCACCAGTTTCATAATGTAATAGTTTTTTATTTCTTTTTTTAATGGCAGTTTTGTGGTATTTCTGCTCCAGTAAAGCTTATGTAATGTTTTTGAGATGACTTAGGAATTCAGTCACCACTTAGATGCCAACGTTCTATACAAATACAATCAAGGTCACAATCATGCCAATGCAAATTAATTTAGGGATATAATTTGCTTTATATATGTAAAGGCTGCTTGTATTTTCTGAAATACAAATGTCTGAGGCAAAGTCTCTTTGACTTACAGATATTTTTACATAGCTATGTAAACCATTTGTTAAAAACAAGGCTTAATTCTTTTCTTTTAAATATTTATTTATTTATTTTTGGCTGCATTGGGTCTCAGTTGCAGCGTGCGGCATCTTTCATTGTGGCGCGTGGGCTTCTCTCTAGTTGTGGTGCCTGGGCTCCAGAGCGCGTGGGATCTGTAGTTGCGGCACATGGTCTCTCTAGTTGAGGTACGCGGGCTTGGTTGCCCCGCGGTATATGGGATCTTAGTTCCCCTATGAGGGATCGAACCTGTGTCCCCGGCATTGGAAGGTGGATTCTTAACCACTGGACCACCAGGGAAGTCCCAATTTTTTTTTTTAAATTTTTATTGGCGTATAGCTGATTTACAATGCTGTGTTAGTTTCAGGTGTACAGCAAAGTGAATCAGTTATACATATATTTATATGCACTCTTTTTTAGATTCTTTTCCCATATAGGCTATTACAGAGTATTGATTAGAGTTCCCTGTGCTATTCAGTAGGTCCTTATTAGTTATCTATTTTATATATAGTAGTGTGTATATGTCAATCCCAGTCTCCCAAAGGGCTTAATTCTTAATTCACTATTAATTTTCAGAGTGTTAGGGGATGATTTCACTCAATGATTGTTTTCTGTTTCGCCCTAGAATACTTTATAGATTTATAAGATACATTAGTAGTCACAGTTCTTATATAAACACATCAAAATCCACTGTGGCTTGTCGAGTCAGGAGAGTATTTATTTAGAGGAGTAAATAAAGAGCTCAACGTTTCATTGAAAAGTCTGAAGAAACAGACCCTGGCTGAACTACTTCCAGAACCACTGTGTAAGACCAGGCTCCCAAAGGACCTGCTGCCTCTGCTGGGGGCCATAAAGTTGCTACTCAGGCAGCTGTAACCATAGTTATCAGCACAGAACTCACCAACTTGGCCAGCCTCAGTGCAGGAAAATATGTGACCTGCATCTTGCTTTGCTTGCTTTGTGTAAGTCCATTCCAGGTCATGAAAGTCTGAAGTGAGTGCTTTTCTTTCAAAGTGACTCAGTTCTGACAAGGTCCTGCACAAGAGTACCTGATGGGTGGCAACTGAATAACATGCAGAATGCTAGCTGCAGGGGAGCTTGGGAAATATAATTTTCCAGCTTGCCTGCTTTGCTATGCTGGAAGGTTGGAACAGGTCCTGAACCAGCAAACAAAAGGATGGGAGGAGTGGCCCATGCACTCATATCTCTGTTTTCCTAGCTAGCAAATCATATGCTAAGCTGACAGGATTACCTATACCCAGCAGAGAATGTTATACCTCATAGCAAATACTCTAATTTTCTCCTGTTATTTAGGACCTGAACAGAAAGTAGTTTCCTAAAATGTGTACAACTCCTGATTTCAATCTTGCTTATACCGGTGTGGGATTTTCTTTTCTCTCTGAACAGCACTTGGGGCTCTCTAATAAAGTTGCTTTAGAGGTGGACAGTGGGGGCATAGATGATGGAGACTCTGAGATAAATACACTGGAGGCTAATGGAGTGAGGTTTTAAAAAAGTTATCTGAGGGTAATGAAATGATCTACCCTGTACCATTGGCCTTCGGCATTCTTTGGACCTCAGTTCTCCCTGCCACAATTTTGCATACTTCATCCTTTAAATGGAAAAAAAAAATTATTTGAATATTTTTCAAATTTGTATCCTTAAATCTCTACCTCTCCGTAGGGGAAGCATGGTGGTGCTTTGCCTATTTGTAGATAACTGACTCTGGAACTCTGCCCTTCCATCAAATGTGTGAAAATGTTAGAAAGGAACTTCCTCTGTTTCTAAGTGTGTTAAAGTCTTAATCCCTTGAGGAAAGGCATTGTTGTGTCTTATTTGTTGTCTTTAATATTGAAAAATGTTGACAACTTATTTAAATTCCCTTGCTACCAATTTCTACTTGGTAGCAGCTGAAATGCCCTGAAAAATGAGTTTGGTCACTGGGGGACAGTTCAGAGAAATGAGTATAATTTCTGTGCTACCAAGAGACCAATAGTAAATATATGTATTAAACTTTATGATGTATTCAATAAAGTATCCAGGAAATTTGGGGGCTAAAATAACATATTTCTTTGGATTCCATTTCTGGGTCTAAAAATTTTACATACTAAAAATACAAATCACTGTGCTGGTTTTGGCAGATTTATCTCCAGCCGTTGTTTATATAAGAAACATGTATCCAACTGAGTTTCACAAATAGACTTGAAGTAATTTAGTTTAGAGCACAAAATTCCATTTAACCAAGAGCGCTGCTGTGAAGGGAAGATGTTACCCATTTTCCAAGTGCTCTCCTGCTGACATTTACACTCTTGTAGCTAAGAGCCCAGTGATGCCTTTACAGCCCAGCTGCAGATACTAGAACTGACTTTCCAAATGAGCTTGATTATTCAAGTAGAATTATGTGTTCAACTATAATTCCTTTCATTCTGTAATCTTTAGAAAAAATGTGGCACATGAATGAGTAGAGAGGCATAATATCTGAAAAAAAAATTTACACCAGAAGGACTGAGAGTATGAGGTAATTAGAGTAAACCAGAAACTTATTCAAGGTTTTGTTTTCAAATAATATCCTTCATACATTTTTCCGTAAATGACATGGTCAAAAAGAACTCATGCACATTTGTATCTTTAGCAACTCAGTCTGTGTGTTATCCTCGGGCAGTTTTTGTTTTTTTTTTGATAGAATCTTCTTGAGATGTCAGTTACTTTAAAATTTTCTCACCACCTTTGAACTCATCACCTTTATGAGAAAGTAAATAAAGACTTTTCTTGTCCCCAAAGGTAATATACTTCAACATGGTTTAGAGTAATTATTTGGAATGTCTCTCATATAGGTGGCTGAGATATATCCAGGTAATCTGGCATTTGCTTTTCTCTTTCTATTAGGTAGGTAGCAAAAGCATACTCAGAATATGAGCCCAGAGATACACTAAAATCAAATTCCAGTTATAAGTGATTGTATGTTTAAATTAAGTAATTTGGTTCATTTCCACATCCCCTCTGCCAATGTTTAAGCTAAGAGAGAAGCTGTGTATCATGTTTATTAGTGTGAATGTTATGTGTTTCTAAGCATTTGTGCATTTTGAACATTTCATGGAACTTGATGACATTAAGGGATTTTCCCCAACAGGTATCAAAATTTATTATAAAGCTATAGTGATTAAAACAGTGTGGCTTTGGCAGAGATTTAAATAACTAGACCAAGAGCTCCCCATGTACCTGGGTAGAGCAAAAGAAAAAAGAATAAACAGAGACAAAAGAATAGGGATGGGACCTGCACCTCTGGGAGGGAGCTGTGAAGGAGGAAAAGTTTCCACACACTAGGAAGCCCCTTCACTGGCAGAGTCTGTGGGTGGTGGAGGTGGGGGGGAAGCTTCGGAGCCACAGAGGAGAGTGCAGCACAGGGGTGCAGAGGGCAAAGCGGAGAAATTCCCGCACAGAGGATCGGTGCCGACCAGCACTCACCAGCCCGAGAGGCTTGTCTGCTCACCCGCCGGGGCGCGCGGGGCTGGGAGCTGAGGCTCGGGCTTTGGAGGTCAGATCCCAGGGAGAGGACTGGGGTTGGCCGCGTGAACACAGCCTGAAGGGGGCTAGTGCACCACAGCTAGCTGGGAGGGAGTCCGGGGAAAAGTCTGGACCTGCCTAAGAGGCAAGAGACCATTGTTTCGGGGTGCGCGAGGAGAGGGGATTCAGAGCACCGCCAAAATGAGTTCCAGAGACGGGTGCAAGCCGTGGCTATCAGCGCGGACACCAGAGATGGGCATGAAACGCTAAGGCTGCTGCTGCAGCCACCAAGAATCCTGTGTGCAAGCACAGGTCACTATCCGCACCTCCCCTCCCAGGAGCCTGTGCAACCTGCCACTGCCAGGGTCCAGAGATCCAGGGACAACTTCCCCGGAAGAACACACAGCACGCCTCTGGCTGTTGTAACATCATGTTGGCCTCTGCTGCCGCAGGCTCACCCCACATTCCATACGCCTTCCTCCTCCCGGCCTGAGTGACCCAGAGCCCCCTAATCAGTTGCTCCTTTAACCCCATCCTGTCTGGGTGGGGAACAGATGCCCTCAGGTGACCTACAAGGATGGCTCCTAACTTTAGAACCTGTAAATGTTGCTTTATAAGGAAAAAGGGTCAGATGTAAGTTATTAAGCATCTTGATATGAAGAGGCTATTCTGGATTATTTCAGTGGGCCCTTCATGCAATCATGAGTCTCCTTAGAAGAGAGGCAGAGGGAGCCTTGGCAAGAGAGGTAGGTGTCATGTGGCCACAAGCCAAGGAATGCTGGGGGCCACCAGAAGCTGGAAGAGGCAAGAAACTGATTCTCCCTTAGGGTCTCCAGAGTGAGGGTGGCCTTGCTGCTACCGTGATTTTGGCCCGATGTTGCTGATTTCAGACGTCTGACCTCCGGAACTGAGAAAATACATTTCTGTTGTTTTAAGCCACTGAGTTGGCAGTAATTTGGCAGCCCTAAGAAACTAATACGCCTGGGTCGGAAGACAAGTTGTGTGGTTACTCTGCTTTCCCAGAGCTTGAAAGTTATCTGTTCCCATCTCTTACTCCTTGCGGGCTGTCATAGTCACTCCTCTCTGCATCTCTGCTTTGTTCTTCCTCCTCTTAGTGCAACAGATTTTCTTTACTTAATTTGCCAGACCTCCCCAACAAGATTTCCTGGCTCCAAATATACTTGAATCTGAGAAGTCTAGTATCTGAGTCTAATTGACCCATTTTCTCAGTGTGCCAATTCTACTTCCCTAGGGAAGAAAATGAGATTGACTCAAATCTGTCTCCAGATTAATTCCTCATGTGTTAGCTCTATGTTTTTGTTTTTTTTTTAATCCAATCAGTGGTGATGTGTGGTGGGGAGAAGTCATATAATAGAAACATGTTTGATATCAAGGCCTATTTCTTTGAAGATATGTATGTGTGGTGGCTAGTTTAAAAGAAGGAAGCGGGAGCAAAGAAAACTCCTCCAAAAGTGTCCACTTGTTAAAAAAATTAACCCAGTAAATATTAGGCTTTCCAGTGCTCATGAATATTTATTACTGTAATCAAGATCAAAAAGAAGTGTTTCAATTTGAAATTCCTTGGTGGTATTTTCCTTACATATTTCATGTCTTGAAGTTTTCTGAGCTGAAGTTCAAAAAATACTAATTTCCTTGAAATCGTCTTTGAATATCAAATCAATCATATAATCTTACTTTCATTATTAAAAAGAATTTCTTTGATATTTGTATTGGTCTGTTTGCTTTCTATTATGTCATCATTAACTCATTGAATAGTGTAATCTATTGAGAAATATATTGGAGAGAACTGTTAACTTTAGAAGTTCCTGAACTTCCTTTATATTTCCTTTGAGACAATATAGATATCAACTTCTTTTACTAGTAAGTGTTTAATAAATGGAACTTATCCCTGTTCAGGTCTTCTGTGTACCTTTTCAGAGAAGTCTCATGTACTAAGGGAAAATACATGTGTCTCCTTATTTAGCTATGAAATGTAGCCAGCATGATAGCGTATTGTATCCCTTCATGTCTTATCTTCCCTTGTCTTCCTTCTTTGTTTCCTTTACTCTCACCATTTACCTATGCCTCCTAAATAAAGTGTTAACATTTTAATTCTTGCCTCAGAGGACCCAGAATTTCTTAAAAACCCAGGCCGAGATGATACCCATTGCCTTTTTTTGTGATTGAAGAGAATTCAATCTTTTGACTTTAAGTTATAGTTCCGTTATGTATATCTTTCTGATATGTAAGACTCCAATGGTGGATTTTCATTGCTATATGTTAGTGACCAGGAAAATCAAACACATAATCTAAATCTCCTAGGTATACCTAATTGGATTCTACACCACCTGCTATCAGACGAAAGAAAGAAAACAATAATAATAATAACAACAACAAAAGTGCTAGCCTAGATAAATAGAGGTTTGAATTTTAATAGATAAGGGGCTCAGGAGCCAAGAAGAAATACATCCGAAAAGGTGTATAGGGTTCTCTACAAAAATAAGATAAACTCCTTATATTTTCATACAAAGAAAAACTGTAAGATTCTTAGAGCCTTTATGTTTCTTTGTGTGGAAATACATGTACTTATCAACTTATTTTATAAAATCTCCTGAGGTATTTCAAAGTACTGCAATACCTAGGCACATTTATAAGTAGAATGAAATTTTGGCTTTAAACTTACAGGGATTTGAACTGAATCTGGAAGTCTTACAGTATCTTCAGGAAAAAACTCTGGCCTCATGATTTGGAGACCTGAATTGAACTTCTGGCTCTGCTACTCTCTGGCTGTGTGACCTTGGGCAAGTCACAAAATTTTCTCTGAGCTTCAGTTTCCTTATCTGCTGAATGAGGAGTCTCTAGTAGATTTCCCATCTTTAACATTTCTTGTTTTCCTCAGGCCCTCATGACTTCAGGGTTGATGTAATTCTGAATAACTAGCAACTGTACCCTTGAGGTTAAGACAGAATGCACCATCTTTACAGTTGTTGAAGGTAACCTTGTCGTAGCAAGAAAAGAAGATAACAATGGAATGGCAGTGACTAATCTGTTAACCAAACCCTACATAACTAAAGTTTATGCCAACCCTTCCATTGTGAGAACTGTGACAGTTTTCCTGGTCTGATAATGCAACGGTGGCTAAGCTGAGGGTTCTGTATGCTCAAAGACTTACTGTCTACAGTGTTAATGTGCGTGCCAAGGAAGTATAGTGTTTTGAATGGTTGATTCTCAAATACTAAATTACTATCTGCGAGCTGCCAGACAGTCTGCCCAGAAACTCTGTTTTCCTTGACCAAGGCCAGTGTTTCGTGTTTGAAATTCTAGTAGATTGTATTGGGTGTCATGTTATTCCAATAGGAAATCCTTGACATAGATCTTCTGGGGGTGAGGAAGGCTAGAGTTTGAGGACAGATTTCAGCTTTGCTTGTTGCTGAGTTTGCTTTAGATGATTTATCCAAACCTGTGGAGAATGTGATATATATCATCATATACAAGAACATTTATTAACAATGCGTTATTAAATATTTATATGCACTGCTCACCTTCGCATTGACTGCTTTGTCACTTTCTTTATACGTATTTTTTTTGCTATTACTAGTTCCTTCATGTGCTTTGATTAGCTTTAGACAATAGACAATGCTTCAGTAAAAATCTAATCAGAATGTAGTCAAGGAAACAAAGAGTTAAGAAAGTAATATAATTTTTGATGTTGTAAAAAGAGTAGTAGAATAAAAATCTGAATATTTGGCATCTGGTATTCATTCTGGGTCCAAATTCGTTGCATGATTTCGGAAAAGTTTACTTAACTCTTTGGCATTAATTTCCTTATCTGTAAAATAGGCATTATTGTACCCAATCTATTTTTTTTTCACAGATTAGTGTGAGGATCAATGGGGTGATTGATGCGGATGCCCTTTGAAATTTAAAAGGTTTTGGTCACACGCAAAATATTATAGAACCATAGAATTACAAAATTTTGGAGGTGAAAGAAAACACAGTTGAGTTGTTCTCAACCCTAGTGTAGAAACAAACTGCTACACTGAAATCAAGTATGGTGGATGAAAAGACTCTATTGCAAACTATAAGCAATAATTTCCATTTTTACCTATGAAGGAGTAGCTGCTATGAGACTTTCCCTCCCACTGAAAACAAATGAAAAATTGAAAAACATATGTATGAGACATGTGAATGAGAGTGTGTGGCATATTAGTAGCATAGTAAAGAGGATGTTTGGCAGTAGACAGTGGCTTGTTTAATTTCAGTGTAACAATAACTGTAGGAGATGAAACTGGAAGTGTGGTTGATGTCAGATGATGAAGTACTGCAAATCCAAGACTAATCACTAAAAAAAAAATAAACAAAAGAATTATAACACAAAACAATAATGGGGATAAAATAGCATCCTAAAATTACTCATTTAATTCAAAATAATACATGAAATATGGAAAAAGAATAAAAAAAATTGTAAAAATCAAAAACAAATAGTAAGATAGTAAGTTTAGACTCAATGATATTACTAATTACATTCAAGGTAACTGGTTTAAATGATCCAATTAAAAAGCTTTAATTGGGGGCTTCCCTGGTAGCGCAGTGGTTAAGAATCTGCCTGCCAATGCAGGGGACACGGGCTTGATCCCTGGTCCGGGAAGATCCCACATGCTGTGGAGCAACTAAGCCTGTGCACCACAACTACTGAGCCCACTTGCCTAGAGCCCGTGCTCCGCTACAAGAGAAGCCACCGCAGTGAGAAGCCCGCGCACTGCAACAAAGAATAACCCCCACTCACCGCAACTAGAGAAAGCCCGCACTCAGCAACAAAGACCCAACGCAGCCAAAAATAAATAAATAAATTTATTAAAAAAATAAAAAGCTTTAATTGTCAGACTGGTTAAAAAAGTAAGACTGAGCTATATGGATTCTACAAAAACTCAATCTAAAAATAATAGATTAAAAGTAAAAGACTGGGAAAAATATAACATAAATCCTAATTATAAGAAAACTGAAATGACAATATCAAAGTAAATTTCTAAACAAGGAATATTATCAGGGAAAAGAGGGACACTTTACAATGATAAAGTGTTCAATTCATGAATAAGATGTAGACATCCCAAATGTGTATTTCACTTAATGGCAGAGCATCAAAATATATGAAACAAAAACTTACAGAACTCAAGGAAAAGAAAGACAAATCCACAGTTACAGTTGGCAATTTCAACACACCTCTCTCCTAGTAATTGATAGAAGAAGAAGAATGAAAATTGGTAAGGACCTACAAGATTTGGATAATGCTTTCAATAAACATGACCTACCTGACACTTACTGAATACTCCACCCCACAACAGAATACATGTTTTTCAAATGTGTATGTGTATGTTCAGTAAGATAGATTATATGATGGGCCATTAAAGCAAGTCTCAATTTCAAAGAATTGGAATCATACAAAGTATGCTCTTTGATGTCAATGGAATTAAATTAGAAATGAATAACAGTAATACATATTTCAAATCCCCAAATATTTGGAAATTAAATAATACACTTCTAAATAACCTATGGTCAAAGGAGAAAAATAACAGGAAAAATTTGGAAATATTTTGAACTGAATAAAAATAAAACATAGTAAAATCTATAAAATGCAGCTAGCGCAGTGATTATAGTGGTCTCGGGAAAGTGACTGAATGTACATTAAAAAAATCAGTCACTGTAATTCATCATATAACATGTTAAAGAAAATCCATATGATCAACTTAATAAATGCAGAAAAATTTTTTGACAATTTGATAAACACTCATGGCAAATGTACAATTGAAGAGAATTCTCAAAACCTGATAAAGGTCTGACATCATTCTTAATGGTGAATGACTAAACGCTTTTCTCCTATCATCAGGAACAAAGCAAGACTGCCTGATCTCATCATGTCTATTTTCTGTTGTACTAGAGGTCCTAGTCAGTGAAACAAGGCAAGAGGAAGAAAGAAAACACATTCAGATTGGAAAGGAAGAAGTAAATTTGCCTTTATTAAAGGAGAACGTTGTATACATAGAAAATCCTAAGTGATTTACAAAAAAGCAAGGTCACAGAATACAAGGTCAGTATACCAAAAAATTGTATCTCTATCGACTGACCAAGATCTATTTGAAAATGAGAAACAAACAAAAAACCATTTGCAATAGCATCCAAAAAATAAAAATATTAGGGGAAAATGTAACAAAATATTTAAAATATTTCTGTACACTGAAGACCAAAAGTATTGTTAACATAATTTAAAGATAAATCAATGGTGATTTATATCATGTTCCTTTTTTTTTTTTTTTTTTTTTGGTATGTGGGCCTTTCACTGTTGTGGCCTCACCCATTGTGGAGAACAGACTCCGGACGCGCAGGCTTAGCGGCCATGGCTCATGGGCCTAGCCGCTCCGCGGCACGAACCCGCGTCCCCTGCATTGGCAGGTGGACTCTCAACCACTGCACCACCAGGGAAGCCCTATATCATGTTCTTGAATCAATATTGTTAAGGTGTCAGTCTAATGAATCTATAGACTCAGTGCAATTTTCACTGGTATCCCAGCAAGTGTAGTTTTATAATTTGATAAGCTGATTCTAAAATTTATATGACAATTCCAAGAACTTCTAATAGCCAGAACAATTCTGAAAAAGAGCCAAGTTGTAGAACTTACCCTACCTGATTTCAAGGATTTCTCTAATTCTACAATAACCACTGCCATGTAGTATTGTCATATGGTGAAACATACAGATTAGTGGAACAGAATAGAGAGTTGAGAAATGGACCACAAATATATGGCCAATTAATTTTTAACAAGGGTGCCAAAATCCAATGAGAAAGCAAAGTATTTTCAGTAAATGTTGGAAAAACTGAATGTCTATATTCAAAAAAGTTAAACTCAATTCTTAACTCACACAAATGAACTTGAAATGAATTATAGAAATAAATGTAAAAGCTAAAACTCTAAGACTTTTAGAAGAAAACAGAGAAATCTTTCTGACCCTGGGGTAGGCTATTTATTAAACAGAATACAGAAGTCACAAATCATAAAGAAATCGTCCAATTGAAATTCATCAAATTGAAAATTTCTAGAAGGGCCAGGAATTAAATATTTTAAGCTCTGTAAACTTCATGGTCTCTGTTGCAACATCTCAACTCTGCCACTGTAATGCAATGGAAGACATAGAAGATATGTAATGGATGGGGGTGGTCGTGTTCCAATAAAACTTTATTTACAAAAACAGGCAGTGTGCAGGGCTCATGAGCTGTAGGAAGCTAACACTTGCTCTAGTTTGACACGGACTCCATCTTGAGGCTCAACAAGATGAATGATTTCCTCAAAATAATAAAATCACTTAATGGCAGAAGCAGGACCAAATCCCAGTTTCTTCCCAGTTCATCCTGTTATACCTTTTTATTAATAAACTTGAAGATAAGGTTCCCTTCAGCACATAACTAAGCAGTGATGCAACTGTAGACATTCAGGTGTTGACTCAGGTTTTTTCTTATGTTTAATACTTTGATTAATGTCTTTCCCTTCTTCGAAGAAGGCAGAAATTAAAAGTAAGCAATCTTGTATTCTTTTTCCCTTGTATTATTTGAAAGCCTATCCTCATTGCAGCATCATTCACCAGAAGATATGAAAAGTGACTTTATATTCATGTGAACATTTTATTTAAATCTGTCAACATACGGAATCATGGCAGTTATTCATATTTTGACATGATTATTGTGGAGAAAATCACACATTAAGTTGTTACATGAAAGGGAACATGACAGGCATGCATCAGAGGATCTTTCTTCATAAAATGAAATTTCAAAGAGAAAAAAACAGAAAACGATTAAATATGTCTTTGCTTTGTGTCACTTAAAAAAAAAAACCCTGCCATGTTCAAATGAAACAAATGCAGGAGTGAACTGCTGTACTATAGTTTTAGGAAGGGAAAATTCTACTTATTGAGACTAGAATAAACCAGATACTATGCAAAGGATTTTATTCATATTTTCTCATTTTATCTTCACAGCATCACTTGCACGTAAGTCTAGTTGTCTTTGTTATATGAATGAAGAAACTGATATTCCAGGAAGTTTAGTAATTTCATAGAGTTTGATGAAGCTGGGAAAGGTGTGGACCCATCAAACTAAATCCCAGGTCTGTTAGACCATAAAATCTGTGCTTTGACATTTGTGCATCTGGGAAAGAAAATGAAACAGACTGTGGAGTTTTATAGAGATCCATTTAGTAAATATGGTCACAACATTAAACAATGAATCAAAAATTCATAATTATATCACAAACACTTGCAATGCCTTTTATTTCACATTATAGAGAATTTCAGAGAGCCTGTATTCTATGAGTTCTTTTATGTTTGTATTCAAGGGGAGGGGAGAAAAAGTAACTACAATACCAAGGGTAATTTTAAGACATAAGTGCCCTGAACCATTCTTTACTTGGATAAAACATAGGTATAGACAATCATTAGGATCCTGCAGAAGTTGAGAGAAATGATCTGAAGTAACCTCTTTCCCCTATTAGTGTAGGTTGAAATAATGAAAACTGAGTAGCCTTGTAGCCTTGGCAACAATTAAATTGTTCCACTGGAGGCATATGGATTTTAGTGGTTTTTATTATTAAGTTAGAAAAGCTCATGAGAGCTCTGCTGGGGCTGAGAGAGTGGGATCATGGGATTATTCCTACTAGGCTGACCCTTACTTAAAGTCTCCATTAGGGCTTCCCTGGTGGCGCAGTGGTTGAGAGTCCGCCTGCCGATCCAGGGGACACTGGTTCGTGCCCCGGTCCGGGAAGATTCCACATGCCGTGGAGCGGCTGGGCCCGTGAGCCATGGCCGCTGAGCCTGCGCGTCCGGAGCCTGTGCTCCGCAACGGGAAAGGCCACAACAGCGAGAGGCCCACGTACCGCAAAAAAAAAAAAAATAAAATAAAGTCCCCATTAATGTCTTTACCAAAATCTTGGCAAAATCAGTTTACTTTTCAGACTTCAGCATCTCTTTGGGACTATTACAGGCATAACTTAAATTCAAGAAAAGAAAAGCAAATACTTTTCCAGTTTGTAAATATGGTTTGAAGGTTTAAAAGTAAAGATGGTCTAGGGATGGAATTTTTAATTATGCTTCTGCAGGAAGTCTGACAGTAAGGCTTTGTGCCGGGAAGTTTAGGGCAAGGAGACGATGAAATTGACAGTGCCTTGAGCCTGGCAATGGATTTTCCCAGAAGAAATATTGATAATACAAAGCCGTCAAATGGATGACAGTTTCTGAAGTCTGTACAACCAACTTTCCCTGAGTCCTGACATATGGAGCACTGCAGAGGCCACATGATGAGGAAATTCCCAAATTTCCACTCTAATTTCTTTTCCTTTTCAGAAACTTTGACAGCTGACATTGCAGCAGCTGACCTCTAACTGCTCTTCTGAGGGAGCGTGAATGCTGATCCCTGGCAGGCAGGATAGGCTCTTTATGGAGAAGCGCTGTGAGTGGCACTGAGGATTGTAGGTTTGATTGGGGGGTGTGGAGAGAGGGTTCTGTGCAGGGCTATTGGTCCTTGATTTATATCTTCAAGGAAGCAGCCTGGTGTAGGTAGACATCCCTGGATCCAAGTCTTAGTTTTACCACTGACAGCTGTGTGACCTTGGTCTGCTTTTTGACTTCTTCAAGCCTATTTCCTCATTTGTCCAGAAAACCTGACTTGTAAGGTTGTCATGAAGAGTTAGACTAGTATATGTAAAATAGCTAATCTAGTGCTCAGCACAGGTTAGGCCCCAGTAAAGGCCCTATGTATTTAACCAAATGAAATTCCTGTCATATTTTTTATTTTCAGAAATTCAGTTTCCCAGTTGTTCAACTAAGAGGCACACAGCATGGTCCTAGCACAGTGCTGGGAATTAGAAGATACAGAGGTGAATAAAACCTCATCTCAGCTCCCAGTTAGCACACAGTCTGGTAGGGGAGAGAGGGAAATACAGAACTTCAGATAAAGTAGAATAAATAACACAATGAGGGGAGCCTTTATGACTGAATGTCAATAAGGAAGCAATTTGATTTAAGCTCAGAGGAGCTCTGTTCCTGTGTATTCTTCGGGCAGGAGTGTCTTCTTTCCCTTCTCATTTGAACACCTCTCAGTTTTGGGTTCTCTTGGGGTTCTACCAATCAATGCCTTGTGGTTACAATCCTCTTAAATCCCAAATGCTGAGGAGCAGCGAGCAAGCCTGACACAATTTTTCATCTTTCACGGTGCCTAATGCAATGCTTCCATGTAGTTAAGCAACGATGCTTAGTTAATTAACTCATGAATCCTGCTATATTAAACTTTCTTGGGTGAGTCATTGTTTTTAATAAAAACATCTTTCTTTATTAAGGTGAGGGCCATGAACCAAGGAACCAGGTAAAGTGTTCTTGGAGCCCACAGGTATCATGAACATGTTAAATTAAAATACAGGGTCTGAGTCTTAGTGTGTTGAGTTGAAAAAACAGGCATGATTCTGATTTACCCTTTGATTAGAGAAGTTAAATACAACATTAATTTTTCTAAATTTAATTTCACATGGAGACCATTAAGATGTCATGATTTGGGAGCTGCATGAGTATCCATGCCTTTCATCAGAACACCTGGTAATCCAGATCCTCAAATAGCAAAAAGCTATATATCAATATATAGTTTGTCCCTATTGGTCAATGCCAATGAAAACAAGTAGGTCTCACTTAATATGAATCCTCAACAGCTTTGGTATATTAGAAGCAAATTCAGTCACACACGTGGCTTGATGGAGATTTTAAAGCTGAGCAGGACTTCCCTGGTGGCACAGTGCATAAGAATCCGCCTGCCAATGCAGGGGACACAGGTGCGATCCCTTGTCCAGGAAGATCCCACATGCTGCGGAGCAACTAAGCCCGAGTGCCACATTTTCTGAGCCTGTGCTCTAGAGCCCGTGAGCCACAACTACTGAATCCACGTGCTGCAACTACTGAAGCCCACGTGCCTAGAGCCTGTGCTCCGCGACAAGAGAAGCCACTGCAGTGGGAAGCCCGCGCACCACAACAAAGAGTAGCCCCGGGTTGCCACAATTAGAGGAAGCCCGCATGCAGCAACGAGGACCCAATGCAGCCAAAAATAAATAAATGAATAAATGGATAAATAAAGCTGAGCAAATTATAATCATTGCCTGAATCGGTTTGCGAAGGTTGCAGAGGCTTCTTTAGCTAACTTGGCTATGCTCGTTTTACAGTGGCAATCTCCATGTAGTAGGGGCTTGAGAGTGGCAGGGCAATGGGAAGGGGGTGATGGTGGCTGAGAGATGAGCCCTGAAGTAGCATTTGCACAGCTAGCGCAGTGCTCTTACCTTGTGTGGTTAGGGAGACTGTTGTTAGGGAGTGTGTGACAAAGCTCCTCGCTCTGCTCATCTTGCTACGACGCCGTTCAGTGAAGGTGCAGTCTTGGCGTGCTTTGCCCTGAGTGATAGCAAATGATCAACCAGTATTTAGTGAATTCTCACCCCTGTGAGACATCACCACCTGTCTGTGTCTGGATATGTACATGAAGCCATGGTGTTTGGAGACTGATTTAGGTTGGAATGTCAGCCCTTCCACTTAAAAATTTTGTGATATTTTGTGAGTGAAACAAACTATTTATTGGGTACCAGTCAGTAGGGAGCAAGGGAAGAAAATGACATGGTTCTGTTTCCGTGGAGCTCATGCTTTCAGAGGAACGAAATTGCATGGACATCCCATTTCCCTCATTGACAATGAAATAAGGTAACTGGGATTGGCTTACAGGGTTTTTCTGAAGGTGGAATAAAATAATATTTCCAAAATAACATGTTCAGATATCAGCCTGTAGTGGACTCTCAGTGAATGTTAATTGCTGGGCCCATCAGTGTGGCAGTAATTCAGAAAAGGGTAAGACTCGTGTGGACTGGAGAAGTCAAGGAAGGCTTAATGGTGAGATAGGGTTTGATGAGGCATTGAGGATATTTCCAGGCCCAGAGTGGGGGGTCCAGCACAAAGAAATGTCAGATGCTGGGGTAAGGCAGAGCAAGTCTGCAGGACAGTGAGGCTCCCTCCCAGGTTGAGGGAAAAGCTGTGTTGGAGCAGCCGGTAGAGAGGCAGGTTAACCTGAATTTTGGAGGTCCCTGGGGGCTGGACAGGGGAATCCAGACTTGTTTTATGGGTGTTCAAAAGCTATTATGGTTTTCAAAGCAAAGGGCTGGCATGATGAAATTAGCCTTACAAAAACTGGGTCCATAGCAATGAGCTCAACAGATTGGTTCCAGAGAGACTCTGGAACCAGGGAGGACAGATTGGCTGCTGAAGCACGTAACTGAGGATCTTGAATTTAAAGAGCTGTTTAGAACGTTAAGTTTGATTTTTTTTTTCTTAATTTAATCTTCATTTTGAATCATAAATCCAGCACTAATAAAAAGAATTCAACATTTTTGCTCTCTCAGGGTGTTATATGGAATCCTAGCAAATGGAATTGAATTTTTACCTAACCTGCTGTCTAATACCTTTTGAGACTCCCAAGCTGCATTTCTGCTCTTCTCCACTTGATCTGACACAGTGACAACAATATTTTTTAAAGCTGCTTTAGCCTCCTGGGGAGGAGTGTAATTGATCTGGTGTTCAAACGCTTTCCAGTTTGAAAGACTGGGGAAAACAGAGGTGGCCAGAATGCGCATCTTGGCAAACAGGAAGAAAGAGTCTTCATCATTTAAAGGTTTACTCCTCGATCAGGTGGAGGGCTCTATAACTATCAAAGCTGACTTGGATTATAAATTGGGAGAGTTCCTTTAAACTTTAGAGACTCACAGAATTTGTAAACTCATAGCTTTCATTTTATTTTTTCTTGCTAAAAGTTAAGATGATACTGCCAATCTAAGTGTCAGATCAGTTCACAGAAAAGTGTTTGGTCCTCAGGATTTTTAAGGTTAGGGAGTTGTTAGGTCAGTTACAATTGTCCTCTAAACCTGGCTGGAGCCACGCTTGGCTCTTTGTCTTCACTGTTGCTGGTCTGAAAGTGGTTACCTTGATTCTGTTCTATGATCAGGGGCTTGGGTGGGGCGGTAATGGCTCCTGGAAAAGGAAAACAGCTGAATTAAAAAAAAAAACTTTTTTTTCAGTAGGGGAATTTCCCTTTACCCCCAACAGCTTAGTATATTTTCTGGCAAATCTTCTCTGGGTTCACTGCAGGCTAATCTTACTGACAACCAGGAAAACTAAAAAGAATGGCAGGACTCCTGAACTGCAGCTCCCTGGATGCGTATGGTGTAACCCATCTTTTACCAGCTGTGTCTGTGTCTAACCCTTTAATGTGTCTAACTCTTTACTAAGACTTTTAACGCTTTAATTTCTGATTATAGAATTTTTTTTGTTAAATAAGTCTAGAAAATATGGGAGGGGTGTAAGAAAGGAAATAAAACTTATAATCCTCACATCCAGGTATAATTATTGCTGTATTGGTATATTTTCAAAATATTGCATATTTGGAATTACTCTATATAACTTCTACACTTTGCTCTTTCACTGAAATTCCTATCATGAGCTTCTGTAAAAACTCCTTTAAAAACGTGATCTTAGTGGCTGTGGAGTGTTTTGTTGAAGTACCATAAATTTATGTAACTATCACTTTAATCAGTTATTTATTGATAATATTCTTTTATAGAATCAGAACTTCCTCACTGTGCCTTATCATTGAATATATCTACATGAACATATGACCATCATATTCACTTAGGGTGACTGAAACTCCCTTTTGTACTGGTGAAGACATTTTGGTATCCTGTTTCCTTGCAAAATGTAACAGAGAAGGGACTACCGAAAGCGCACCCTATTGGAGGTATGATAAGTACCTAAGGTCCAATCTACCACACAGAATACTTTGATTCTTCTACTTTGATTCCCTGCCCACTTTTTCTGATTTATTCCCACTTCTCTGGTTATCATGGGGAAGCCATTTTGGACAATATGACTTTATAACCTGGCCACAGTCCATCGTCCCAGACTTGGGTACCTGATCAAAGTAGGGCCAATTAGCATCTTGTTCTAAGACATTGGACTAAAGCTGAGAGATACCTTTGATGACTGACTGATAATCGAAGCCATAAGAGATGCTACTTCAGGGCTGCTGGTGGCCACGTTTACTGCCATACGGACAAGAGAAGGAGAGAAAGCAGTTGAGAGACAGTGTGAAAGTGAGGGTGAGAGACTGAACAACAGGAGAGAGAAATGAAACAGATACACAGGGGTTAGCAGCGGTGAGCTATGAGAAATGAAGAGAGATATTAAATAACTGGCACTTAAATAACTGATTTGAGCTACTCCACAGACCTTGGCTCTCATGAGAATACTAGGGATCCTTATTACAAAAGTTCCTTCCCTCCACTTTATTTAGTTCAAATCGGTTTTCTGTTGCTTGAAATTAAAGTCATCCTAACTCTTAAAACTCTGCCTGCCCTTTTCCTTGGAAAAATTCTCATCTAGATCCTTCTGTTATTTTTTGGTCTCATTTAAAATTTTTTTTTAATTTCTCTGTTCTAGAGAAGGAGCTTAGGAAATAAACGAAAGAAGGCTGTAGGGGAAGTAAAACATATCTTTAGAGAAGGGATGTGAAGTCTGTGAAATTTCAGAATGAAAGTGTTGACTATGAACCTGCCTACCTGGAGAATGCTATGTTTGCCAGTTTAACCCAGAAAATTCCTCCAGAGACCCTGAAGCATACTGGGACCTTGCAATCATACCTCCTGAGATGTGGTATCATATTCTAATGAAGTTCTTTAAGTATACTGCCTAGAGTCATTAGGCTTTCAACAAACCAGATTCAACAAATTCTGCTTAAAGAAGAATACTATGATGTGGTGAATATCTACAATGTGTAAATCACTGTCCTAAGTGAGCTTAAGGTCGCAAAGAAACTTAAAAATATCTTGTGCTCAGAAAGAGCATATTCTGTTGTTAATATAGAACAACAGTAGTGCACAGGTGTGTACACCTGCTCGTGCTATGGGGAGATACTACACAAAGTACTTTACCGTTCTTATTTTTCCTTTCCTTTCCAACAGCCCTTCTCAGCCTAATTATAGAAAACTAGTGCTCATCTAAGTTAAGAAATGTGCACAGTTGTGAGGTTGAGATTGGACTCAGCTCTGTGCATCCTCAAAGCCCATGTTCTTCACACTGTCATATGCTTTCACTCCCTCATGCTGTCTCCCCATATCTAGTTAGGAAATAAAACATATGCACATGACAATGTGACCAGTACAAGAAAACAGGAACCCCATGCTCAGAACCAGGGTAGGAGATGCAGAAAACAAATATCCCAGTGATCCAAAGTAGAGTGAATCCCCTGAAATGGGGTAGTTATGGACCCCTCTATGTATGAGGTGGGGCTTGAATTAGTCCCTTCAGGAGGGAATATGCTTGGACACTAGAGAAAAGTGTGCAGAGCCCTCTTAGGTAAAGGAGGTTGCTGGAAATGTTGTGATGAGATAGTGGCTTCTAGGAATTGTGTCATTCTCACAGTTGATTATTTATGGGTTTAGCCAGGGCAGGGCCACCAGTCACTTTTATGGGGCCAACAAAGCCAACTGCCAATGGATTTATTTAATGATCTGCCCAAGTAGCCTGGGAGATTAGGGCAGGCTGGTGAAACCCACACAGACCTTTTAGTTCTTATCTGCAAAGCTAATTAGGCTCTTCACAGCAAATTAAATTTTTCATTTCCCTATACACCCTATTTCATATTAGACAAGTGAGAGTGTTTAAATAATTGCAATTTCAATATCTTGGAGTACTTCAGGACTAAAGCTCACTGTATGTTTTCAGTCCTTGCTTTTCTCCTAAGAACAATATAAAGATTCAATTTATTAAGATCTTCATCAAGTTAAGTACTTGGCTTTGAAGAAATGGTAGATTTGCTTGAAAATGACAGACAGGGTTTCCTGCTTCAATTGTAGATCTCAGTGGGTATATGTGGCATAAACTCCTCTGTGAGTACTGTTCTAGGATGAACTGTTATGTAGATCAAGGTGGATCTAAGCAGGGGAACTGTGCTCTGAATAGATTCATTTTTTTTCCCTATTTGAGACACAGAAGCCTTTAAGAGAATATTTTTGATAAAATCTTTGTGTTAATGAGCAGTGACCTAAATATTAGGTCCCTGACAATTGGCACACGTGGGATTTGTTTTATGAAGAAAGGTGTTGAGGCTCTGCAAAAGTAGGTGGTAATCAACATGAAACCATTGGTGTAAAACCCACAGCATGAATATTCAGCTTCTTGGTTTGGGATTGCACAAAGCCTGGGATGTAGCAGGGGCTCATCAAATGTTAGATCCTCAAGTGTATATTCCTTGCACCACTCACTTGCCAATTAATCATCGGCTGTCTTGTGCCCTTGTTGATCCTGTCTTATTGTGTTTTGTTGAAGCAGTATTGCAAAGTGGTTAATGTATGCCTGCTTAGAATTCTGACTTTGACTTAGGTGCTGTGTGATTTATATAACTTTTCTATATCCCATTTTTCTTATTTGTTTTTTCCAGCTTTATTGAGATATTATTTTCACATATGTAAGTTTAAGTTGTACAATGTGATGATTTGATATGCATACATATCATGAAATGATTCCTACAATAAAGTTGGTTAACACCTCCATCCCTTTATGTAATTACCAGTTTTTTTGTGTGTAGTGATAGCATTTAAGATCTACTTTCTCAGAAACTTTTAGGTACATAATATATTGTTAACTATAGTCACCATTCTACACGTTAGATCTCAGAACTTATTTGTCTTATAGGTGGAAGTTTTTACCCTTTGGCCAACAACTCCCCATTTCCCCCACCCCCTATCCTCTGGCAACCACCATTCTACTCTTGGTTTCTGTGAACTTGGCATTTTTAGATTCCATATATCAATGAGAACATATACTATTTGTATTTCACTGTCTCAGTTACTTCACTTAGCATAATGCCCTCAAAGTCCATCCATGTTGTTGCAAAAGGTAGGATTTCCTTCTTTTTTTGTGGCTGAATAATATTCCACTGTACAGGAATAAAGATGCACATGTAGGGAATGGACTTGAGGACACGGGGAGCAGGAAGGCTAAGCTGGGATGAAGTGAGAGAGTGGCATGGACATATATACACTACCACACGTAAAATAGATAGCTAGTGGGAAGCAGCTGCGTTGCACGGAGAGATCAGCTTGGTGCTATGTGACCACCTAGAGGGGTGGGATAGGGAGGGTGGGAGGGAGACTCAAGAGGGAGGGGATATGGGGATATATGTATACATATAGCTGACTCACTGTGTTATACAGCAGAAACTAACACAGCATTGTAAAGCAATTATACTCCACTAAAGATGTTAAAAAAATATTCCATTGTACATGTACACCACATTTTCTTTATTTGTTCATCAGTGGACACTTAGGTTGTTTTCGTGTCTTGGCTGTTGTGAATAATCCTGCAATGAACATGGGGGTGCAGATATCTCTCTGATATAGTGATTTCTATTTCCTTTGGATGTATACCCAGAAGTAGGCTTGCTGGTTCATATAGTAGTACTATTTTTAATTTTTAAAGGAACCTCCATACTGTTTTCTATAGTAACTGCTACAATTTCTGTTCCCACAAACAGTGCACAAGAGTTCTTGTTCTCCACATTCTTGCCAACACTTGTAATCTCTTGTTTTTCTGATAGTAGCTGTTCTATCAGTTGTGAAGTGATATATCTTTGTGGTTTTAATATGCATTTCCCCGAGTATCAGTGATGTTGAGCATCTTTTCATTTACCTGTTGGCAATTTGCATGTATTTTTTGGAAAAATATCTATTCAAGTCCTCTGCCCATTTTTTAATCATTGTTTTTTTAAATTTTGAGTTGTATGCATTCCATATGTGTTTTGAATATTAGCTCCTTATCAAACAAATTGTTTGCAAATATTTCCTCCCATTGTGTAGTCTTTTCATTTTTCTGATTTTTCTCTTTTGCTGTGCAGAAGCTTTTTAATTTGATGTAATCTCACTTGTTTATTTTTACTTTGTTGCCTGTGCTTTTGATGTCATATACAAAAATTTGTCATCAAGATCAATGTCAAAGAGCTTTATCCCTATATTTTTTTCTAATGATTTTTCAGTTTTGTCTTTTATACTCTAATCCATTTTGAGTTAATTTTCTGTGTACAGTGTAAGGATCCAGTTTCATTCATTTGTACGTGAATGTTGAGTTTTCCCAGCACCACTTATTGAAGACACTATTCTTTATCCATTACATGTTCTTGGCTTCCTTGTTAAATATTAGTTGGCCATCCACGCATGGGTTTATTTCTGGGCTATCTATTCTGTCCCATTGGTCTATGTGTCTGTTTTTTAATGCAAATGTCATACTGCTTTGATTAGCTTTGTAGTAAAGTTTGAAATCAGGAAGTGTGATTCCTCTAGCTTTGTTCATCTTTCTCAAGGTTGCTTGGGTTATTTGGGTCTTGTGTGACTCCATGTGAATTTTAAGGTGTTTTTTTCTATTTTTGTGAAAAAGGCCACTGGAATTTTGATAGCAATTGCATTGAATCTGTAGATGGCTTTGGGTAGCATGGACATTTTAATTATACTAATTCCTCTAATCCATGGACACAGGATATCTTTCCATTCATTTGTCTTCTTCAATTTCTTTCATGAACGTCTTGTAATTTTCAGCATGTATATGGTTCACCAACTTGGTTAAATTTATTCCCAAGAATTTAATTAATTTTTGATGCTACTGTAGATGGGATTGTTTCCTTCTTTTTCAGACAGTTCATTGTTAGTATATAGAAACACAACTGATTTTTGTATCCTGCAATTTTACTGAATTCATTTGTTCTAATAGTTTTTTGGTGGTGTCTTTAGCAGTTTCTGAATATAAGATTATATCACATTCGGAGACAGTATTACCCCTTCCCTTCTGTCTGGGATGCGTTTTTGTTGCATTTTCTTGCCTAATTGATCTGGCTTGGACTTCCAGTGCTATGTTGAAGAGAAGTGTGAGAGTGAACACCTTTGTCTTGCTCCTGGTCTTAGTGGGAAAGTTTTCAGTCTTTCACCATTTGGTATGATGTTAGCTGTGAGTTTAAGCTTCATTTTTTCTTATTTATAAAATGGATTTAATAATGGCTTTTACTTTATCAGGTTATTGTGTCAATTAAATAACTCAATACATCTAAAGTCATGCAAAAATGGCTGGTGTATAGTCAATGAACATGCATTTTCTTTAGTAATACTTCATAGAAAAAAGTGATATTCTTTTCTTTTTAACCAGTTTGTAAGTTTATTGACTATGGGAATTGTGCCTTATTTAATCTAGTATTCTTTATAGTTTCTGGCATAATAGTCAAACAATTCATTTTTAGAACATTTATTTATTATATATGAGTATATATGTAATATATATTTTAAATTGTGCATGGTAAATTGAACACATATTTGGATATTTTTTTTCATTTGTATGAGAAATTTGTCATTGAATATGAGCTCCTGTGTGAGGAGAATATGATAGGTCTCTTTCAAACTCATGAATCCTGTGGGACTTCATGGTAAGTTGGCCCCCTAACCTCAGGCTAATATAATAATTTTTGACTTTAGGGTTCTTTTATATCTGTTTTAGTGCTTGCCCATTTGGTGAATAAAAGAATGCCTGTATGGTCTGTACATGGTTCAGTAATGGTGTTCAGATACAACACAAACATTTTGGAAATTTTAAACAAAGATATATTTTATTGTCTTTTCTGAGCATCTGGGAATTTTCTAAAGGAGAAGACATTGGCATGTAGCAATGTGCTACTTTGTGAATAAAATGAGACCTGCAAGTAGCAGAGGGCAACTTTTATGTGCTTAGGACCAAATGTAGTTAAGATGAATGGCCCAGAGAAAGCAAAACCACAGGGAATAATGCAGGTTTGATAAAAAATCATTGCACGTATTTCTCCGGAATACTATAAGCACGACTCAACTTTCTGACTCCAGCCTTCCTTTGAGATAAAATAACCACCTTGAGGGCTTCCCTGGTGGCGCAGTGGTTGAGAGTCCGCCTGCCGATGCAGGGGACACGGGTTCGTGCCCCGGTCCGGGAAGATCCCACATGCCGCGGAGCGGCTGGGCCCGTGAGCCATGGCCGCTGAGCCTGCACGTCTGGAGCCTGTGCTCCGCAACAGGAGAGGCCACAACAGTGAGAGGCCCGCGTACAGCAAAAAACAAAAACAAAAAAAAACACCCCACCTTGCCAAGAAATATCTGGGTTCTTCTCCACTCTACCAACCACATTTTGTCAGTGTGAGTGGGGTTACAAGACACAGGTTTAGGGTCTTAGTGGGATCAAGAATGCATCATGGGGTTAAGAAAGCACAGCAAACTACATGTTATAACTAAAATATAGATACAGGCAATACGTGTTCACTTTAAAAAATTCAAAGAAAATTATTTCTCCCTCACCTCCTTCATCCTTTTCTTGCTGCTTTCCTTCTCGTCCTATTCTAGATTTTTTTTTTTCTTTTAACTTTTTATTTGTACTGGGAGTCTGTTAAATTTCCATAGCTGGAACGGACCTTGAAAATCATCCAGTTAATTTTCCTCGGATCAATAAGGAAACAGACCCAGAAAAACATAGCCACTTGTTCATGATCTTACATTTAACTTGTCTCAGAATAACACTGAGAAGTTTCATCTTTTGTCTCCAGTTTTCATTTTCCTCTCCTTGTTGTTCATTTTGGTAGCCAAGTGGTCCAGAGAATCAATTAAACACTGAATCCCTTTCAGAGAACATTCTCAACTGGTTTCCCTGTTGTATGTTTTCTTCCTTGTCTCTATTCTTATGACTGATACCTTTGAGGATCCCCTGAGCCTGTGGGCTCGTATTTTCCTGGCTTATTCCTAGCTCCTTATCTGACCTGCACTGTGGCCTTTGCAGAGTAAGCCTCTTCGCTTGCCGGGCCTGTTTCAGGAGTCAGTCAGGTGGTGAGAACTTCCATGGTTACAGGGATGTAATGGTCTCTTAGTTACTTCTGGTGCTGCGGTACAGAGGAAGGGAATCATAAAAGCTGAGGTGAAAGCACTAAAACATTTATGTTCAGATTTTCCCTTGATTTGTTGGTGCTACCACTTTCACTTCAAGTCCTTGGATTCAAAATACTATTTCTGACACTCATGCGTCATTATGTAAACACCAAAAAGGCTGCTTTCACAGTGACTTCAAGTCAACAAGTAGGTGACAGTACACGAGAAGAAGCAAAATTAATAGATTATTTATCTGCCACATATTTACACAAATTGGATCCCTGTAAGTTCAAATGCTTTGTTACATTCTCAAAGGAGCACTCAGGATATTGGAATTTTGTCTCTGTCCCCCTAAATCCAGTCTCCTTCATGAAACTTCCTTGAACACGCCATGTCAACATGATTTCTTCCCTTTCTTGAACCTGTTCGTTTTAGAGCTCTTGGATCCTCTGTGTAAATCATCTCAGGTTGACAGAATCACTTTATGTGATCACATTTTTTCCCAAACTAGACTCATTTAAGGATGGTGTCCTTAAGAATGGTGTCAACAAAGCACCTAGCACAGTGCTTTGCTTATGGTGGGTACTTGATATACATATAAAGGGTATGGACTTTACAAGTCACTTAAGCATGTCAAAATACCTTATTTCTTTATTTTCATGTAACTGAAGTTAATATCTGTGTTAATGGCTATTTGGTCTAGTGGCAGAAACTTAATCTTACAGAACTCAGATTAATGTCAGTCACTTCTGGGTTTTCTCAGTCAACTCAACCCCACTCCCCCTCCCCTGAGAAGATGGAGACTTGAGGGAGCAACTTATGTAGTGCTACCCTCTTGATAAGAAATGGTGGCATCTGGTCTTCATTTGTTAGCACCTGTCTTTGCTGGCATCTGCTGCTAATGTACAGCACTTGGTTGTCTTAGTGTTAATCCAAGCTGGTAGCCCCTGAAGACTGGGAACCCAGTTAATATCAAAATCACATGGTCCATGTCACATCAACATCCATGGTGCCTTATGGAGACAACAAAACCCTTATGGAACCCCCATGTTCAAGAGCATATTCACTCGACTCTTGCAATTGTGGTAAAACTTTAGTTCCTTTTTGGGGATGCCTGAGGTTCCCTGTGAAGCTAGTACAGACTCACCTGTCACAGAGCCCTATGTAACCATCTACACTCTTCTATGCTGTGGGGTGGTACCATAGGAAATTAAATAGGACTTGGTGTCCTTTTGGCGCTCCAGATCTCCTATTCTATACCATGCGTGGTGCTATGAGGAATTCCATAGAGCTTGGGGTCCTCCAAGAGTTCCAGGTCTTCTATCCTGTGCTATGGTGTTATGAAGAACTCTGTAGGGCTGAGGGTCCTTTAGGAGTTCACATCCAGCAGGCTGTGCTACCATATTTACTATATTCCTGTCATACATACCATGCAGGTGATGGGTATTCTTTTTGAGGCTTTCCACTCCCATATATCAGGCCTGAGTGTATCTTTTTGATATACTATGTTGAACTCTCTTCTGTCCTTAACTAACTCACTGCATCTACCCAGCTTAGAGTTTTCTCTCAATGGTGGATGTTTGGATGATAAAGAGTAGGAGTGAGGTGAGAGATTGACTCCCTTCTCAAGGGCTGTAGCTGTCCAGATTTATTTGTGGAGGGTAAGCATAAGTTGGTTGCAGAGACAACTCCATCCTTACCCATGCTGATTACACATTGTGTTATGTATTACATGTTGTACTATATATTATATATTACATATTGATTAATCTCCCACCATAATATTGATTATGTATAGTAAATTAACATTCAATCATTTTGAAAAAAATATTTACTGAGCATACACTATATGCTAAGCCCTGTTCTAGGAGCAGGGAAGATACACAATAAAATAAACATTGTTTATGATCTCTAGAACTTAGTCTGGAAAGAGGTCAGTTACATTATAATGGAGCAAGTACTATTATAAAGAGATTATATTGTACTGTGGAAGCACAAGGGAGGAAGGGACTATTTAAGGATGTCAATAGAGGCTTCACAGATTTGTCCGTGAGTCGCAAAATACGTAAATGATATTTACAGGAGGTTTGAAGGTTTTCAGGGCTGATCAAGGAGAAAGAGATGACCACAAGAAAAGTGTATTCAGGCAATACTTGGACAGGTTTGCATCAGCGGAAGTTGCTCACAGGAGGAGTGCATCAGAGGCTATAGCACAGCGATGGTGGGGTCCTGGAGGTGGTGGGTGAGTTAGAGGGGAATGGGGTGGGTGGGTGTAGGATGGAATGGGATAGTGGCAACCATCCAGAGGGGAGAAAGGCAAGGGAACTCCTGGGAAAGAGGAGTGTTGGAGAGGGGACATGTGTGTCCAGGTGATATTGCTCAGCTGCACAGGAGGGAGTCCCTGGGTCTGAGAGCTCCAAAGGTCAGCGAGGCCTTGGGTCTTTATAAACACAGGGTTTACCTTATCTGTGGCTAGCAGATGGTGGACAGAGTTTTTCAGGGTGTACAAAACAGCAGGCTCTAAATGGCTAAAAGTCTGCTTTTATGGGCTATGTTTTAAAAACTTGGATATGTAAAAATTTGAGTTTGGCACGGCAAGCTTTTGAGCTAATGGGTTTTAGCCTTGCTGTAAAGAAGTTAACAACCTAGGGGCCCCCCTAGAGAGGCCATCATTGGGCCACTTATATGGCAGTCTTTCAGTAGGCAGAGGGATATTTTATATAGAGGACCTCCACATTCAAAGATCTTGAGGAGTGAGAGTATAAGGCATGAATGAGACAACCTCAGTACCTTAGTATGGTTGGTGTGTAACTTGTACGGAGCAGGTGGCGTTAGCAGTGGGCATTGGAATATTAATCAGCACTCAAAGGGAAAGGGCATTTTTAGTACCTTAGTATGGTTGGTGTGTAGCTTGTACGGAGCAGGTGGCGTTAGCAGTGGGCATTGGAATATTAATCAGCGCTTAAAGGGAGAGGGCATTTTTAGCCATAGTAAGGAGTTCCAGCTAAGTATGTGGAAGCAACCTCCTGTTGGACACGCAAAGGAGGGATATATATATACACAAACACGTGCATGGATGGCCTCCTCTCGTGCCAAATAGTGAACGTATCAGACATGGCTCTGTTGTGTGGGAAACTACCTTCATGCGAAAGTAGCCTCCAAACACATTACCAGGCAGGGTATCCCAGAAGTCACAGAACAACAGAAAAGCTCACAGATAAAGTTAAGATGCTTGAATCTTGATATATTGGCTCACTGAATAAATTTAAAATGGTGAGAAGCAAGGGGAAAGATGGCATAGGTTAACACGCTTAGGGTAAGGTGAAAATGGGTGGAAGGACCATCCTGCCTGTATTCTGGGGTATACAATGTTCACATATATATATTTTTAATATTATTTATTTGGATGCATTGGGTCTTTGTTGCTGCACGTGGGCTTTCTCTAGTTGTGGCGAGCGGGGGCTACTCTTCGTTGTGGGGCACAGGCTTCTCATTGCCCTATTGTCACCAAATCTAATTGTCTAATATTTTTCCCAGCAGTACAATTATGAAAGTCAATGAATGTATTTTTCAGAAAGAAATAAGAATTCTCATTCAGCAGTATCAGATTATAAATTACAACCAGACGTCACTGAGACACTAAACTGTCACCAAATTACATTTTTATGTATACACCTTAAAATATATTTATACAAAATCATAGGTAGATTTATGTTTCCATTTGTCACCTGGCTTTGGCTGTTCCTTTCATCCTTGTGAGCTGCTTTTCTTTCAACTCTATGCTAACCTGTTCACAATCCCATTACCTTTCCCATCTTTGACAAAGAATCTGGTCACATAAAACACAATATAATTTTTGGAAATTTATTGAAGAATTTTGGAGTCAAAATCAGGGGTAGAATTCAGTTCACATAATTTTATCCCTCTTCCCATATCTGCAGGTAGGCTGGGCTTTGAGTAAGGCAGGGACCAGTGGGATGTGGCTCTAAACCGCTGATTAGGGCAAGGTCAGCTCCAGGTAAGACAAGGCAGGTTCTTTTCATGTTGATAGCAGAAGTGCGGGAAAGGGCAAGTAGAAACATGGGGCGCCTCTTAAAGCCGAGTTTCAGAACAGGCACATGTCGCTTCTGCCCATGTGCCATTGGACAAAGCAAGTCATTTGGCCAAACCCAGCATCAGTGGGCCTGGAAATATACTTCCCTAGTGGAGGAACTGCAAAGTCATATTGTGAAAGGTGAGGATAGAAGAAGGAGTTAAATTTTTTGAAAAAACAATGCAATCTACCAGAGAGGAATTCGTCAAATTAAGTCTAAAGCTAGGGCTTCTATAAAGGACGTTAATAAAGATTAATATCCAGTTTTAACATGTGCTCTGTATGGTACAACCTACTGATATTCGCTTTACATTGCTAAGTCTTGGTTTACTGCTTCAAGTTATGCTAAGTAGGTGGTATTTTGTAACTAGTGGATGTGAGTGTTGGAACTCGCCCCTGATCGTCTAGAGCTTCTGGTGTTTAGATAGTCTCCACTTGCTGGCTCTCACTTCCTACCTGCTGTGCATTTCCTTCTGTTATAGAAAGTTGTATCTCTTTTTTTATAACTAAAACTTCCTGTCCATTCCTTTCCATTTGCTCGAGGAAAGCACTACTGGCAACGAACCCACCGAAACCACCTTTCAGGTTGAGTAGAGATTCTCTTTTATTTTCTTGTTGACTTGTGGCCTGAAAAAGTAAGGAAGAATTCAGAACACTGCCTGTTAATATCAAATAAAATTTTGTTTTACTTATAAAACCAATAAACCTGAGACCCCACATACTGTGAGATATCTTTTATTCATTTATACTCGACACAGCATTTTAAAAAATATATATACACATGTATGTACATACATTCACACACACATTTTATTGTACCATATGGATAATTGACAGAAATCCTCTGTGTTGAGTTGTGTGTAGGTTGTTTTTCTGTATTTTAAGTATTAGATTAAGAAAACAAACATTTCTTAGCAGTAGCATTATCAGCTTTCTCTTTATCTCCATCCGTAAAAATGCCTGACTTTCAAGGAAATCAAGTCCAATAATACTAGAAATAACGCAATAATTCCCATGCAGGATGTATCACACCCATCTTCTTAGTTGTTCAAAGGCCCTCCCATGTTCAGGTTTAGAGTCTACTCTTAGAATGTGAGAGGCTCTAGGTCTTGGAAATTTGGCCCCAAATGAATATAGCTTATTCATTCACTAAATTCTTTTCAGCAAATACTTCTTGACCAGCTCATATTTTTCCAAACAAAGATATGCACTGGATGCTACAAAAATGAATAAAGCATCTTGAGGATCTTACATTCTAGAGGGGAAGTTGACTAGAAATAAAACGTAAGTAATTATAATGATATGATATGCTCTGTTCCATAGGTATAAGTCCAGTGTTTTGAAGTGAAGACTCTGGAAGAGTTGCAGAAGTCTTCCCTGCTTCATTTTCCAGCACCTCATACACGGCGTCGGCCTCGCAGAAGAATATGAGAGATTCATGGTAACTGTGATTCAGTGAGGAGATGCATCTGAAGGCTGGCCCTGGGGAAAATTTTCCGGTAAGTTCTGAGGAATGGCTTCTATCTGCCATTCCATTTATATATGGAATATAAAAGGTAAGGCAATTTTTTAATTCAACAAACATTTACTGTGTGACTGTTGTGAGCTCGGCATCATTCCCATTCAGTGAACAAAATAAATCTCTTCTTCCACAGAAGTTGTGAAGGAGACAGTGAACAATAAATGTAATAAATAAATGAGAAAGTATGTTGGAAGATATTCCTCAAGGAGTTACTCCTTCTACAACTCTTGGGGATTAGATAATTTCTTAGGAGATCTCATAATAATTGGAATTCCTTTCAGTTGCCTTGTTCTGTTGACTGCGCTTTCTTTGAATCAGCAGGACACAGAGAGCAGATACTGTGGTGCTCCAGTTATCTTTGGGTTGCATGTTTTGTAATGCTTGCTCGCTTATGTGTGTTTTCCCCCTAACTATATTATATGCTCCTTGATGGAAGAAAGTATTTCAGTTTTTATATTTCTGGAACCCTTTACAATGAATGCTAAGTAAAGGCTTGGTGATATTTACAGTGAGTCTTGTAGGATGAGTGGGCATATAGGTGCAGTAAGGGCAGATGAATAGGATGTGAAAGGGTGGGGAGAAAAGATCTCATGGAGTCGTTGAGGGACAGCAAGAAATGTAATGAAAGTTGATCTCTCACTCAAAAACTTCTTGATGTTCCTGTGATGTAGAAAAGAAAACAACTGGAGTAACTTTTTTAAATGGGAGAAATTAAGTGGATAGGTTCCTATTTCATTCTTAATGTCACAGTGACCCCCATGACTCATAGTTCATCCTTCTCTCTATGACGAGCCAGCCTTGTCAATTTATCTATCACTGTACAGAATTAATCATGTTCAATTTATGTGCAAGGTTTGTAGTTTTCTTAGAAGTTATGTCTTACCTGAAGGAATCTGTGCCCTTGAAGTCCTTGAAACAGAATCTTAGACTTTGCTTGCAATCAGTGTCACTGGTGCTTGGGTTTGATGAAGTCCGTCTTGGGCGGAGCTGCTCTTAGTGTCATGGTGGTCTCCTGAGGCTTTGATCAAATAAATTCTTCTCACTTCTGGCTCTTCAATTGTTTAACTTTGCAAGGGATTATTTAGCATCAGGAATGTTTAACTAATTTCACCGGAGGTAGGGAACAATTCTTGTTTTCCTCGAGCCCTCTGGGGTCCTGCAGAATGGAGATGCTGTAGAAAGGGAACAGGACATTATTATTTATAATGAGTGAGGGTGTGGAGGGATACAAGTAGGACTGCATATCACTATGATGTAAAGATAATTAGTGAAACATCTGTAGCCTGGGCAATTCGTCTAGCGTTACACAGAGGCTGGCTGGAAGGCAACACAGTGTATTATACAGAGTCCTGGAGGACCACTAAATGGAAATGGCAGCACTTCTGTGTGAGAAGAAGAAGTGAGATAACTTGTTATGCAAGACAAATAGTGAAAGGAGCCTAAGCAAATGGCATAAAGAACATCGCTCTTCTCTTGAATGAAGTATTAAAAATGCAAAAGGCTGGGAGTGCATATTTTCTTTCACTGCAGCTTCAGTTTGAATACATTTGAGACTTCTCCCCAAGCACCTGCTCCTTCCTGCCTTTCCCACTGCCCTCCCCACTGGGGGAAGAAAAGGCCCAAACAAAACATGGGACACGTTGATTGGAAACAGTTCCAACAATCAGATAGGAATAAATGAAGGAATAGCGGAGTGAAGCCATCTATAAACATGTAAGTGAGCAAAAGTGGTAATTTGGAGACAGCAGGAATGATTGAGTTTGTGGGTAGAATAAAGAGAAAGTAGAATTTATAAGGAGAGTACACAGAGCTTGCTTCCATGTGAATGTTTTCTTGGTGAGATGATTTTGGGAGATAAATCAGAGATGGCTTAGACATTCACAGGATCTCCAGCCTTTGTGAGGCAGGGGTGGAGGTGGATTGAAGATCAGGCTGTGTTTCCCTTAAGTACCAGCTAATGCTGTCTAACCCCGTATCCTGCATAATCACGGGCGGTCTGGTTATGCCTTGAACATTACCAAAAATCACTGGGGAGCCCTGACATGGTCCACGAATCTGTCTTGGATGTTGTTGTTCCTCTCTTCAGGTGTCTGCTCTGGGCTTCTCCATTGATCCCTTCTAGCCCCGTTCTCTGTTGCTACAGCTCTCTCCAAGAGGGCCACCCTTCACCTTGTTTTAATGCTTTATTGAAGAAGTGAGAGCAACATAAGGGCCACAATGCTAAGTGTCACTTTTCTTAGTCCCTTCGCTGTCCTCCTTCACAGGAGGGCCCCCTGTTGGCAGGCAGACTTCTCAGACAGGAGCCTGATACCATCCTGCCTTCTCACTTGCCCTGTTCCCACTCCTCTGCGTCTAACCCACTTTCTCCTCTCCAGCCCATCCAGAGGGAGCCAAATTCAATTAATATCATAATATCTCTTGAGCAATGTATCTGCCTGCAGTAAAGCCAAATATTTTCTGTGTTAGAATATTAAACATCTCATTATGAATCTCCTACATTTGGAATAAATCTACTAGCTCAAGCATTCTCCCCAATTATAGGTAGGTTGTTGTCTTTTATTGGTTGACCAGAAAGCCTCATCAATGTTTGTCAACATTTCTAGAACGACATATATTTCAGTATCCACTCTAGAATGCCGAAGTCCTCTTTTCTTTCACCCTGACATATCCAGCTCCAACAATGCTGAGATCCAGATACTGTTTCCTAGGATTGGAAGGAATGACTGCATTTTAAAAGCCAGTTTATTCAAATCGTGATTTTAATAGTTCTGTTGTCCAGGATTGTGGTTGTGTGGTGATGGTTACTAGGACTTAGAATGCTGCCACACAGGCAGTTCCTATTCCCATCACGTTCCATTGCAGCAAACACCTCAAGGCACCTGCTTTTGGAATTCAGAAGTTGGACTCTGCCATTTAGCCGTATGACTATGAAAAGCTCGATGAATGTTCCTTGTGTGACTGTGCTGTGACAGCTGTGTGACTATGCACAGGTCTTTGAATGTTAGGTTTCCTCAGGACTTTTCTAATATCTTTACTTTATGACCGTTGTTATACAGTATTTCATTTGTTCCATTCATTTGGTAATTTCTGCACAGATGAAGACCACCGATTATGTGTAATAAGGTTCTTGGGTTCTGCTGTCTTAAATTTTATAATAAGAAAACCTTGTGAAGCTTGTAAAAACTTCAGAAGTTGATAAACAGTTCATTAATTTGTGGCTTCCCGGTGAAGTTAAAATGTTCTGATAGCATCAATAAAATGCTGTGTGACAAATTGTAATTGTAAATGTACCTTTAGATACCTGTGCTCATTTTGGGTACTGTAGAAAGAATTTTGATTATTGTCTGAAAATCATATTGGACTACCTCATTATAATGCACGTTACCGCGTAACACTTATTTAACATTTGTTACAAAACGAACCATGTTACAAGGAAGATATTCCTTGCTCAGGAAGATGTAAAGTTGCATAGGAGAGTTGGTTTTCCTAAATAAAATAGGTAAATAGAGAATAGCTATATGTAAATTATGAGCTGGTTTAGTTTTAAATGCTAAATTTGACAAAAATAATATAAACAGTACTAAGAACAACAATTGCACTTCTGAACGTATAGCGGGTACCTTGCAGAGTGCAAAGAAATTTGCCTATAGTTTCTTATTTAATCCTGGTAATGAGTTTTGGAGATGTGGGAGGGGTTTCCTGCTTCACAGGGGAACACTGCCTACCTTTCTCTGGTAGCCTTTTCATGCTTTCAGAACCTGTTGCTGTGGTTAACACTTAGTAACAATTTAATGAATGTTTAGCATTTATTGGATAAATAAGTAGTCGGAGGGATGACTTCTGATTATTTCAATGTAAATGGAGGGGGCGGTGTTTTAGAGACAAATTTTATTTGAAATTGATATTTGAATTAAGCTTTGGGCCTCCTGGCAGTCAAAACTAAGAGAGGGATAGTGGGTGGTGAAATTCTATCACTGCTTCTTGTTTGTTGAGCAGTTAGTGTGTGCTAAGCTGTGCATTCACAAGTTTAAATCCTAGTATGATATTATTATATATTGATTACCCAGTATTTGCTAACATTTTTCTAAGTGTATTATATGTAAGGCACAAAGATAAAATGTGGGATGCCCTGTTAAATTTGAATTTCAGATGAAAAATGAACAATTTTTAGTACACGTATGGGATTTTTTCCCTGGAATTCAAATTAAACTGAGCATCCTGTAATTTTCTTTTCTAAATCTGGCAACCCTAGTCATATGCACTATGGTATTAGTCTGTTCAGGCTGCTATAACAACATACCACAGACATATGGGTGGCTTATAAATAATAGAAATTTATTTCTCATAGTTCTGGAGATTGGGACATTCAAGATCAAGGTGCCAACAGATTCAGTGTCTGATGAGGGCCTGCTTCCTTGTTTGCTCTGTGTCCTCACATAGTGGAAGGGTAAGGGAGCTCCCCGAGTTTCTTTTATAAGGGCATTAATCCCATCCATGAGGGCTCCACTCTCATGACCTAATTACTTCCCGAAGTCCCCCCTCCTAATACTCTTACGTTGGGGGTTATGTTTTCAACACATGAATTTTTGGGGAGGGATGCAAACATTGTCACAGCAATTATCTCAATAATACAACAATCCTAAGAGACACATTTTATAAATGGCAGCACTGAGGTATGAAAGGCTGTGTAACTTGCCCAGGGTCACACAACTAGTAAGTGTGAACCAGGGTTTAAATCCAGGTAGGCTGACCTCAGGGAAAGTTGTTAACTACAGTGCTAGCTCCCATATCTACCCCTATGACATAGGTATAATTATCCCCAGTTTACACATCAGAAGTTGGAGTTAGCGAAGTCAAGGAAGTGGTGCCGTGTTACGAAGCCAGTGAGAGAGGCAGAGCTGTGACTCAAACCCAGGGATGCTTGTGTCCAGAGTCAATGCTTTTAATCTTTATCTTTAAAGATAAAATTATATAACTGGAATTTTGAAGATGAGGAACCAGTGAGGTTTTGAGTTGTTAATATTTTCTTCTAGGGTAATGTGAGACACAGGATAATGAAAAAAAAGGCCTAGGGAAGTCCTAATGCCATTTAGCATCAACAAATTTATATAGTGTCACCAAGATTCCTTTCAGAGTAGGGATTTATTTCACAATTTCTAGTAGCTTAAGTGTTGGCATTAGAATATTTCTGTAGCTAGAGGGTCTGAACTGTAGAGAAGCTGATTCATCTTCCAGCACCTTACCTAATGCCCATGTCAACTCACAGGCTTTATTCAACATTCACAGTATAGAGATTTTCAACTTGATTGTAGTGAAAGTGTTTCCTAAATGTTACCCTTGTCTCCTTCATTTGGTCTTTAGAATTAGCAATGATGTGTTTCAATCTGAGAGAAATACATGCAAGACAGTTCTTTAAATTTACTCATTCTCACTGTATCCAGCCTGATTCTATTCCAACATGGTAACTCAGGGCAAATCTAAGAACCAATGCAAATATGGGCTTGTCAGTAAAGAGAATTTCTTAAATAAGCAAATCAGGCCATTTTAACTTTTTAAAATGTGTTCATTTGAATCAAATGAAATAAATCAAATGGATACATTTCCAATGACAGGCATAGAAATTGTGGTCTCAGAATTAAATTTGCCTCATCTCGCTTTGATTTGAGACAATTGACCATTTGTGTGAAAATCAAGTAATTATATGCTTCAAAGCTTTTTGAAAGAAAGGATGCAGGGAGAGAGAAAAACATGAGTGTGGGCCACCTGTAGATAACAAGACAACTTGATTCTGATTGTTTGGAATGAACTGAAAATGTTACCATCATGCACCTCGTGGGTGACCGTGTGACCTTTGACTCTACTCTGAGTTCTGTATTTTAAACTTGAGAATTATTCACTTCTAGGGGATGGAGAATGTCTGTTTAAATACTTTCTAAGGGTCATTATGTAAGACCTTTCTTAAGGGGCTCACGATGGTCTTTAGTTTTACAGAATGTAAATAGATGTTTACTGCCAGCTATACTGTGGCTCATTTGACAACTGTAATCTTTTACATGTTTTCACATGTTACAGACAAATAAGACGTTTACATTTGTTGACTCATTTTGTTCTCATAAATGAGATAAATAGAGCAGGTAGCATTATATTTTGTTATAGTTCCTGGTGCTGGAGTACAGTTTCCAAGATCACACAGTCAGAGTATGTTGGAACTAGAGCTGCAATTCAGCTTTGTGGTGCCTTCTGTATTATATAATGTTATTGCTGTATGATTTTGCCAGGTATAATTTGTTACAGGATTAGCCCAATTTGTTCTTAGGGCTTTCAGAGGTGAGTGTGGAATATGATAATTTTCTGAAAATTCCTATTTGCTGTAGAATTGGCCTAAAGCCAAATATGAAGTGGATAATGTGTTATATCTTGCTTTGTTTTTCTTTGCCCTTTGGGTTTCCCTTCTTCTTACATAGTGTCAAGTAGTCTCATTCTGTTCCTTCTTTTATATCCAAAGACCCTTTCTGCAAAATTTATCAAAAGCTATTTTTCTGATTGAATGTTCATGTTCCAAAATGATCTTCCTTCCAAGAAAACTCAGAGCATTCCCATGCAAGTGATCTAAGTAGAAACAAACCAACAAATTAATTCCCATTTATCCATAAATGACTGAATACTTTCCCTCTCAGTGGTATATGCATTTGAAAAGAGAATACTTGGAAGGTAAGGTACAGTAAAAAGAAATTCAACTTTTTGTCTTTTGCCATTTTTTCTGGGGTGAATTCATTTTTGTTTAGTCTGCTTGGATTTGTGGACTTTCCTGTATTTGGGTGTCCATGTCTTTCAATAATTCTAAGAAATTCTGAGTTATTATCTCTTCAAATATTATCCTTCCCCAATTTTTTCTGTTCTCTTCTGGAACTCCTATTAGACATCTGTTGGATCATGTCAAAATATTAGTGCATATATTGTACATAGTAAGTGCTAGATTCTTAGTGACAATGATAATGATAACAATAATGATGAATTTAGAAATGGCTATATGTCATCAGTAAAAGATCAAGAACTTTGGAGTTACATTGACCTGGGTTTAAATATAAGAGCTGTGTGATCCTGGCCTTATTACTTAGCTTCTTTTAGCTGCAGTTCCCTTATTTGTGAAATAACACTTAACTCCTAGAGCTTTAAATGACCTGATATTTAGTTAGTTCTCAATAAACATTCATTTCCATTTCTTTACTAGAATTGTTCTTAAAACTTCAAATCACACTGATTCTTAGGAGGAAGAAATAACCATGGTTTGGTCTTAGAAGGCTGCATGGAAGGGATGAGGCTGTTTAAGAATATGCAGGATTCAGTTTGGGGGAATTTTAAGCATGGCCTATGGTAGATACAAAGACTTTGAGTAGGGAAATATAATGAATGAGCAGAACCATTTGACTGAAGGGAGGGGGTCACGTACATGCACAATGGGAGCTGTGATTAGAAAAGCAGTATGGGGCCAGATTAAGGATCACTAACCTGTTAGGCCAAGAGAGTGTGCTTTACCTTGTAAGTGCATCAAAGATTTTTGAGGAGGGAGCAATTGGATCACGTTCAAGAAATCAGTGTAATGGCAGTTTGTGGAATGTGTTGGGTAACAGAAAGAGAAGGCAGCTATTGCCATGGTCTAGGAATAAGATACAAAGGATTTGGCCTAGTATATTGGCAATGGTATTAAAACAGAGAAGATTAAGGCCAAATGTGGTACACATGTAGAAGAGAGAATGTGGTGATTGAATGGGAGGGTGAGGCAAAAGGAAAAATTAACAGAGAATCCAAGGTGTTGAGTCAGGATGTAGATTCAAGCAGAATGGAAGGTCTGGGTTCAGGAGGGGGCAACAAATTTAATTTTTAGTATGTGAACAAAGTGATGGCAGGACAGCTGGGTGGGTCTACGTAGCTTTGTTGGTTATCTGGAAATCTTTGTAGTTTCCCACACACCATATTCTCTCTGTTCTCATAGCCTTTCCTCTACTCTTTGCTAGCTAATTTATGCTCATTTTGCAAGACTCAATTTAGGAGCCATAATACAATCTTCTATGCTCCTGCTTCCCAGCCAGTGCTAGATATGCCTCTTGTGTTATCCAATGAAGTCCTAATTAAACCTCCACCAGAATGCTCATCACCTTATATTAGAATTACCTGTTGCCTTTTTCCCTCAGGACTGGGAACTCTCTAGTACCAAGCAGAGTGCCTATATAACCCATAGAAGGCAGTTAATAAGTTACTTATTGAATGATGAAACTGAAGTAGAAATATCCAGCGAACTGTCAAGAATGTGAGCAGTAAGGGGGCTTATTTTTCCTTTTCCTTCTGAATTCATAGCAGATAAAAATATAGGCCTCTGTATATGAATATTTGGTCTTAAGTGTCAATTTATAAGTTTGCTTCCTTGACTTAAAACTAGGCCTACAATTTTGGCAGCCCTTTTGAAAAGATTCTGTGCTTAATCAAAACCTGTTTGAACAATTGTCTGGGTGGAGGGCATTTTAATTCTTATCCATTCCTTTCTACATCCAGGAATCAATGGAGCAGCAAGAGAGCAGATTTTCCTGCATTCTCACTGCTCCTTGAGGTACAAACCAATTTTCTAGCTTCAACATATCCCAGCAAATAATTGTTTGCTTCTGAAATAAAACTCTTTATTGCAGCAATAGTGATAGGATACCAGTAGGACAATAAAAAATGAAGTCTTAATGTATCTGATGTGAGTGCGCCTGGCTGGCAGGGTTCCTGGAGGTGGTTGAACGGAGCCCGGGCAGAACTGCCTGAAGGTCCAAGTGCAATCATAAATGCTTTCCATAAATAGTGCGACGGAGTCTTTGCTGTCTTGTGTGCTGTGCTGACAAAAGGGGAAGAGGCTGCTATTCCTGGAGTGAAATGGACTTCTTTTTATGTTGCTAACAAAGAAGAGCCCACTGGCAGTGCACACCATGGCATTTGCTTTGGGTTTTAAAAACAGGCAGCTCCGCCTGGTTGAAAAAATTGAAATTCTATATGGCAACTCCCTGTGACACACGTAAGGCAAGTTATCCTAGCTCATTAATGATGTGACCAAGAGAAAAGAAAATCTCCTCGCCGCCATCTAGGCAAAACAATATGTGGGCCAAAGGGCAGTGTCACAAAAGGAATAAATGGATTGGGAATGAGGAGACTGAGATAAAACAGAGTCTGGGCTTTAGAGGTAGACTTGGATGGTGACGTTCTGTGTGCTGGTTTTCTTACTTTACGATGGGGGACAATATAGCTCTTTTCATGGGGTCATGAGGATTAAGCCAGAAAGTATGCCCAACAGAGAATATATTTCTGGTAAATATGGCATATTTCTAACACTTACTGAAGTTTAAATAGGATACTTGGGGGAATACTGAGTGTAGTTGTCAAAAATAATTAAAGGCTTAAGACAAGTCTCTTTGTTTTAACAGAAATGAGTAGTGTGACCCAAGTACCCATCTACAAATGTCCTGTGAAAGACATGGTGGATTGAAAGTGGATATTTTCATTACCTGTGCTTTGCAAGTAGGAAAACAAATTTGAAAACTGCAGTTATGGCAACCTGAATCTTTTGGACTTTGCCTATCCCCACCCCAGACTGTGTGTGTGCGTTTGTGTGCACACTCATGTGAGCACGTGGTGCATCTCTATCCCATAATATTTTACTGAAAGGGACTGGGGAATGACAATTTGAAAGTTTGGAGAAACTGTCAACTTAAGAGTGTTAGGAAATCAGCACCTTTCTCTGTTATTTGTGCCTGTGCCCCTTTGCTCTAGATTTTGGGAAAGTTTTTGAAAGAAATGGAATACAACAGAATTTGACAATCACAAAGAATACCCAAGTGTTTGCAGGTGGTTTTGAGGAGAGCTGTAATTTTCAGTTCACTTTCAGATTTTAGGGCAAATTGATTTCATTAGTTTGGTTGAAGTTACTAGTCAATTAATCAGGGAAAAAAAAAATACCTAGCTAGGTTGGTTGAGTATGTAAGTCCAAACTTAGTACTAAGGAGTGAGATAACTAGGGTACCTCTGGAAACTACCGAGGACCAGGTGTCCATGAGAGTCTTGTAGAAATGACTCAGGTATGGCTGGGAGATCCAGGCAGCAGGTGGTATTAAAGAATTAGAATTTGGAAATGGCAAAGGACAGTATGTGCAGGGAAACAGATAGAAGAAAAGGGCATTGAGATATTAGGGTCTAAAACTCACTGTTATGACCAATAAAAGATGGCAAGCCGAACAGGAAATGGAACCCTGCCTGCAGTGCGGAGTGATGAGGAGAGGCCTGTCTAGGTACCAAGGCAGGGAATTACTGAAAAGAGAAATTTTGAAAATAAAGGATGGGTCTCACAGTAATGCGGAGACATCAGTATTTAAGAGACAAACAGATCTCAGTGCAAATGTAGTTTCTCCTCCTTAGTAGCTGATGATTTATCATATCTAAGGCTTATTTTCCTCATTTATAAAATGGTAAATATTAAATCCACTTTGCAAGGCTTATAAAGATAAACTAAGTTTAAAAGTGCAAAAATATTTATTACTGTTTATAACACACAATAGGGCTTAAAATGGTAGCTGTAATGACTATATTTTACCAATGAAAGAATAATGTTAAATCCTGGAGTAAAGATGGTGGGTACCTTGTATTTAATTCTCACTTGAATTTGAAGTAATATTCTCCGGAGAAGCTCCTTTGAACAGAGAGGGTTAAAATTTCATAGTGTCTCCTCGGAAAGCAGGCTTTACTGAGGCAGGGTGAGCACTCCTCTGAAGCAGCCTTCTATTCTTCGAGATGAGAGAGGCATTGAATTCAGATAACGCAGTCGGACATGTCTCTTTTTGATTGTTGATAAATATTTTATTTTACATTTTAAATTCATATGGGCGCCAAAATCACTGAAGATGAAAAAGAATTCAATACTAGGCTATTCCTTTGCAGGATTGTTTCTTAGAGCACACTTGTTCCCGTTTTGTTCAATTGAGATTGAAGCACCTTGGCTGCTGGCCACTGACAGCTATTTCACAGCTGTAGAGAGCACACTCTGTGGATGAGTTTCTTTCCCTCTGTCCCCAAGTCTAAAATATTCCCCTTCCAAGATAAACTAAAAAGCAATCATTACTTACCTAGCTACAGGCTTGGATTTTATCTCAAAAATAACATCTTTGGGTTACCAATGCTACGTGTCTCCATGTCTTGCATTATAATGGAACAATGTGAAGCTGTTTTGTTATTTTTTAAACACTTTATGGCAAAGAGCTGAAACATCTTGGAGCTAATTACAGAGCAGGATTTTCATATATACATGAAAATGACATTCGGTTTGAAAATTTGAAAATTTTGAGAACTGAAAATGACCGAGAGCATAAATGTTTCTAAGACTGTATTACTGTCCTCGATGCTGTTGAGTTTCTGGAGAGCTGAGCCCTCCTCTCCCTAAATTTCAATTATATTATTAGCAGTAGGCTATCTTCACAATAATTGGTACCCTCACTTTATCTAATGGAGTATTTTTCATCTAATTGACTGGAAACATCATATAAATGTCAAAGCCAAATTTTCTTATAATAACCTATTATCTCTGTAGTTCTGGCTCAGTGCATCCACAAGAAATGGCATAATAATCATCTTTGGGAGAGTGAAGGACAGCAATTTAATTTCCCTACCTCTGATGAGAATGACAGCTTCTTCTTAAAAAGAAGAAACTTTTAATACATTCACTTAATTTTGCCACATTTCTCATTCACAAGATCTGACTCTGTCCTATTCTAAACATAGGAGTGAATATTCTTGTTGAACGAGAGCATTACAGAGGCGGTAGGGAAGATAAAAACAAAGAACAGGACTAGAAGCATGAGGTCTGGATGCTGCTTTTAGACTGGATTTTGCGCAAATCACCTCATCTCCCTGGTTCTTAAATATCAAATGAGAAGCTCGGCCTAGAATAGTTGTTTCACAGCCTTCTGTCATTTATGTATCTCTTCTTCAAGGCCTTTTACACATTTACATACTTTCGTACCTACAATATTTCACTGTGTCAAGTAGTAAAAAAACAAAAAAACCCACCAAACAAAAAACCACAACTACATATGGATATATATATTTGAAAAAGAAATTAAAAATAAATAACAAACATACAAGAACTACCACTAGCAATAAATGGAAACTTAAAAATGAATAAATACCAATTTAAAGGAAGTATGCTTGTGGACCACTGGTGAAAAATCATACCAGGAACAATATTTCCATTATTATGCAGTTTACATTATTTATGCAGTTTATAGTATGTACCACAAACAGAAGAAGGCATATCATACTTTGGGAACTTCGGGAAACATTGCCTAGCTGATTCTGGGGGTCTTTTCCTGCTTCAGAAAGTCTATGATTAAGTTATTTAAGAGAATGTGTTTCCGGTGTGCACTTCAGAAGAGCCACCCGGCCTCAGAAATCCTCCTAAATCATTTCCATAAAAATGGGGTATTCCGAGTCAAAGGGTGAGATGTGACAGACTATCTTGTTCTCCAGAGGAACCAATGAAAACATGGAGACTCATGGGAATGTCAGAGTGAGAGATGAAATAGAAAAATTCTATTTTTTCCCCCTAGAGAACATCAAATTCATGAAAATTAGTGTACTCTAATTAAGACAAAAATGTGAAGTATTATTTAGCATATGCTTTTAAAACTAGCACTGCCTTTGTTCATCTTACTTCTATGCACCAAGTCATGTAGCTATGCCCATATACAGAGCACAATTTGCACATGGTCTAAAAAGATTTAGATGCCAACATTTCTCTAATCTAAGAAAAGATGAGAACCTGGAAAAGGGCCATGAGTATGTCTGGTTTCTTTGAGCTGAATAGGTTTCTAGTCTTACCTCAGAAGAACCTCTTCTAGGAAACAATCAGTGATGAACTATAACAAACAAAGATTTATAAACATATTTACTGTTGTGATGTTTGTAATAGTGAAAAAAAACCACTTAAATGTCAAGCATCCAGGTTATATTTAAACAAATCATAATATATCAATTTGAAAGAATATAAGGTTATTAAAATAGTATTTATAAAGAATTTTAATAAAGTGGGGCTAGGCATATGATATGGTGTAATATTGGACAAAATCTTGTGATCAAAATTATCCAAACATCTTAGTATGGTCTACAGATTAACTCAAGTTCTAGTATCTGCCTAACTTTCTTGTTATAGGAGACAAGATACCTCATGAAGCCCTTGGTACTTCAGGTGTACTGAAATGCTGATTATTCTCTAAACATAGCAAGTTCTCCCAGAAGTCCATGCTATTGAACATGCTAGGGTTTTTTTTTTTAAACATAAATACATTTTTCTTTAAAAAAAAATAGTTAGATGGATATTGAGTTAGAAGAAGAGGTAAAGAGAGTTGATAGTGAAAGGAAAACCAAGTTTCTCACTGAAGGTGGGAAAGTAGGCCCTCTTATTTCAAAATTGCTGAGTGACTTTGTTATAATTCTTCATCATTTCTCCCCCTTGTCAATTTAGTTGTAAGTGGAATTGCAGTACAGCTAGTACTTTGATTAGGTCCCTAGCTTCTGGCTTTTACTCTAATTTTATTAAATGCGGAAAGAGAGAAAAAACAGTAAAATCTATTGATCTCCACTACTAGAAATAAAGAAACTTGTTATGAAACAAAGAACAGAAAGATTGTCATCAGGGCCAAATGAGGAATTTTCCCTTTCTTTCTGCTCTGCCTTCAACTGCAACCCATGACCCCTTCCTAGTCCAATGTTTTGAATATAGAAATTATTTGATACATGCCACAGTTAAAAAAAAAAAATTTCCCCATTATAGTCAGTTGATTTTCAAACAGTATCTTGAGGATGCATTCCTTTTGGGCTTATAAAGTTCTTAAAGATCAAAACAATGAAAGTGAAAGGAATTCTGGTAAGAATTTGCTGCTGCCCATCAAGACAAAATAGAATGGACCTTTTTGGTACATTACAGAGTGTAGATGAACTATCACAGACCTAGATTCAGAGCTGATCTGAATCCCTCACAAGGTTGCTTTGAGGAGAGAATTAGATAAACTGTGTAGGACTCTGAAAACTATAATGCACTATATAAATGCTATATAGTTTCACAAATCCAGAGTCAAGTTAGAAGGAAAGAGCTTTCTAGATCTCTTACATGGCTCTCACTTGGCATGAGATTTATACTTATTAGAAAACTTTCTCTTGAGAGATCAACAATAAGAGTAAAGCAAACTTTGGTCTGCTCATTCTGAAAATGAGACTACCTTCCAGAATAATCGATAGAGAAACACTTAGTAGGCAGTTATATGCTGAGAAATTCAACCCAATTTTCATTGCCAAGGGTGGAGGAACAGTTTTGTCCAACTATAAATTTGGGTTGAAGAATCATAGGCAGAACTCATGTTTCAAAGAAATAAAAATCTGGTCATAGGGCTTCCCTGGTGGTTCAGTGGTTGGGACTCGGCGCTTCCAGTGCAGGGGGCACTGGTTCGATCCCTGGTCAGGGAACTAGGATCTTACACGCTGCAAGGCGCGGCCAAAAAAAGAAATCTGGTTGCCCGTTCACCATGATTTCTGTGTCACTAGGAAGGTTGTCCAGGTCAAAAATAACTCTCTTCTTTGCTCCTGGAGTACAATAGTCCTCAAACGAGGAACAAGGCCTTTCACTCTACAGTTAAACCCAAATGAATAAATTCATCTCCGTACTTGCAGACTTTCAGAGAATGTTACTGTTTTTTTTTTACTATTTATGTTATCATTTGTGTCATTACTTATCCTTGCCCTTTCTAGATTTTCAACTCTTCAAGGTCAGAAAACCATATTGTTTTCATCTTTTGTTTCTAATGTAATAATGCTTAATATAGTAAATGCTTAATAAATATTTGTTGAAAGAATGAATAAATGATTAAAATGCAGTTAACCCCTACAAATAGAACAGTTGATTTGTACTTCTTCAAATTATGACACATTATTGATATCAGATTCTAAGCTGAGAGAAAGCTTTTTGAATGGGAACTGATCAGTGGACAGCCATAAGGCAGAGATTCTGAAGGGGGGAGAAAAGGTGTATTACAGAGTAAAGAACAAAAAAAGAAACAAAGAAACAAAGGAAAGAGGGAAATTTACCTATTCACAGCTTTATCTACTGAAGCTCCTGGTCAGAGACTTTTTGAAAACATGTGGTGAAATTTACTGAGTAATAACAGAGGTAAGCTTCCTGATAATGTATTTAACAGAGAAGAAAAGGGACTGAAAGTCTTTCTCCATGTATAAAAAATATACATTTTTATTTTGAAACAATTGAGGAAGAACTTGAGTATGTTCAATTTAGCAATTTATAGCACTTTATTAGTGAAGTCACATGTTTTGACACATAAATACATACTTGTTTTCTTTGCTTAGTGTTCCATGCATGTTATTTTGTTTGTATCACAATATGTAAAGTTCCCTGGAGATTGGACTTCCAGAAAGCTTGCACTGTAAACTCATGCTTTGATGCTTCTCTCTGCTCTGAATACATAGCCGTAATATGCAAAAAAATTAAAAAGAAAAAAATTGAAGACTAACGTAATTACACCTCTCAGGATGGTTCAGGTTAGGCTGCAGTAGAAAACAACACCAACATCTTAGTGGCTTAAAATACAAAGGTTAATTTCTTGCTTGTGCTACATTTTCATTGTGAGTTGGACTCGGGGTTTTGCCCCATCATGTCCTCACTTTGACATGCAGGTGGATGGAAGGACTGCCACTTGGGGCGTTGCGAGGTGCCATGGCAGAGTGAAAGAGAACATGATGGGTCATACACTAGATCCTTACCGTGTCCATCCAGAGGAGACACAAGCCACATCCACTCATATTTCATTCACCAAATCACAAGGCTATGCCCATGACAGAGACTAAGTTCCTGGAGTGCCTGGAAGAAAAAGTAGAAATATTTGATAAGTAGAACTAATTGTTAATATAATAGCCATGTTGAAATCAATACTATCTGGGCCCCAAGATAGAACAGAAATGAGGAGTGGTAAGCAGAGAATAGTTTCAGACTCCAGGGCCAGAGGCAGGCAGGAAGAATTAGGTGTTCAACTCTGTTGGGGTAAAAATGTCTGTAAAAGGCTATAAACTTGTGTGCTTAGGGAAGAAAAAAATATGCCTGAAACAGCCCAGTAACCAGGATTTGAGATAAGCCACCTACTATAGCACGGTGACCCTATCAATGGTATCTCATTTTCATAGGTCAGGGATCCTATTGGATCTATTTAAGGGTCCCTTGAAGAATTGGTATTAGAAGCAGTAGCACACTTAGAGGTATGTAAGCCTACAGAGAGTGAGGAAAAATACCCCATATTCAAGATGTGTCTCCAAACCCCAAAGTTTAAATCACTCAAAGAAAACTAATGCTAAAATATCCAAGAAAATAAACAATTAGAAGATGAATTAACTCAAGTTGTTAAAAAAACAAACAAACAGAATTGTTGGAAATATTTTAAAGTTTATTTAGGAGCTCCAAAGAGATAAAAGAAAAAATAACATAAAAAAGAGAAGTAATGAAACATATTTGGGCATAAATGAAAGAGGACCCTGTAGGTACGGGAAAGAACCACTTTGAAATTTTGGAAAGGAAAAAAGTAATTATTGAAACAAAAAATCAGCATTTAGTGTAAACTCAAGATGGGTTACAGTTGAAAGATAATCAGCTAATTAGAAGTTGGTATTGAGGAATGCTCCCAGAACATAGTACAGTGATATAGGAAGATTTATAAAAATATGAAAGAGCAGTTAAGGGATATGGAAACATGATTGAGAGGCTTCAATACATGTTTAATAGGCTTTCTAGAATAAGAGACTAGAGGGGATGGCAGAAGAAAATTTAACAAGAAAAGAGCTGAGTTTTACAAGGATTATTAAAAAGCCTACATCCTCAGATAAAAGTGCATCTCAAGAACTAAGTAGAACAAACAAAAATAAAGGCATATCTAGGTGTATTATAATAAAGCAGCAAGAGATACAGAAAAATTGAAAATCTTAAGCGCTGCTACTGGGGAAAAGATTACCTCAAAAATGGAAAGTTAGACTAATAAGTTACAAGGGTAGATGGCAGAGGCCAGTGCAGTAATATCTTCATATGTCTGAGGGAAACAAATATCATTCTGGGACTCAATACCTAGCTAAACTACCATTCACAAGAGAGGGAGAAATAAAGATACTGCAAACCTGTGAAGACAAAGAAGCACATTTGTTACCCAGGGCCCATTATTGAAAGAACCACATAAGAAGAAATTAACCTAAAAGGAAAGAGGTTGATGTTTTTTTTAAAAAAAGGGAAGCGGTCAGAGTCCAGAAACATGGTAAGGTCTTGGTCGGGAAGTTGACACTATTTTAAAATTTAAGGGTAATACCTAAGAAAACAGAAATACAACTTAGAGCTTCTATATCTGTTGAGGGAAAAGGAAAGAATATAGAAGGAAAGGGCTGTACCTTGTATTAGTTTGATTTCTCTCTTCCCCTTATCCCAAACCATACCACAAGAACTGAAAAATTAAACTAGATATGGATTCTGTTGAGACAAATGAACAAAATTGTTTGGAGTTGGAAAATGTGGCTAACTTTTATATTAGGCACTATACTGTTATTTAAATCCCAAGATAAATGCAGAAAAGCCTCAATTACGTGCAACCATTAACTCGCCCAAATTATTATTTCCCTTTACCTTAGGGAAAAGAAGAAAACTACAGGCAAATAATCAGTATGTATTTAAAGTGGCCTGATTCAAGTCGGTATAGTTTCATCTAGCCACCTACAACTTTTACGTTTTCATCTCTACCTCTTTCATGATCACTCACCCGTAAAATGCCAGCTTTTAGGCAGATCAACCATCAAAGCAAAGTTCAGTCATTGTTAATGTATGTAATGTATAAGGATAGAAATTGAATTCATATTTTGAGAAATGTTTTCAGAAATAGGATTAAAGAAAGTCTAATATAACAGGAAAAATTCTGATTATGAGACAATAGAAAGTTCTGTTTACTGTGAAAAACAGCAGCACTTGTGGCATCCTGGAGAGCGTGCTGGAAAGCTGAGTTCTGGTTTCAGGTCTTTGTGGCCAAGCAGCTATGTGGTTAACATATAACTTATTTAACCTGTCTGAGCCTCAGTATTCTAATGCATGATGTAAGAGGTTCAATTAGGTGAACTCTAAGGTCCCTGACACTTTTTAAAAGGTCTGATTCTGGAATACACCATATCCTGGGCATTCTGGTTAATCGAGATTTCAGGCTCTCTCAGAAATCTCTTTTCCAGCTGGTGTTGTGAATCTCCTAGACCCTGCTCTGTCATTGCAACCCAGTCCCACGTGCCCTCTCTCACGTGTTTTCTTACCCTAAAGGGTGAGGTGCTGTCGGATGGTGAGTACTATGATGGCTAAATAGAATAACAGAATGAATTCAAATAGTGAAGTACACAGGGAAGACGTACCAGCCAATTCTCAACTGACATATTTACACAAATATTGGACAGAAAGTTTCTAAGTTTGAAAAGGCAGGGTCTATAGTACCCTTGTCCAAGAAAAAATGTGAACAATGAGAGGCATCGTTCAAGGAGATGGGCCAGAGCTGTGATAATGACTTCGGCACTGGACCATTTTTTCATCTGTGACATTTATCATGAAGCAGTATTCAGGATCTTGACTGGAGGCTCATGCTGTGAAATACAATGAAAGTAATATCTAGAAAACAAGGGAGAACAGATGTAGCTGGGTTGTATAATCCAGTGTGACACTCATTATCCTTATGAAAGGAATAACTATCAAGCTTGAAAGACAGAAAATAGATGCAGCCAAGATGGTCAGAAATCTGCCTGGTTTTAAAAGACGCCTGTAATTTCTATACCTGGGAATAGTCATTACGAAGCAGGATGTCATTATGCCAGTTCTTGTAACACACAAGCATCCCTTATAATAGGCTGTGCAGCCTGATTTTTTCCTCTGTGAAGATGTTTAAGTTTGTTCAAATGATATTTCATGGGCAGCAAACAAAGACAAGTAAGTGTGGAATGAGTTGGTCAGGAAATGTTTTTTCACAGATATAGACTCTGGTTTTCATTATCTTACTTTAGAGATGATGAAAGTATAATATACACGTTCTTACGAGTAAGAGAGAATGGAGGACCTTTGCGACAGAAAGTATTATTTTCAATGTATTTACATTATTCAGAAACATACCTTTTTTCCTTCTTTTTTGGGGGGGATGTTGTTAGACTTGAACAATTGAAGTAAACTGCTGAAATCACGTTAGCATAATGGTTCCACTTCTAAGCTCTTATACCTTTTGGTATTTGAGTTTATGAAACCTTTTGTGGTATTTTAATATAAAAGAATAATTTTGTTTTTCTCTGCAAAATACTTCTATTATGAAAAATTATGAGTGTTTGGGGCTTCCTCTCTTGGCTATTACTACAGCAGTCAGGTTCCTGAGAGAGAAATAACAGAGACTGACCAAAGAGAGAGGAAGCCCCAAACCACATATTTGCTTAAATCCACCCCCACCCCCCGACCCAAAAGGAATTGTAATGCTGTATTCTATGGAACAAACCTGGAATCTTTGGTAGATACTCAATATCAAATTTTGTTTTACTGATGTAATGAAGGAGAGACACAGCATTCTAAATGTTTATTGAAATCTTTTTTCAGATGTATAGTGTACTTTGTTTACAGTAATGCCCTTATTTTCAATGTGCATATCTGAGTCTCTTGTCAAAAATGTATTTGACCTCTTTATTTTTACTCTTCTTGTTTTCACACTAGGTACTCAAACCACTTCTCAAATGAATACTTTAGCTTTTTGAAATTTATTTACTTTTGAGGCTCCCTCCCCTGTTCCAGGAATAATTCCTGGAAAGCTGTGGAATGGAGAGAATTGTGGGATGTGCTTATGCATAAAAGATAGCACACACAGTGATGTATTAAGGTTTGGGGTGAGACATTCACTGGCAGTCTGATAGTTGCTACCCTCTTTTGTCCCTGCGTCCAAACTTTCATTTACATGGAAAAACTGTATTTGAAAATATTCTAGGCCTATGGTCTTGTTTCCAAAGTACATCGAACACTAGCTCTTTAGTCCATAGGGCTTTTGTCATAAACTCTGGTCTACTTTTCCATCTGATGCTGGGCTAGACGGACACCTCAACATCCTTTTACTTTTCCCTCTTAAACTCCTGAGCCTATCATGGATTGAAAACTAGTGGCCCAAAGACTAACTCCAGGTGCTTTCCAGTTGAAAAAACCAACCAACCAACCTTTAGATGGATGTGTGTTATTTTCTTCTCAGGTCCTCTCATTTCCTATTGTCTTTCAGGGGCTTATGTTTAGATTGCTAGCCTGGCACCTGTAGGATCTGAATTTATGATTCTTCGCCAGGAACAGCCCAAGGCAGCCACCTCTCTGCATTCTTAAGCCCTGGGCTCTTTAGCACACAACTCATCTCCTCTTTGGGGAGGCTTTCTCTGCCCGCCTCTCTTCCTCTGTGGTTGGTTTGCTATGTGGTTCTCCAGAGTCAAGATAACCCAAACAAAAGGCACTCTCCTCCTAAATACACCTCCTTACTTGGTTGTCTCAGTTAAGATGCATCCAGAGAGGTAGACCAGATAACCTCCGGTTAGACCCTTACCTATTACCAAACAGTAAGTATAAAAACCTATAAATAAATTTAAAAATTTTTTGGAAATATTTTTAGACTTAACAGAAAAGTTGTAAAACAAAACCTTCTTGTATATCCTTTACTGAGTTTCCCCTAATGTTAATGTTTTATATAATCACAGTATAATGATCACAGTCGGGAACTTAACATTGGTATACAGTAATAGTGTTAACTGCACTACAGATCTTTTTGAATCTCATCCATTTTCCCTCTAGTGTTCACTTTTAGCCACCCTACTTAGAGGTTCCACCTTCTGGTCCTGGTCCTTCTCTAGACAGGGAATGAAGTGAGGAAGAAGGGTGTGGTTGACCACTCCAACCTGTCTGGTGCCTTAAATGATCAGATCCATACCTGTTGCATGATGTAGCCACCACATGCAAACAAACAGATGCTTCTCAATTTTCCTGGTCTCTGTAATGACTTAACACGACCTCTCATTCTGCTTCCCCACCTAGTCCCTGTCTTCCCAGGTTCTGATCTTGTGACACAGTTTTTCTGCCAACAGCTCCAGCTAAATTTTTGTTTGCTTTTAACCCTATTAAATATTTGCCTCCCTTATGTATTATGAATTCAACTTCTAATAATCTGCTGGCCTTTTTAGTGAGAAGGAGACCACCTGTATCTATGTATCCAAACTCTCAGGACTAATACCCAAGGCCACCTGTGTCAGCAAGGCTTCACTGTTTGTGGCAGGAAGTTCTTATTCAGGAAGATAAGACTGTAAGCCAATAAATAATCTCACTGTTTACTTCAGGAAATTTCAAAGACTGATTTGTTCAGGCAAAATAATTTGCTCATCTGGGTAAACAGCTCTCCCTTCTGGGTAACACGCTGCTCAGCACAGCAAGCAGCCTGCACCTCCAGCACCAGCCTGCTTACCGGGACTCCCTTCTAGGCAATTGCCTTCACTGTGTCCACCGATCAGAAATCAGGTCACAGATTTGTCTAATCCCTTTCTGCTTTGTGCCTTGAACACCTTTCTTAACTCATTTGAGCCCAGACCCCAAGATCGGTAAATATCCATCCCATTCCACTCTTTTCTGAGACGCTACTCAGCCTTTGTCAAGATAGCGTTACTGTGAGCACCTATTATATTCCTAATAATGTGCTAGTAAAAGCACTGAATGTAAAGGAAATAAAGAAAGAATAGCCACTAAAAAAGATGGTATTACTAAAGTAGGTCTACCTAATACACTTAGCATTCTTTGATCAATAGGTTTCATGGAGGTCCTTTAGGAAGTCAATAGGTAAGCTAGGCAAATACCATATATGGTATTTACCATATATGGTAATGCAGCCTAACTGTATTGATGGTGTTCATTAGGTAGGCCTGAGGTGGTTGTATTTGACTGAAAATAGGGGAATTATCCCTATCTGGTGTGGGATGTTTAGAAGGGGATAGAACTGTTTTTCTTCAAACAATTTATGTATAGACTGGTATAATAGTTCTCAACTGTGGGTAAAAGGTTAAGGAGAGGGAGTCTTGGCATTTGATTCACCTGTTGGGAAGGTTTTAAATTATTCTCCCATGAAGATTCTAATAATCAGTTCATTTCTTCCTCCCTCTCCCTCAAACCAGAGGTGAGAACCACTAGTCTAGATACTTGTTCTACCTAATAAAATGAATGACAGAACGGAGGCCATTATCTATGAATTAAGGAGTAAATACTTGTTTTTAAACATGCAAATAATTAAGGCAAAGATGTCATGTTGGACGTGTGTGACATTTGCCTTTTTCCCCCACTCAATTTAGTCATTATATTTAAAAAATAGTGCTTTTCCTTCACCTTCTGTAGACTTTTTTTTTACATGAATGTTATAGATTTATTAATAATAGCCCCAAACTTGGAAACAGCCCAGATGTCTATCAATAAGTGGATAGATAAACAGTAATATATCCATAAAATGGAATAATATTCAACTACTATAAAGAGATACTAACAAATGGATGAATCTCAAAAACATTATGCTGAGAGTAAGAATCTGGACGAAAAGAATACATACAATATTATTTCACACATGTCAAATTCTTAAAAAGGTAAAATTATAGTAATAGAAACGATATCAATGTCTAGCGCCATGGGTGGACAAGGGGGAGATTGACTATAAAGGAACATAGGAAAACTTTGTGATGATGGAAGTGGTCTTTTATTGATTATGGTGGAGTCCATACCTTTGTCTGTAGACTTATTTTTATACAGAGGGAACAAAGCATATTTGGCTCTAGCCCCAGATGGGCACACGATTATGCCAGAGAAATTAAAGAGTAAGATGGGATTTGTACAAATCACTCCTGGGTTATTTTAGGAATGTTTTTCATAGAGCTTTGGCATGAGGATTTTTGGTTTTTCTTTTTCAACATGGGAGTTGGTTTTACCTTATAAAATGCTCACTAAACTTTGTTTAAAAATGTTTCTTTCTGTCTATTGTGGAAGTTATATTTTTCCAACTTGATATAAAAAATACCATCCTCATAGGTAAGTCTAGAAAGGCTTTATATACTAGATAAGATTTTAGTTTTAACAAGTGGATAACTGGGGAGGGAGGGCTGAGAGGATTCCTCAGTTGGAACGGGATGATGGTGAAAGGAAGGAGGAAACAATCTACGTTATAACTCTATGTCACCCTGTGTTTCTCTCTAAGGGATGCTACGCATAGCAACTCTTAACCACCCTCTCTTCTCGCGTAGGAATTTTTTGGTGATGATTTATCAACTTAATGTAATCTCTGTATTCTTTTTCATGGTTCCATTACTAAAGCTGCTTTTTCCTCCAGGCCTTCTTTGCTGTCAAAAGTTTCCATAGTTCTTGTATGTTTTACTTCTGGTGTTAAGTCTTCCCAGGATTCATGTTCAAATCTGTGTTTCACAAAATTTAGATATGTACTTTTTTTTTCCACTTTTCCCCCTAAGACATTTAAATTTTTAAAAATGTCATATTTATTTCAATATACCCCTCAGCCTTAAGTCATACTGGTATTGGACAGATAGCTCAAATTATACCGTGGGAAAACTCTGTCCAGGATATAGTGAATTGTTGAGGAAAAAAGGTTGATCCTCTTCTATGTATTAAATAAAAGTGTTGGGAAGAAACTAGCAAACAAGGATACTTTTGAAAGAGGGCTCTGCAGCGGTGATATATTCAATTCTGTCCTTGTTTTATTTACACTGCTCCTCAAGACGTACCCTTTAAATCCACAGATGAACCAGAAAGGATCCTTTGTACACTCCATGTAATAAGCACTTAACAGGGGTATAGTACTTAAACTTAGATATGAAAAGTGTACGCATATCAGGTTTTTTAAAAAAGTAGAGCCCATTTTGAAATTGTAACATGTAACTCAACTAGACAGAAGTATGTTTTGTTTTTAAGAAAAATTCTATATGAGGTGGCAGTATACTTCATAATTTTTTAACCCCTTCTATATAACAACTAGTATATAGTTGTTATGTAGGGCTCATCCATTCTAGGTATTCTTATAGAATAATACCTAGAAGGGGGTCCTTAGAATGTGTACTTCATCATGAAATGATATCAGAATATTCTTTGACTCCTCTCTCTCACATACAAAATCCAATCCAGATACTGTTGGTTCTCCTTGAAATGATATCCTCAATCTTTTCATCACCTCCACCAGTCTCACTGTACTCAAGCTATAATCTAGATTATTTCAGCAGCCTCCTTACAGATCAGCCTTGTTCTGCCCTAGACGGTCCATATTCCGCAGTAACTGGAATAACTCATTTAAAATGTTAGTAAGATTATCTCACTTCTCTGCTCAAAACTTGCCAATGGCTTTTGTTTGCACAAAGAATAAAATTCAGAGTCTTTTCCTATCATGACCCCAAGGCACCATCATTTCACACCTGGCTACCTCCCTGATCCCATTTCTTACAACTCTCCCCTTGCTCACTCTGCTCCAGCCCCACCAGCTCCCTGGCTGCTCCCTGAACACACAATTTCTGTTCCACCCTCTGGGCCTTGACAATGCTATTCTGCCTGGAATGCTCTTTTCCCAGACAACTGCATGGTTTTTTCTCCCAGTTCCTTCAGGTTTCTGCTTCAGTGTCACTTTGATCTAGAGGTCTTACCTGGCCACTCTATCTCAAGCAGCACCCTGTCCCTCTCTATCCCCTCACTCTGTGTATGAGGATGCACTTACTGTCATCTGCACATATTCTGCTTATGGTCTGTCTCCCTCCCCCACATTAGACTGTAAGCTCCATGAGAGCAGAGAGTACACTTGTTTTGTTCATTGCTTGGTCTCAGGACCTATAATGGTGTCTAGCGTACAGTTAAGTACAGAAAAAATATATGATGAATGAATAAACAACAGGGTTAGCTAAGAATGACATTATGACCTCCCTCAGGCTCTGTAATGACTGACTAACAGCTAGAATTTACTGTGAACAATGGGGCATCCTGGCTGCAGAGCGTGTTCTCATGTTACTCTGACTCCTTCCCACTGGGCGACAGCCTTTAATCAGTAATTTCGTCAGGACGGAGGGGGCTGCTTCTTCAGGGCCATGCCACTAAATCCTAGCCCTTGCTCATGTTTTTGTACTAAGCAGTCTTTACTTTGACTCTAGGATCACTGACATCATGTTGAATTTTATTTTCTCTCTAATATAAGCCTACTTTATTTTGTCATTGGTAGAATGAATACCCTCCTCTGCTGGTATTATCTTCTCTATTTGGAAGATAACATTTATTTTCCTCTGCATGTTGTGATAAGTTTTTCTCTTTTAAGAATAGTATTTGTTGTGAGTTTTTTCAGAGGCATTGCAAAAATACATGATATTTTAGAAAATTTGAAAAACCTAAAAATATGTTAAAAAATATTAACTATTATCCTTGTGATTTAGTATCTATCTAGGATTTTTAGCCAGTCCTGGGCATATGGCAGGATTCCACTTGCCTCCCCTCTTTGAAGTTAGTTTGGCCACGTGATTCGCATTTCCAACGAATCGTGAGTGGTACGGACATGTGTCACTTCCAGGCAGAAGTTTGCAGAGCTGCGCAGGACTCGTCGAAGTCTTCACTGTGGTCTCGTTGATCTGGGAGGGTGTATGAAACAAGGCTGCTATCAGTATGGGCCCCTGATTGACTCCATGGGCAGCGCATCCCTGCCTATGTAAATCAATAGGTGGGAGTAAACTTGTCTTGGGTAAAGCCACTAAGATCATGGGACTATTTGTTACCACAGTATAATGTAGTCTGTGCTGACTGATATAATGGATTATGAAAGTTAAATGTGGTCATTAAAAAAATTGGAAAACACAGAATTATGTAAAAATGAAAAATATGTCAACTATTATCCTAGTGTCTTAGTCTATACCCCCTGGAATTTTATAAGTTTATGTATGTGCTTGTTTGCATAACTTTTAAAAATAAGGCTTATGCTCTAAATATTCTTCTGTGATCTACTTTTTTCATTCACTAGTAGTAAAATATTTCCTGTGACATTTAATTTTCTTCTACAAGTTGACTTTTTAATGGCTCTATAGTAGCACATCATTCGTTTTTCCTTGTGAATCCATTCGCTTTGTGTGCTGTGCTTATGGGAAGATTTCTATGGCCATTTGGTAGGTAAAGACTTTTATGTCTAAAGATCTTATTAGAAAAGAATCTCCCGTTTGTACTGCCCAGTGACACTTCCTACCCAACGCTATTAAATGTTCTCCAGGTAACAGTAGCCCAAAGATCACTATTTAATCAGTTACTGCTTAATATTAAATAAGTTACATAATACAGTTTAAAATACTCTGTAGTAAATAGTTTCTGAAGGCAAGGAATGCTTTGGTAATATTAATATGCAGTGCCAATTCTTTATAAATAAGTTTTTATAAAATATATGATGTTTTCTTACAGTGAGCCAGAATTCTTGTAACCAATATCTGTACATTACTTAAAGTTTCTGTAGCTCAGTGCTGTTACTAATAATAAAAATAATGCTTTGCCATTTAAAACTGAAAGCAATAAATGGAAAATGCCAAGTTGAATGTAAGAGTTACTTCTACTTTAGTCCTTGGGGATTCATTTCAAGAGCTTCAACGGAGTGAAGTAATTTCAGCCATACAAAATTTATTTATGTATTTTTATTTTTTTAAGTTATTTTTAAAAAAGAAAATCTATAGTTACTATTGCAAAATGATGATTGTTAACATTTAAGGTTTTGGCCTAAATTCAGTTTAAAGATTTTGTTTTCGGCATACAATACTGAATAAAACTTCAACTAATTGTTTATATTTCAGATCTGTGCTAGTTATTTGTCTTTGACATGTGGGACTTCTTCAAATTAAAAAGTAGAATTCAGAATTAAGAGGCTGGTTCCCTCAAATTCTACTTACTGTGTGATTTGGAACAGGGAATCTGTTGAGCAGTGCCTAAACTTCCTTATTTCTGGAATGGAGTTCCATCCTCTGCTTATCTCACGAAGGACTTTTGAGGGTATACAGGCTTGGCCTAAGTTGTTTTTTACTTTCTTTTCTGGGGCTCCAAGTACAGCATGTCCTCATCACCAGCCTTCAAAGTATCAAGCTGGGATTTGAAAGGAGAATGGCTCCCCTGACTCCTCTCCACCACCTTTTTTTGTTACATGATTGCCTTTTGTGGAAAAGTGTGTGTGTGTGTGTGTGTGTGTGTGTGTGTGTGTGTGTGTGTGTGTGTGTGTGTGTGTGTATGTGTGTGTAGGGGAAGAAGGTAGAAAAAAAATTTTAGATGGAGGTGGAGACCGTATGTTAGGAGATAGTAATAACTGAGGCATAGAGTGATCTGACCAAATCCACATACAAATGTGGTCAGCATATTTGATTTGTCTAAAAAAGTACAGGGAAAAGTTTTGAAATTCTAATCAGTCACTTTTCTGTGTTTACGGTGTACAGTATTTGATTCATCCACATTCTGATATAGGATATGGACATTTCATTGTATTGTGTTTATTTTATTCTTGTGCCTGTGATATTACTTTGTCAATCTTATACAAGTAATAAGAAAAGTGCTGTGAAAACAGTGAGTTCCCTGGTGATTATTATTAGAACATTGTGATTTTCTGTCCTTTCCTGTCTCTAACTTAAGATACATTCACTCCTCCAAGATGCATGCATAAGTGAATTAGACATTGATGATAATAGAAGAAATCTTCCATCACTGAAGGAATGAATTCTGAAGTGAAAGTATAGATTTATATGTCTGTGACAATGCCTCTTCCTTCTCAGAGGTGTAGGAAAATCCCAGAATCTTTTAAAGAAACTTAGGAGTGACAGTGATACTCTAAAGGGGGGTAGTTTTTTTTTTTTAATTACCTCTTAAGCAGCTCATTCTGATTCAAAACCTCTGCTCTAGACTGACTTGAATGAACTTCATGCACTGTATGTCTTCAGAGCCTAACTCATACTAAGCAGAGTCCTGTGTGCCTTCAATTCTAGTTGGAATCATGGTTTCCCAATGGGGAGCATGACATCTTCTGGTGGTTTTGATTAATCATCGGTAGCAGTGGTGTTGGGAGAGAGTTTTATGGTCTACCATCTTTCTTCCTGGAGATTACAGTGAATGTGCTGAGAGTTGTACATAAATCCATACCCTGTCTGATCTAGGCTGCAGCCTGACTCTAAAAATCTGGATCTACCCAGGGCATTGCTATGCATGTGAATGTGCATTTTTGTCCGTTCAGGTCCTTTAAAGAGTAAACACTAAGATGGGATTAGACTTGCAAGAGGTTTATTGGATAAAACAAGCAACCAACAAAGGATTAATCTCCAAAATATACAAGCAGCTCATGCAGCTCAATATCAAAAAAGCAACCTAATCCAAAAATGGGCAGAAGACCTAAACAGACATTTCTCCAAAGAAGATATACAGATTGCCAACAAACACATGAAAGGATGCTAAACATCACTAATCATTAGAGAAATGCAAATCAAAACTACAATGAGGTATCACCTCACACTGGTCAGAATGGACATCATCAAAAAGTCTACAAACAGTAAATGATGGAGAGGGTATGGAGAAAAGGGAACCCTCCTGCACTGTTGGTGGGAATGTAAATTGATACAGCCACTATGGAGAACAGTATGGAGGTTCCTTAAAAAGCTAAAAATAGAACTACCATATGACCCAGCAATCCCGCTACTGGGCATATACCCTGAGAAAGCCATAATTCAAAAAGAGTCATGTACCAAAATGTTCATTGCAGCTCTATTTACAATAGCCAGGACATGGAAGCAACCTAAGTGTCCGATGACAGATGAATGGATAAAGAAGATGTGGCACATATATACAATGGAATATTACTCAGCCGTAAAAAGAACCGAAATTGAGTTATTTGTAGTGAGGTGGATGGACCTAGAGACTGTCATACAGAGTGAAGTAAGTCAGAAAGAGAAAAACATACCGTATGCTAACACATATATATGGAATCTAAAAAAAAAAGGTTCTGAAGAACCTATGGGCAGGACAGGAATAAAGACACAGATGTAGAGAATGGACTTGAGGACGGGGGAGGGGGAAGGGTAAGCTGGGACAAAGTGAGAGAGTGGCATGGACATATATACACTACCAAATGTAAAATAGATAGCTAGTAGGAAGCAGCCACATAGCACAGGGAGTTCAGCTTGGTGCTTTGTGTCCACCTAGAGGGGTGGGATAGGGAGGGTGGAAGCGAGAAGCAAGAGGGAGGAGATATGGGAACATATGTATATGTATAGCTGATTCACTTTGTTACACAGCAGAAGCTAACACAACATTGTATAAAGCAATTATACTCCAATAAAGATGTTAAAAACAAAAAACAAACAAAAAAAAACACCTATGAAGGATGAAGGTGAAGGATTAGGAGAAGGCAAGAATCCTTTGACTTCAATGCAGGTCTGCTATCTGTGAAAAGGGAGAGAGAAGAAAGGATTGGGTATGAGCCTTAGACCCCAGCACAGTTCTGAGGAAGTTTCAGTTTCTCCAGTGGTGAGTCCCTGAGCTAAATGTGCCTGTTAGAGGAATCCTATGTTGACAGAAATTGCCTGGTTCATATACCTTTCTGCTCATTCATTGGCTGGGAACAGCTGGGAGAGGTATGGGGTGAATCTGCCATGGTCCAAAGACGTGGCCGGTCGAGGTTGTAAATCACACACATGCCCTGCAGCAGGTTCTCTTGAAGGGAGAGCAGGCACCTCCAGGGCCCCACAGCACTGCGACAGAAACTCTGGAGAGCCCAAGGCAGAGCCTAGGGTTAAGGAAGCAGTTCCGCGTGGGGTACTGCGCTAGCTTGAACATCTGGCTCCATCATTTGTTATTTGTCAACAAGTTATTCTGCCTCTTGGGTAGCATGGCTTTTCTCATCAAGAAAATGGTAATAGTCACAAAGCGGGGTTGTGTTGATGAAGTGAGTTTGTGATGTGTAAGTTCCTAGTAGGCAATGTTTGTTGCTGTGTCATTCTTCTCTTATGCCTCTCCTCGTCTTCCAGCTCCCTCTACTTCTTTCTTGTCCGTCTGCCTCCCCATTAGACGTCCCCGCCCTCTCTTCCTCTGTCTCTCCTCCCTCCCCCCCCCGCCCCCATTCCTTCCTTCCTCATTTCTTTCCATGGTGAAAGATTGATTTAGGCCAATTAGTTGAGCACAGGGGAAAACTCACCATAGTCACAAAATGTATTTTGTAGTCTTCTTGCAAATGTGTGGTCAGGAACTAGCTGATCAGGTTGACAACATTTTCTTTACCTCTAAACACCATCAAAAAGTTGCTTCGTATTTCTGCCACTATATATATACATATATATGTATATATTAATCATATGTTTATCATAGATTTGCTTATTTTTTAAAAAAAGGATTTTTAAAAACTTATTTTCTCACATTAATACTTAAAAAATTATAAGATCAAAGAAAAGACCCAGTGACCTCCTGGATATTGGTCCTATGCATGTGCGAAGCTTTAGCAAATACATTTTTTTTTTCTTGTGGTATAGTTGTTTTATGCAAGTAGATTTTTTGAAGGTGATGATAGATGACATTTTATTCCATATATCAGCAATTCTGTTGACATAGAGCATTTTAAGTTATTTTAAATTGGTGTCATTAACTGAATTTAAAATTCTGTTTCCAAGTATTTTCTCATAGAATAGGTGTTTAAATGTGATTCATTTAAATAGCATTGTTTTCTTTTTTCTTTCTTTTTTTTTTTTTTTGCATCTGATTCAGCCTTCTCATTCTGAATTTTAGGACCACCTACAGATCCACCCCCACTGTCATTTAAAACATCTTTTCTATCAACTTCATTTATACTCATTGAGCAGATCATTTTAGCAATTGGTGACTATTTACACTGAATTATATATTCCATTACTTCCAAAATCCTGACACCCATCAGCAAATGAGAGACTGTTCCTTCCACACTGTTTTTGGATCCTGTTTAATGCCCATGTTATACAAATTGCTTAGCTAACTTTTAAGGTCTAGTGTGGGTGAAAAAACTGCTTTCCTTTCATGTATTCTCAGAATTATTTTTCACCCAGCTGTCCCATTCACTGACAAGAAAAAACATAAAAGAAGAAATAAAATTTCTATTAACGTGCATCTAGATTACAAAAGATTGATATTAAAAGAGAATGAGTGGGCTTCCCTGGTGGTGCAGTGGTTGGGGGTCTGCCTGCCGATGCGGGGTCGCGGGTTCGTGCTCAGGTCCGGGAGGATCCCGCGTGCCGCGGAGCGGCTGGGCCCGTGAGCCATCCGCGGCGGGGAGAGGGCCACGGTGGTGAGAGGCCCGCGTACCAAAAAAAAAAAAACAAAAAAAGAGAATGAGTAAACTACTACAGAATAAATACCAAGGAAGATGAAAGAATTTAGAACTTCGGCTTCACATTTCTGGAGAGAAATTTAAATCATTTTTTTCTACCTTATTATTTAATATGACCCTTACCACTCTTTATAGTTTGTACATATGTATATATATGTGTATATCATAACCAGAATCTGGTGGTTCAGAAAGGAATAAGTCACAAGACATGGTTTTTCTTGCTCTTGAGGCTGGTATAGTCCTGGTTAGATATACCCTTGCAGCCGAGGTAGATATTTGGAACCCTATGTTATCAGGTGTAGAGCTAGCTTAATATTCAGGAAATTGATGATGGTATCACATGATACCATCAAGGGTCCAGAAAGGCTGACCTGTAAATAAACAGAGTATAATAAAAATAATCCTCAACATGTCAGAAAACTCAAGTTCAAACTCTAGGCTGACTTACAAGTTATGTGTTAGAGATCTAGCCACCTCATCTCTCTAAGTTTTAGTTCCTCATTGATAAAATGGTTACAGGGATTTCCCTGACAGTCCAGTGGTTAAGACTTCGCTTTCCAATGCAGGGACTGCGGGTTTGATCCCTGGTCGGGGAGCTAAGATCCTACATGCCTCGCGGCCAAAAAAACCAAAACATAAAACAGAAGCTATATTGTAACAAATTCAATAAAGACTTTAAAAATGGTCCACATCAAGAAAATCTTAAAAAAAAAATGGTTACAGCTTCCCCTGCCCCACCTTATTGGGAAGGAAGAACTGTCATTCTTCTTACGGATCATTGATCAATCAATGAAACAGTTAATCACTCAATCAACAAGTTAACCACCCCACAGATATTTACAAGGCATCTCTTGTGTGTCATTAATAAACCAGGAATAACGTGTTTCTTCTCTGCTTATCTTCTTTTTAAAAAATAAATTTATATTTATTTATTTATTTTTGGCTGCATTGGGTCTTGGTGGCTGCATGCCGGCTTTCTCTAGTTGCGGTGAGCGGGGGCTACTCTTTATTAGGGTGGGCAGGCTTCTAATTGTGGTGGCTTCTCTTGTTGCGGAGCACAGGCTCTAGGCGCTTGGGCTTCAGTAGTTGTGGCACGTGGGCTCAGTAGTTGTGGCTCATGGACTCTAGAGAGCAGGCTCAGTAGTTGTGGCACATGGGCTTAGTTGCTCCGTGGCATGTGGGATCTTCCCCGGCCAGGGATCAAACCCATGTCCCCTGAATTGGCAGGCAGATTTTTAACCACTGTGCCACCAGGGAAGTCCCTTCTCTGCTTATCTTAATGGGACTGTGGAGGACTTCACATGTGCAAAATACTGTTTACACTTTAAATCCTAAACAAGGTTGTTATGATTAATAATGAAGACATTATTTGAAGACATTAAATATGAAGACATTATCTCTTTCCTTGTTCATCCTGATTCCACACTTAAAGCCAGAGTCTGTCTAACCTTTTGTTGAACAGCTGGGATCATCAGGCTACTGGTGCTCACAGTCTGAAGCTTGATGCCTCACTCTGCTTTGCATCGTATTTGCCAGTCTTGTCTCCTGACCTCTAGCTTGGCCTTCATGTTAATGAGTGCACTAGGGTGAGTCATGGTCCCTAATGCTATTATGGCACCATTCTAATTAGCACTGCTCCTCAGCTACCATATGAACTCATCCCTTAGATACATCTACCTTCCAGGCACTTAAGGCACTACTTGGCCCAGGCCTTCATGACCTCTTGGATTCTGCCTTAGCTCCAGTCTCAGTGACAGAGGACCAGAACATTTCCCCCAGTATCTACCTGACTGCAATTCCCTCATTGCTCTGTGCCCCCTTTAAAATGCAGTGTTATCTGAAAGGAGTGATTCATGAAACCATCATCAGGTTTCAACACTTGAGCCAGAATTATGCTGGATTATCCAGCCGGCATCTTGAAGAAGAGTGAGGAAAGAGGATGTGCAGAAAATGTGTTTTCAGAGGGTGGCAAGGAGAGGTGGTGGGAGAAGGTCTGTTAGAAAGTGATCTGGTATGGCAGATCTAAGTAGGATCCATGAGGGAACTTCTCGAGGGTGATACAATGAGAGAGAGGAAGGGATACTGGAAAAGAGGTGGAGGATAACAGAGAAATGGAAGTTCAAAAGGGCAGGTGGGGGAACCTACATCAAAGAGCTACCGTAACACTCTACTCCTGCCTCTGGTATGACATGCATCTCATTGAGTTCAGACTAGCTGGGCATGGTTTTATGTTCTTTATAGAATGATGAATTCCTTGAGGTCAGGCACAATGTCTCTGTCACCTTTATTCCCAGTACTTGGTAGAGTACATAGAAATATTTTAGGTATTTAGTGCTGCATTAGGAGAAAAACATTAATTTTGCTGATGGCCAGTTCTGCCTCAGAACTCTCATCTTCCCCAGAGAAAACTCCTCAAAGATACTGAGTTTCTTGATTCATGGTAAATTAAGTATTTCACCTTTGATACATGGTTTATTATTTTAGTTGTGCAAGAAATAAATTTCTGCCTGATGATCTGAGGGAGAGTAGTGTGAGATAAAACCATCAAGGGAGACTGGGGCCGTGCTAGGGAGAACGTTAAGCTCACCCTAGGGAATGAGGCATTACAAAAAGATTTTGCACAAGGAAGTGACAATACTGGAGTGTAATTTAGAAATATTAGTATGCCAGCAATTCGGAGGCTGAAATGGAGTCATGCTAGGTGGTTAAAATGGCCTGAATTACGGCAGAAGAAGTGAGGAATATGAAGGAAAGTGAGGAATGTAAAGAAATGTAACATGCTTTACCTATAGAATTGAAAACTATTTTAAAGGAGAAACAAGAGAAAGACAAATATTGAAAATGTCATGAGGCACTGGGGATATTTGTAGCAACAGAGGAATCAGTAGTAAGGATGTTTAGGGAGGAAGTTTTCTCAGTTAGAAAACAAGCAGGATGGTCTCACAGAAAAATGGTGGCTGTGACTTGGAATCCTGGCTTTGAATTCCTGCTTTGACCTTGGTCAAGTCACCTTTCAGGGTCTCAGCTTCTACAATTGTTAGAAAAAATGTGGGTTTTGGGCCAGAGGAGCTTTAACATCCCTTCCAGTTCGTCACTGTGGAGACTAGGCCCATTTCTTCAGCTGTTCTATATTTTGGATACTGGAAGGAAGCCAGAGACGATAGATGGGGGATGACTCCTGAGTTGAGGATAAGGCGCCGGCAGTTGATGTTTTTATCCAGTCACAGCAGCAGAGGGTACAGTACCTTGGTGTGTGGGCTGCCCACTGTGAGAATCAGTCTCATACCAACTGACGATTCCAAACCTTGAGACTTTTCCTTTATTACTAGACTTATTGACCTGTATGGGTTTTTTGCTTGATTCTGACATTGATCCCCAGTGTGACATATAATGATAAGGATACCTGTCCAACTTGGCAACATTGGGAAGATACAGAGCCTCTGAAGGAGAGATGGATGCAGGGAGCCTGTCAGGACATTGCTGGATATGGTCAGCGTATCCAGACCTCAAAATAAGGAGGACCATGGCAGCTAATGAAAGTGAGAATAAGCTTTGAAAAGGAAATAGATGGGAGGACAAGAGAGAACATAAATGAGTTGTAGGGAGGTTTCTTTCTGGTGGCTGTCTGGGAAGAGAAAATGGAGGACAGAGGGAATTGACCGGAGGGCAGGAGCAGGGTTGATTGGGAGGCAGGACAGCAATGTTCGCCGTGCAGAAAGGATAGTTTATTTACAGAGAGATCCTAGAAGGAGGCAGAGGGTGCTGGCGGGGTTGCGGAGATACTGCTTCAGGGCTTCAGCCCTGGAGACTGGGACACTATCTGGAGTGAGGGTCACAGTGAGGAAATAAATAGAACTCCATTCCAATCTGATGCTGACATTAACCTAATTTTCTAGAAAAATCTTCTCTTCCAATTTTGTGACATTGTGCTGGAAGTGCGCAAATGGAGGCTTTCCTTTTAACTTCTCTTGGGAAGTCAGTATTACTGTAATGGCTTTTTGTTTTCATCACGGAGGAAAATACTTGGTGTCCCTAACTTCCTATCAGTGCCCCAGGCCTTCATGTGGGCAACTTCTTTTAATTTGAATCAATAGGAGAATAAGCCCTGAGGGGTACATTTAAGGTTTTGAACTGATTGCATCCCCAAATCAAGCAAAGTGTTTCCAGATGCTGCAGTGTGCTGCATAAATTCAATAAAATTGCCATGTACGTTAGCATCCCTGCCTATTGTTATGGGTACGAGCAAATTCTACCTTTCATTACCCGTTTTCCTTCAGTTCTTTGACTTAATGATCCCCATCCCAGAGAGAAACTCCATTAGCATTTGCAGATGTCACTGTAAATGTAGGAGGAAAATGCTTTAGGACATGAAATAATCAGGCAAGACCCTGGATATCTTGCTGCTTGTAAAAAAAAAAAAAAATTAAGAAGAAAATAATTAGTTTCCATTCAGTGGATATAAAGTCCTAGAAAAGTACCAATTAAATCTTTAGTTACTTATTATATTTATATATATATATATATTCATTCATTCATTCATTCATTCTCTGCCTCATTCTGCAAAGAATTTGATGGGGCACATAACAAATGCACATGCAATGAAATAATAAAAAGTAGAAGGGAGAAATAGAAAATTAGGAGCAGAGAAAATTATGACAACGATCATAAGGCCTCTGATTTGTCTCTGAGCTTCCTGGTAGCCAGAAACAAATGAGGTATATAATCACTGATAGAGCTCTTGTTATTGGAAAGCATTTTAGTTTCTTAAGGAAAACAAAAAAGTTTTCCTATCACTGTATTAATTAAAAAAACAAAACCTCATATGGAACTTTATAAATGGTCATTGAGTAATATAGTGCATGATGGCTTTAACATTTTTATATTGACTGCAGTTACAGATATCACATGTATGCTTCTGGCAGTAACCTTTGATAGGAGCCAAGAGAATATTAATAACTGTAATGTGGCATAAAAGCAATTCTCAAGGGGCTCAATTTTTTTTTTTTTTTTTTTTTTTTTTTGCGGTACGCGGGCCTCTCACTGTGGCCTCTCCCGTTGTGGAGTACAGGCTCCGGACGCGCAGGCTCAGCAGCCATGGCTCACGGGCCCAGCTGCTCCGTGGCATGTGGGATCTTCCCGAACCGGGGCACGAACCCATGTCCGCTCCATCGGCTGTGCCACCAGGGAAGCCCCAGGGGCTCAATTTTGTGGGAATGAATGCCAGACTTTTATTTATTTATTTTTATAAATTTATTTATTTATTTTTTGGCTGCGTTGGGTCTCGGTTGCTGTGCGTGGGCTTTCTCTAGTTGCTGCGAGTGGGGACCACTCTGCATTGCGGTGCGCAAGCTTCTCATTGCAGTGGCTTCTCATGTTGTGGAGCACGGGCTCTAGGCACGCAGGCTTCAGTAGTTGTGGCACTCGGGCTCAGTAGTTGTGTCTCGCAGTCTCTAGAGTGCAGGCTCAGTAGTTGTGGTGCACGGGCTTAGTTGCTCCGTGGCATGTGGGATCTTCCCAGACCAGGGCTCGAACCCATGTCCCCTGCATTGGCAGGTGGATTCTTAACCACTGCGCCACCAGGGAAGTCCTGAATGCCAGACTTTTAGAAGTCCAACTTTTTTCAGGCACATCAAGTTTGAGGCATGTATAGGTCCCTAAATTATGAATAATTGTATGGGGTAGTCTGGTTCTGGGCAAGATGGAGAAAGCACATGCTACTCTGTCTCTCCCAATGAAAGGCAGCTATGAGATATGGACAGGATTCATAGAGCAGCTATTTGGAGGCTATAAAAAGTAAATAGCATTGAGAAAAATAAGAACTGGGAAGAATACTAGAATTCAGTATACCACCAAATCGGCAGTACATTTACCATTTAGTTTAAGTATCTCCTGAGTGGAACTTAATGCAGCCAAAAATCTAGAAATGAGCATTAGTACGGGCAGAGAGAACTCTAGGAGAAGCCCTCTAGTTCTGGCTAAAGAAGAAGTAAAGGGTTTTTCTAAAACTAATAAAGAGTGCTGGAACCTCTCCCTCTTATTTATATATGTATTTATTTATTTGTCTACCTTTTCTCCACTTTTTGGTCCTTAGCCTTCAAGCAATCCTGTGGTACTGGCATGGTAAAGCCAACAGAAACCTGCAGAAGCCAAAATATAATACTAAAGATAGTGTCTTAGTTCAAGCTACTATCACAAACTACCATCGACTGGGTGGCTTAAACAATATTTATTTCTCATAGTTCTGGAGACAGTAAAGTCTAAGATCAAGATGTTGATAGATTTGGTGTCTGATGAGGGCATCTGGTTTACAGATGGCTGCCTGCCTTGTTGCTGATCCTTCTATGACTGAGAGAGAAAGAGAGTTCTAGTTTCTTTCTTTTCTTCTAAAGACACTAATCTGATCATGGGGGCTCCACCCTCATGAATTTACCTAAATCTAATTACCTCCCAAAGGCCCCACCTCCTAATAGCATCACATTAAAGGTTAGAGTTTCAATATAGAAGTTTTTTTTTCTTTTATGCTGACATTAAGATACATTTTAATTTAAAAATTTTAGTACACAGGATTAAAAGAGGGTTGAACTGTAAGTGTTCTTTCTCACCAATGGCCTTTTGTACTATCTTTTGAAGATGCTTCCAAAAGCTGTTGCCTCATTTGCTTGCAAAATCTCCTACCCGAGCATATCATAATTTCAGTGAATTTATATCCCAGCCTGGATTCTTCACTGAGGAAACCTATGATCACATTGTTAGAATTTTTAATGTTAGCTACGTCACTAGCGATATTTAATAACGTGGGAACTATTATCTCTAATGTAGTACTACACACCGAGATGATGTAATTTTTTTTTTTGGATGACTTGAATAATATATATATATATATATATTTATAGAGCAGCTTCTTATTAGTCATCAATTTTATACACATCAATGTATACATGTCAATCCCAATCGCCCAATTCCTCACACCACCACTCCCATCCCCCGCAGCTTTCCCCCCTTGGTGTACATACGTTTGTTCTCTACGTCTGTGTCTCAGTTTCTGCCCTGCAAGCCAGTTCATCTGTACCATTTCTCTAGGTTCTACATATATGCATTAATATATGATACTTGTTTTTCTTTTTCTGACTTACTTCATTCTGTATGACAGTCTCTAGATCCATCCATGTCTCAACAAATGACCCAATTTCATTCCTTTTTATGGCTGAGTAATATTCCAGTGTATATATGTACCACCTCTTCTTTATCCATTCTTCTGTCGATGGGCATTTAGGTTGCTTCCATGTCCTGGCTATTGTAAATAGTGCTGCAATGAACATTGGTGTGCATCTGTCTTTTTGAATTATGGTTTTCTCTGGGTATATGCCCAGTAGTGGGATTGCTGGGTCATATGGTAATTCTATTTTTAGTTTTCTAAGGAACCTCCATACTGTTCTCCATAGTGGCTGTATCAATTTACATTCCCACCAACAGTGCAAGAGGGTTCCCTTTTCTCCACACGCTCTCCAGCATTTGTTGTTGGTAGACTTTCTGATGATGCCTGTTCTAACTGGTGTGAGGTGATACTTCACTGTAGTTTTGATTTGCATTTCTCTAATAATTAGTGATGTTGAGCAGCTTTTCATGTGCTTCTTGGCCATCTGTATATCTTCTTTGGAGAGAGGTCTATTTAGGTCTTCTGCCCACTTTTGGATTGGGTTGTTTGTTTCTTTAATATTGAGCTGCATGAGCTGTTTATATATTTTGGAGATTAATCCTTTGTCCGTTGATTTGTTTGCAAATATTTTCTCCTATTCTGAGCGTTGTCTTTTCATCTTGTTTATGGTTTCCTTTGCTGTGCAAAAGCTTTGAAGTTTCATTAGGTCCCATGTGTTTATTTTTGTTTTTATTTCCATTACTCTAGGAGGTGGGTCAAAAAAGATCTTGCTGTGATTTATGTAAAAGAGTGTTCTTCCTATGTTTTCTTCTAAGAGTTTTATAGTGTCCAGTCTTACATTTAGGTCTCTAATCCACTTTGAGTTTATTTTTGAGTATGGTGTCAGGGAGTGTTCTAATTTCATTCTTTTACATGTAGCTGTACAGTTTTCCCAGAACCACTTATTGAAGAGACTGTCTTTTCTCCATTGTATGTCCTTGCCTCCTTTGTCATAGATTAGTTGACCATAGGTGAGTGGGTTTATCTCTGGGCTTTCTATCTTGTTCCATTGATCTGTGTTTCTGTTTTTGTGCCAATACCATATTGTCTTGATTACTGTAGCTTTATAGTATAGTCTGAAGTCAGGGAGTCTGATTCCTCCAGCTCCAGTTTTTTCCCTCAAGACTGCTTTGGGTATTCGGGGTCTTTTGTGTTTCCGTACAAATTTTAAGATTCTTTGTTCTAGTTCTGTTAAAAATGCCATTGGTAATTTGATAGCGATTGCATTGAATCTGTAGATTGCTTTGGGTAGTACAGTCATTTTCACAATATTGATGCTTGCAATCCAAGAACATGGTATATCTCTCCATCTGTTGGTATCATCTTTAATTTCTTTCATCAGTGTCTTATAGTTTTCTGCATACAGGTCTTTTGTCTCCCTAGGTAGGTTTATTCCTGGGTATTTTATTCTTTTTGTTGCAATGGTAAATGGGAGTGTTTCCTTAATTTCTCTTTCAGATTTTTCATCATTAGTGTGTAGGAATGCAAGATGTGCAGTAATTTTGTATCCTGCAACGTTACCAAATTCATTGATTAGCTCTAGTAGTTTTCTGGTGGCATCTTTAAGCTTCTCTATGTATAGCATCATGTCATCTGCAAACAGTGACAGCTTTACTTCTTCTTTTCCGATTTGGATTCCTTTTATTTATTTTTTCTTCTCTGATTGCTGTGGCTAGGACTTCCAAAACTATGTTGAATAATAGTGGCCCGTGAGCCGTGGCCGCTGAGCCTGCACGTCCGGAACCTGTGCTCCACAACGGGAGAGGCTGCAGCAGTGAGAGGCCCGCGTACCGCAAAAAAGAAAAAAAAAAGAAAAAAAAATTAAAGATGATACAAATAGATGGAGAGATATACCATGTTCTTGGATTGGAGGAATTAACATTGTGAAAATGACTCCACTACCCAAAGCAATCTACAGATTCAATGCAATCCCTATCAAACTACCACTGGCATTTTTCACAGAACTAGAACAAAAAATTTCACAATTTGTATGGAAACACAAAAGATCCCGAATAGCCAAAGCAATCTTGAGAATGAAAAATGGAGCTGGAGGAATCAGGCTACCTGACTGCAGACTATACTACAAAGCTACAGTAATCAAGACAGTATGGTACTGGCACAAAAACAGAAATATAGATCAGTGGAACAGGATAGAAAGCCCAGGGACAAACCCACGCACATATTGTCGCCTCATCTTTGATAAAGGAGGCAGGAATGTACAGTGGAGAAAGGACAGCCTCTTCAATAAGTGGTGCTGGGAAAACTGGACAGGTACATGTAAAAGTATGAGATTATATCACTCCCTAACACCATATACAAAAATAAGCTCAAAATGTATTAGAGACCTAAATGTAAGGCCAGAAACTATCAAACTCTTAGAGGAAAACATAGGTAGAAAACTCTATGGCATAAATCACAGCAGGATCCTTTTTGACCCACCTCCTAGAGAAATGGAAATAAAAACAAAAATAAACAAATGGGACCTAATGAAACTTAAAAGCTTTTGCATAACAAAGGAAACCATAAATAAGACCAAAAGACAACCCTCAGAATGGGAGAAAATATTTGCAAATAAAGCAAATGACAAAGGATTAATCTCCAAAATTTATAAGCAGCTTATGCAGCTCAATAACAAAAAAACAAACAACCCAATCCGAAAACGGGCAGAAGACCTAAATAGACATTTCTCCAAAGAAGATATACAGACTGCCAACAAACACATGAAAGAATGCTCAACATCATTAATCTTTAGAGAAATGTACATCAAAACTACAATGAGATATCATCTCACACCAGTCAGAATGGCCATCATCAAAAAATCTAGAAACAATAAATGCTGGAGAGGGTGTGGAGAAAAGGGAACACTCTTGCACTGCTGGTGGGAATGTGAATTGGTACAGCCACTGTGGAGAACAGTATGGAGGTTCCTTAAAAAACTACAAATAGAACTACCATATGACCCAGCAATCCCACTACTGGGGATATACCCTGAGAAAACCGTAATTCAAAAAGAGTCATGTACCAAAATGTTCATTGCAGCTCTATTTACAATAGCCCAGAGATCGAAACAACCTAAGTGTCCATCATTGGATGAATGGATAAAGAAGATGTGGCACATATATGCAATGGAATATTACTCAGCCATAAAAAGAAATGAAATTGAGCTATTTGTAATGAGGTGGATGGACCTAGAGTCTGTCATACAGAGTGAAGTAAGTCAGAAAGACAAATACCGTATGCTAACACATATATGGAATTTATGAAACAAAAATGTCAAGAAGAACCTAGGGGTAAGACAGGAATAAAGACACAGACCTACTAGAGTATGGACTTGAGGATATGGGGAGGGGGAAGGGTAAGCTGTGACAAAGTGAGAGAGTGGCATGGACCTATATACACTACCAAACGTAAAATAGATAGCTAGTGGGAAGCAGCCGCATAGCACAGGGAGATCAGCTCGGTGCTTTGTGACCACCTAGAGGGGAGGGATACGGAGGGTGGGAGGGAGGGATATGCAAGAGGGAAGAGATATGGGAACATATGTATATATATAACTGATTCACTTTGTTATAAAGCAGAAACTAACACACCATTGTAAAGCAATTATACTCCAATAAAGTTGTAAAAAAAGAAAAAAAAAAGCAACCAAAAAAAAAAAAAAAAAAGAAAGCCTAAGGAGACAAGATAACTAAATGTAATATTTTAGCCCGGATGAAATCTTAGAACAGAAAAGGGACATTAGTAAAACTGAGTATATGTGAATAAAACATGGACTTTAGTTAATTTAAAAAAAAAGATATGAAGAAAAGGGATCTCTTGTGTACTGTTGGTGGTAATGTTAATTAGTGCAGTTTACTATGGAAAACAGTATGAACTTTTGTCAGATAATTAAAATTAGAGCTGCCGTATGATACGGTTCTTTCACTTTTGGCTATATATCCAAAGGAAATCAGTTATCTCGTAGAGAGAGTTGCACTCCCATGTCATTGCAACACTATTCACGATATAACTAAGATAAAGAAGTAATCTAAGTGTCTATAGATGGATGGAAGGGTAAAGAAAACGTGGCATAAATGTAAAATGGAATATTATTCAGCCATAGAAATATGAAAATCCTGCCTTTTTAACAGTATAAATAGACCTTGAGGTCACTGTGCTAAGTGATAAATCAGACAAAGAAAAATACTGTATGATCTCACTTATATGTGGAACATAAAAAAGTTGAACTCACAGAAGCAAAGAGTAGAATGGTGGTTACCAGAGACTGAGGGGGTAGGAAAATTGAGATGTGAAAGGGTACGTACTTTCAGTTATAAAATGAATAAGTTTTGGGGGTCTAATGTGCATCGTGAAGACTATAGAAAATAATACTGTATTGTGTATTTGAAGTTTTATAAGAGAATGTATTTTAAGTGTTCACACCACAAAAAAAGAGAAAACTATGTCACAGATAATTTAAATAACTTGATTATGGTAATCATTTCACAATGTATATGTATGTCATAACATCACATTATATACCTTAAATATGTACAGTTGTAATTTATCCATTATATTTGAATAAAGCTGGGAAAAACACAGGAAAAATGGTGTTGATACATCTGAACATCCATATGCAAAAGTCTGAAACCTGACCCAAACCTCAAACAAAAATTAATTCAAAATAGATCGAGATGTAGATATAAAATGTAAAGGCCGTAAAACTTTTAGAGGAAAATGTAGGAGAAAATATTCGTGACCTGAGATAGAAAAGAGTTTTCAGATGTGACACCAAAAGCATAAAATACAAATAAAAATAATAAATTGGACTTTATCAAAATTAAAATATTTAATTTGTGAATGATATTAAGAGAATGAAGAGGCAAGCTATAGGCTGCAAGAATATTTACAAACCACTTATCTCACAGTGTACTTATATTCGGAATATATAAGAACTCTCAAAACTCAATAAGAAAACAAATAATTCAATCAAAAAGAAGGCAAAAGGATTGAACAAATGTTTAACCAAAGAAAATATATGGGTGACAAATAATCACATAAAAAGATGTTCATCATCATTAGCCATCAGCGAAATGGAAATTAAAGCCACAAGATACCATTTTACAACCTGTTAGAATGGCTAAAATAAAAATATCAAATGCTGCTGAGTATTCAGAGAGACTGGAAATCCCATACATTACTGGTATAAATGCAAAAGAGTATAGACAATCTGAAAACAATTTGGCAGATTTTTTAAAAAATCAATTTAAAAAATATATTTGCCGTATGGCTCAGGCATGCCACTCCTGCTTAGCTTATGATAATTCATCTTCATACAACAACCTGGACATCAATATTCATATCTTCTCTACTTATGATCTCCAAAAAAAGGGAGTAACCTAATGTGATCAACAAACTGAGGTCCAACTCTACAATAGAAAACTATTTTGCAATAAAAGGGAATAGATTATTAACATGAAACAACTCGGCGTTTTTCTGAGGGAAAGTAGTCAGTCTCAAAAAGTTATATACTGTATGATTCCGTTAGTATGATGATCTCAAAAAGACAAAGCTGTAGTGATGGAAAAAAATCCATGGTTGCTGGGAGTTAAAGGTTGGGGAGAGAGGGACTACAAAATTATATCACAAGGGAGTTCTCTGAGGTGATGGAACAGTTGTATCTTGGTTGTAGTGATGGCTGAACAAATTTATACATGTGTTAAATTTATAGAACTGTATGCAAAACAAGTCAATTTTAATGTATGTTAATTAAATAAAATTTAAAGTAGTGTAAAAATAATTTTTGTGTCCCCCCCCACTAGTGTGGATTTAAATTTCCTTGATTAAATATGTAACTGCCTACAACTAGTTGTGTTTTGTACTTATAGCTCCTATGAAACCAAAAACCAAAAATATATTTGCAAAATAAATACAAATTTCAAAGTTGATAAAGTTCAAAGCACCATTAATTTAATATGACAGATAATATTTGGCTGAAAATTACTCTTCTCTCCTAATATGAATCTTACCTGACCATTCAAGCACAGATTCTTTTCTTTTGAGTTTGGTGTGTTTATGTTATTTGATGACTCAGTTATTTTACATTTCTATTCTAAACAGAGTGAATCCTTTGTTTATATGGTAAATTGTGAAGTCATTTGACTTTCACTTGGCAAATTGCATCATTGATTTGTTTCATATTTGCCTAAGGCAATTAAATTAACACTACTTCACACTGATGTGATTGTCAACATAAATGCAAATGTGGATAGTGAAATCACAAGACAGAAAGCCCATAGTTGAAAGATGACCTTCAGATGATCCAGAATACATGCATGAGTCTGTGTGTGGGAGTGTGTGTGTTTGTATATAAAAGTTGCTGAGCAAATTGAAAACATTAGATTAAAATGTTTTTGCGTAGAACTCATGATCGCTAACAATATATTGGTATTCAGGCATTTGGAGAAACACTCAGCTAAAGCCTTTGGGGGGTTGGATAAAGGAGGATGAGAGTCACCCTCTACATTTTGGGGGTTTAAAGCAATAATTATCCATTTAATATTTAGAAGACTACAACCTAGCCACTGTTTGAAGTAGAGGTGTTTTGCTCCCTGGATGTTTCTAAGGCGTCTTTAGTCAACTTCCCTTGGTCTCTCCTTCACCCTTTGTTCTTAATGCCTCCGTGCCATCCCGGTGTTTGCTCTTCCAAGTTGGATTACTCCCTGATCAGGCTCTTAAACAGAAATGATTTTCTCTTATCTTCATCCATCTCTTTTTAAATTTTATTCTGCAAAGATTTCTCTTTTCTGGAGTTTCTATAAATGGAGTCATAGTTTTGTCTTTTGTGTCTGCTTCTTTTGCTCCACATAATGTTTTTGAAATTCATTGTTTTTTTGCATGTTTCAGTAATTTATTACTTTTTGTTGCTGAATAGTATGCCACTTAATGACTATGCCATAATTTGTTTACCTAATCAACTTTGGGTTGTTTCTAGTTTTTGGCTATTATGACTAAAGCTCTTTTGAACATCTGTGCACGTTTATTTGGGTAGACATGTATTTTCATTTTTCCTGAGTGAATACCCAGGAGTGCATTTTCTGTGTTGTATAGTAAGTTTATGTTTAGCTTTATAAGATGTAGCCAGACTGATTTCCAAAGTGGAACACTATTTTACATTCCCACCAGTGATGTTTGAGCACTCCAGTTGCTCCGTATCTTTGCCAAAACTAGATATTGTTGGGGCTTCCCTGGTGGCGCAGTGGTTGAGAGTCCGCCTGCCGATGCAGGGGACATGGGTTTGTGCCCCGGTCCGGGAAGATCCCACATGCTGCGGAGCGGCTGGGCCCGTGAGCCATGGCCGATGAGCCTGCACGTCCAGAGCCTGTGCTATGCAATGGGAGAGGCCACAACTGTGAGAGGCCTGCGTACCACAAAAAACAAACAAAAAAAACTAGATATTGTTGGTCTTATCATTTTAGTCATCCTAGCATGTATGTGTATATTGGTATTTAATTTTGGCCTTAATGTGCATTTCCCTTATAAGCAATGATTTGTGAATTGTGTTTTCAGTTCATACATTTTTTAAAATGGGAAGTTTATCTTGTGATTATTGCATTGTAAAAGATCTTTTTATTCTGGATATAAGTTCTTTGTCAGATATGTGTATCATGTATGATTTCTCCAAATCTATCGTTTGCCTTTTCTTTCTCTTAACAGCATCCTTTGAAGAACATAAATTATTTTCATAGAGGGCAGTTTATAAATGTTTTCTTTTATGGTTTGTGCTTTTTATGTTCTAGCTAAAAAATGATTGCCTATTACAAACGCATGAAGATTTTCCTTCTGTTTTTTCTTCCTAAGAGTTTAAAGGTTTCAGCTTTTGAGTAATACTATTCAGTTGTATTTGTAGGATGCCCTCTATTGGAACTTGATATTTTTTTCACAGCTAGGCTGGGGTTATAGATCTCTGGGAAGGAGATCGCTGAGGTGAAGTGCATTTTCCTCACATCATATCAAGGGTACATATACATTATCAACAAGATTTATCAGTATTGATGTTGCCCTTGATCACCTCTTTTTTCCCTTTTTCCATATCATACTCTTTGGAAGAAAGTCAGTATGGGTAGCCTGCACTTAAGGAGAGACGTGTTATCCCCATCCTTTAAGATGGAGTATCTACATTGTTTATTGGGATTTTTTCTGCATGAGAGATTTGTCTGCTCCCCGTCATTTATTTATTAAATCATTTCTTTATAATCAATATGGGCTCATGAATATTTATATGTTGGTTTATGATTCAGTACTGCTTTATTTATTTTGATGTTCAAATGCTCAAGCTTTGGCCATTGGGAACTCTTTCAGTTCTCCTTTGGTATAATTTCATTTTGTGTGTGTGTGTGTTTAAACACTTACTTTATGACGGTACAAGTTGCTATGGGCTTTTACAATTCTTGCCTCGGTCCTAAAATCAGCCCTGGTCCTGTTTCATGGAGACTGGTATAGGAAACCAAGATCTGGGTGTTAGGTGTGCTTATTTCTACAGGGGTCTTATTTCTTTTAGGCCTTCTAAGATGACAGAAAATCAAAAAATAAAATTTGTGTTTACTAGCCAGTTTATCACACGTGTCTATCAATATTTTTATAGGTACTATCTGTTAACCATGTGGTTAATTTAATACCACATAGATAGCTCTAGCCTGTTCTCCTTGCATGTTCGTAACTACCCACTCCAACAAAGAGAACAGTATTGTTTTTTAATATTTATCTTTATTTTATGGATCGTGAATGCACACATGAAGTTTCTGGAGCAGAGCAGATTGTGATTTGCTGTAAAGTAAATAATAAGACCCCTGTGGTTCCCCTGTGTTCCAGTTCTTATCCCTGGAGCAACACGATGAGAGCTGGATACACAAACCTATATACACAGTCTGTATTGTAGGTGAGGAATCCCCCCAAAATGAATCTGGGTGCTTACATACATGCTGTCTTCCTCTCTTCCCAAAATGAAGCAGAAAAAACCTATGCTTCTCTAGAAGGACTCTGAGTTCTTCCCTTCTTCAGAATGTAAAGAAATCTCTGAGGAAAAGTTAACTATTGTTTCCAACTTTACAACAAAGGATGTCTCCCTGGTCCCAGATCTTGGCTTCTCTTGAAGCGTAAACGCAATACCTCTGAGAGGTAAGTCTCTCTGGAGTTTTCTCTAGTTAATCAAGCATAAATTACCTTCCAATGCTTGCTTTTAGCCTAGGTTCTAAGTTCAGTAAAATTTGCTCGGACATCCCTAACCCTGCAAAAAAATAAAAAAAATTTTTATAGCCTCACATACAGATGAGGAAAATGAAGCTCAGATAGGTTAAAACTTGCAAAAGTTATGGGTGCTAAAGATGGGATGTAAACTGAAGTATATCTGAGTCCACAGCCCATGTTTTTCAAGAAGTGACTTAGTTCCAGAAGAGAGATGTTTCAGGAACATACTTAACTTAGTCCTTTGACCTTGCTCTGTTCATATCCCTTTCTTCGTCTGCCCACCTCATATCTTCATTAGTTAGCTCTTGCAGAGTTTTGTTTTCCAATATTTATTCATTAGTGCTTTGCATTTTTAGTATTTTGGTGTATCTCCTAAAGTATTTTTAAAATATTCTTTGCTTTCTAGAACTTGACATAGTATGGAATCTTATTAAAATCCTAGAGATCTTAGGAAAGATTAGGTAACACTAGAATGATGCTCGGATAAGCAAAACCATTATTGCTGTCTCTGGGAGTAACTTCCTGGTTTAATGTGAACAGATAGCTCATCTTCAGTTTTAAACATACCAGAAGTTTTCCCTGTATGTTTCCTCCTTTGTGTTTTCCTCCAATGCATTTTGTGCTTATTCTAACCTCATATTTTGTTATTCCTGTTTCCCTGAATGGTTTGCACTAACGCAACAGTAATGCTCAATGTGAGTTGTAAATAGTTATTCAGAAGAGTGTAAAAAAAACCCCAATGGTATTTCCAGGTAATGAGGTACAAGACAAACTTTATAATTGACATTTTTGGCACATTCTCTTCAATCCTACTGCCATACAGAGGGCTCAGGATAACTCTGCAATGTCATGAAGTTTTCCACATTGCTTAACAGAGTTTTGTGCATTTCAGTTACGGACTTGTATTCAGAACCACTATTTAATTCCTGACAATTGCTTGGGTTTGACAATTCCTGACTTAGCTGTTAGCTATTTCCCTATGTTTCGAGAATGGGATGATAATGCAGACTCCTTTTACAGAACATAAAAGGACTCTGGACAGTTCTTGTAAATGTTCAAGCCTAATTTCCTGCCATTATAGCATTAGAATAAAAGCCCAAGAGAAAACATTTCACTAGTCCTGGTTTAGCTAGTTCCTGGAGTGTGTTTTGTCACAGGTTATGAATATAGACCTGTAACTGGGGGAGTTTCCTTTCCTGCATGTGAGAATACTTAACTGGCTATGGTGAAACCGGAAGTCTTTTCAAGCAGTATAGCCAGGCTCCCTGAGGCAACACAGCCATCTGCTTAGCTGCAGTGGCCATGGTGCCTGTAGTTAACACAGTTTTGCTATTTGGAGCTCAGACGTTTAGAGAGCTGCGTGAAGACTTTACTCCAAGCAATCTGCAGTCATCATTGAACACTGCACCGTGGTGTGGCTGCCTCTGGTGCTGTTTCCAGTAGCTGCCATGCTGATGGGCATCTGTCTGTCCTACTGTCAGTAGAGTACTCGCAACACTATTTTGACAGTAAGTGACTTCTTGGTTAGTCTTTTAGTTTTCTGTCTTCTTTCTACTAAAAGTCTGACCACACTTCATGACCATGACCTACTGGCTGAATGTTGATTGCCAAAGATAACTGTTAATTTCAGATACATTTCCGTCAGCTTACCCACTGTCACCTTACTTGAAAATCTCACACTTGTGGAAGGTGCGTGAAACGTGTGTGGTCTTTCCAATTTAAGATCATGTGTAGAGGAGAAGTAAACGGTTCTTTTGAAATAAAATATTACAAGGTTAAATGTATCCTTTGTATAGAAAAGGGGTTCCTTGGGTGACAAAACTCTATCCCTTCTCTCTACAAGTTAAGCATATGGAGGGAATAAAAACTATTTCAGAGTTTAAAAATAGTTTACCCTGTTTACAAATCAGTAATAATTCAATTTTAATTTATCCTAACAGTTTGGAAGACCTCTGTCAGCATGTCCTTTTGGTTATAGGGAAAAGATAAAACCATCTTCCTTATTGCTCATTTGTTCATTCATTCATTCATTCATCAGTCTACAAGTTCTAAATGGAAATGCACGAGGCAGGAACTCTGCCTGTCTTAGCCTGCAGAGAAGGGGAAGTTGTGGTCTTTGCATTTAAGCATACCTCAATGTTCATGGAATAAATGGATGAATGAATGAATAACTCTTTTTTTCTTTTGCTTTCTGGTAATCAAGAGTTTGAATATTGGGGGAGGAGAAATGTTGAATATTCTTTTAGCATAAGCGTATCAGAGCTTCTACATAAGATGGTAGCAACTTCTACATTATATCGTCATCTGAGTTTATCCATCCACAGTATCAGAAATAATAACAACAGCAACAATAAATGGTAGAAATAGTCTTACAAGACAGAGACCTGTACAAGTAAACACTGTTTTCAGAGCTGTTAACTTTTACCTTTAGAAAGTTGAAGCTGTCACTTACCTGTCTGCTGCAAACGTCAAATTCTTACTTAGGATATATCTAGAAAAGCAAAGCATTGTTCTTGACATCTTTATGATTTTTATATTCTGATTTTGTTCTACTATAACGTAGGAGGAGGAAATAGTGTCTTTCAATTGTCCAAAGGGTTTATACTTTTAACAGGCAAGTTGACTATGTACATTCCAATTCTCAAATATTTTTTGACATTCTCTTATGGACAAGGCACTCTGCTGTGTTCTCTGAGGAATACAAAAATGGACAAGACAGGAAACAGTTAAATAGGGGGAATAAGAATGTGTATAGATACCCATAATACAAGACAAGGTGATAAATGCTTTCAGAGAAGGAAAAAACAATACCTGTTGTCACATGGTGGAAAGGAGATATATTTTGGGATTTATCAGAGAAGGATTTATGAAAGAAGAAATACTGAGTCTTGAAACTGAGACTCTTTAGGGTTTATTCAGTTAGAAATCAGAGTGGAGGCAATTCAAGGTAGGGTAAACCTTATGATCAAAGGTCATTTGTTTCTTTATTAATCAAACATTTATTGAGCACTACAGTGCATATTTGCAGTCCACAAGGTAACTTGCGATCAGCTGAGAAGGAAGACATTTACCTAATAAACACAATGGGATGTGATGAATTTGGGAAAAGTGGTATGTACTGAGTATAATGGGAACACAGAGAAAGAAGCAATTTATTCTGACTAGAAGGGGAAGGAGATTACATTTGGCTGGGGCCTTGGGGAATAAGTAGGAATTTTATGGTGGAGGAGAGGGAGAATGGTATTTCAAAGAGAAGAAAGATTATATGCAAATTGTCTAAGCCAGGGTTTCTCATAATGTGATTCTTTGAAGCTCCTGTATCAGAATCAACTAGTATGCTTATGTATACATATTCCTAGCCCCTCCCCAGATCTACTGAATTGCAATCTCTCTGAATGGAAGCCAGAATTTACCTTCTAAGGATATTTCTGAGCCTGATAAAGGTTGAAAATTGCTGGTCCAAACGAAGTGATGTGACTCCTTTGGGGAAAGGAGAGTAGTTTGACATAGCTCAAGCTTAGGGTGTGTGTGAGGCGGAATGGCAGAGTGGTGGGAGAGGAAAGGTATTTTGGGCAACAAACACTGCACTCTTTATTTGCAGTGTAGCAGGAGCTGTGAGAGAGAAAACTAGGAGAATGGTCGGTGCCAAAACACCGAGAAACTTGAATAATGCATCAACTTTGTTCCTCTGGTAACTGGAAGCCATTGAAGTTTTTGAAGTAGGGGAGTGAAGTGAGTAAGACATCACATACATGAAAACCCAAAAAGTTTCCAAAGTTACCACCATGACTTTCAAGCAGTCGATAATACAGTTGTTAAACTGATGGCTTTTTTCTCCTATAAATATACGTATAAGATTTTAGAGAACTTTAAAAAATAATCCAAATTCAATGTCTTACTTTATGTTTCAGTTGTTATTCTGGATGTTGCCAATAAACATATTGTAGATCCTCTTTGTAATGTGTATTTAATGATTTCAGTGACTCTTTACAGCACAGCCTGAATAGGTATGATTGTAGTAATTTGCAAATTCAATGAGGTAATTTTTCAGTTGCTTGGGCCATCAGATGGAGATGGTGGACAGGGCAAATTGGCCTATGAATCTGTAGAGGGACCCAGCTGTCATCGCAATGGGGTTCTGTGAGCCTGTGACCCTCCACTCTTTGCTGTTTGGGAGACAGTATCTGCCACGGTGGCCGTCTTGAATTTGGGGACTTCAGCTGGTTGTAGCTTTGAGGTAGGGAGGATATAATCCTTGAAATGTCCTACAAACTTCATCTTCCTCTGTGAACTGTGTGTCATCTCCCTCTTGGAGATCACTGAAAATGTGACCTAATGGCTTCCCTTGTTATCTCAAAGTCTGGCGCCATTACCACAGTGCTCCCTCCTGGCGCCCACATTCCTATTTGGAGAAAGTTCATTACCTTTGGCAGAGAGGGCCTGTTGCATACTTGAAACCTGCCAAAGAGTGATCCTGTCTTGGCGGTCAGAGGCAATGGCTCAGTGACCTGAATATCAGGGTGTCCATCCTGGAGCTTGTACATTTAGGCCAACTGTGCAACTTTCCACATCTCAACCATGTGAGGCTTAATCTATGCACAACCTAAAGAGTGACAGGGACTCTGCAGTACTCTTAAGTCTGTGCTGAGGGCTGAGAAAGCAACAAAGGTCTCTCTCAGCTCACCTCAAGAAGTTCAGATCGTCAGAGTATGCCTTGAGCCACTTTTATAAATTTTTTAATACTCTATTCTCTGTCCCACTCCCCTCCTCTAAAAGAAAAAAAAGGGCAAGGGGCGTGACAAGTGTCCACTAACTTTCATGCAGCACAGCTGATGGCCAGTTCTCAGGCTTTTCTTTGACAAGTCGGCTGCGTACATATGTTGATCTGGCTACACGGTGCCTGTTTTCCAAAGTGAAGTGGGTCCCTTTGTGGGCCTAGTGTAGGGTGAGGCTCTCTGAGCACTCATTACAGAAACCCTTCCCTTCTAAGGAAGACTGGCTCCAAAAGACACAAAGAACACGCACAACCCCCAAGCACACCCCGAAGAAAAACTGGAGGAGGCTGCCCAGGGCTTGCCAGGACGTAGCGGGGTGGGGTGGTGTTAAAATTTGCCAGAATAATCCACATGGATGATTGATCTTTGACCTTAATTGCAAAATTTTGTCCCTTGTTATGGTCCTGATGTGGCCACGGGGGGACAGGCCAACAGATAGGCCTCTGTGAAGGTGGGAAGTTGGGCTATGAGTGTGGCACAGAGGCACTTCTGTCGACTTACCCTGAAGAAAAAAGGCTCATTTTACAATGCTTGTAACAGAAATATATCAACTTAAAAGCAAAATAGTAGGCATTTGGGGTATATGGATCTCTAATAAAATGGCCCAAATCTTTCAGGAAGTTCTCTCATATTTGCAAAACCATCGATGTTGAGAGTGGCTTTTTATGATTTAAACTTCCCAAATGCTGTATATGTACGACAAAAAATAAATAAGAAAATAGGTGTAGGGATAATTTATTCATACATATCATATATGCATATATACAATAAATTTGTGATTTGTTGTAGCATCGTGGATATTTTCCCTTCCCTATCTCAAGAAGACACCCCTGGCCAATTGTCTTCCTCGGCGCCAGGAGCCCTTGTGTGGTATGGTGGAATTTGCCATTCGCTCATGGCTCTTGCTGGTGAAACCTAGGCTTGTCAAGGAGTCATTGTTGCTAGGAAATCTTCAGGGATGAGGAACTGCAGTAAGATAAACTAGAGTAGGGAAGTCATGCTGAGGGCACGTATGTTCCCAGGGGTGTTCATAGATGCCTTTCTGTAGACAAAAGCCAGTCTGTGCATGAAAACACATGTGATGGGGGCTTGCTTGTTTCCGAACGAAGGTGGAGCAGAGGGGCTGGCGGGGAACTGACATGAACGCCTTACACCTGAACTGGTAAGGGGTCGAGTAGCTGCCTGTCCTCTGGAGGCCATACAGACCAGAGCAATGGTCATTTCTGGAGTAACTGGTGGAGTGCCGAGAGTCCTTCTATGACTATTCCAAACTATTTGTGACCCTTGATATTGTAGAGTTCTGGAAGGAGTTTGAAAGTGATGGAGCTCCAGTAATGACTGGAATCATCACGTTTCCTCTCCACTTTGCAGGTTAGAGTTTAGAGATTAAATGTGATTTAGGGACCTAAAGGAATAGACATTTTTTACAACTAGATTTGTGGAAATTATGCACACTACAGATAAATATAGCACAGTTATTTTACTAAGAATATTCACATGTTATAGCCATGATTCACAAAGAGCCAGGAGGGCTTTTGTCCCATCTTAAGGTTGAGGAAAGAGAAACTCAGAGAAGTCGAGTTACTTTCCCAGAGTCACGTAGGTAGTAAGAAAAAGTTGCGGCCTGGGACCCACAATGTCTGACTCTAGATCCAAGTTTTTTCTTTCACATGGGGCTGATGCTAATATACCACATTGCAGTAGAACGGAGTGCTTTTAAATGTGAGAAAAAAAAGTCCTGTGTTATCAGAGTCATCGCCCCTCAGGGAACATTTCCTATGGTCTCTAAAATATCACTGTGATCTGAGAATGTTAGATTTGAAAGGAACCAAGGAGATCATCTGCATGTTTCTCAGGTTAGAGATGAGGAAGGTGGAGCCTAGGAGATGACGTGACCTGACGATGGCCCGAAGGCTGGTTTGAGACAGAACCAGTGCAGGAACCCAGACATCTTATCTCCTAACTCAGGGGCCTCCATGTCAGCATGCAGTCTCCCACCATTGATGAGGTAGCGCAAGACACTGCAATATCGTTTGTTATTAACTACAATCAACAACAATAATAACAATACTGCTGAGTGGGTGTGTGAGAAAATCTGTGGTTCTCCTCAGTAGCCAGAAAACTTGCACAGTAAGTTATTTCATCCTAGAGGCTCATAATTATTTATAAAACAGACAGCCACATAGCTACTTGCTTTGCTAATAATAATAGCTGGGACATGCGGACACCCTAAAGAGGAAATGTGGTCTCTCTAGATCGGCAGACTGAGCTGGCTGATTCTTGATTTATTTAGAGTAAAATGTAATACTGATTTGGGTTCTGTCCTAACACATGCCACATTGAGATACTTCTGAGAAAAGAGCACTAAACTAGGAGACAAAAGATCTGGGGTCACATCCTGGTTGTGTCACTTACTCCTCTTTGTCTTTAGGCAAGTTGTTTGCTGTCTGAAGCCCCCCTCTTATGTGATGAGTGGCGTTGCCACAGCTGCCCTGCCTACCTTACGAGGTCGTCATAAAGAGTGTATATTATATCGTATATTGTAATGCAGAAGAAAGGATTTTGTGAACTCTAGTTTTAATAGGTGATTATTCAGAAATTCCGTAACATTATTTATTAGGGTGAATAAAAAAGAAACAAGCTGGCTGGTGAAGATCTACTGTGAAGCTTCTCTTCCATGTTCAAGGCTCTGTGTAAAGGTGCTTTACACATTGTGCCTATAATTCCTACAACAACTCTGTGAAGTGTGTGTCATTAATTTTACAGACAGAATTTGAGGATCAGGTTACTCAGTTGGCCACGTGACCACCTGGTAAGAAAAAAGAGTTGATTTGAATCCAGTTTCTTCTGAGGACTAGACCCCTGCTCTTGAGTGGGTGGCTGTCCCACCTCTCAGAAGAACCCAGGGGTCTCATTTGCCATTGGCAGGCCTGTGGCATTATTCACCTACAGGATGGATAGCACATTGGAGAATGGCTGACCTGGTGTCTCAGGCAGAGATGCTGGGTTGCAGTCACAGTGCCTTGGCCCAGTCAGATCCTAACTCTGGATGTTTAGACTCGCTGTTGCAGAACGCACTTGTGTTTTTCCATTGTTTTCTCACGAAGCATGGCGATAAAAGCGTTTCTTTTATAGGCCTTGTGAAGTAAACTGAAGCACGGTGTTTACAAAGACATTGCACTTGATCAGTCTGCTGCTGCAGCCTTTGGAGTGCTCTGCCCCCGCAGACAGCACTCGTTTTAATGGCCCAAAGGAAACAACCTTTTAAGAAGATCAAATGAGACACATGAAAGGAAATCTGGCTTCTTAGTCCCATGGGTAGGAAAAGTAGCTGTTACATTTCTATTTAAATTTTGAGAATTGTTTGCCTCTTCAGACTCCAGGGAAAAGAAATAGATTTATATTGGAATCCTGCCTGGAGATGAAGTTGCATACCACTGAGTTAACTTACTGCATTGTGCAGAGTGGGGCTGCCTGTGATGTGAAAGTTGGAAAGACTTGGGTTCCCATACTAGCTCTGCCACCCACAAGCTGTATGACCTTGGAAAAGTGAACGAACCTCCCTGAACCTATTTCCTCAGGTGTAAAATGCAGAATTTAATGTCTATTACAATGACCTTTGAAGGGTATATTAAAAATTCAAGGAAAATAAATTCAATTGATTCACAGTAGGCTATCAGTCGATTCACAGTAGGCTGTAAATTCCCCTGTAGGTTGTCAGTTCCCCTCGACCTGTGGACTGGTGACTGAAGTTTTAGTTCCACAAATTGGTGTGTGATTTTGGGCAAGTCACCTCATTTCTCAAGCTCTTCGTTTCTTAATTGGAAAGAAGGAAGAACTTGGACCAGAATTTCTCTGAAATTCATTCCAACCCAAATGTTCCATGTGTCTATAACTGATTACTTTAACCCTACAACCACAAGAATTTTGGTTGTTACTACTTGAAATACTTCAAAGGGAACTCTTTTCTATGGCTCTGACATTTTCCCGAGAATAAAATATAAGGATTCTATGCAGATAAACATGAAAAGGATATCTTCAATCTAATATCAGATAAGTTTGTGTATGGCTATAAACTTGCTTGACAACATGTATTTGTCTCACCACAAATGCATGTTGTATAACTTGAAGGCAGGTGTCGGTGTTTCACTCACTTTTATGGCAGAACAGAATTCTTAACACCCAGCAATTACTCAATGTGTATCAACTGATTGACTTTTTCAGTTTTTTTACATGTGTAGTTGCCAGAGCTCTAGACTTGCTTGGACTAATAAAGAAGTGGTTTTTAGCATTTCCCTAAATGTTTATGTTTCTATCAACTCTAATTTATGTGTATGGACTAACTTCCCAAGCATTACAATGGGCTGATAGCAAGGGATGGGCCACATAGAACACGCACGATTCTCACTCAGAATTTCTCAGCAGAGACCAACCCTGAATCTATACTTTTGGCAGGTAAGGCATGGGTATCATGTTTCCTGTCCTTCCTCTTATCCTCATCTTTCCTTGCTCCAAATCCTTCAATAGCTTCCTTTTTATTACGCATCGAATTTAACCATCACCTAGCTTTGTTAACTCTCCATTTTTAAAAAAATATTTTCATATATTTATGTATTTATTTATGGCTGCGTTGGGTCTTTGTTGCTGTGCATGGGCTTTCTCTAGTTGCGGCGAGCAGGGGCTACTCTGTTACGGTGTGCGGGCTTCTCATTGTGGTGGCTTCTCTTGTTGCGGAGCACAGGCTCTAGGCGCACAGGCTTCAGTAGTTGTGGCTCGCGGGCTCTAGAGCTCAGGCTCAGTAGTTGTGGCTCACGGGCTTAGTTGCTCCGTGGCATGTGAGATCCTCCCAGACCAGGGCTCGAACCCATGTCCCCTGCATTGGCAGGCAGATTATCATTGAGCCACCAGGGAAGTCCCAACTCTCTATTCCGTATCGTTGGCCTCGATCTTTATTACAAAGAGCTCTTTCCAACATACTACATTTTCTCCTGTATGTACAGTTAGAAAACCCTGCAAGGACTTGAGAACTCTGGTTATTTTGAGGTTATCATTTCAGGAATTGAGAACTACCAGAAATTCTAGGGAGAGTTGGAGAAATCGTAGGCCTGCAATATCAGAATTTTTTGAGAGAAAAGAGCAGCATTCAGGAAGCTTCCAGTGAGCTACCAGAGACAACAGAGTGATAAAGTTTTAGTGTTTCATTGAAATGGGCTTTGGTTATTTCTGTGAAATTCCCAAACTGAGCACAGATGGTAGTATTTTAAATCCATACAGACCTTGTCATTACAAAGGATGAGGAAGCACTTGACAAAGTCATTGTGGTTACCGTGCTACACAGTGTCCAGTTGGGAGATAAAAGAATTGCACCGACCATTAGCACTTGAGAAATTGAACAACTGTGTAGAGAAGAGAAATGTTGACTAGTGACCCTAGGAGGGACTCTACTTTTCTCAAAAGGAACTCGAGAGATCTCAGATTAAAGAGCAGACTAGATTTTGATGTTATATAATTCCTGTTCTCATTCATGGAACAGTTTTTTTTGAGCATCCGCTGTGTGGTTGGCATCATTCTAGCATTGTAAGGAACACTAAGGTGGATAAGACAGTATCTGCTTTTGTGTTTAGAAGAACAAAAAATAACACTCTTTTCTTCCTTTTTATCTTTGAAACCAATTGAAAATAAGATACCCGTCATCTGGCAATCAGAATAGTAGCTTTATTATTGATAAAGCTGATCGGAGGACCTGGACAAATGGACTTGCCAATGGTAGGCCTTAGGACAGCCCACTCTAAGAAGAGTTTGCATTGGCAGAGTGGAAACACTGATGTAGAATCATTATTGTCCAACCCATCTTGCCTTTTGGGCCAAAACTGGTAGCTTTTTAATTGATTAGCTCTACTTTGTAAGATTCATAGCCCCTAATAATCAGATAACTTATGTCTTCTTTCATTAGGAGAAATGAATAGGAGCACTGTGGAGTGAGACCCAGAGTGTTACGTCAGTGGAAGGAATCTCATGGAACTTTTGAGGTTGGGGAATACAGATCTCCACTTAATATTTTCCAGCTTTTTTTCCCTAACTCATGGGCTTAATCTCTAAGTTTATGGTAAAATGACAGTGTATTTGTCCCTCTCAGCAGAAGAGATCATCAGTACAGCAGGGAATCCATGCTCTAGCCTTTGCCATGCAACTCCCCCAGTACTAATTCCTATTTCATTTTGGGTATCTTCCTGAAACCACTGACAGAAAGTTTAGTCTGGGTTATTAGATGGCCACTGACAGAAAGTTTAGTCTGGGTTATTAAATGGCCTTTGAAGTGGGTTAGAGTAGGGACTTAGGCTAAAATGTGCTTCCTATTTTATACCTCTTCTTAAATTGCATTCTATCATCTTGTCCAAGGTTGTGACATAAACCCAAACAAACAAAACTGACATACGGAGATACCCCCAATTTGAATACAATCCTATTTTCACTACTGAGTTCCTAGGGAGAAATAAAAGCACAAAAATAAAATTCTGTTGTTTTTAAAATAAAGTTCAGATTCGCTGAAGACTAAAAATTTGCTTAAGGACTTCAGTAGATAAGATTTGACCGTTTTGAACTTGACATAGAGATGACTTCTAGACTTGTACTTGCTTGTAGAGACGTCTTTGTACATCACACTTCATCACCACGATGTGGTCAGTTTGTAACCTTTTTCCACCAGTGCAGTGGAAGTCAATCTAGCTAACATTTATTGAGCACTTTCTATGTGTAAGGCATTATGGGTAATACCGACATCACTGAAGACAGAGCTCTTGTCCCTCAGAGGTTTACAATCAAGTAAACGAGATAAAATCATCGACATACAAGGTGCCTCTCTATCTGATTCAACCTAAATCACCAACACCATTTCTCATTTTTTCTTCTCGGTTCCAGCCACACTGTCTTCATATGCTCTTAACACACTATGCCTAATAACATCCCTGTATCCTTATATGTGTGTTTTCTTCCATAAGTGACCCCTTTTCTGCCTTTTCAGACAGGCAACCTCTAAGAACCAGTCCAAAATCACTTCTTTGGTTAAAACTTTGTTGGTTTTCTGGAAACAGATATTCAGACCTTCCACTGAGTTCCCATTGTACTCTTTTATACCTCCATTATAGCGCTTACCCCCTTTAGATTGAGTGCTTTAGAATAAGAATATCTTCGATTGTTCATTCTTCTCTGGTGGATTGTAATGATGGCTTTGATTCTTTACCTCTTCTTATATCTGTGCCCTTTACCATGTGACTTTAAGGGTCTTCCCACCAAGAGGCAGAGCTTATGTCCTTGCTCTTTGATTCTGAATTTGGTTGTATGACTTGCTTTGGCCAAGGGGATGTTAGCAAAGGATGCAGAGTCTAGAAAGAGTACTTGAGTATTTCTCGTTGTGTTCTTATGCTTCTTCCATGGCTTTGAGGATGTGCCCTGGCTAGCTCCTTGGAGGATGAGCAACACGTGGAGCATGCCAGTTTGGCCCAATTATACCAGCCAAAGCCAGCCTAGATCAGCGCACACCAGCTGATTCCCAGACATTTGAGCAAGCCCAACCAAGTACAGAATAACTGCCTCATATACAGTCCAGACTGACCTGCAGCTCATTGCTTTACTAAATAATGCTTATTAATTTACTAAATATATGCTTATGACTTTATGACACTGGGTTTGGGGTTAGACGTCAGGTAGCTATTTTGTCAAAATAAATAATATCCCTTCTGTTTCCTCCATTAGATTAGTGAGTTTTCTGACAGTAGAGATTATGTAAGATTCATCCTTTTTCTTCCCCAATACTTAGCATAGAGAAGGTATATGTGTTTACTGAATGAAAGATAGCTTAGATAAATGAGTATAATACACCCAAATTAGAGATTACTTCAAAACTGATTAAATTTGACTTTGAAATATACAGTAAAAAAAATTTTGTTATGGTTGTAGCCATTTATTTTCCTAATGTTTTCCTTAGGCTAACTTTTATGATGCTTATATACCGTATACCAAAATTTGAAGGAGAACAGACATCTAGGAAATAACCAAGAGAAAGCAAGTTAAGGATGAAATGAAAATGTCACTGTTAATCAGCTAGCTGACAATGTGAAATAAATAATCTACTGATTCCATTGTCCCCACTTCATGTAGCTATCAACCATGATATGAAAAATTATTCCCAGCTACCACTTTTCAAAATCGCTGTTGTCTGACACTGAAATAGTTCAGGTTATTATTAACGTAGACCCAAATATTCCTACTTGCTTGTATACATTTTAATGAGCACAGAATTGCCAGTTAAAGCAGCAGAATCAGGTGGTTTAATATTTTTCTGCTGGTTTCCCAGTGACAAGTAGCCCAAATTGCTGAAAGTTGGGCTTTAGGGACAATTTGTCAGTTTTTGATAGAAGCTGAAACATAATTAGGGTGTTAATTGGAAAGTTGAGAGAGCACTGTGTATAGGAATCAGTTTTGAAGAATGGGTGCAGACAGTCAAGCAGGAGTCTGTAGTTCTTGCACGGTGGAGCTGCCCCTGAGTCACAGCCTTCCCTGAGCTCTTACACACTGCACTCGATGAATGATAGGTCCATTCTGGGCATGCAATAAAAACACAGAAACTGCAGGTTTGGGGAAAATAATTAAGAAGGATCTGTCCCTTCAGGCAATTTTTTTTTTTTTTCCATTGGCAAACACTGAGTAAACATTGCAGAATTAAGGTACTTGTAGAGGTAGGGAAGAAAAGAAAAAAGCCATTTTTGGTAAGCTGTTAAGAAATATGAATTAGAAAATTTAGCTAGTAGTTTCTTGTTGTCACGCTGGCTGGACGTGTTCTGATCTGACAAGTATGAATATACAGAAATTGTTTTGCCTGTCATTGGAAAGAAGCCCTGGTCCATGAAAGTCCCCCTCCAGGCCTTTGTGACTGTATTCTTGATTCCTGTTTGGTAGCCAGTACACCAGAGTGTGGGCTGGCATTTTTTCAGTCTGTCTTTTTCACACTCCTAGGTCATTTATAGTGAGACCATACCCTCTACCCTAACCCATTTGTCAGACCAGAAAATGAATTCTGTGATTCTTATGGAAAAGCTAACTTTACTTCAAGGTTTTGTCGCAGGACATTGAGAACGGTCATCACTTATTTATGTTCAGAGCCAGTTAGGACTATTGGTTTTAAGTTCTAAGCAAGACAGCAGTCAAATACAAAGGCAACCTCTGGGAAGGGTCCCGGTATCATGAAAAGAACATTGGTCTTAAAATAAGAAATACCTGCGTTCTAATCTTCACTTTGTCACTTGCTAATTAGGCAGTCTTGGCTGGTTACACAGCTTAGCTGACTCAGTTTACTTATTTGTAAAATTGAGTTAATTTAAGTTTTATGGGTTAGTACAAATGAAGCATATATAGCAGGCATTCAAAAACAGTTTGGAGTTCTTCCCTTATTCTCTAGTTCTTTTGGTTTCCTCATGCCTAAGTCGTATAAACAGAATTAAATTAATCACTGGTGGTGAATGAAGACATGAAAGCCCAGTGCCCAGAATTAGTACAGATTTGTCAGTATAACTCTGCACTGAGCTGGACTAACCAACTACCTCAATTCCAGTTCTAGGCTCTGATTACTGGGGTGCCGGGGTTGTATTCAAGTCAGTTGGTGAGAAAGAGACCCAGAGGTACTAACTCATTAGTATTCTCAGACAGTCAAGTCTTCCACATCACTGTTTTTCCCTCTTTAGGCTCAAGAGGTTAATTATATTTTTTTAAAAAATGAGTTTTTCAGTGCTTGATGATTTCAACTGAGCTGGATATATAATCGACTTCACCTTTGACCTGATGAGGCTATAAGATGCAGAAATGTAACATGGTGATTTAACCCCCACTCTCTTAGAGAGATTTGCTAAAACACATATACACACACACTTTTGTTATTTACATTCGGAAAAACAATTCTATTTTCAATCTGAGATAAGTGTTTTTATGTGTAAACTTTATTACCCATTCCATTTCTACTGAACATTGAGCTCCAGAGAAAGTGTTCAGGGATATGGTAAAATCTGAGTGATTTGAAAAAGAAAACATATCCACAGTGAAAGATGTGGGACGGAGTCCTCACAGATGGGAGACAAAGAGTTCTTTTCCTATCAGATTTTGTAGGATGAGATGCAGATCTGACTTCTAGCTATTGCAGATCATGAGACTAAAACTATATGGGATGCTTTACTTTCTCCTCTGTCCTTCCTTCGCCCAAACAGTTGGCCTGGTTTCTGGGAAGCAACCTCTGTGTTAACGCTCATCACCTGCTATCTACAGAGTTCCAGGCAGGTTAACTTGATCATCTTGGTCTCCGCCATCTGATGATGGAGTGCTGTGAGACCTTAGAGAGGGATTATGGCAGTAGGAAAGGAACGAAGACACGAAAACCTTTTTCTGTAGATGGTTTTTGGTCATATGTGACATGCATTTAATTCTTGATTTAAATTGTAAGAAAACCAATAAGGGGTCAGTAAAGAGTATTCAGAAAGAAGGGTGGAACTTACTGCGAAGATGTGATTCTTTTTTACAATGGCACAGGTACGTCAAAATGAATGAACTTTTAACTCCAGTATAAACTGACTTTTCCAGCTGAAATTCTCTTGGTAAAAAGCAGGAGAGCCTCAGGGAAAGGATTTAGGACTGCAAAAGAAGCCCTCATCTACAATTTTATTCTCTGTTTTTATAGTTATGTCACATTAACTTTAATGAGGCAAAATGTCTATCAAGCTTTAGAACCCTATGAGAAATTTTAAGGAGAATGATTATAGATTCAATTCAAAAAAGGTACTCTGGATAGTCAGTTATATCTTTTTTTCTTATTATTAAAGCTGACTTTTTGAAAATAGGAACTTTTTATATTTTGTGCTATGTGACATAACCTAAGAAAAACTTAGAAAATCCTGTGATAAAATTTTAAAGTGAAGTGTTTTGAGAGCTAAAAAGAATATGATGTGAGAAATCTTTTGACAGAAAGATGACAGGCAGGTAGACAGAAAAGACTTATGCATGCTAGCTGAAGAAAAAAACTACCAAAAAAAGATACATCATATAACAATGGCCTGGGTTGAGTCATTTTCTTTTAATTTCTTAGACAAAATCTATTTAATGATTTTAACATTTATCCATTAATTTTTTTCTGCTTGAAGTATAATTCAAAACTCCATATCAATCCTCTGAAGGTTAAGGCAGGTATTTATTAAAAAATGAAAAAGATTACAGATTTTCAACCACGTAAGTCATAATATGGAAGAGATATATAGTTGGAGACTTTCTGAGGAAATGTTTTTGTGCAGTGACTTTTTAAAAAATTAATTAATTAATTTTTGGCTGCGTTGGGTCTTTGCTGTTGCATGCGGGCTTTCTCTAGTTGTGGCGAGAGGGGGCTACTCTTTGTTGCAGTGCACAGGTTTCTCATTGTGGTAGCTTCTCTTGTTGTGGAGCGTGGGCGCTAGGCACGTGGGCTTTAGTAGTTGCGGCACACGGGCTCAGTAGTTGTGGCTCATGGGCTCTAGAGTGCAGGCTCAGTAATTGTGGCACACAGGCTTAGTTGCTCTGTGGCATGTGGGATCTTCCTGGACCAGGGCTCGAACCCACGTCCCCTGCATTGGCAGGCAGATTCTTAACCACTGCGCCACCAGAGAAGTCCTCGCAACTCCTCTTGATGAAGGCTTGTAATGATGATAAACCTCTATTCCTACTGAGGAAGGATAGCATTTCAGAACAAATTAAAAAAATTTTTCCCAGGTGAAAGCCATCAGTTTTGTAATTTAATTCTGTTCTGAGCCAGTGTCTGTAATTTCAGGAGAAAGGTGAAGAAGATCTCCACGGTGTTCAGTAAATTGGTTTTATAATTTGCCTGTTGGGGACAAAAGGCATTCTCCCCTGAGGGAAGGTTTAGATTACCTTTCTTACCACCTGACTTGGCTGAGTTTGTGAGAGTAGACCATGGCATATGAAGGAATAAGATGGTTTCAACTGTTTCTTGACAGTTATGATGTCAGGAATGCATATTTAAAAAAAAATCTCCACAAAGGAAATATTTATTTATATGTCATATTGTTCATCAAATTATATTATTATATTGTACATAATACCTAGTTTCTTTATATACTCATAGGACATGTGCAAACTCAGTGGCTCTTCAAAATGTTGTAGGCTGACCAGGGCATTAGGACTTAGAGACTTTAATTTTCCAGTCTGTACTGGGCCACAGCACTTTTTCCTGATTGAAGGTTAGAGCCTGGAATATAGGCTTTATGTATAAAACACGCTAAGGAGTCTTAGAGTTTTAAGCTGATTAAATGTCCAGCCCATTACACGGTAATAGTTTGATACCTTGGGAACTGTAAGTCATCCCAAAGCCATATAACTGAACGACCCCAGATTCTTCCCAGAATGATTACCATGTTACCAGTTAATAGAAACCCATCACAACGTTACCATTTATTGACCAACTACTAGATATTCTACTATCCTCAATTTACTTACATTATCTGCTGATGAGAAAACAAATGCTCAGAGATTTTTAGGAATTTTCCCAAAGTCATACAGTAGAGTCAGGATTGAATCCAGGTCTACAGTTTTTCAAAATCTCATGATGTTTCACTACCTCACATTGCCTTCTAAACTGAGAGGAAATATAATAGTTAAGTTCAGCTATTCCAAAACACCCCAAGCTATAGTGATTAGTGTTTATTTCTCTTTTTTGTCATAGTCCAGATTGACATGCCAGGATCTGTATGGCAACTCCACGGTATTGCGGACTTACGTTCTTTCTGTCGAGTTGCTCTGCCATTACAGGGATATGTTGTTTGTCTATATGGTTCAAGAGGACTCATGACCATGTCTGCCCTTAGCCTTAGGGTGAAGCGGTTGGGGAGATGGAGGCGGGGAGGAGGGGAGGGAGGGCTTGCTGCTTCCCTGGAAGAGCACAGTCACTTTTACTCATATGCCATTGACTTGAACTTACCCATATGATCATGCCTAGTTGCAAAGGAAGATGGAAAATGAAGTGTTATTCTGAATAGCTATGAGAATTGATAAATCTTGGGGGTTCTATTATTATGAATAAAAGGGAAGAATGGTTTTTGGAAGTAAATTAAGGACTGTCAGACTTTTCGTATACTAGAATCTACCTGTCTCATTTTAGTGAGCATTCTAAGTTCCAGACTACGTACATTAGCTAAGGTTACACACAAGTTGGTGGCACAGAAAGTCTAGAAACCAGTTTATTTGACCTCCAGGCCTGTGCTTTTTCTACCTCATCAGTTTGGTTTGACAGCGTTGCTGCTACTGGTGAAAAAAAAAAACCCAAATTGTACCACTGGTGTGCAAATTACGTTTATTAACACATAAAACATTCCCAAAGAATCTATGAGATTCTTTATCCTCTTCTTCCATGAGTTAATTTGAAAATATATAAACATTTGTATATATTTGTACTTCCCTGAATAATGATTTTTTGAAAAGGGGTTTTAAAAAGCATTTTTACCTAGCTGTAGAAATGTGGTATGAAGGAATTTAGTGCCATTTTCTTATGGATGGAGAGAGAGAATACGTTCTGGAATTTATTACACTGTGTATTTCACTTGTGTTGCCTGACAGATGATTAGAATTTAATTTTTATTAAAAAATATGGTTCATCATAGTCTAATAATCTATAGCCTCAGACTGCCATGCAATTTTTGGAAAGGAATAGAAATTTGAAGTCATTCTTGGGTAAAGAAAATGTTTATGTGTTCAGCCCATGGGCCAATTCACAATCTAATTCTGATTCTTGAAAGACCCATGCTTTGTGAACACAATGGTTAAGAAAAAAAGACTGAATTTATTGTGACACATTAGCAGCTTAGTGCAAAGCACCCCCCAAAAGGAGTGGCTGAATAGATAATAGATTGTATAGGCATAGTGAGCAAAAACAAAAACCAAAGTGGGACAGAGGACTAACTGTTCCAGTGACAACTGTCAACTCTCCACTATCCTAAGCTTCTATTCACTGAAGCATCGCTTGTTTGGTATTGCCTGAATGACTTGTGTAAATGTTCATCAGTATCAATAACAATATTTTCTGTGTACACTGTGCTTTATGCCTTATAAAAGGTTTTCCTTTATGAGATGTAATTTCATCTGAAAAACAATCCAGTGAGATAGATAGGGGAGAAACAATAATTTCCATTTTTATAGATAAGGAAATCGGTCATAAGAGAAGTTATTGTGAGATATGTTGCTTGTCACAAAAGTAGCAAAAGGGAGATGCCTGTTTGACTATGAGTTTAATGTTTGTCTTTTGGAGACAAGGCATTTTGTGTACACAATTGTGTGTTCCTGGGGTCAAGGGACAGGTAACAAAGGTGGAGTCATGACATGACTATGTCTATGGAAATAATATCCAGTCTAGTATTTGAATCCTTTACATAGCTAGACTTTTGGTCCTGTATGTGAGTTCTATTTTTTTCTTTTTTTTAACATGGGGAATTTTGAGAATTTTAACTCTGGGAGGCTGTTGAGTTTTACTTTTCTACCCTTTCTTTTTGTTAGCATCTTTTACCATGCCCAGAGCTGCTGTCATCTGCTGTTTCTTGTAGTATTTGTCTCTGCACTCTTTATCATTGCTCCATTTTCTGCTCAGTTTAAGAACCCTACTTTATCATGTGTCTCTTTGAAAACCTACCCGTGATCAGGAGATATAGATGGAAATATAGACAGACACAGGTATAGACACAGGTGTAGGCATGGACACTTGTATGCTTGGTTGATTACTACTCTTTACTGAAGACCACAGTCTGTGTGGTCCTGTGGCCAGTACAAGATTTTCCCCTTGTGATATGGTAAAAAAGAGGGAATTTTCTTTTTTTCCTTGGGTCCATTTATTTTGACCTCTCAAGAGGTCAAACTTAGCCCGACCAATGGAAATGACCAAATTCTATTTCAAACACTCTGCGGATTAATTTGTTAATACCTTTGGCTTCTCAGTGACTGGTACTGACACTAATACTTTTATCTCTGACTTTTTTGCAAGCTGAATGCTTACATGGACTTAGTTTTGCTTTGGATCTTCTTGGTCCTCTTTGGCATTTGTCCAAGGTTGTAGCCTTGGACAAAATTACTAGCCTGCTGTGCTCTCTATCCACCATTTTCTCCATGCTCACATCTTTCCAAACAAGGATTAGAGGACAAAATCATTTGGTCATTTTTGTCAGAGAAGAACTTCCATGGTACAGAGCGCAATAGGTCTTACCGTAGCTTTGGGGTTGTTAGGTGGATGGAATTCAGCCTTCATGGAGGGTCTTGAGGCTCCTCAAACTTTAGGGATCTAAGCAGTCCCTTCCTTGTTTCCCCAGTCATGATGCCAGGTGCCCTAAAACTACCCGTGGATTTGCTGGTGGATCTGGGGTAGCCGTCCTGTTCTGCTCTCTGCTTTTCGATAGGAGGTGCTTGAAGACCTGAGCCTGGCTCATAAAGGGGCTTCCCAGGTCACAGCTGAGTTTTTGGAATTGGTACTTTTGGTGAGACTTTCATGTTGGAAACATTAAAAGCCATTGTATAAGCATAGAAGAAAGATCTCAGGATAGTTGGAAACTTTTGCTGTCTTCCTCAAACCACCATGGCTAACCATGGATTCAAGTCACTGGATAGGAATGAGAGTAGTACTTTAGATTTATGTTTTTTATTTTTTTCTATGTCTGAGTTACTATATCTGGATTTTTAAAACATATTTATTTTTTTCTAAGGATTCAATTTGCTGGCTTTGTTCTGAAGAGGCAACTCTGTTACTTCAGTGAATGTAATTTTTTTTTTTCCTTTTCTTTGCGGTACACAGGCCTCTCACTGCTGTGGCCTCTCTCGTTGCGGAGCACAGGCTCCGGACGCGCAGGCTCAGCTGCCATGGCTCACGGGCCCAGCCGCTCCACGGCATGTAGGATCCTCCTGGACCGGGGCACGAACCCGTGTCCCCTGCGTCAGCAGGAGGACTCTCAACCACTGCGCCACCAGGGAAGCCCCAGTGAATGTAATTTGTTGATAATTTTTCAAATGAGAGAAAGATTATTATTGAAAATTTCTTTATAGTCAACTACTTTAAGACTTTTTTTCTATATCTTGAATAAAAAGATTTTAAGGAATTTGGAAAGGTAAAACCTACCATTTCATCATCCAAGGTGAATCTGAGTAAAAAGTGTGTCCTGAGCAGTAGCATACATTAAGGGTTACTTGTAGTGGACTCTTCTTTACAAACAAAAACGAAAACAAAATATCGGCAAGAATTTTTATGTGCTATTGTTAAAACAAAAGAAACCATGAAATAACTTGTGCCCCATATTGCACCATAAAAAAAATAAATATAGGACTTTGCCATAAAAGGTGACATAATTCTACCTTTTATTGTTTTAATAAATTTATGTGTATAGAGTGGAACATATTATAGAATTATTGCCCATCTCCTTAAATTTATTTCAATGGTTATTTTCTCTGTATTTCTCAGGACCTGCCCTATCTGATCAGCTGGTCTACTATACATCTTTCCAGGCACTTTGCGAAGTGTGAGCTAATAGTAGTGCACTGTTTACTTCTAATGATTCTAGTTGAGCTTGAGAAAAAGCCAAGGCTGAGAGTTAGGAAGCTTGCCTTCAAGTCTGATTTTAGGGAAATCATTTAATTTATCTCCATTTTTGTTTCCCCACTTATAAAATAAAGGGCTTGAATATAAATGCAGTAAGCCAAACTCTTTTCCTCAAAGTGTGGCTGGGGAAAGAAGCTGCACTGGGGATGTGATGCATGCCTTTCTCCCTGCACTTAAAGAAAGGGACAGAAGGACTGTGTACAAAAGAAACCTTGGCTTTGGGGCCCTGGAAGAATTCTGAGACTTTACTGTGTCCCCAAATCTATTTTCTGAAGAACTTACTAAAAATGACATACTCCTGGGATCCCTTATAGAGATTTTGATTTGTAAGGTCTGGGGTGAGGTTTAGTAATAACCTTCATATTCAGCAAATACCCAGTTGGGTCTGATATTTTGGGAGGCACTGATTTAAAGGCTCTATGGCTATGGATGGAACAGATAAGCACCCTGAAGCTACCAGTTGATAAGACACAAATTTCCCCACAAGTTTCCAGAAGCTTGGCAGATTTTGAGCTTAGTAATTGGTTGAATTTCTGCTGGGTGTGCTTTTGGATGAAGTTTAGCTCCAGATAGAGGGTACATCCTGAGAAGCTATGTTGTATCATTTAGCTCTGGTTAAGGGTGAGTGGTCTGGGATTCCTTCCAGACATCTGGCTCTGTATGTGATGTGAGGCAAGCTATCTTCCCATGGAAACATCTTATCTCTGAGAGGGGTGGTATGAAACATTTTCATAATGTTGTTACAATAAATATGTAAGACAATGCATACAAAGCAATAAACAGAGTGTCAGGAAGTATAGTAGTAATGCCACATAAACGGTACTGTTGTTGAAGGCAACAGGTGAAGCTTAGTAATCAATTTTTAGTAAAATTTACCCTTAAGTTTTTAATATATTCTTCAGGTATCTATTAATTATTTGTGTGCTATGAACAAAGTACTCTGATGTGGCAGGATTATGTTACATGAAAAGAAGAGGTGAATATGAAGATGACCTAAAAAGGATGTACGGGTTAGCTTTGGTAGGACTTTGGCTAAGATGAGGGCTTGGAAACTATGTGAAAGGGAAGGAAGAATTCAGCATCCTTGATTCTGGTAGTGTCTAGACTCAATTCCAAACCAGGTTTGATGAATCCTCTCAGGTCTGAATAAACCCTGGTGCAGGGTTGTAAAAAAAGGGCATACTGGGGAGCTTTCAGTAGTTCCTTTATAAATTCTAAGTCGTAGTACGTTTCATAATCTGTTATGATTTTCACTGTCTAAGGGTTGTATAACCAACTAAATGTTTTTAAAATAAAATTGAAGGATAATCCTTCTCCTTTTATTTGTTTAAGCAATTTATTAACCAAAAATATGAACAATCATTGGGAATAAAAGAGCAAAACAAATTCTTAACAAAGCTAAGCAGTGTTATACAACTGACCCTTGAACAACACCCTGTTCAACACCCTTGAACAGGTTTGTGTTGTTTCACGTATATGCAGATTGTTTTCAATAAATAAATACTACAGTACTACGCAATCCACGGTTGGTTGAATCCACAGATGCAGAACTGCCAATATGGAGGGTTGACTGTACAGTTACAGAGTTTCGACTGTGCAGAGGTCATTGCCCCTGACCACTGAGTTGTTCAAGGGTCAATGTACTGACAATTCCTGGTCTGTGGATATGAAACCAAGGTTAAAGGAGGGCAGACAATGGGACTTAAGCATCTGTGGATTTTGGTATCCTTGGCCGGTCCTGGAACAAATCCCCCTGCAGATACCAAGGGACCACTGTATATTTTCCTAACTGGTATGGGGAAAAAGGAATTCTTTGAATTTGGTGATACCTTATTGAGATCTCTCTGGCAAGTCTTCCTAATGAGAGAACATTTCCTTTGACAGACTGCTCAATACCTTTGCAAAAATACAGGAATCGCTGCCTGGGTTAGAGATGTACACTACATAGATACTTCTTCCTGAAAGAAATATGTTTTCTCTATGTCCTTCAGAAGTCACTGGTGGAAGGGGAAAAACATTAAAATAAGGTTAACTAAATCTGAGTTTTATGGTGACTGCAAAAATCTGCAACCCAGAGTTAAAGAATTCACATTTTATTGTAAAGAGACACAACACTGGCTAAAGAGTAAACACAATTACTTCCGTTAGAAACAGGGGTCCTGAGAAAGGAAAAAGGGGTATCAGAACCATTTCTATTTTCTGACTGCTCTGCAGCTCTGGCCTGCTTCATTAGCAATGCGAAAGGCAGTACTTCTAATTAAGAAGTCATTTAAAATAATTTGCAAAGAGCAGGGACATGTCAATTGTGAAAAGTGACTCATAGAGGAGCACTACAGGGCTAACGATGATGAGACCGACAGCAGTTTGGGACCTCAGAATCTTACTTTGGCAGCCTGAAAGAGCACCTAATTAGCACCTGTGGTTCTGTTAAAAATAAAATAAAGGAACCAATATGTGGCCTTGGGCCAGGTAATTTTCAATGGCAAAACGCCTTCATGTGCTCCAGGAATCCTGCTCCTCTAAATAAACAAAACCAAAACAAGGGCAAGTTCTATTAACAGAGAAATGAATATCTCAAGTGAAATCACAAAGAAAAACAGCTCAGAAAGTGAAGAAAGCTACCAGATTTTTGGGTAGTAATGTAAATGAATAGCAGGTATTCTCTATCAATTTGGATATCTCTATTTTATCTTGTAAAAGAATCTATGCTGGTACAAATAATGTACTGTCTTTCGTGATTAAAGAGGGTGACACTGGCCTGTCACTTCAGAGTAGTTTCATTGAAAGGACTTGTGAGTCAGAGGCTCCTCTGTTCAAATTTTTAATTTGCCACTCAGTAAATGAATGATACTGACTCTTAAAATTTTTTTTAATTTATTTTTGTTTTGAATAATAGTAAACTTTAATTTTTCAGCTTTCATTTTTTCTTTATTATTTAACATTTAATACTTTATTCTAGAAATGCTTCATATTACACTGATTCTTTATTATGACTTAAATATAACTATTATTTATATACTCAGCATATTTTTGCCTGATACAAATTATCCAGGCAATCTTTTTTTCATTGAAGTATCGTTGATGTACAATGTTATGTAAGTTACAGGTGTACAATATGATTCACAGTTTCTAAAGGTTATACTGTAAATAGTTACTATAAAATATTGGCTATATTCCCTGTGTAGTACAATATTTCCTTGTAACTTACTTTATGCATAATAGTTTATACTTCTTAATCCCCTCTCCCTATATTGCCCCTACCCCCTTCCCTCTCCTTACATGTAACCACTAGTTTGTTCTCTGTATCTGTGTCTGTTTCTTTTTTGTTATATTAGCTAGTTTGTTGTGTTTTTAGATTCCACATATAAGTGATATCATACAGTGTTTGCCTTTCTCTGACTTACTTCACTTAGCATAATACCCTCCAAGTCTATCCATATTTCTGCAAATGGCAAAACTTTATTTTTTATGGCTAAGGAGTAGTCCATTGTATATATGTACCACATCTTTATTCATTCATCTGTTGATGGACACTTGGGTTGCTTCCATATCTTGGCAATTGTAAATAATGCTGCTATGAACATTGGGGTGCACGTATCTTTTCAAATTAGTGTTTTTGTTCCTTTTGGATATATAACCAGAAGTGGAATCACTGGATCATATGGTAGTTCTATTTTTAGTTTTTTGAGAAAACCATAATGCAAAAAGACACATGCACACCAATGTTCTTTGCAGCACTGTTTACAATAGCCAGGTCATGGAAGCAACCTAAATGTCCATCAACAGATGAATGGATAAAGAAGAGGTGGTACATATATACAATGGAATATTAGCCATAAAAAGGAATGAAATTGGGTCATTTGTAGAGACATGGATGGACCTAGAGACTGTCATACAGAGTGAAGTAAGTCAGAAACAGAAAAACAAATATCATATATTAATGCATATATATGGAATCTGGAAAAATGGTACCGATGAACTGGTTTGCAAGATGGAAATAGAGGCACAGATGTAGAGAACAAACGTATGGACACCAAGGGGGGAAAGTGGCAGGGGTGGTGGCGGTGGTGTGATGAATTGGGAGATTGGGATTGACATATATACACTAATATGTATAAAATAGATAACTAATAAGAACCTGCTGTATAAAAAATAAATAAATTTCAAAAACAAAAGAAAATAAATCTGCTGATAGCCTAATGGGGGATCCTTTGTAAGTTACCATCCTTTTTCTCTGGCTGCCTTTAAAATTCTTTCTTTATCACTGATGTTTGATGGTTTTAAGATGTGTCTTGGAGAAGGTCTTTTTTGCACTGAGCTAATTAGGTGTTCTCTTAGTTTCATGGATTTAAATATCTAGTTTATTCCCCAGGTTTGGGAAGTTTTTAGCTACTATTTTCTTTAAATAAACCTTCCACTCAACCTCCCTCTCTTCTCCTTCTGTGATACCCATGATCCTAATGTTGCCCTTCCTAAAAGAAACAGATAGTTCTTGTAGAATTCTCTCAGTTTTTTAAGATCTTAATTCTCTCTCCTCTTCTACCACTATCTTTTCTGTTTTTCTATCTTCAAGCTCACGGATTCTTTCTTCCATATGGTCTGCTCTATTTTCAATGCGTTCTCATTCATTCTTCATCTTGTTTATTGAGTATTTCTGTTTGATTCTTCTGTAGAGTTTCAATCTCTTTGGTAAAGTATCATTTCTGTTCATTAATTTTATTCCTGAGCTCATTGAATTGCCTTTCTGAGTTTTCTTATAGCTCATTAAGTTATCTTATGACAGTTATTTTGTATTCTCTGTTAGTTAGATTGCAATATTCCGTGACTTTACATTTGGTTTCTGGAGAACTGTCGTTTTCTTTTTAAGATATGGTATCACTCTAGTTCTTCATGGTGCTTGATGACTTGTTCCTCTGCTGGTGCATTTGAAGTAGCAAACACCTTTCTTTTTTAGGCAAATTTTTTTTTAATTGATTCTAATGATTCAACAGCTTAGAAATTAGAGGTCTTTTGTTTTGTTTTGTTTTGTTTTCTAGTAGGTGACCCTATAGCACAAGTTTTTGGTTTCTCTTACCTGAGCCTCTGGTTATATTTGAGAACTATATATATATATTTCCACACTCCACTGCTTCTGCAGAAGTGTCTATTGGGTGCTCTCATTGTTGCTTGTACTTGGTGTCCCTGACATCATGGCCTGAGGTACTGAAGGGTGGGCACTTCTGCTGCATCCAGTATTTCCTGCTGCTGTGGGTGGGAGGTGGGAGGAGCCAGAGACATTGGTGCCTCCTTGGTTAGAGGTATGGGGTCACAGGTCCCACTGTACCTGCTGCCCAGTTACCTTTGTCCACATATGCTGCTGTGGCTGGGAAGCCAGAGTCACGTGTGCCACCTCCCCTGCTGCTACTGTCTTCTCTGGGGTTGGGGGCTCAGCTGCTATAGCTGGAGGGCTGGGATTGCAAGTACTGCCTCCAATTTTTGCCCCCTTCTGCCTCCTCTGTGTGGTCTAGTCCATCCACCTTTAGAGGTACAGATGTGTGGAATTCTCTGGCATTGTGGTGTCTTTGGCAGGGGCACCTTTGTTGAGTTGTGGATGTTTTACTGGCTGTAGATTGAAGGGGAGAGACAGTGGAAGCATTTCATTCCACTTTGATGCCCTTATCACTCTCTATTGACTCTTTTTTAAAACTTATCTAAGCCTCAGCTCCTTCGTCATTTTTATGTTAAAAAATATATTCATGTTCATTTTACAGAGCTATTGTGAGGATTGATTATGATATATGGAAGGTACTAAAAATTATAGCCATTATTATTCATATTATCTAATTTTGGGGATTCATTCACTCAACAAACATTTTTTTCAGTGCTCATTATATGCTAGGCTCTGTATGTGTTCTGGATGGCTTTGTCATAAACATCTATTCTATACTACTTTGTCCTCTAAGTGATAATCAATGAACATATATGAAAATGTTTTTAATATTTAGTCCAGGAAGATATTATTTTATGAAACCAGTGGAATTGGTAAAAGTTTTCAAAATATGGCAAATATTACCATGTTTGGATACTCCTATAATTCATTATCCCAAAGGATGCTTGGAAGTGTATAAAATGACTTTCATCTTCAAAGAATCAACCTTTATTAATACTGGGGATATTGGCCTGAACATGCCATGGATACTAGAGTTCTCCAAGGTGAATTCTCAAGTTAGATTAGTCATGACCCTCTTATTGAAATAATAGCCTTTTACTTGTTATTTTGAGCAAAATTTTTCTATAATTTGTGTTATATTTCTATAATCTGTGCTGTTTTTTTAAAACTCATACACAAACACACAGCTTATACCATCGGTGAAATTGCTATAGACAGGGACTCTACTCCGATTTTTATCTTAGTGAAAGGATTTGAGAAGCAGATGACTTTGGACGAAATAAAAATGTGATTAATAGCTCATTTAGGACTTTTGCTAACTTTCCTGGCCAATTAGAAGAACTGGTTATATTCTGCTTTAGTTTTCTCATTGATAATTGGGAAATAACTATCTAGGACCTACTAGGATTCATATTACCTGTGTTTTAATCTTATATAGATAACACTAAGCAGTTGTTGTCAAACTTCAATTGCATCATAATCATCTGGAAAGCTTGTTAAAACACAGATTTCTGGGCCCCATCCTCCAGAGTTTCTAATTCACTAGATCTGCAGGTGAGTGGGCAAGGATGTGCATTTTGAACTGGTTTACAGGTGATGTTGATGCTGCTGGTCGATACTGTGAGAACCATTGGATAAGAGGAATCCAGTCTGGTTTTTGTCAGGTGCTACAATGGCACTAGTACTAGCTAGTACTTATATAGTACTTGATAGTAAATGCTTTCTCATATAGTCTCATTTTATCCTCTGGTAACCCTGGGAGGTAGGCGTTATTAGATCTGATTTATAGATGAGGACTGTACTGTAACCATTTCTAGTTTTTCTTTTCTAATAGGCTGTGAGTTCTTTGAGGCCAGATTCCATATCATACTCAATTTTCTATCCTCAAAAACATAGCAGGGGTCTGGGAATAAATGTTTGTAGAATGAATAGAAGGATGACTCTGGAGTCACACAGGGAGTTCATGGTAGAGCTCAGTTTTGAACCTGGACTCCTTAAATCTCAGTCTAGTGCTTTTCTACTTTTGGGTATATAAATCGAAAAGCAAATTTACTTTCATACTTGAGAAAAGGTGTTAGTTTTTCTGTTTTATCTTGAAATCCCGGGTTTACAAAGCTAACTAGCCGATGTGGTTAAAATTTGTTTTGAACTATACTGTTAACCACTGATGTACAACAGATCAGTCATGTCTTAAACGTTTATTCTTTTCTCTTTCATTGTGACGGCTTTACGAAGTGCTTGGCATAGTATTTCAGGAGAGTAGAAATGTTTGTTCAAGCTGAAACCATTAAAAGTGATTGTAATAATCAGTGGGGAAGGTTACATGTCAAAACATTAAGTATTCTCTTACTATCAGTTATGAATGTATAAATGTATAAGAAAACTTAAAATATGACTAACATTCAAAAGGGGAGAAGCGAGGGTGGTGGCGGTGGGATGAATTGGGAGATTGGGATTGACATGTTTATACACTAATATGTATAAAATAGATAACAAATAAGAACCTACTGTATAAAAGAATAAATAAAATCTTATGTACACAAAAAATGACTAATATTCATTTAATACATTGCAACTTGGAACATTAGAAAGTCTTAGAATTATTCAATTGAGAATTGTTTTATTTCTTTGTAGGTAACTTATCAGGCATAGTTTGAACAGTCCTCATCATATAACTTGGTATGGAGTGTACATCTTTTCTATGCCTTGGAAAATCATCATATTCCTTTCTAAGTTTGGATCAGTTTCCAACATTTTATCCTTGGTGCTTTTGACATTGTAAAATAACTCTGAGAGCCCTTTTAATGTGAAGTTTTTTGCTGGTGTTACTTTCTCATGGGGTATCTTCATCCTTTCATCTCAACCATTTCCTCGTTTATATTGATAAATTCTCCTTCATTAACTTTCTCTGGCTGCATAGCTAGAGTCTTTTAAATGGTGACAGTGTCAACATTCCCATGGTCAGCTATTTCTTCTATATCTCTTTGGAATCTCGGTGTAAATTTCACAAAAGCATCTTTATCTGAGCTACAGCTTCACCAGATGATTTAAGATTAATCAGTTCATGCCAATTTATGAAACAGTGAAACCAGCCTTTACTGGCAGCTAAAGGTCCTGCTTCAGGCTGCTAGTAGTTATAGTTTTCTTTCTGTGTGGCAGCTAAGTTCATTGCTTTGGCCTGAATGGTAGCCAGACTAATTGGGATTTGTTTTTGATTACAGTCGTCAATCCAAAATAGAAGTAGATGCCCCACTTCAATGATATAAGCGGCTTTCTGTTCCTAATGCAATTTAACTAAAAGATGTTGATATGAGTTTACCTTGTTTTTTATATTCATTGGACCATTTCAATGTACCTTATACTTTATCTTCTTGCAGACCTAGGTCTCAGTATGTCTTCATCAACATTTCCTAGTCACGTACAATTTTACTTTACTTTTTGTTTGCTGCACTTTCATCTTTGTCTGCCAATTCCTTCTTCTGAGTATCCATTTTTGCAAAATGTCATGTGGGTTTATGGCTTGTCAACAAGGAGGCAACACAACCACACGCTTTTCTGTCTGTGCGAGACCTGAATAACAGATGTGGCTTGACGAATAATTGACAGAATGTGGAAAAAGTGATGCAGTGAGTCATTGATCATGATGTGCATTGGTTTCTATGCAATGATTTGTGGACTGAAAAGCTAGCAGTGGAGTTTGGACTTTATGCAATTACTATGCTCACTGTTAATACACTGTGTTTGAAATTTGAGCCATGCTATTAATATTATTTAACTAAACCATGGTAAATAAATTGCATGCTTATTGGAACTGTGCAATGTGAGAATTACCTGAAGTAGAAAAAGTTTATCTGCATACTGGATGAAAAATATGTGTATAATTTTGAAGCCATCCATTGTAAAATAGTACCCCCCAATATTTTCTAAGTTGTTTAAAGAAACAACTTTCTTTCTTTGGCCTCCAGAACAACTGATTAAATTAAGAAAAACTGACAGACACATTCTAATGTTGCTTAAATATATAATGTGTTAGAGAGAGGGAGAGAGAGAGGGAGAGAGAGAGAGATCTATAAACTTCGTGTTTTTTTAAAAATTCAGTGTAACTTACATCAACCTGTAGAGATCATTTAAAGGTTGGATGGAATATATGAGGACTATGTTAACATTTGAGTATTTAAGATCTGTTCTACTGTAGCCTTCTTCCCATGATGTTTTTTCTCCATGAATAAAATGGACAAAGTGCTCAGGCAGACTAGGTGAGCTAGGTTCCTTGAAGGAGGGGGAATTTGAACTGGTCTAACAGCTCATTTGTCTAAGTCCTTGAGTTTTCATTTCCTTCTTCCTCCCTTCCTTCTTTCCTTTTGCAAGGATGTTATTCACTGTGCTTTGCATTGCTGTGATGGAAGAGTTGGAGAGGTTTTTAGGCATTTATCCATCTTTCACTTCCAATAACACCACTTGGCCCATAGTTGGCATTTCATAAACACACAATTTATGGAGTCCATACTGGGCCATGAGACTGCAAAGATAATTCACACACTATCCTTGTGGGCACAGAATTAACCTCCCTGTACCATGACTTTCTGCGAAATCTCTAGCATTGTACAATGATACTACTAATGAAATTTCTAGTTTATTCATTGCCTGCAATATACTGGCAACTCAGGGCTTCCTCAGTGATGCAGTGGTTAAGACTCTGAGCTTCCAATATAGGGATCCAGGTTCGATCACTGGCCAGGGAACTAGATCCCTCATGCATGCCACAACTAAGAGTTCTCATGCCACAACTAAGGAGCCCACCTGCCGCAACTAAGACCTGGTGCAACCAAATAAATATTAAAAAATATATATACCAGCAACTCTAATAGACCTTTGCCGACACTACTGCTGTAGTTATCTGAAGCCAGGATTCAAGATGGAGGTTCTACTTCCAAGGTGATTCACTAGCATGTCTGGCAGATTTGGCTTGTTACTGGGCAAAGACCTCTGTTCCTGTCTGCTGGGCCTCTCCATGGGGCTACTTGAATGGCCTTACAATGTGGCAGGTGGCTACCCCCAGAGAGAGTGATCCAAGAGGTCAAGACAGAAGCTGCAGTGTTTGTTATGCCTAGCATTGAACACCATATGTTGTCACTTCCTCAGTATTCTATTGGTTACACAGGGCGTGATTCCATGGGGGAGGGCACTGTACCAGGGTATTAATACTAGGAGGTTTTTATGTCTATGAGATATAAATTATTATCATCCTGCTTTATAGATAAGTAAACTGTGGCACAACTAATAAGTGGTAGAACTGCGATTTGAAGGCAGGCATTCTGTCTCTAAAGTTCATACTCTAAACCATCATGCTATCAGGTAAGCTATACTTTAATATTGACTATCATTATTAGATATTGTTCCCATATATGCTGGATATTTATGAGCTCTTCATTTTACTGGTCTATTTTTCATTCCTATAGCAATATCACATTGTTTTTTATTACTATAGCTTTATAACTTTTTTATATCTAGGATGATTTCCCCTCTTCATTCTTCTTTATGAGATCCTTAGCTATTCTTGGATCACTGTACTTCTACATACATTTTAGAATAATCTGTAATATTCCATGAGAAACCTTGTTGCTGCTTTGATTGGAGTTGCACTGAATGTATAGATCAATATTGGAAGAGCTGACGTCTTTAAGATTATTTTATCTTCCTGTTCTCAAACACTGGATTCTTAAATATGGCAATATGTCCATTGACCTGTCCTTTCGTTTCACAGATCTGGTGACTTTTCTGTTAGTTCCCTCAGGACAGTACTTGGCTAGCTTAGCTTTCTTTTAATGTCAGCCACTTAATCTTGGAAGAAATTGTTTGCAACTTTAGTCTTTTGCCTGTCCTAGTTTCCTAAATTAGAAAGAAGTATTGCCCCCATTTGTATTTTGTCATGTGGTAACCTGCAGTTCTTGGAGAATTCCTGTCATCCTTAATTTTCTATTTTTATAGCCCTTTACATCCCGAAAATACCCTGAGATCACTTCAGCTTTTTGCTTATTGTATCTACCGACCCCAACCCTTCTCACCTCTTCAGATTACTGGGGGTTTAAAAGATATTTTGTCAGATCTGCCTAGAGGAAGAGTTGGGTAGAGGTTAGGGGAAGGGAGAGGTATGTTGCAAAGGGCTGGACATATGGGTGAAGGGGTAACGAGAGCTATTTGGTTGATGAGCTCTAAGCCAGTGACTCCTGCCAGGAAGATTCATTTGGGTGCAAAGCCTAAATGTCTTTTATCCTTGGAGCTCATACTTACCATACTTCCCATTCTTCAGCTCTCACCTCTTCAGTCTCCTAGAGCAGCGGTTCCCAATGTTTCTGGCACCAAGGACCGGTTTCGTGGAAGACAATTTTTCCATGGACAGGGGGGTGGAGGATGGTTCAGGCAGTAATGCGAACGAATGATGGGGAGCGGCAGATGAAGCTTCGCTCGCCCGCCGCTCACCTCCTGCTGTGCAGCCTGGTTCCTAATAGGCTGTGGACCAGAACCGGTCCACGCCTCGGGGGTTGGGGACCCCTGTCCTAGAGTGCCTGGTAACCCATGCAGAAACAAAGACTGAGTGAACACATACCTGTTCTGCAATATGAAAGCACATTTCTTTTGGTTTCACTTTATGTAAATGACCTAACATTGTTCTTTAATCCATGGATCTAAGTATGATCAGTGAACTTTCTTATTTATTATGAGATTTAATAAATAAGAAACCCAGCTTTGGAGGAGAGGGGCTAAATCCTTAAGGTGACATTAATGCTGTAAGCTCTTAGGTATCCTGTAGGTCCCTGTAGGGGTTATTTAGTTAATGGCAGCTCATTGAATTGAAGGAAGCCATTTAGAACTTAGCAAAAAACTTTTTGAACCCTTAAGTCTGTCTCATTGTTTATTATATGTAAGAAGTCCCCAGTGAAAGGGGTCTCTATGCACACAAAGCTAGGGTATTTTAATCTTAATTTTGCAAGGACTCTGATCTTAACAAGGGTGGTTAAAAGTACATGTTAACAATGAAATCCAAATAACCTAGGGAGAATCCTATGGAGTTCTAGCAGTATAGTCACTATGGGCAACTTTTCTTGTGAAACTTTAATGCTTATACCGGGAGAGGCGCTGAGTACAGGGCTGACTGAAGAAGGAAGTTCTCAGTGGGTGAGGTATACCCATTGCTGTTCAATATTTACTGGCCTAATGGAAGCACTTGAGAACACATATTCCCTTGTATGTGTTAAGCCTCATTTAGAGCCAAACCTTTCTTCAGATCCTCTATTTGTGAAATTGTAGGTAGAAATGCAGCAATTCTCTAAAAGGGCAAATTCTGCGTTTATTTAAAAGTATTTGCTGAGTTTCAGTGTTTTTATATTTACCCCCCAAGAGCAATTCTTTTTACTTTTTCAGCCTCCTTTCCCCCTGTTTAGTTCATATCCTTAGGTGGACAGAAAAGATGGAACAAAGAAACGGTTAACGATGTTATGCTTTTGGTTGGATAATTGGCATCAAAAAGAACTGAAACTTCAATGTAGCTTTTAAAACATGACTTTCATAAATCTGTGTGATTGGGAGCAGAGCTTAAGTTCATTCAATGCAAATTGTATCTCTCCTCCTTTTCCCTTTTGGAACGTAGCCCATGAGTAGAAGGTGTGTTGGGGATTACCTTCGGTTTCAAAATTTTTTCTTGAAAATCTTTTCCCCTCCTTAGATCTAGACATTTTTGTTCTGAGGGTCTTAGTAAGATGAGTAAGTTAGGTATCTAATGCTTTAGTAAACATGGCCTCCCCTTGATGTAACGCAGGTAGAAATGGGCCTAGCCTTGTCTACTGGGGCATGCACAGGCACCACGGCCCATCCTTGGAAACAAAGAACTAATCACTTGAAGTTGAAGCCATTGTGGGACTTAAAGAACTGGGATGTGGTTAGCCTTTTTCTCTCTGGAAACTCATCCTCACTGCTTTCCTTATCTTCTTTTGGTAAGACATTCCATGATTCAGAGCTACATTTCATGTTCCACAGTCATAGTCTTCTCTCCTGTACTTGCAAAAGGAGCAGGAAGAGAGACAGGAAGAGAAACCCAAAGCCAATATGGCCAAATGTGTAAAAGTCAGGCTGGTGGAGGGAAGAATGGGGGAGAGGGTAGGTGGGCAATGGAAATTCTGCCTCCTGGTGATGCAGAACGAGTCAGTGAACTCTTGGCGTCACTGTCCTCATACACAGGTTTAGGGTTTTAAATTTGGGTCCTTTCTACTACAAAAGTACATTACATCTTAAATCCTTCCCAGGCTTCCCTCAAAAGTCATGGACAGCCTAGCTACCTCAGATGTCATCCTTGAACCAGCAGAAGTCATCACCTCGGAGCTTGTCAGAAAGGCTGACTGTCAGGTCCTGTCCCAGATGTACTTTTACCGAGTTTGCTGCCTGATCCCTCTGCCCATTGTAGTTTCAGAAGCTGCTCTATGGGAAGTCTGTGATTAACTTGTTTGAGGTTAAACACAGTGAAACAAACACCAACCAACCAGTCAAAAGATCTTAGGGATTTACCTATCCTGAGGTCTCTTCTGTATTATAGGATCTTGGGGCTGTGGGAAAAATTTTGAGTGTGTCCCGCTGCCCCTGCCCAATATTCAGTATGTCCCAGTACTGTTTGTCCTCTAAGCAGCTAGAGGCCCTAGGGGAAGGCTGTTAGGTTTCACGTCTATCTGCCACCTCAGTGAAGACATGCCAAGACTGCCTCTGGTTACACTGTCTTCCTCAAAGTAGCACCAAGTACACAGCACCAAGCTCATGTTCATCTTGGTTTCCCTTTATGGACATCACATTAATGATGCACCTGTATACTTTCCGATTTTCACAGTAGCCCAGAGCAGGAGGCAGAGAAGGCCGTTGCCCCTAGGCTGAGAGCTAACAGTGACGTCTCTGAAGGTCGCGGCAGCTGAAGAATTGATGGGAAGTCCCTGGATCTCTGCCCCCAAGTCCCGGCCTCCTCCCGCCTCTAGGCTGCCACACTTTTACAGAAAGCACAGGCTGCCAGTAGGGCTACGTTTTCCTTTCTGAGGCTTATAAAACCCCTCTTCTTATGAGATAGGCAGGTTTTGTGCCTGTTTTGTATGATCTGAGACACGGAGAATATGAAGACCAACATTAGAATATTTCCTCCTGGAAATCCCAGGTGCCTGGGGAGCTCCACTGGGCCACGTGACCTCTCTGTTTGCATCTAATGTGCATCCCCGGAGAGCAGGATGGTTCCCTGCCATGGGATTCCTAGCGGGTGCTCCCAGGGCTTCCCGCCCAGCTCAGCTACACCTAACAGCCTCGGAGATGGTGATGAGGATGCTGCTGGCTTTTCTCCCTCTCCACCTGCTTTCTTTTATCTTCTTTCATCTTGTGAGATAAGATTCCCTCCCACACATGGTTCTTTCCCAAGTCCACATGTTTTACTTGTTTTAAGAAGCTAGAATCAATATTTTGCTACCTGCTTGTCAGGCTGCAAATACATTTTTATTTCCAACTCTTCCACATAGGATTCTGTAGGGGGTCTACGTTTTTTCCTGCATCCAGAGAAGGAGCATGCAGAGCTGTCTCCTAATCCTATGTATACAGGACTTGCGGCTGAGATCCAGTTCTGCTCTTTAGGACTGCGGTGTCTGCTGGGCAGAGCAGCTGGAAATTGGTCAATTAAAGCGCCCTGTTGGCAAGATGTTGAAGTGCGAATCATTAGCAGGTGTGCTGATCTTCTGACCCACACCCTCTCTAAAAGCTGATTAGAAAGCTATTTTTGGTCTTCCTTGCCTTCATTTAGGCATACATTTCATGCTGCCTAAGTTCTGATAATTTGGCATGTTCAGCTAATGAACCTGTCAACTGTTGGAGCAGAGTTGAAGTAGGAAGGTTATGTCAAGTTTTCGCGGCTGGTAAAAACAACAGTAAGATTCCCTTTGCGTCTGTATGAGAGCCAGTGGCTGCCTAGAGGGGTCTTCCCAAGGGAAATCTCATGGAATTCCTGCACGTATCAAGGAGGACTATCGCAATCAGAACCACTGAATGATCTTGGGAACTTGATTCTGTGGTGAAATATTTTCTGTGATCCACAGGGTGCTTCTCTGAATGAAAAGTAAACTCTCTTTGGCAATTCAGTCTTATTTTCCTCCAAACAGGTGTGGGCAAAGGCAGGAAAATTCTGTTGTTACTCTCACTGCATGTGTGGCCTTGAGGTTTAGCAATTTGTTAGCCTATTTACCTGCCTTGAAGAGCGAAATTCAGTGCTCTGTACACAGTAGGCATTCTGGAAATGTTGCTTGACTAATGATTTAGTTGCTTTCTGGCGCCAGGTTGGGGAAGGAATTTTGTTAGCAGGCATATGCAGTCCAAAAATTATTGCAGGTATTAATAAAAATTCAGGGAAGCTAAGCCACTTTGGGACATCACATGAAATAATTGGTGGAGAGGTTTTCTTTAGAGAATCCATAAATGAGCTCATTTTAAATGGGTGCTGGCAGGATGTTGCTATAGGATGGACCAGTAAAATAGTGACTTCTCCTTATCTTTTTCCAAGGTCAAGAACTGCTCTACTGAGTGAAGATTAGGGGAAACATTATTATTATGCAGATAGTTTCTTGCAGAATTTCTCATTTTTTCCCCCTGTTGTTCTCTAGATACAAACAAGGAGACTACAGATATATTGGAGCTAGTGTAATCACTCTTTTGCAAATAAGGTAAAATCCGAGTTCTGTAGTATGACCTGCAAAGCCCAGTATGACCTGGTGTTTTCTTACTTTGCAACCTACTCATAAATTGCTACCTGCTCACTTGATCCTTTCTGTACTGGCCTTTTTTCTATTCCTTGAATGGTCTCAGAGCCATTGAACCTGCTGGACAAAGGCAGGTTCAGGACAAATATTGCTTTTTCAGAAAGTATTCTCTAGTCTCCCCATCAGAATTGGTCTCCCTTTTGCACTATCTCAAACATCATAATTTTCCATAGAGAACGAATCAAAACATATATTTGTATACTTGTTCTTATTTCAGGATGAGCTACAGAGAGTAATTTGTGGTCATATTCTCTATGGAGAGTTGGGACACTGGGAGGTCAGTCTCAGGAAGTGTGGGAACACATCTCAAGGCATTTGGGATGCAGTGGAAGGACGGAGGTAGTAGGCTGACAGGAGTGTGGTGCTGGGTGCTACATAACCTGCTTTCCTAATTCAACTCAGCCTGCCAGGTGCAAAATAGGGCCAATACTAATTGTCTCACAAGGCTACTGTGGGAATGTAATTTGTTAAGACGTTTCAGGCATGGCACTTAATAGGTGCTCAACTAAATCCTAATTTCCTTCAGATGGCTGGCCTGGCAAATTCCTTCAAAAAGCTGTTTGTTGAAAGGGTAAGACAGTAAAGTTACCTCCATGTTGGTATAAACGTGAACCTTGCTGGTAGAAATGACACACACACCACCTTTGTGGATAGCAGTTTTGTAATACATACTAAGAAATTCAAAATTTTCATACCATTGGTCCCTAGGATTATACCTCTGCCAATCCATCTTAATTTTAATTAAAAATGTAGAAAAAATTTTGTATTTGCTGATGTTCATTACCACATTATTACAATTATAAATTGGAAACAATTTAAATATCCAAAGTAAGAAAATGATGATATAATGTGTGGTGTATCTGCAGGATGGAATATTATGCAATGATTACAAATAATGCTTTTGAGGGATTGTTAATAACATGGGAAAGTAATGGTAATAATGTTAAAAGGTGTGGACTATAAAATTATATATGTGATGATCCCAATTCTATTATAAAAATACAAGGTAGCATACTAAATATTAAGACTGTCTAGTCATTTATCAAACACTTATTATATGCTGGGTATTGTGCTAAAGGATTTATACATACTAGCCCCCAAACAGCTACTGTTATCATTCACCTGTACATGTGAGGAACTCAAGGGTTAGCTTTATTAGTAATTTTCCCATAGATTCTTTTTTTTTTTTTTTTTTTTTGCGGTATGCGGGCCTCGCACTGTTGTGGCCTCTCCCATTGCGGAGCACAGGCTCCGGACGCGCAGGCTCAGCGGCCATGGCTCACGGGCCTAGCCGCTCCGCGCCATGTGGGATCTTCCCGGACCAGGCACGAACCTGCATCCCCTGCATCGGCAGGCGGACTCTCAACCACTGCGCCACCAGGGAAGCCCGATTCTTTTTTTTTTTTTTATAACATCTTTATTAGAGTATAATTGGTTTACAATTGTGTGCTAGTTTCTGCTATATAACAAAGTGAATCAGCTATATGTATACATATATCCCCATATCCCCTCCCTCTTGCATCTCCCTCCCACCCTCCCTATCCCACCCCTCTAGGTGGTCACAGAGCACTGAGCTGATCTCCCTGTGCTATGCGGCTGCTTCCCACTAGCTATCTGTTTTACATTTGGTAGTGTATATATGTCCATGCCACTCTCTCACTTCGTCCCAGCTTACCCTTCCCCCTCCCCGTGCCCTCAAGTTCATTCTCTATGTCTGTGTCTTTATTCCTGCCCTGCACATAGGTTCTTCAGAATCATTTTTGTTTGTTTGTTTTTAGATTCCATATATATGTGTTAGCATACAGTATTTATTTTTCTCTTTCTGACTTACTTCACTCTGTGTGACAGACTCTGGGTCCATCAACCTCACTAGAAATAACTCAATTTTGTTTCTTTTTATGGCTGAGTAATATTCCATTGTATATATGAGCCACATCTTCTTTATCCATTCATCTGTCGATGGACACTTAGGTTGCTGCCATGTCCTGGATGTTGTAAATAGTGCTGCAATGAACACTGTGGTACATGACTCTTTGAATTATCATTTTCTCAGGGTATATGCCCAGTAGTGGGATTGCTGTGTCGTATGGTAGTTCTATTTTTAGTTTTTTAAGGAACCTCCATATTGTTCTCCATAGTGGCTCTATCAGTTTACATTCCCACCAACAGTGCAAGAGGGTTCCCTTTTCTCCACACCCTCTCCAGCATTTACTGTTTGTAGATTTTTTGCTGATGGCCATTCTGACTGATGTGAGGTGATATCTCACTGTAGTTTTGCTTTGCATTTCTCTAATGATTAGTGATATTGAGCGTCCTTTCATGTGTTTGTTGGCAATCTGTGTATCTTCTTTGGAGAAATGTCTGTTTAGGTCTTCTCCCGATTTTTGGATTGGGTTGTTTGTGTTTTTGATATTGACCTGCATGAGCTGCTTATATATTTTGGAGATTAATCCTTTGTCAGTTGCTTTGTTGGCAAATATTTTCTCCTATTCTGAGGGTTGTCTTTTCGTCTTCTTTATGGTTTCCTTTGCTGTGCAAAAGCTTTTAAGTTTCTTTAGGTCCCATTTTTAAATTTTTGTTTTTATTTCCATTTCTCTAGGAGGTGGGTCAAAAAGCATCTTGCTGTGATTTATGTCATAGAGTGTTCTGCCTATGTTTTCCTCTAAGAGTTTTATAGTGTCTGCCCTTCCATTTAGGTCGTTAATGCATTTTGAGTTTATTTTTGTGTGTGCTGTTAGGGAGTGTTCTAATTTGATTCTTTTACCTGTAGCTGTCCAGTTTACACAGCACCACTTATTGAAGAGGCTGTCCTTTCTCCATTGTGTACACCTTACTCCTTTATTAAAGATAAGGTGACCATATGTGTGTGGGTTTATCTCTAGGTTTTCTATGCTGTTCCATTGATCTATATTTCTGTTTTTGTGCCCGTACCATACTGTACTGTAGCTTTGTAGTATAGTCCAAAGTCAGGAAACCTGATTCCTCCAGCTCTGTTTTTCTTTCTCAAGATTGCTTTGAATATTCAGAGTCTTTTGTGTTTCTATACAAACTGTGAAATTTTTTGTTCTAGTTCTATGAAAAATGCCCTTGGTAGTTTGATAGGGATTGCACTGAATCTATAGATTGCTTTGGGTAGTATAGTCATTTTCACAATGTTGATTCTTCCAATCCAAGAACATGGTATATCACTCCATCTCTTTGTATCATCTTTAATTTCTTTCATCAGTGTCTTATAGTGTTCTGCATACAGGTCTTTTGTCTCCTTAGGTAGGTTTATTCCTAGGTATTTTATTCTTTTTGTTGCAATGGTAAATGGCAGTGTTTCCTTAATTTCTCTTTCAGATTCTTCATCATCAGTGTATAGGAATGCCACATATTTCTGTGCATTCATTTTGTATCCTGCTACTTTACCAGATTCATTGATTAGCTCTAGTAGTTTTCTGGTAGCATCTTCAGGATTCTCTATGTATAGTATCATGTCATCTGCAAACAGTGACAGCTTTACTTCTTCTTTTCTGATTTGGATTCCTTTTATTTATTTTTCTTCTCTGATTGCTGTGGCTAAAACTTCCAAAGCTATGTTGAATAATGGTGGTGAGAGTGGGCAGCCTTGTCTTGTTCGTAATCTTAGTGGAAATGGTTTCAGTTTTTCCCCATTGAGAACGATGTTGGCTGTGGGTTTGTCATATATGGCCTTTATTATGTTGAGGTAGGTTCCCTCTGTGCCTACTTTCTGGACAGTTTTTATCGTAAATGGGTGTTGAATTTTGTCAAAAGCTTTTTCTGCATCTATTGAGATTATCATATGGTCTTTATCCTTCACTTTGTTAACATGGTGTATCACATTGATTGATTTTGTATATTGAAGAAGCCTTGCATTCCTGGGATAAACCCCACTTGATCATGGTGTTTGATCCTTTTAATGTGTGGTTGGATTCTGTTTGCTAGTATTTTGTTGAGGCTTTTTGTGACTATGTTCATCAGTGATATTGGGCTGTAATTTTCTTTTTTTGTGACATCTTTGTCTGGTTTTTGTATCAGGGTGATGGTGGCCTTGTAGAATAAGTTTGGGAGTGTTGCTCCCTCTGCTATATATTGGAAGAGTTTGCGAAGGATAGGTGTTAGCTCTTCTCTAAATGTTTGATAGAATTCACCTATGAAGCCAGCTGGTCCTGGACTTTTGTTTGTTGGAAGATTTTTAATCACAGGTTCAATCTCAGTACTTATGATTAGTCTGTTTATATTTTCTATTTCTTCCTGGTTTAGTCTCTGAAGGTTGTGCTTTTCTAAGGATTTGTCTGTTTCTTCCAGGTTGTCCATTTTATTGTCATATAGTTGCTTGTAGTAATTTCTCATGATCCTTTGTATTTCTGTAGTGTCAGTTGTTACTTTTCCTTTTTCATTTCCAATTCTATTGATTTGAGTCTTCTCCCGTTTTTTCTTGATGAGTGTGGCTAATGGTTTATCAATTTTGTGTATCTTCTCAAAGAACCAGCTTTTAGTTTCATTGGTCTTTGCTATTGTTTCCTACATTTCTTTTTCATTTATTTCTGATATGATTTTTATGATTTCTTTCCTTCTGCTAACTTTGGGGTTTTTTCTTCTTCTTTCTCTAATTGCTTTAGGTGTAAAGTTAGGTTATTTATTTGAGACTTTTTTTGTTTATTTAGGTAGGATTATATTACTATAAACTTACCCCTCAGAACTGCTTTTGCTGCGTCTCATAGGTTTTGAGTCGTTGTGTTTTCATTGTCATTTGTTAGGTATTTTATGATTTCCTATTTGATTTCTTCAGTAATCTCTTGGTTATTTAGTAGTGTATTGTTTAGCCTCCATGTGTTTGTATTTTTTACAGATTTTTTCCTGTAATTGATATCTAGTCTCATAGCATTGTGGTCAGAAAAGATACTTGATATGATTCAACTTTCTTAAATTTACCATGTCTTGATTTGTGACCCAAGATATGATCTGTCCTGGAGAATATTCCATGAGCACTTCAGAGGAAAGTGTATTCTGTTGTTTTTGGATAGAATGTCCTATAAATATCTTAAATCCATCTTGTTTAGTGTGTCATTTAAAGCTTGCATTTCCTTTTTTCTTTTCATTTTGGATGATCTGTCCATTGGTGAAAGTGGGGTGTATATTCCCCTAGTATTATTGTGTTACTGTTGATTTCCCCTTTTATGGCTGTTAGCATTTGCCTTATGTATTTTGTTTCTCCTCTGTTGGCTGCATAAATATTTACAATTGTTATATCTTCTTCTTGGATTGATCCCTTGATCATTATGTAGTGTCCTTCTTTGTCTCTTGTAATAGTCTTTATTTTAAAGTGTTTTGTTTGATATGGGAATTGCCACTCCATCTTTCTTTTGCTTTTCATTTGCATGGAATATCTTTTTGCATGCCCTCACTTTCAGTGTGTATGTGTCCCTAGGTCTGAAATGGGTCTCTTGTAGACAGCATAAATATGGGTCTTGTTTTTGTATCCATTCAGGCAGTCTGTGTCTTTTGGTTGGAACATTTAATCCATTTACATTTAAGGTAATTATTGATATGTATGTTCCTGTTACCAATTTGTTAATTGTTTTGGGTTTGTTTTTGTAGGTCTTTTCTTTCTCTTGTGTTTTCTGCTTAGAGAAGTTCCTTTAGCATTTGTTGTAAAGCTGCTTTGGTGGTGCTGAATTCTCTTAACTTTTGCTTTTCTGTGAAGGTTTTAATTTCTTAGTCGAATCTGAATGAGATCCTTGCTGGGTAGTGTAATCTTGGTTGTAGGCTTTCCCTTTCATCACTTTAAGTATGCCCTTCCACTCCCATCTGGCTTGCTGAGTTTCTGCTGAAAGATCAGCTATTAACCTTATGGGGATTCCCTTCTATATATTTTGTTGTTTTTCCCTTGCTTTTAATATTATTTTCTTTGTATTTAATTTTTGATAGTTTGATTAATATGTGTCTTGGCTTGTTTCTCCTTGGATTTATCCTATATGGGACTCTGTGTTTACTGGGCTTGATTAACTATTTCCTTTCCCATGTTAGGGAAGTTTTCAACTATAATCTCTCCAGTAATTTCTGAGACCCTTTCTCTTTCTCTTCTTCTGAGCCCTCTATAATTCAAATGTTGGTGCATTTAATGTTGTTGCAGAGATCTCTGAGACTGTCCTCAATTTTTTTCATTCTTTTATCTTTATTCTGCTCTGCAGTAGTTTTTTCCACTATTTTATCTTCCAGGTCACTTATCCGTTCTTCTGCCTCAGTTTTTCTGCTACTGATTCCTTCTAGAGAATTTTAAATTTCATTTATTGTGTTGTTCATCACTGTTTGTTTGCTCCTTAGTTCTTCTAGGTCCTTGTTAAATGCTTCATGTATTTTCTCCATTCTGTTTCTGAGATTTTGGATCATCTTTACTGTCATTACTTTGAATTCTCTTTCAGGTAGACTGCCTATTTCCTCTTCATTTGCTTGGTCTGGTGGGCTTTTGCCTTGTTCCTTCATCTGCTGCGTATTTCTCTGTCTTCTCATTTTTTTTAACTTACTGCGTTTGGGGTCTCATTTTTGCAGGCTGCAGATTCGTGATTTCCGTTGTTTTTGGTGTCTGCCCCCAGTGGATAAAGTTGGTTCAGTGGGTTGTGTACGCTCCCTGGTGGAGGGGACTGGTGCCTGTGTTCTGGTGTTTGGGACTGAATATTGCCTTTCTGGTGGGCAGGGCTGCATCTGGTGGTGTGTTTTGGGATGTCTGTGAACTTATTATGACTTTAGGCAGCCTCTCCTAATGGGTGGCATTGTGTTCCTATCTTCCTAGTTGTTTGGCTTGGGGCATCCAGGCTTGGAGCTTAATGGCTGTTGGGTGGAGCTGGGTCTTAGTGTTGAGACGGAGATATCTGGGAGAGCTCTCGCCGATTGATATTACGTGGGGCTGGGAGGTCTGTGGTGGTCCAGTATCTTGAACTCTGCTCTCCCACCTTGGAGGCTCAGACCGACACCAGTTCGGAGCAGCAAGACCCTGTCAACCACACGGCTTTTAATCTAGCAATCTCACTTGTAGGAATCTTTCCCTGAAGATACACAACCACAGATACCGAGAGTAATGAGGATTCGAGGCTGGCAGAAGGACCAGAGTGTGGGAAGAAGGCCGAAGCAACCAAAATCATTGCATGCACACAACGAACACAGCACCCGGCCGCCTCCCATTGATTCTTAATACTAGATTTGGAGTTGAAATTTGGACTCCTAATTTATCTTTCTACATCCAAGTGTACTACCTCCTCACCTATTCATTCATTCTCTGTCCATAAAGCAGCAGACAAATCACCTTGAAACAGAAATCCGATTATTTGATTTCCCAGGACTCTTAGGATAAAGACCAACATTCTTGTCTAACTACAGAGCCTAAGCTCTTAACTAGAACTGTTAACTTTTCTCCAGATAATAGTATTTTTTTCACTATTGGGGAAGTTACAGATGGTTTTTATTTTCTTTTTTATATTTTTCTGTATTACCCTAGTCAGTTAACATATATTGTTTATAATGGGAGACAGGGTGTGCCTAAAAGCAATGGTGGTGATGGTTTCTAAGAATAAATTTTATTTTTTTAAAGAAAGAAAACCGAGCACCACAGCTGTGCCCTAGAAGGTCCAGGAAGGTGGTGTTGAACCAACTGCCAGTAGATGGGGGTACAAATTAGAAACATTTCACTGCAGCTATAGCTGAGGTTTTACCTGTGAAGCAAAACAAAACCCAGCATGAACTGTCTGTTCCAGTCCCCTTGCTCACAAGAACAGCAGCTTCAGGGAGGCCTTTTTAAGAGCATGCACTGGAAACCATGGATGGAAACACCCCTGAAAGAGCAAAAATTGTGTTAGATTAAGGACACCTTGTTGCTGAGTTCACTGCTCTCACGTGCACTCTTTCTGGAAGAGAGTCCACTTCCATTAAGCTTAACTTCCTGGCAGTGTTGCAGTGTTCTCAGATGTGCAGGGATTTTAGTAATCACCCCCAATTACTCTTCTTCTTCCAACATTTTATTCGCTCGACACATATTTATTGAGTGAATTCAAGTCTGTCCCAAATACGCACGTATTTACCTTTTAGGTATCTCTTGGATCAGTGCATTAGTCTCCATCCCATGGTCGCCATTCCAGTCCAAGTCACTTCTATTGGATGCTGCGGTCTTCTCCTCATCGATCTCCCCACATCCAAATGTATCACCTCCCCACCCAGCCACTCCTACTCTGTCTGCACTGCAGCAGAGAAATCATCTTGAAACATCAGTTTGATATTTGATGATGTGTTTCCTAGTGATGTTAAGGTAAAGGATAAAATTCTTGGTTCTGCAGGGCCTCTTGCAGGACCTGGTCTCTGCTCTCTCTGTCCTCTGCTCATACTGTTCTGCCCTTGCTGGGTCTGCTCTGCTCGCTCAGCCTTTGCAGAAGACACATGCCGTCGTCTCTCCCACCCCTATGCTGGAGATGTTCTTCTGCCTGGAACACGCTTCCTCATTCTTCCATCAGAACTTAGCTCAGTGGCTGCTTCTTCAGGGAAACGCCCTGATTTTTTTCCCTAAAAAAGCGTCTCTTTATTTGATTTCACTTTTCTCTATTATATACCCTGAATACTACTTATTGTGAAAGTCATCCTTGTTATATGTTGACATTGGCTCACTTTGCTGTGATTATTTGGTTGATGTGTGTTTTCCCCGCTAATTTATAAGCTCCAAGAAGGCAGGGATCATGCACGGTTTTGTTCACCGTGTTATACCCAGTCTAGCATAGCTCACAGCACTTCAGACACTCAGCACACGTGTGTTGGATGAAGAAACAAATGCCTACCATGTGGCAGGCACAGTATCCGATCCCGGTAAGGAAACCTGAATAAGACGTGGGACCTGCTCTGGTGAGCTCAGAGTCTAGAGAGATCGCTGTAAGTCCGTGGGTTATTGGACGTGGACAGGCTGGTGGCCGTGACTCAGGTGTGGACCAGTTCTGTAGAAGCTCCTAGGAGGTGCATCTCCGCTGCAATGATGGCTCAGGAGAAGGTGCTTGAGACGAGTTTTGAAGAACAAGGGGGGTGTCTAATGAGGAAAACGGCCTGGAAGGGGCGTGTCAGTGGGTGAGTGGCAGGCCCCTTAGAAGGAACTACACAGGAAACCTGTGTAGACCAGTCCCGGGAGGGGATGTGTATGGAGTAAGTGGCGTCGGTGCCTATCATCAGGAGTAGGAGGCTCAACACTGCTGCCCACTGCATCTTAGTATCAGAGTCTGCAAAGAAAACACACTGCAGTCAAGCACTGGGTAGAACATATTTTACTCACGTAGAGAAGAGACAGAGCAAAATCCACTTCAGTGCATTGGTTTCCGGCAGCCAGCAGGTCCCTCTGGGTGGCCAGCGCGGTGCGGTTGGCCTGCCTGGACTCCTCTTGTGCTGCTGCACTAGGAGCTGGCCCCTCCTGAAGGGGACAGATAAAGCAGTGGGGTTGGCCACGTGCCATATGATGTGCATGCTTAAGCAGAACAAAAGAGCACAGGGAAAGGTCTTGCCACACAAGGTGACTAATTCAGCAAGGCTGTGAGGACTCATCTCTTGGTGAGGAAGGTCCCAGGCCCAAAGTCTATACTTATTTGGCCCAGTGGGGTCAAAAGACTGCAAGCAGAGGACTGCTTTTCCCAACGGAATGATGTATCCATCCCATATTGATCTGTTACATCATTCTTGAGGAGAATTCACTATTTTCCAGGAAAACTCGTATTTTTCAAGGAGCAGCAATTCTGGGGAGATCTTGAATTCTGGCAAAATCTTTAATTCAACTGATTTCTAAGTGTTAGTAAAAGGTCTTTATGTATTTCTTCGGTATAATTAAAGTTTCATTTTTATTCAGAAATACATGTTGGTATTCAAGTAAACAAATGTCGTTCTCATAATTAACTGGCCCCCTCAATCTTATAAATAATTGGAAGTAATTGGAAACTGAATCAAATCTCTATCCATTAAGCTTGGTGTTGATATACTGCAAAAAGCAGGGTCTACCGTCTCTAATTTTGAACTCCCAGGTCCTGACCTCAGCTTTGACATCATTCACAATTTCAAATAAACTAGTTTTTCCAGTGCTGGTATCTGAGGTTCAGAAAACTTGACTCCTCCATCTGTGCCATGATTGAAAACGTAGACTCGGAAGCCAGATATTCAAGGTTCAAAGCTTGGCTCCACTGCTTATGAGCAGTGAGAACTTTAGCAAATTAAACTCTCTGGGCCTCAGTTTGCATTATCTTTAAAGGGGGAGCAATAGTATTACCATAGAGGGTTTTTATGAGGATAAGTGAATGTATGTAAATTTTTTTACAACAAATCATGCACCAAATAAACTTTATTTATAAATATTTAAGTAAGCAAAACCTTTCGGTAAATTTTAAAAGTTGTAGACATCTCCACAATCCCAAATTAAAGGCTAGAGTGTCAGTTACGTGTCTGATATTTGAATGGATTTTAGGTTGGCAGTTCTCTAAAAGAAGTTAGTGACAAACTCACAAGATTGAATTTAAATATCTCAGGTTACTAGAGGTAGCTGTGGGGATGGAGATTGGGTAGGAGCTGAGAGAATACCAGCCCTTCCTGGAGAAGGGAGTGCGAAGAGTTGCAGGCTAGTCTCACGCGTACGTACGTTGGTCAACATCGCAGGGCCCCGACTTGTGCGCTGCCTGCGTTGGTATCATGTGTGTGGTTTGTAACCATAGCAACAGGCACTGTGCTCCACCAGCGTGCTCACCGCCCGGCGCTCGGGATGAGTGAGGCCCGGCATCTGCCCTCACAACCCATAATTTGGTGGGGGGCACATCTGAACATTTCCGCAAATAACAATTCTAAAGCACGTACGCTGTGCTAAGTAGTTAAAAAGCAATTTCCTGGAGAGATGGATTCCAAGTGGCAGAATATGAGAAAGCTCTCCGAGAAAGTAGCACTTGGGTTCACCTTTGCTCGGATGAAGGAAGGAGATTTCAGTAGGTGCTTTCAGGACAGGGGGATCTCGCAGATAGAAGGGGCAGCTGAGAGAAAGGCCCGGTGGCAGGGAATTGAACAAATTCAGGGAACACAGGGCAGATATCGGCACCAAGACTGTAGGGTTGAATGGAGTTACAATCGTTTGTGTGTGAGGAGAGCCTGGGACCTTTGTTTACGTTTATTTATTCCTGGCACAGGAGTGCAAATCTAATTTGCAGAATGAAATATTGACTCATCTCCTCCTCCTTCTCAGCCACCCCATCCTGTTTGTCCTTTCTCTCCCCTCAAGTTTATGCTTTCCTGGAATAAAGACTGACTGTAATTCTCCTCTAATAGGAGACAACTGGAAACTGACAAGGAGGGACTAAAAGACTGTAATCAAAGGCAATAAAAAGATTCATTTGAATGGGTGTCTAGCTCAGAATTCCCAGAGTGTGCTCTTCTGCAAATACAAAATAATGTGCGGCTCCTCTAACATGCTGGGTGATGTCCATTAATCCCGTCTTCCTTTATCGCTTAAGTTCACTCCCTGGGTAAATCCATCTTTCTTTCCTAGAACATTTTCTCTTTAACTGGGACACAGGAATCTAAGCTGATAGCTTCCTGCGAACTGCATGAAAACCTTTTAAGTTACACAGCGTTGATGGATTTTCACCCCTTCCTCTAAATACAATACATATGCTATCCCTGGGGTTCACTTAACGCTTCCTTACTGATGATAAAACTGCTGCCTTGTGCAGACGAGGGCCCGGCACACTGCATCGCTACGCACTCTTGTCAGATTGCATTCTAACTGGTGAAGCCGAAATGGAAAGTCTAAGCTCCTGATCCTGGAGGCACAGAGCATATTAAATGTTGTGCTCGCTAATGCTTCTCCTCTTGAATGTGAAATACATTTGCTACAGCTTCCAGATCCCAGTGCCCTAAGTGGTCGGGTGATTCTGAATTGTGTACCATGAACAAGCCTCACAGGGCTCAGGGGAGAGGCTTTCAAAGAAAAAATGATGCGAATGCTCAACTTCTCCACCTCCGGGAGAGTCATTAACAAGAAAGGCTGCCTGCTTTGGGCTACAATGAAGTTACCATTCTTTGTTTGCCCTTTTGGAACATAATCCTAGCAGCCAGCCTGCAGTTCCTGGGCTGGTTGCATATACAACTTTATGTATGAGGAGTTTGACAAGAAGTGTTATTAAATGAACGTAAGGGACCTTGGATTGGATTGCTCCGAGCCAAGAAGACAAAACAAAACAGACTGAGCAAAATAATGTTTCGTGCCACAGACTATTATAGGTACCTGACTCGACCACTTCCTCTAGTGTTTTCACATCTGATAGTAGAGTGATTTATAATTTAGAAAATGCTTCACCCACTTTATCTTGACTTGAGTCTTGCAAATATGTCAGGGATAGGGGCCAGGCAGAGATATTATCTCCAGGGGGCTGGTGCAGAAACTGGGGCATAGGAATAATGGAGTGGTCCAAAGTCACATGGCTAGTAAGAGGCAACACTATGCCTAAAACTTAGCTCTTCTGATTTAAGTCCAATATCCATTTAGCACTTTGCCTCCTCGTTGAAACACTTCTTGCCCCATAGGATCCTCTGAGGAGAATGAACCCTTCCCAGGGGCTTCTGCAAAAACTTCCCTGACCATAGGAAGCTCCACGTCTGGCTCCTCTATTCATTATGTGAACCACCCAATTTGGCAAATGTTGTGCATTCTCTTATTCCCTATTTTTAAAATAGTTCATTTTGTGTTGATTTATTAGGATGCAAGCTTCTCAATGTGACACTGTTGGACACAGCAAGCATTTAACAGACACTGACTGACATCTATTTCCGTTATTCTAATGAAAGCTGTGTATAAGTACATAAGGAATGTGACTTTACATGGAGTAAAGTGGTGCATTAAAGTGATTGTTATAATTTTCAACTATCACTTTGATTCTCTTAAATGTCATCAACACGATGGAATACATTTCCTGGCATGTCGAAATCTAAAAAAAAAAATATTTGGGTAGCGGTCCGTAATCTTTTTTGCGCTTCGAGCGTCTCTGAGAATATGTTGCAGATTATGTGTTTGCAAGCACATCCAGGATGGGGACAGAAAGAGATCCGTGGAAGCCCTTCTTGGGCTGTAATCAGGGACTCCAAAATTAAAAAGATGAATGTTGCTATGTTGCCTGATAGTGGCCACTTCCAAGCATAATTCAACTGCAACCAAAGAAAAGAAAAACTTCAGCTTTCCTGAAATGCCGATGGTGTTCAGTCAGATAGCTATTCCTCTACCTCCGCTTTCCTTCTTAGAAATTCTGCAATTCCCCCTCCTGTGTTTTTGGTAAGAAGAGATAGGAACATTCCTCTAAAAATTCTTTGTCTGACGGTCTTTTGTTATGTACCTACCCCATGCCAGACACTCTGATGGCTACAATGGAGATGCAAAGCTTTTGGGGTGTGTTTCCTGTCCTCAAGAGGCTTACAGTCTAGAATGTGATTTTAAAAGTACGTAAATTCTGCCTGGGGGAGAAGGGTAAGACTTCTAGGAAACCTTACAGTTGGGGGAATAAAATAAGTGAGCGTTCTCCAGGTGCATAAGAGAAGAATGGATGGCATTCTAGCAAAGCACTCACTGGCTCGTGCTCAGGTTCAAAGAAACTACAGAGCACAGTCCGCTCAGGGCACAGTGGCTGGTTCAGTGTGCACTTAGAGTCAAGTGCTGGGTGAGGAAGTGGGTCGTGGAAGGGCAGTCAGGGCTCAGACTGTAAAGGGTCTTGAGACATAAGATGTGTGCTCTTTGTTCTACTGTTGCAAATACCCAGATGGGGGAAGCTAAAATCTGTTTGGAGATCCTTTGTGTTATGGCTGAGTTAGACTTACTGCCACTTGCTACCACTGGCTACACAAAAGGAATTATTGGCTTTTGTCATAACCCAGATGATAGAAACACAGCCATCTGAACAAAAAGAACTGCCTGTCCATTGCTAGATATATGAACTATAAAAGCTCTTCAGTGCAATAAGAACATTTCCTTGGAGTCTGAGGATGTTAACACAGCTGTTTATAAACACTGTCAATCCACAAGCAGCAGGGGAAAGCCACAGAGCAATTTATCTGTCTGCCTGAGCATTTTGAAAAAAATGTTGGTGATGTGGTAGACACACTGTTGATATTTTAAGTGGCAGGCAGAATCTGTTTCCAGCTGGACGGACATGTAGTCTCTGTCTCTGATTATTTATGCATCGTATAGCTCTATGCCGAATCCTTGCCATTTGCCTGGTTAATTCAGCGAATGTAGTGGAACTGTATTCTTTGCATTCGTTTATTTTTTCTCCAACATTGGTGGCAGGTCCAAAAGGCCAGTGCCTGCATATTAAAGTCCTGTGAGTAAGTGGGTCGCACTTCACTGGAATCATCCTCACCAGGGCTTCTCTGTAACCAGCTCTAGTACCAAGTTGCTGTGTGTATTCAGAGAGTGAGCCGTATTCCCTCATCACTTAACTGCCTTAGGATTTGGGGGATGCACGTTACAACTGTACCCCCGCTGCTTTGAGGACACAAGATTTTTAAGTTGATTTACCATTGCTTCTTGGAGACTGTAAAAAGTGTCCTGCAAAAATCAAGTCTCTTAGTCCTGTCAACTGATTCTGGGGTTACTAGAACTTTTATGGGTGAGGGAAATGATGAAATAAGATTAATGGTCTAGCTTCTTTGGGAAAGCATAAGAGTGAAACTTTTAAACTGGCTTTGCCTAAGAGCCTGAGAATGCTCTCTGCGGCAGGTCCCCAAACAAGGTGCCATGGTAGAGAGAGACTGCCCTACATTATGTTTTGGATGAGCCAAGGTGTCGCAGATGGCAGGGTAGACAGTGAGCACGATCCAGGTCAAGCTGCCACTGTGATGCCTGTGCTATTTAAATCAGCCCTACCAAAAAAAGCCCTATGGTCAACCAGCAGGTGTCGGGACTTGGTTCAGCTGTCTGGGTGCAGCATAGGGAGGCATGCTGTCCTGCGTATCTGCTCTTGATTCATTTGTCAGGCTTCATCTGTAGGATTGTACGACTCGGAGGAACCTCAAAAATATTATCTATTCCATTTTTTCCCCCATCTTCCTCTTTTTGGGACCATATTTAAACCACATTAAAAAAATGGGATGCTCTTCTTTTCTGCAGCTCAACAGAAAACGGCCTGCCTTGGTAACTCATTCTAAAATCCCCCTAGCCCATGAAATGTTTGCTTCGATAGTTTGTGAAAACTCCTCTTGCAGCTGCCCCTCCCTCCCCCAATACCTTGTTGAAGTTGGCCTAAGCCAAATTACTTTTAATTTTCATCTCAATTCTTGTTTTCATTCCTTTGGATAGATTTTTTAGAGTTTAACATTTACTAAGTACTTACTATATGCTTTGCACTGTAGTAAATAATTTAACATGCATGCTCTCTTCTACTCTCCCAACAGGTAGGAACTCATTTTTACCATTTTCAGTATGGGGACATTGAGGCTTAAAGAGGTTGAATAACTCGTTCAGGATTAGATAGCCAAGGAACGGTGGAGACTGAATTTAAATTCAGATGTGTCTTATTACAGACCCTGAATTCTAATCTTCATGCCGTATTACCTTCAGCCAGGTGATATGATACTTCACCAAGTATCCTTCACCAAATAACATTGCACGTATTTTGCTAATACTTTGTAGGTCTTTAAAAAAGTTTTTTGAAGTAGTTTTATTCAAACCATGGGCTATAGCTCATTAGAAGGTTATGACCAGCATATGTGTATGTATGTGTGTGTATGTGTGTTTGTTTATTTAAATGAAATGGACTAGAATAGAATATTACAAAATAGAAAACACTAGAATATACTAATGTTGTAACGATAGGTATATTTTTATGAAACATTTGTTGTAGGTGTATATATAGGTATATATGTGTATATGTGTCATTGAATCAATGCAAAATGTATTTGTTACTGTGAGTCATGGTAAATTTAAAGAAGCAGTGCGTGATATAAAAGCAGTATAAGTTCCTTGCTATCTAGAAACTTAGATTTCAGTGGGAAGGGAATATATGTATGTATAAATGTTGGCAAGATACACAGCAGTAGGTTATTCAAAGCCAAACTATGCATCCATAGATAATATTAAAGTCATAATCCTTTTCTAGTTCTCACCATCTACTGATTATTATCTCTAAGAATGTACGTGATGCTCTTTGAATATCTCAAGGAGCACAAGGACACGCCTTGTTGTTTGGAATCCCCAGCACCTTGAGCAGAGAGGGTGCTTGTTGAATGAATGGAAGGAGGAACGAGGACAGCAGCCTCCTATGTAAAGATCATTATTTTCAAATAGCACATCTGGAGTTTAGAGGGACTTCTAACCAGCTCTCTCATTGTATGCTTATTTCTTCCTTTTAAAATGAATCGCTTTCTACAATATGTGAAAGGACCTGAATAAGCCACAGAAATTTCCCGAGGAAGCGTGTAAGATGGAAATTGTCGTGGTGGCGCCTCGTCTATCTTGACCTAGCTGGGGGCCTCTTCCATCAGCTTCTCTTTTCTATACAATATAGAAAATATATTTATAAGTGAACTGGGCCAAGTTTACCTAAAAGAAAATATGCTAGGCACATGTCTCTTGGTGTTTTAGTTATTTAACCTTACAGCTTTGTGTCAATAGCTGGGATTAATTAAAAACAGAGCTAACAAAATTAATTAATTAATTGAATTAAAAACAGCTAACACTTTATGAGTCAAAAGACTTTTTGAAAAAATGTCTATTTCCTCTTTAGCAGAGTTATATAAAGGTGTTTTTGTAATGTTCTCATAGTCTTCTCAGACAATATCTTATGCAGTTTTTGCCTTAGTATCTGCTATTTAAAGTTGTGTCAAGTGAATGATTTAATCAAAGTTGCATAAGAAGGAATTTAAATTTTAGTTTTTCAGGGGTCCAAAGGTTGCCTTTAAAAAGCTAGTGTAAAAATAAGTAAGAAGAAGTGAGGTGCGACTCAGGAACCACAAAATCTGGGCATACTGAGAGATAGCACTGAGAAATTTGATTTGAGATTCTTTAGTTTATTTCTTGATACCTAAAAATAATCTTTATTGACTTTATTTTTTTAAAGTAAACAGAGAATTTTAAAATTTTAAAATTCTCTGAGCAAATACTTATTTGGTTGCCTGATGTTTGCCAAGCATTGAGCTGCATGCTGATGGGTCACTGAGACATGAGAGGCAAACCTGCCCTCACGGTGCTGAAGAGGAAGCAGACATAAGAGGTGGTCCTGGTACAGACGTGTGCATGTCACAGCAGGGGTGACACAGCGTCATGAATATCTGGGTGGTGGAGGGGAACTCCCTGAGATTGAGCCTTGTCGGGGGCAGGGGCTGCTTCTCAGAGGAATTGGGGCTTAGGTTGAGAGTTGAAGCATGAGTATGAGAGTTTGCTGTGGCAAGAGAAGGGGAACCCAAGGTGCAAGGAAGAGGGGAGAAAGGGCAGCTCGTATATGTTGCTTTCTGAGAATTTCTGAGCGGTTCCAAATGACCAGAACTCAAGAATGTAGGGGAAGGATGTGGAAAGATGTGGCTGAGAGAGAAGGGTAGGAATACAGGGTTTTCTCAACCATGTTCTGGAGTTTTTACTAAATCCTGAGGGGAGTGGGAGAGCTTTGAAGGGTTTTCATTAGAGGGGTGACATGACAGTTAACCCAATAGAAGGTAATGGTGCTTCGCAGCAGCCTGGAACCGCCTTTCTGCTTTTACTTTGTAGGAGGGAACAGAGCCACAGTGTTTCCCTCCACCTCCTCCTTCAGCTGCATTTTCCCGACAATGGGCAGAAGGGAAGGATCAGACATCACATATGCTAGATCTGGAGGCTCTGTGGTGATAGGCAGAACGACAGTCACAACAACTTCCAATTGGATCCCCTAGCGTTTTATGAAACTCTCTGACTACCTGGAAAAAACGTTTTTTTCACTCTGATAGAAGAGGAAAAATGGTAACTGAGCAGCAATGTTTACAGTCCTGTATAACACATGGGGAGCATTAAGCCCACTGGCCTTTGCTTAAAAAAATATGGTGCTGTGATTAACAAGTATTTTCTCCACCTTCATTGAAGGTAGAATAAAAAGAAATGAGTTTATACGGTGAGCTCTTTCTTTGTTATACGTGCCTGCCTAGTGTTTCTACTTATTTCTGCCTGTAGGTTTCGTATTAGTTATCCTAGACTTATGCCTCAAAGAGAAATATATAAAATTAGACTCCGGTACAGACTTTTTCACCTGGCATCCCTGGTGTGGCTTTCTTTTGCTCTGTTCTGCCTTAATGCACCTCTGGATCACTTGGTTCTTAATTATTCTCATAGGACTTTGCATTTCTGCTTTCATCCATCATTCTTTAAAGGTGTTAGAACTTTTCAGAAAATGATTTTCATGTTTATTTTAAGGGTGCTTGAAAAATCATTAGAAGACAACATTCTTGAGCAGTAAAATGCTCTTTCCCTTCTGCTATCTTTCTGCACTTGTTTTTGTGAATCTGCTTGAAATCTTAGGCACATACAAACCACTATGGTCAATGGATATTACTTGAACAACAAAACAAAGAAATAGTTCTCAACACATGTTAAGGCAAAAGTACAGCAATACGTTATCTTTTTGGGGAACAAGAAAGGGTCTGGGTATTCTCGCAGAAACCATCACGTAGCGACGAATATAGTATCTTAAGAAAAAAAGAAACAATTTGTTGACTGAGTAAATTACTAAAAATTTCTGGTTTGTCTTACCACTCAGTGTCTGACCAGCTGCTTGCCATGTCTCCTGATACTTCTATTTGTCCTAACATCAACTGTCTACTTGCTTTTGACCTTTTGACTTGTAGAAGGTGGATACTTCTCCTAGAAGATGCTGAGGTCATCAGATTCTGGTTCTTGCCTTAGGCCTGGCCTGTGCCTAGGCTTACTTTTTATGCTTCATCTTCAGCTTTTCAAGCTCTCCATGACCTAGCTCCTAGCCCTCTGCCAAAGGTTTACTAGTACCTATGGTTCTGGTGTTAATGTAGGAGCTGGATCTTACCAAGATCATGGCTACGCGTTTGCCAGGCTCTTTCCGGATGCTATTAGTGCTGGCTCTTCCTCACTCTCACGTAGTCGTGTGGCTAACTCCTTCCCATTATGCAGGCCTCATGTCCTAAATGCCATCTCCTGTGCTCATCCCAATATTTCTGTCCCAAGCCCTCATTGCCTAGTTTGGGGAAGCTAAACTGCTACTTAAAAAGGACTCATGATGGTACTTATTTTTTACATAATAGTATTGACGTGCTTGGTCCAGGTTACAGGAAGATTCTACTCCATGAGGTCATTCTTGTATCCAGGATTCTTTCATTTTATTCTGTCTGTTATACTCAAAGTACTATCATCATCTGAATGATTACAGCTGGGTTGTTGTTGCATTCAGTTTCTAACCAATGAGAAGGGGTAAGGGAGCATGGAGGAGGGAGAAGGGGTAAGGGAGCATGGAGAACCCAAAGTGGTATACATTATTTCCTTCCCTATTTCATGGATGAGGACATAATCACATGACCACACTTGCTGCAAGGGAGGCTGGGAAGTGTACTTAGCTGGGCATCCGTGTGCTCAGTACAACTCTACTTTTATAGTTGGATGGGTTCTCTTAGAGAACTAGTAGTCCTTGCACCACTAAATCACTGTGTTGTCACATGACCCTGTTTTATTTTCTTCAAAGCACTATTATTATCAGAAATAATTTTTAAATTAATGAGTTAATTCATTTTTCTTGTTTACTCATTAGCATATAAGATCTATAACAGCAGACCCTGTTCCATTTTTGTGTTACTTCTGCATCTTTAGTGCATAGAACAATGTTTGGCATGTAGAAGGTATTCATAAAGGTTTGAGTTTCCTGAGACTAGGAGAACCACTTACTAAAGCTGAAAGCTACAGGTTTTCATAAGTAGTGTCTCCTGTTTTTACATCAGCTGAGAAGCTCACACATCAGGGCAGTCAGGGGGCCAAACCTGAGGTTGTGTGCTAGAGCTGCATTTGACTGAGTTCTTGCCCTTGTCTGTCTTAGAAATGACAGACCCCATCTTGAGCTGGAAATGTTTGATCGTGGACTCCCCAAACGAGCAACATCTAGGTTGTTGGATTAATTCCATTTATCTTGCATTACTTAAATCAGGGGAGTGACTAGTGGCCCAGTGCATCGCAGAATACTGATGTCATGTCTCTGAAAGATGGTTCATTCTGCTTGCTGGGACATCTACCTTTTTAGCAATCAGATCATGCTATTTCTGTTTGAGGGCTGCCTCAGGCCTTGCCTGACAGGTACAGATCCTAAATAAGTGAGAACCCTTTTTTAAGGGAGGGACGAAAATTTTAATCAGATCCTCTCTATTAGCATCTCCTCTGATTTCCATACTTTGCCTCTTCAGCCTTACCGTGACCCCACCTAGGTCAGCACTTCCAGTTCCTTGCCTTATACTCACCTACATCTTGTCTTCTGGTTTGAACCGATTTCATCTGGTCTTAACTCTTCATTTTGTATTCATTCTCTACTAGTGTTTATGATTCTGATGTTGAAATAAAATTGCAAAAAGGAGATTAATCTAGACTCTAAGCTCTATGTGAGTAGGGACACGGTCTATCTCAGGCATTATTGTACACCCATTACCTAGCAGTGCCTGTTATATAGCAGGTAAGCAACAAGGTAAACGAACAACAACAATGAAAAAATATGCATTGTACTTTGAGAAAAGTACAATGAAGGAAACACTAAAATTCTCAGGTGAAGTAGAATGGGTACTCAGAGAAGACCTTGTCTAAAAGACTAATCTGAGCCTGCAGAAGAAAAGAATCTAAGGTGATATAGTACAGTTGCTTAAAGGGCAGTTTGGATTCAAAACCTCGTTCTATCAATTATGATATATACTAGTCTGCTCAGTCTGTTATAACAAAATACCATAGACTGGGTGGCTTAAACAACAGACATTTATTTCTCATGGTTATGGAAGATGGGAAGTCCAAGATCAGGGTCCATGGTGATCTGGCTCCTGTAGAGGGCCCTACTCCTGGCTTACAGATCACTGCCTTCTCGCTGTGTCCTCACATGGCAGGGAGAGAACTGACCCCCCTCCCCACCTCATAAAGCCACTAATACCACCATGAGGACCCACACTCATGACCACATCTTAACCTTATTACCTCTGACAACCCCATTCCAGATACCATCACATTTGGAATTAGGGCTTCAACATATGAATAAGGGGCGGCAGAATTCACTCTCCGTAGCATGATCTACATAAAATAGCTCAATCGTTCCACATGGTTATGCTCTTTTTTTCTCATCTATTATAGGAAGATAATAACAGAACTTACCATAGAATTGTTGTGAGTATTAAATGAGTCAATATTCTTAAAGCTCTTTTAAAAAGAGCCCAGACACATAGTAAGGTCTATCTGAGGATTTGTTAAATAAATAAAAATAAAGTGCCCGTCAAACAGATGAAAGAGTATGGACACAACTTCTGAGGAAATATGGGTCAACAATTTCTGAACACAGGAAGGAAGCTGGTGTGAGCAGGACAATGAGTAAGGGTGGAGAGAAGCTTAAGGTGAAGTGGGAGAGGTGGCCAGAGGCGGGCCCAACTCGGACCGTAAGGTCCAGATAAGGGACGTGTATTTTGTTGTAAATGAGATAGGAAGTCATTTTATTTTAATCAGAAAATTTACAGACTAGATTTATGTTTTTTTAAAAAGTAGCTTGGATAATCTGTGGAGAGTGGATTGCAAAGGGGAAAGAAAGAAAGTATGGATAATGACCAAGAGGCTATTGTCCTAGTCAAGGCAAGAATAATTAAGTTGACCGGAGCAGGGTCGTGGTGACAATCTGGGGAAAAATCCAGAACCTTGAGTTGTATTTTGGAGGTCAAAGTGGTAGAATTTATTAACGGAGTGGATGGAGGGAGAGGGTGATGTGAGAATCAAGGATGATATCCAGATTTCTGACTCAAGTTTTTGGCTGTAAAAAGGTGTTAAATAATTAGTTGAAGAATATGAGGAGGTGAATAGATTAATTGGGCAGTGGGAATCAGGACTTCACTTTTAGATCTGTCTAACTTGACAGGCATTTGAGATATCTAGGTGGAATGCTTAATTGGCTGTATTATCTATACAGGAGTTTGGTGGTGAGGTGTGAGCCAGAGATGATTTGGGGGTGTGAACTATATGTGGCTGGCATTTAAAGTTAACAGAATGGATGAGGTCACCGAGAAAAAGTACGAGAAAGAAATGTTGATGGGTTGAAGGTTTGGGGAGGATTGTGGGACAGGGGGTTAGAATGCCAAAAGATCGTCAACTTAAATGATTTTTAAAAACTTTTTTTCTGTTTTTTTATTATAAAACTTTTTAAATATACAAAAGTTTAAGTAAGGCTACACGGTGCAATGAACAGCCACACATCTACTACCTGGATTTAACCATTGTTAACATTTTGCCATATTTTGTTCATCTCTCTACCTATCTCTGTAAATACGTCTACAGTTATATTTATGTTTATCTATACCTGTTTCTCCAAACTATTTCAAAATAGGCTGTAGATATCATGACACTTTACCCCTAAATATTTCAGCAGGCGTCTCCTAACACTAAAGACATGTTCTGGATGACCACCATACCATTATCATATGTAAGACTATTGGCAAAAATTTACTAACATAATACAATACCTTATTCATATTCAGATTTACTCAATGTTCCCCAAAATGTCTTCTATGCATTTAAGATTGTCAACATTTAAAGATCAGGTAGGCAAACAGAAGCTATGAAAGGGGGTAGAAAAGTAAGGGTCTAGATAGAAAATAAGCAGGAAAGCCTGGTTTCAGGGAGGCCAAAAGAGGAGTGATTTCAAAGATGCTAAGTCTGTAAATACTAATGGCCTTCAGCAGTTAGCTCTTTGTTCTAGAAAAGCTGGGTCTAAAGCTATTTGAAAAACAATGAACAGCATGACTTACTGATACCCTTTCAGACTAATGATTTATGATAAATTATGAGTATTTGATTTGATAAATAATTAAAGATAAAATCCAATGTTATTTAGTGAAGGACTGTAAATTGACCTTTGCCTGTTGACTTGTACTTTATCATTCTATTCGGTAGTTTTATAATGCTTTTCTTCTGTCAACTGACCCAGTTTCAGTGAGTCCTCTCCTCTTTAGATTTTTCACTCCCTGCATGTCCCATTAAATATGTCATTCATTTCATGTTATTTATAATCCCTGTTCTTTCCTCCTCTCACCAATTAGAATGGCCATGTAATTTACCTCTCAAATTGGAAAACTTTTTATAGTAAAAGGGGGCACCATTAGTAGTTACGCAGAACTAGAGGTATAAAGTAGGCTGTTCTATACAAGCTAGTTTGTATGGTTGCCCTATCTGTGGGTAAAGGGCCTTCTCCCTTTCTTTTTCCTTCCTCTCTCATTCTCTCTTTTATAACTGAGGCTTCTTAACATATCAAGAATGGAAGACCCCTAGGAACCCTTCATTGAAAAGCAAACTCTTCATATAGCTTTCAAGAAGTCCTAGACTAAAATGCATAACCATAACCTTTCAAAATTTTAAGCAATTTTAAATGGTTTTTAGCCATACCTTACTTTTTCCAATATTTCTGATTTCCAGGGTTTTCCTCCATTACAAATTTCTATCTAGTACATCATTTACAGAATTTCTTTGTAGTTATTTTATTTAGACTAATCTGCAAGAGTCTCTACTAAGCCCTTGACTAAAAATACACAAGTTAAGGTATACTTTAAATATCTGTTACCCTATTTCATGTAATTGATGGATTACATACTTGCAGTAAGGGGATTATATTTCTGTAGTAAAAAAGGAAGTCAAGTTAATGGAAGCACAGTTGCCAAACATATTTGAAAAAAACCTCGTACATGGTAAGCTACCCATAGCTACTTGCTGAATGAGCAAATAAATGAGTCAACCAAATTATACTGTTTTAGTTTTCTTAAGTTTTAGAATACTAGGCTAAACTCTTTAATTTTCTTATAAGCAAAGTATCAGAAGGCAAAGTTGAACACAAAGGAGATTTATTCTTTCCTTCATCCCTTCTACCATGATTACTCCTTTAATTTGAAGCAAAATAAGTATATGGTAAGCATATACTAAGAGTTCCAAAAGCAGTGGATTTTGGGGTTTCTCCTCAAAGTAGGATTAAAAATGGATTATTACATTCTGTTTTTTTAGTAAAAAAAAATTTTATTGGAGTATAGTTGCTTTACAATGTTGTGTTAGTTTATACTGTACAGCAGAGTGAATCAGTTATTTGTATACATATAACCCCTCTGTTTTGGATTTCCTTCTCATTTAGGTCACCACAGAGCACTGAGTAGAGTTCCCTGTGCTATACAGTAGGTTCTCATTAGTTACCTATCTTATACATAGTATCAATAGTGTGTATATGTCAATACCGATCTCCTAATTCATCCCACCCCCACTTTCCCCCTTGGTAACAATACATTTGCTCTCTACTTCTGTGTCTCTATTTCTGCTTTATAAATAAGATCGTCTATACCAATTTTTTCAGATTCCACATATACGCATTAATATACAATATTTGTTTTTCTCCTGACTTACTTCACTCTGTATGACAGTCTCTAGGTCATTCCGTGTCTCTACAAATGACCCAATTTCATTCCTTTTTATGGCTGAGTAATATTCCATTGTATATATTACCACATCTCCTTTATCCATTCCTCTGTTGATGGATATTTAGGTTGCTTCCATGTCCTGGCTATTGTAAATAGTGCTGCAATGAACATTGGGGTGTATGTGTCTTTTTTGCATTATGGTTTTCTCTGGGTATGTGCCCAGTAGTGGGATTGCTGGGTCGTATGGTAGTTCTACTTTTAGTTTTTTAATGAACCTCCATACTGTTCTCCATAGTGGCTCTATCAATTTACATTCCCACCAACAGTGCAAGAGGGTTCCCTTTTCTCTACACCCTCTCCAGCATTTATTGTTTGTAGATTTTTTGCTGATGGCCATTCTGACTGGTGTGAGGTGATACCTCATTGTAGTTTTGATTTGCATTTCTCTAATAATTAGTGATGTTGAACATCTTTTCATTACATTCTGTTTTGAAACATGATTTTGGTAGGTGAGTATAACCTGAGATTTTTTTTTTTTAATTTTGTAGTTTTCATTTTCTTCTCTGTCCTTTTTAAAAAGCCTTTATTTTTAAGAGCAGTTTTAGGCTTACAACAAAATTAGAGGAAGGTACAGAGATTTCTTACATATGCCCTGACCTCACACATGCACAGTCTCTCCCATTATCAATGTCCCTCACCAGAATGGTACATTTTTTACCAAGGATGAACATACATTGACATATTATAATAATTCAATGTCCATAGTTTACCTTAGGGTTCGCTCTTGGTGTTGTACACTCTATACGTTTGGACAAAAGTATAAATACATATACCCATCTTTATAACACCATATAAATAATATATTGTAATTATATCTGGTGTACAAACACCAGAGCATTTTCACTGCCCTAAACTCCTCTGTGCTCTGCCTGTTCATTTCCCCCCACCCCACCTACTGTAACCACTTTGGTTATCTCCATGGTTTTGCCTTCTGTTTTTAAAAAATTGTCAGCAATAGGTCTTCTCCAAAATAATTTTGAAGGACTTCAATTTTGAAGTCGTCTCCTCTCAGGACTCACTGTCCATCCCCATTGTCTTCTGTGTTCTTTTTTGTATTACTGGGGCCAGTAAGCTAAACACTACGTACCCTAAATGAGATTTCTATTAGCGTTCTGGGTATGATTTAGATTCTAGCAGTAAAATGGACACACATGAAATTTAGGAGACAGAAGGGAGGCGGAGGCCGTCTTCTTGCTGCTGTGGTGTCTGCAGCAAGTCAGATGGGTGTGTTTCCTGTGGCCAAACTCCATGTGCCAGTGGGGAGCTACCATCTTTGTGATGTAGAGGTGGCAGCAACAGCAGCAACAGTTTTCTCATCCCTGGTTTCTAGCCAGGCTCGTGTGACCTTGGAGCTAGTGGTCCAGTGGTGGCTCCTTGACCTCTCGGCTCCTGCCAACAATTTGTAGGCACTGAATTTCTATGTTACACCCCTTTCTGAATGAGATACTGAAAGGGTTTTTGTTTTCTTAAACTGAGTCTTGAATGGTTATAGTATTCAGTTTCTATGTATAGCATGATTTAAAGAAGTACTTCTCTATTGAATATGTAAGTTGGTTATAAGGTTTATACAATTTTAGTTTATACATTTATAAGCTATGCTGTGAGGACCATTTCTTATTGTTAAACATTTCAGTTCATAATAGAAATTTTATCCTTGGCCCTTAGGGTACATTTCTGGAAAAAGAGTGTGTATAATTTACAGCACACACACATATGCATATCTATATTCTTTGTGACTCTATTTCATATAGATATAATTTCCTAAATTACTCTCTAGGAGGGTTGTAGAAATGAATAATTGCAGCAACTTTATGTGAGAGTTGAGACAGTTTTATTTTGATGGAGTAAGGGAGGTAAATAAATGGTGGATCAGAGAGGAGTGGGTGGCTAAGTGGCATCCAGCGTAGGGCCAGTTAAACCCGTAACATCCTCAGACATTGAAAATAAGATGGCATCTCCTCCCATTTTTATCTATCTATCCATCCGTCTGTTAATCTATTAATCATCTATCTACCTCGCTCTCTGAATATATGTATGTGTGTAATATATAGGTACATATATATGTCTAAATGTCTCTCTATATAGATAAATAGGTAAATATTTCTAAAAAATTTTGCTTTTCTCCCTCTGTTGACTACTTTGATGCTTAAAAATATATCAAGGGACTTCCTGGCGGTCCAGTGGTTAAGACTCCGTGCTCCCAGTGCAGGGGGCCCAGGTTCTATCCCGGTCAGGGGACTAGATACCGCATGCCTCAACTAAGACACGGCACAGCCAAATAAATAAATAAAATTGAAAAATAAATATCAAAAATCAAATTCTTAACTTTTCTGTCTTTTAGGCCCCTGCTTTGCCAGTACGCTGAGCAGATGCGTCAGACTGGGAGTACTCAGTGCCTCGATTCAGGGTCTAAAACAACTTGTGTAGCTGTTGTGAGGGAAGAATAATGGTATCTTGAAAAGAACTTTTTATCAGATTCACATTTTGCCTGACTCTGGCCTTGGCCAGCTGGGCGTGAGCACATGAGGAAAGAGGAGAAGGATCACAGATCAGCTCTATCAAAGCTCTGCTTGCCTCAGCTGCTTCTGGAGCAGTGGTCTGGCTGTCTTTTCCCTGTTAGCTAATTGTATGCAGCCCTTTCTAACTTGTACTTTAGTGAGCTCTTTCTCTCTGCCTTGCTAGGTTCTGACAAAGTTCACCCCTAAGCACTTGACAATATGCTGATATCTGTCTCTCAAAATGGCTTTATTTATTTATTTATTTGCTGTACGCGGGCTTCTCACTGTTGTGGCCTCTTCTGTTGCGGAGCACAGGCTCCGGATGTGCAGGCTCAGCGGCCATGGCTCATGGGCCCAGCCGCTCCGTGGCATGTGGGATCCTCCCGGACCGGGGCACGAACCCGTGCCCCCTGCATCGGCAGGCGGACTCCCAATCACTGCGCCACCAGGGAAGCCCACAAAACGGGTTTATTGAATAAAGAGAGAAGGGGATAACTGAAGTAATGGAGACAATGCACGTTACCCTAGCACCCTGAAATTCCTCCTCCCCCATCACACATGTATGTGTGAGATAAAATATATTAGCTCAGTGTGTCCTGAACTAGGCTCAAAGATGTGTGTGTTCTATTCTGAAAAATGTCCTTTCTGAATTTCCATTGTTTCATTTCTTGTTTTATGCAGGTGGAGTTGGAGATAGGAGTGTATTTAGAAGGCAGTAAACAGCAAAATTATGTAACACACATCCATATTCTCGTCGTTTCTTGGCATTCGTGAAAGCAGTTCCTTTGGGGTAATTTGATGTGATCTTCTAAAGCTTTTTCTTAGCCATTTATCTCCACGATTTTCTACTCCACCTTTTGTGAATTAAACTCAGCACCTTGTTTTTCTTAGCTGAAAGGTCAGACTTTCGATCTGGTTATTTCACCGGAATTATTAGCCAGTGACATCTCTATTTCCCTACAAATATTGATTTCTCTAATTTCCTTTTTCTCTAAATAGATCTCAAAGCTAATAACTTTTAAGGTAGTCTTTCTCTTAATGCCAGGATTGCATTTTGATGATTTTAAGGTATACTGGGAAGATTTAGTTGACTCACTATTTGCTTGTATTTATTTAACGAATGAAATTCTTTGAATGCTTATACAGTAAGAAACATTTACGATGTGTACTTCCAAAATATATTACAATATATTATAAGTTTCTAAAAGATTTGTAGAACTGAAGGAGACACAGAGGCTATTTCTGCACATTTTCAAGTATCTGGATATGGAACAGAGACTTTTGTTTAGTAGGTTTTAAAAAATATTTGCCAATTTAATCAGGAGGGAATCTGAAATTTCCACCAAATTACCATATAATTCAGATTCACTAATTGGTGCTTTGTAGTTCAAGGTTTTTCATGGTATGTTCTAAGGGACAGCGGTTTTGAGGAATGTTAATAGGTGCTACTCAAAGAGACGACTGTGGTCAAATAAACTTTTAGGCAGAACAAAACTAAGTGGGCTTCTTTACAAGAAGTCTCAGAAACTGACACATGCTTCTGTGCTCTGCGTTTCTCCAGGAGGGGCATAAAGTTCACAGATTTTCTCAGGTATTTGACCTCAAAGAACACCCTGTTTACACAGAGCAATTTTGTGGAATACATTCTACTAGACATGTTTTACAAATAGTGTAAAAAAGACCAAAAGATTGAGATGGACAAAATAATTTTTTTTTTTTTTTTTTTTTGCGGTACGCGGGCCTCTCACTTTTGTGGCCTCTCCCGTTGCGGAGCACAGGCTCCGGACGCGCAGGCTCAGCGGCCATGGCTCACGGGCCCAGCCGCTCCATGGCACGTGGGATCTTCCCGGACCGGGGCACGACCCCGTGTCCCCTGCATCAGCAGGCGGACTCTCAACCACTGCGCCACCAGGGAAGCCCTAAATTTTTGATTTTTAAATCATTTTTCAGGATAATAAATGAGTTGAACTGATGTTTCTCATCTTCTTTTAACCCTTTTAAAGATCAGTTGGATCACTCATACATACTCCTCCCAAGTTACCCTGGGCAGACAGCCACTTCCCTGAACCTCACAGAGGTTCTAAATCGATTTCCCAGTGACTTGTTGCTGCCTTCATTTCTTAGAGTCAATAGTGGGCAGGAAATTAATCTCTTATAATGTTGGACACTGTTAACAATATCAGAGAGCCTTTCTTACTGGGCTAGCATCCTGGAGAGTGGAATGTAGAGTACAGGGGTCTTTGTGGAATGAAGACCTCCTTAAATAAACTCTAAATTAAGCAAGCATCCACCGAGTGTGGGTGTTGTGTCATTGCTTTGTGAAGTGGGTAAAAATGTGGATGTCGAGTCCTCTTTTTTATCACCTCCTTCACGTGAGCCTTACTGTTCCGTAAGGAAATTCGGATTATGTTTTCTACTACTGTGAAATTTCCCTAACCATATACTCAATCCTTCAGTAATATTCTCTTTGTGTTTGTTAATTAAAAAAGAAGCAGGCATAGGGATGCAGGGGAGTAAAAACTTCTGTTGTAAACATGTCAAGCATCAATGCTCTATTAGATGTTAAAATGGAGATGTTGAGTAGCTGTTGGACAGAGGTATCTAGAGTTGAAGTAAAATTTGGGGCTGGTCATATACATTTGGGAGCCATCAGTGTAAAGATGATGTTTAAAGCGTGTGATGGATGGAATAACCTAGGTACGTAATAGAGATATAGGGCAGAGAAAAGGCTCAAGGGCTGATTCCTGAGGGCAAATCAGCATTCAGAGATTAGGAAGAAGAGGATGCAGCAAAAGAGGCAGAGAGAAGTGACCGGGGTCTTGGAAGGAAGAACTAATAATATGCTACATTTGGGAAGCCAGGTGGAGACAGTGTTACAGGAAGGAAGAAAAAAGTCATGTCAAGTGCTCTGGAGTCAAGTAAGATGAGGTCTAAGAACTTTCCATTGGATTTGGCCATGTTGCAGTCATTAGGAACACTGAGGAAAGCAGTTTATATGAAGGGGGTAGCCTCTGTATATTGCCAGGTGTGGATGATATATAAATTGCTTTTCCAAGGGGTTACTGTATTGGCTTAAGCCATAGATTGGCCCCTTATTTCATATAACTCTCTTTGGATCAGAAGCTACTCATTTAGTCCTTATAAACATTTTGTTCCTTGTTTGGTGACTGCGTGTATCGATAGATAGACTAGAGATAAAAGGAATTTATTTGTGTGGCTAAGATTTTTTTTCCCTGTAATCTTTTAATTTAAACTTGGTTCATGTACCCAGAGGATATGCTGGATATGTGATGAAAAGCTGTAAAGTAAACATTTGAAATGAAACCCTGATACTGAGTTTTTCAAATTATTTTTTCATTTTAATGAGGCTCTTCCTTTGGAACCAAAGCACCACTATTTCTTCCTAGACTACTTTCTAGTTAGTATTGTGATATCAAAGTAAACTTAATTTTGTAGAGTTTTATATGATTTTTTATACTGAGATGAATTTAATTTATATTATTCTAATTCTTTATCCTGGGAGTTGATTTTAAAAAATCACAGGAAAGTAGGGTAATATGGATGCTATCATGTCCATCTCCTAGTATATTATAGATGAGCTACAACTAAGAAATTAGAATGAGCTAATTATACATCCTAATATTAAATATCTCCAGGAAAGGAGATTAGAAAGGTACTAGGAAATTGGGGTAAAGCCAAAATGGTGGCGTGGGAAGATGTGGAGTTAGCGTCTCCCCATAACTAAAGTGCCTGCCGGCTGCTGTTGGGGGACTGTGATGCCCAAGGAGATGGGAGGAACCCCAAAGTGAACCGGCTGTTTGTAGGATCTTGGTTCACAAGCCTGGGGTCGGGCTGAAGCTGCTGTGGTGGGAGCTCTGAGTCTGAACCACTGGACTAACAGAGAACCTCAGACCCCAGGGAATATTCATCAGAGTGAGGTCTCCCGGAGGTCCTCATCTCAGCACCAAGACCCAGCTCAACCCAATAGCCTACAAACCCCAGTGTTGGAAGCCTCAGGCCAAACAACCAGTAAGGCAAGAATACATTCCCATTCATAAAGAAAAAAAAAAGAAGAGACAGCAAAAAAATATGTCACAGATGAAGGAGCAAGTAAAAACCTACAAGACCAATTAAATGAAGAGGAAATAGGCAATCTACCTGAAAAAGAATTCAGACTAATGATAGTAAAATAAAGATGATCCAGAATCTTGGAAATAGAATGGAGGCACGGACTGAGAAAATACAAGAAATGTTTAACAAAGATCTAGAAGAACTAAAGAACAAACAAACAGAGATGAACAACACGACAACTGAAATGAAAAATACACTAGAAGGAATCAATAACAGAATAACTGAGGCAGAAGAATTGAATAAGTGAGCTGGAAGACAAAATGGTGGAAATAACTGCTGAGGAGCAGAATAAAGAAAAAAGAGTGAAATGAATTGAAGACAATCTCAGAGACCTCTGGGACAACACTAAACGCAACAACATTTGAATTATAGGGGTCCCAGAAGAAGAAGAGAAAAAGAAAGGGTCTGAGAAAATATTTGAAGAGATTATAGTGGAAAACTTCCCTAACATGGGAAAGGAAATAGTCACCCAAGTCCAGGAAGCACAGAGAGTCCCATAGAGGAGAAGTGTACTAGGAAATTGTAGTAGCTTTTCCTGAAACATTCAAGCTTTTTCTGATAAATATTGTTAATTCCAATCTCAACTGAACTGAGTTCACACTGAGCAGTCAGGAATAGCTTCTCAATACCGTTTGTATATTTTATATTTTTCCTACATCCTATTTTAGTCTGTGTGTCAAATGGAGAAAGTGAGTTATGATGTTTCTCCCTTTCTCTCGTTTTTTTGAAAATAAGACAGCCTGAAAATGAACTAAGCTTTTCAAAGTCCCCACTGTCTATGCCTGTTTCTTCATTTGCAAAGGAGGCTAAGAGTTTCCCCTTGGTCCTGTCCTCTGAGTGTTAGGAAGTCTGACTAGATTATTAGAATCAGTAGGTACCCTCCCTGTCAGTTGTCTCCTTGTATTAGGAGAAAGTCAGTTTGCTCTATTTGTGATTTGAAATCTGTAAAAGAAAGACTGTTTGTTGTATCTGTTATTTGAATTTGTGAGGAAGTTTAGGCAACTTATATCCAGCTAACTTCAAGAGAATTTCATATTAGGTGCAAAGCTTGATCCTTAATGTAACCAACTAAAACCCTCATACTGATACTAGCTTTTCTTGCTCCTTAACATTTACCATGGTAGAGCCTTTGAGCAAACTTCTAATGCCATTTCCAAAGCTCTTTATCACTTCAAAGTCGACTTGATGCACTTTTTTTTTTTTTTTTTTTGGTGAGTTGTGAGATAATTTGCAAAATAGCAGTGCCTGGCAGGATAATCAAATAGGACTGATTTTGGACACATACATTTTCAAACTCAGTGATTTCTAGTTTTGATTACAAACATGTTTTTAAAGGTGTGGTCGAATTTTGTCATTTCATATCCTGTAGATGGCAATATTGTACTTGAAAAATAAACAGATAAATGCGTAAAGAAAGTCTAAGTTTCCCAGATGCAGCATTACTTAATAACCAGTGAAAGGGAGCTTTGATGCCAACTCAAGGTATACTGTTCGGAAAATATATTTCAAATGTAGAGTATATATGGAATAGGTAAATATCTGTAAGTGTCAGTATTTACATTATAAATTGTGGGTGGTTTTAGAGAATGTTTTGTTTAACTGTGTTATTTTTTCTAAGCTGTTTCACTTTTCTTTAACAATGTTTTATTTCAGGGCTCACACTTAGGTTGCTTTCACACTGCTCAGAGATGAATAGGAATCATCATTTCCAAAACCTACAGACTTTAAAAGTATACACGATTCAGTGAGCCGCTGTACAACCAGGCAGACAAAGAACCTGGGGATAAACATGTGTGGGCTTCCCCTGGGGTTCAAGGGTAGTACCACTTGCCCTGGGTCCTGAGGAGTCAGGCGGTGAGGTTGTAGGGGAATGCCTTCTCAAGCACCTCATTTTGTTATTCTCATTCAGTGGATTTGATTTCAAAAGCAGCTAGGAGAGAGCCAGATGAGAATGTTTTAATTAAAATATAAACCCTCAATAAGGCAGATATGCTAAATCACTTGCTTTTAAATGGAGATGAAAAATTCAAATGTATGTAAAGTCATACTGCAAACTTAGAGCCGGAAAATGTAAACTGAGAATACCATCTCTAGAAACCTAATTTCTTGCCACTTGGACCCAAAGGTACCTTTTTTCATGACCATAGACTGAAGGCACATGAACAAACAGAATCATGGTCTTGTTCTGGCCCATTTTCCTCCTTAAACCATGAAATTCCCAACACTATTATTGTTGCTCAGAATATAAATTTCTTGGTAAATTTAATCCAGACAAAGAAGCAATTATATACTCTTTGATAAGAATGGGAGCAGAATAAAAGTAGACTGAGATTGTGGAAAGATTTTGAAAATGTGATTTAAAAATTTTGGTATAGTATCAGATTGAATGAGAATGACCTTCTTGAGGAATAGAATATAGGCTAGCCTAATTTTTTTTCTAAAACATGTCTTTGGTTACTGAATATGAATTTGAACTGTTAGGAATTTCTGGTCATACTCCATTTTATTGTGCATTTATGCTCCAGCTTCCCTTCTTTTATAAATTCATTGCCAGCGTATGAGAAGTTATGCAGAGCACAGGTGTCAAGTTTGGGCAGCCGTGAGGTGACACACACTTGGCTGTGCCCACCTCAGCCTGGTGACTTGGTGTAAGTCACTTGATTGTGATGTACTCAATTTTAATCAATAAAATAGTAAGAATATTTGTACCCATCTCTTAGGTATTTTGGCTCATAATACGTATTCAATAAACAATGGCTTTTATAGTTTTTCTTTCCTCTGAGAAATAATCTTTTCTCTCATCATTTTTCCTCCTTTTGGCACCAGAAACATTACATAGAAAGTATTCAATAAGTATTTGTTAAATGAATAGCTGAAAGAGTGAATTAATTAATTATTGGAGAACGTTTTTTCCATGACATTCATGTCAGAAAATTCCCTTCAGCTTCTCTCTCTAGACTCAAGCTTAAGCGAGGAGTAACCATATCACAAAGGTCTGTGATTAAATCATACAAAGAGAGGAAGCAAAGAAAATGAAAATCAGTATATTTAAAATTTTACTATGGCATGTCAAGTGGAATCATAGAATTGTTCCTATTGAGGAGAATTTCTAATGAAGTTCATACAGGACTCTGAACTTTTCAGTTTATGAATGGGAGCCCATTCTGGCTTTTGCATTATAACTAGGAAAATAAGAGAGACCTCAAATTCCACATCAAAAGAAAGGTTAATGATTTGTTGTGTGCTCGCTTACTGTATGTATATGTATGCTTTCACTTTAAAGCAAAGAGACTACTGGGGTTCTGTTCTATATACAAGTAAGTTTAGAGAGCTTTACAAAACACATAGAAAACACTGCTGAAGTCTCTCAAGGCAAAACATTTGGGTCTAATAAGATTTTAGGGGATGCAACTCCTTGTAAATTAGTTTTTTTACTATGAAGTGAATGCTTCAGCTAATGATCACAAATAAATCTAATCCTACAAAAAGTGTGGCCCATCTGAGAAGTCTGTGATTAAAAACTGGATTCCAGATATAAACTCCTCTTCTTTTCCTGGGTTCAATGTGTTTTGTGAAACAGCCTGCCAAGAAGGAACAATGCATTTGGATGACTTGCTTTTAAGAAAAAAACAGAAGGCAGGCTTTCAACTTTTGAAATAAAACACTATCTCAGGTACATGCTTGATATCTAGAAGGCATTAATTTCTATCAGTGAACATCAAATGTCTCTAATATTGAGGGGATGCTTACCCCATATCTGGTATTATGTTAGACAACTTACATGGCTGGTCTTTCCACAGTTACCTCACCCTAATAGGTGAATGCCGTTGTCATCAACCTTATTTTAGAGAGGAATAGACTGCTGGTGAGGTTAAATAAGGAGTCTACTGCTTCCCACAAGGAAGTGATGTGCTTGGGCCCTGAACCCAGGCAGTTTGACCACAGCTGTAGTCTAGAGACCGGACTCTTGATGATCCTATCTCTCTAGCAAACATGTTTCTGTGGAATGCTTGTCAAAACTCTAGTTGAAGGAGAGAATCTTGAACTAAAGCAGTATAAGTCTATGTTTCTTAGTCTGGGGTGTGTTTGTTTCTCCGGAGGTTCTATTATGACACAGAATGAATATAACATGCCTACAGCATGAATCATTTTACTTTCATATAGTGGGTCATAACATTATTACCATTGCATGCTTGTGGCATGAAATTATTTCCAGTGGAAATGATTGAAAAACACTTGTAATTTAAAAAGTTTTCATCTTATTCTCTATGTTAACGTAAGCTTGAAGGCCAAAAAGTAGCAGGGTTTAGCTATATTCCTCTGGTTCTTTTTAGAATTTTTATTATTGAATTCTGTTGGAGTATTGCATGGTCAGCTTTCGAGGTGGTCAGATATAACAGGAAGTTTCTGTAGCATTAAAAAATACCAAAACTGCCATTAGGTCTTCATACATTACCTGTTCAAAACCCCTTGTAAGAAAAAAATTCTTAGGACAAATTCCTCCAAGAGCTGGGAACTTTCCCATTGAGTTCAGTGTCTACTTGATGACGTTGTACTGTTTTTGACCGGGATTGCTAGGAATTTAGTGTTAAGGTTGGAACTCATTCTTATTTTTCATCCAGTCAAGACTTCATATAATTTTTCTCCTTAGTTCTCCTGCTACAGTTTTTTAAAAACATTTTTTCATGAGTTAATAGTCTTGGGTCTCCTTATATGCTTTTGTTTCTAATTGCCCCATTCTGTTTGGCAATGAAAAGGCTACAAAAGAAATACACATAGAAAGAAACATTGTAAGGTGTACATTTGTTTTGCCAGTGCATGTGAGTAGAATTTTCTTCAATAGGGTGAACAATATAATAAAATTTCAGTGTATGCCTGACAACTTCTTTCTTGCTCTTTTTAAATTTTTGATGCGTGGATATTATGGTTGTGAAATGACCTTCCACAAACCATACTTTAAAACAATTTTTATCTGATTCTCTTAAGATTCTGACTGATGTTTGTTTATGATCATGTAGATGATACTGAATGTTTGAACAAAGTAAACATGAACTAGACATAGTGATCCTAAAAAATATTGTAAAATTATGGTAAAAGGAAGAGAAATTGAGTATTTTGTATTCTTTATTAATTGTGAAGACCATGTCTCATTCTATTAAATGTTCTCTTTTTTTAAAAAATTATTAATTCATTAATTTATTTTTGGCTGTGTTGGGTCTTCGTTGCTGCGCATGGGCTTTCTCTAGTTGTGGCGAGTGGGGGCTACTCTTCATTGAAGTGTGCGGCTTCTCATGACAGGAGCTTCTCTTGCTGCAGAGCATGGGCTCTAGAGCACAGGCTCAGTAGTTGTGACTCACGGACTTAGATGCTCTGCGGCTTGTGGGATCTTCCCAGACCAGGGCTCAAACCCGTGTCTCCTGCATTGACAGGTGGATTCTTAACCACTGCGCTACCAGGGAAGTCCCTAAATGTTTTGTCTTAAGAAGAAAGTATTCACAACTCAAGGGGATAACTTAGCTTTCTACGTGTTTTCTTTAATTAAAATTTGCATTTTCCCACTCAAGCTATGGAAAATATAACATTTTTACAATAGTATGCAGATCAGTTTCTACAACTATGTGTGAGATAAAGGGCAAAGCTTTTTGCCTTTAGCCAAGTTCCGTTCTAAATTCCTCATGATTCAGTTATTATTTTCCCTTTATTTATTTCTATGTATATGTATTCAATTTATAATTAAATCCTACTGATTTTCCAAAACTCTTACAGGTAGTGATGTCCCACCTGTTGCTCAAATTGTATAAATGTACCTTGTTTAGAAAAAAGTTATACATATGCAAAGCAAGGTAATTTCAAAAGGTGCAATAGAAACCAATTCTAAAAGGATCATGACACTGAGGATGCTTGAAATAAGTTGGTATGTGTCTGGGTCATCGACGCTTCATGAAACTCTCATTTCATTAGTAGAAATATCTATCCAGAAAGTCAATAAAGAGTGCTGAGAGCATTTGTGAAATGCCGTTGACTTTTGCAGTTGGAAGAAATCCACCTCCCTGAACATGAATTGTGCTAAGTATGTGTGTCTTCCAATAAACATCTCCCAATCAAATAATTTCAATGTCAGTAAATAGAATGGAACATGAAAATCCCTTGTGTCTGTTCTTCCTTTCAGAACAAAAACTCTGACCATGCCACATCTATAGAAAGTTAATACACCTGGGAAAATTCAATACAGCTCTTTTGACTAGAACTGTAGCTTTAGTTTACATTTTGGAAACTATTGAAAGGTAATTTGACACCTTTATTTTAAAAAAAACACATTATATTAATAATTGCAGGAACCGTGTGAATAAAGTAATCCTTTTCAGTCAAATTCTTGTGCTTTTATGGAATGACTATTGTGTCTTTAATGACTTGGAACCATTTTCCTCTTCCTGGAGAGGGCATTATGCTTTTGTTAGACTGTGATTTTTTTTCCCCCTCAGTTGTTTCTTCCTCTCCTAAGTGCCAGAAATCTTCCAAAAAGAGGAAACAGGGCACACTGAAGCCATTTTCTCAGAATTATATTGTCTACAGCATTTCTGTCATTTTTTGGTTATTATCTTTACTTAGGACAATATTCTTTTATGTTTATCATATATTATTCAAGGACAGTATTCTTTTATGTTTACTGTGTATTATCCCTTTCAGTACATTTGGAAATTGGGGGTGTTATTTTCTTTATTTTACAAAGAGAGGATGTGAAGTTACAGAAAAAGCATTTAGAATTGTCTCCTATTACCTCCAAGAACACATGGGCAAAAGCTTCGGAGGATCATTGGTTCATTGTAAGAAAAGATTTTGGACTTGACTCTTGGCATTTCCAGTCTTCAAAAGGACCCAGTGTAGGGAACCCAAGTATCAGATTGGTGATATGGAATGTGCTCCTCCTATGCCTAGAAGACTCTTTCACAAATTTATGTTATAGCTAACTCTTATTTTTCCTTTATGAATCAGCTTGAATTTCAACCCCACTGGAAAGTTTTTTTTCTTGGAATGACTTCTCTCCCACCCGCAGTAATATCTCTGTGCTGAAGTAGTACTGTGTGCTTGTCTCTATCACAACACGTGTTACTTACTGTTAAATTACTCGCTCATATTTGCCACTAGTCTTAAGTGGCTTGAAAATAGGGATCATCACTGACTTGATTTTGTATCTCTAGCATCCAGCACAGTTCCTGACATTAGTCAAGTTGAATGAAGGTATAAATATTTTTGGACTCTTCCAAATATGTGATTTGGAAAGATATTTGAAGGAAATCTCTTTGGGATATTTCAGTTTCTTCGGCTTCATTTTTATACCTCCTCCAAACTCGTACAGAATATCATGTTATATGGTATGATATGTGTACAATTGCTCTAAAAGATAATTTATTTGAAAATTCTTTATTGACTATAATAAATGCATCTCTTAGGATCACAGGAAAGATGTTTTGCAAGTTTACTGTTGTTGAAAAATTATTGAATGTCAGTTTCTACATCCATTTTATTTCTTGTAGTACCAAATGGTACTTGAGTGGTAGTAATATTTACTTTTTCCCTTTACCGTTTCCATGGAGGTTGTAGATAAGAGCCTGACAATCGATTGAACTAAAATGAAAAAGATAGAAAATGCTAAGTGTTGTTGAGGATGTGGACAGCTGGAACACTCAGGCACTG